>NC_090923.1:1146614959-1147239959 GCF_040938575.1 Ambystoma mexicanum | reverse complement strand
CTCATACAGGTGTCTGTAAAACTTAAGAAATTCCTCATTTACCTCTTTCTGGGTGTTGCATATGCAACCTCCCTCGCCCTGAATCTCACTTATCACCGAGCGGGGTGTCTCACTCTTATACAGTCAAGCCAGCAGTCTGCCCGGCTTGTCGCCCCCTGCATGTATCCTCTCCGTATATTTCCTGTAGCTGAGACTGCACAGTCTATCCCAGAGTGCGCTGCAGGACAACTGTAGCTCCTCTACTTTGGTTCTGTTATCATAAGCGGTGCTCTCGAAACGCGTGAGCTCCTCTAGCTCCCTTTCCGCCTCCCGGAGCTCCCTTTCGACCCCCCCCTGTAGCCCCTTAGCTTGGGAAATAGCTACCCCACGCACCACCACCTTAAACACTTCCCACAGTGTGCCCACAGAGCTTACGCTTCCCGTATTTGTATCAAAGTATTCTTCAATGGCATCCCTCAGGCCCTCCCAAAACCCCTCATCCTGCAGAACCTCGGTCCTAAGTCTCCATGTAGGGATCCGCGGTCGTGGGGGCTGGTGTCTCCAGTCTACCACCAAGGGCGAGTGGTCCGACAGCACTCGGGCCTTGTATTCCGCTCCTTCTATATCTCTCACTATCTCGGCTGTTACAAACACGTAGTCTAACCTTGTGTACAAATCATGTGGCGCTGTGTAGTGTGAGTACTGTCTATCCGTGGGATGTAGCCTTCTCCACGCATCCTCTAGGCCTAGGTCTTTCAGTAAGCTACCCAGCGCTTTAGCCGCCAGTGCCGTTTTTCCTGCCCTGTCCTTGGACCTGTCCATTCTGGGGTCTACGGTACAGTTAAAGTCCCCCCCACACTACCGTACCCCCTGCCAGGGGGCCAAGTTTACCATAGAGGGTCCTAAAGTAAGCCGCTGTATCGTTATTGGGGGCATACAAATGTATGATGTGCACTTCTCTGTTTTCGAAGAGACCCGTTACCACCACCATTCTACCCTCCGGGTCCACCGTAGAATCAAGCACCCGAAACGGCACGTGGGGCGCCACCCAGGTGACAACCCCTCTGGCATACGCCGAGTACGCCGCCCCCACAACAGTGCCCTTCCATTTCCTCCCGACCACCTCCAGCCTTTCCCTAGTGAGGTGGGTCTCTTGCAGCAGGGCTATGTCTACACGCATCCTCTTTAAATACAACATCACTTTGTTACGTTTAAGGTAGCTGTTGAGGCCCCGTACATTCCAGGTCACGATTCTGAGATTACCCGATGCCATCCGGTCGGTCTATCTCCATCCCGCCCCTTCCCATAATGTTCCCCACGTAGGGTCGTTTCCTGGCTCTTTCCCTTCTATTCACGAACAGTGCCCCCCTCCCCAACCTCACACCACTGCACATAACTCCCCCCCCTCCCTGCCAACCCCCAACAGTAGCCCAGCTCCATCCCTGGATCTCAGGCCTACCCACGTCTGGACCCGTCTCGTGACCAAGAACAAGGACCCCGCAGGGTGTCACCAATCTAACAGTGACCTAACTAAATATACTACTATCGGGTGCAGAGGTTGCTCCCCAGGAGCTCCCAGTCATCTATTTAGGAGAAGTGAATTCAACGGGACCCGCCGGCAGATGCCGTGACTTCCCCCACACAAGCACAATATCAAACTATATTCCACGTGCTACTTATCTCCAGCCGCTTCTGTCCGGGCATCTGATTCCTGAGGTCGACCTTGCATATCCAACCATTCCATCGCTTCGCTCGGCGTCTCAAAGAAGAGGGATCTGTTCTTATAAAACACCTTTAACCTGGCGGGGTAAAGCAACATGTAGCGGTGGCCTGCTTCTCTAAGCCTCCTCTTCACCGTCCCAAAGTTCATTCGACTCTGTTGTACGAGCAGAGTATAATCCGGATACGCCGTTATATTCGCTGGCCCCCTTTCTATCGTGCCTCCTTTCCGGAAAAATTCGAGGATCTTCTCGTGGTCACGATAGTTCAAGATCTTCGCGATCAGCGGCCGCGGGGGGGCTCCTGGGGCCGGTCTCCTGGTCAGGGCCCTGTGCGCCCTTTCGACCGCGAACCCCTGGGTCAGCTCCCCGCCTGTAATCTCCTGCAAAAGCATGGTTTCAACGAAATCCATGGGGTTCGATCCTTCCATTCCCTCCGGTACCCCCACTATGCAAATGTTGTTGTGCCTGGCGCGCCCCTCTGCCTGCTCTGCTCTGTCCTCCAAATTGCCCACTCGTTGCATGAGGGCATGAAGCTCCTTGGCGTGTGTATTGCACGCCTCCGTGGTCGGGGCCAACTTCTTCTCCAGTCCCCCAGTGCGCTCCGCGATCGTTCGCACATCCTGGCGCAACAGGTGCACTTCTTCTCGGACCGCTCCTATCTTAAGGTTTAGGCCCTCTTGCAGCTCTTTCATGGCCAGGCCCAGCTTCGTCTCCCAGGCCACCTTCAAGTCGGCAATTGCTGCCAGCACCTCCTGGATAGTACCCGGTGGGTCCGTCGCCGCCGCGGGGGGTTCTTTGCTCTTGCCCCCTTCCGCGCCCAAGGGCAACCTAGCGTAGGTCTCCATCGTAGGCTGTTTGATCCGGGGTTGCACCACCTTGGAGGACATCCTGCTGCGTCGGTTGGGCTTACGCGCCCAGCTGTATCCTCGCAGGGTTCGCTCGCCGGCCTCTTCACAGCGAGGTTCCGCTGGACCCGGGTTCACTCTGCTAGCCCACCACGATCCAGGGCCTCTTCAGTGTGGGCTCGCTATTATGTTCTTGCCTTCTGCCGGAGGCGCATGCGACCCGTCTGTCTGGTTGGGCTTGCCCATGTTCCGACCAACTTCCTCAGCTCATCGGACCATTTATGGCCCTTTGTCCACAGGCGGCCATCTTGGGTGCTCCCCTTCCTTTGCGCGACCGCCACCTTCTTCAGAGTCTAGTTCCGTGGATATGCAGTCTCGCTGGTGGGGAGGGCACTCACCATGTGCCCCCCACTTTCATGTGCCTTTGGTTACACCGTGGGCTCGAAAGTCCGCCAAAAACTATCTCTTCCCAGGATCAGGATCGGATCATCGGGAGCTCCTCCAAGGAACGTCCTCTCACGTAGCCATCAAGCCACGCCCCCTCGAGTATGTGCTAAGCTTGAGTGTGCTGCCTTACCCCATGCTGAAAACGTGCGGAAGGGAATCCAACTGCTCAACCAGCCTGACATATTGGGCCTGAGTCATGAAGAGTTGTACAATTGGGCAATCCCATATGAACACGTTCCATGAATCAGGCCCATTGTTTCTTGAACAGTTTTCTTTTTGCATGCAGAATTGGCCCACGCCCTTTTGTATTTAGAAGTAAGTATTTGCAATAGGTTTATTAGTTTAGGCCCTTTTATTTTGACAGAGACTTGAGTAGGACTGCGTTATTTTTATTTGATGGTCGTAGCTTGCTTCCATCCTTAGTTTTAGGTTAGATAGGCGTTCAACCAGCCCACTGAAGTTCAATAAACAGCCTTGAACTGTGATAACTTGTGTTTATCTTCTCTGCCCTCCTTATAGTGTGGAGAATGAGGATTTACCTGATACTTACAAGGATAATCCTGGCCGCACCGGAGGTTGTAGTGATGAATCGATTCCGGTTGGACCTCCAGCTTGCATGCCTTAGGGTACGGACAAAGTCTGTAAGGGGGAAATGGGATGGAGATAGCGGGAAAGGGGCTGTTGTAGGTAGGGGGTAGATCACTTCAATATTGGAGGAATTAATCATTAGACAACAAAGTGATGATCGCTAAGAGGTAAGTATAAGTGCAAGCAGAGAGATGCGAGGAGCAGTGAAAGAGAAGAACATTTGTGGGTCATCCCCAAACAGGTGCTAGGAGGAACCCAAAGGAGAAGATGCACTCACAGAAGGAGAAGGTGTAGAGGGCGATGAGCAGGGTTCCAAGGATGGAGGCTGGGGGGTGGAGGGAGTGCCAATAGGGAGAGAGGGTGGGTTAGAGTTGGCTGAGTTCAAGAGCTGGAAATAGAACAAGAAAGCCTAGGAGGCAACTCAGTCAAGAGCAGTATTCTGAATTTCAAGGTCAGCAAGAGTCCAAAGGTAAGAGGAGTGGTTCAGTGTATCAAAGGCAGCTGACAAGTCCAGATGGATAAGGACCGGGGTGAGTTTACGATGGTGGTAAGAGGTACCAAAATTGCAGAGATCGATGAGGCCTGTTTTAGTTGAATGATGGCTGCAGAATCTTGATTGGAGTGGGCCATGGAGATCATTAGTGTCTGGGAAGGTGGAGATTTGTTTAAACAATTTATGAGAAGTAATGGATAAAAGACACAGACTGATAGCAGGATTATAAAAGACATTGAAATCCTTTTTAGGGGCTGATAGCAGCTCTTCTTTTAATTGTAGTGATTTGCGGAGTCAAATATTGAAATGCAATATAGTTAAATTAGTAAATGTATTTGCAGTTTGCAGCAGTTTACTCTCGTTTCTTTTGAATTTCAATAATTACTCTATTTCTTCGTTTACCAATCAATTGTTAGAGCTGGGCTGCACTTTTAAAAAAATTGAAGCATTCTTCAAAAATAAAAAAAGAACACACAGCGCCGTCGCACTTGGGTACACCAGTGTGAAGTGCATTAAAAAAGATGAAGTGAAACAAGAGACAAACTAAACAAAGGAAGTAATGCAGAAGTAGTAAATAGGGCAAAGACAATGTGGGGGTACCATTTCACTGCTCCCTACTACAATCATGGTTGACTGCACAAAGCGACCAGACATCTGTTGTCTGGGACGCCTTCGCCAATGGACAAAATAACCTCTGTGCTCCTCCGCCCCGCTATATTCTAAAGTTAATACTTAAAGGTGAGATCTGAAAGACTATTTTTTCAAAGTTAATTTATGCAATTTAGGTGACTTTTCGTTTCTGTATTTTAATCTCGTATCTGCTTTCATTGATTAGTTTGTATGGTCTGGTTGCATAAATGATATTGTGTTATTGTGTTTCATATGTAAGAACATTGTATTGCCCAGGCCCCTGCTCTCAAATTATGTGGAGGGGACAATTATGCAGGTTTGTGACATTGAAATGATCTAAACAAAGAATAATATTGGGCCTCATTATAACCCTGCCGGGCTGGTGATAAAGTGCCGGTATTTACGTACACCAGCACTTTACCGGACCAGCAGAGTACAAGTATGCCGGTGGGGGAAACCAGACTTACCTCCAGCCAAGAGCTTGAGGTAACTCAGGACTCCACCGGCATAAAACAGCTGGTATTTTCAAAAGCGGTATTGCGGTTGCCGAGAAATACTGGCAGATCCATGGAATGGGGATTTACTGTCCTTTCCGCCATCTGTAATATCCCAGTAATAGCGGGATATCAGGTGGAAGAAACGGTAGGTACGTTTGATGGTATGATGGCAGATTTTTGCCCAAAATACCAGCTAGCTTATAATGAGGCCCAATGTGTCCAAAATGTGCTCATTGCATACTGGTGTTTCAGAGCCTTTATTTCCAGTTGCTATTCGACTTTTCAAGGAAGTCTAGAGGTCTGCTGTATGTAGAGCTGGTATTTGGATGTTTACGGATGTTTATTTTACCGTGTTGCATCCCACATGTTGAAACATTAGAGTAGATTTTGTTTTTGTTTTGCAACATTTCTGCTTGTTGGGAGGGGAGTAAAACACTTTAGTGTGCATCATTGGTCCGCCGAGGTCCTATGGCGTGTGGGTGCCTTTAGCATAGCTGTTCACCTTACACAAGTGTCTTTCAGTCCCACAGTGAACAGAGGGAGGGAAAATGGACACGCCCAGGGGGTCTCCATAATGAAGCAGGACCGAGGGGGTCTTATCTTTCCGAAGTTGATCTGAAATGCCTTCTATGGAGGAAGGATATCAAGGTTCTAAGGCCCTGGCTGTATAGTCCTGCCACTGTGGCACCACTATCTGGTGCGATTCCATGTTGTGTCAAGCTGAATGCACCAGGACGGTCCGGCAGGACTAAGAGCGTGGAGGACCCCAGCCCAATACAGCATCTGCTGTAAGTCATATAATATCAATACCAGGGCTGTCTCAAGCAGGGGTAAAACGCCCCTACTGTGCTGAGCCTGAGAGTGGGTTGAGGCTCATATCGGTAGGGTTAGGATGTAGACCAAACTGTAGTGATATGGGTTTGTCTGGGGTAACCTTGTGAGAGATATTATCTGAGAGGTTAGAGCGCGGGAAAAAGATCATGGTTCACAAGCTATAGCCCCACTAGTCTGTGTCAGGAACAGGACGTTTTCAGAAGCATTTTATTTAAAGGATAAGTTGAGAGTAGCCACATTTCCAACATGTAACCTTTTTACTAAAATGTGGCTTACAGACTTAGGAATCCTGTGTGAGTGTAGGTGGAAGAAGCATGGCTGCTTGAAGCATGTGTGTGCCTGGTGTGAAAGCATGGCTGCAGGAGCTGTGTGTAGGATCATTCTATTTCCAGTCTGCTTTGCACAAGTTGTGCGACTGTGGGTGGCTACAGCGTCTCTGTATCTGGATCAGTTTTCGTGAGAGTCGAGTGCCAGGCAACACACTTAGACATCATGGTGTGTGGGTGAGGGCACCATGAGTGCATGGACACAGTGTGTGGGTGTTGAGGTGGAAGATGCAGTAGTGCCACACATTGCATAGGAGACGCAGATACCTAAGACCGAATGAGACGGAGGGAGAGAAAGAGGAAGAAAGAGAAAGAGAGAGAGAGAGAGAGAAAGAGGGAGAGGGAGGGAGGGAGGGGCGACAGAAAAGAGAGAGGGAGAGAAAGAAAGAAAAAAGAGAGAGAAAGCATGGCTGCACTGCAACAACTGTGTGTTTGAATGGATCACATATTGTATTTGAAGTCATTGACAGGCAATCATTAATTGCAGGCCAGGTGCCCGGGGGTTCACCTTCTGCTGGAGCTCTGTACTGATCATCAGACTGTGGCAATCAGGTTTTGGAGATGCTGTCGGACTGTGGCATCCCTAGCCAAGACTAGCTGCTGAAGCAGAGGAGTGGCTTTTGAAAGGGCAGGGCAAGCAGATAATCCTCCTACTAAGCAGGCCATGTAGGGATCTGGGATCTTTTTTGTTATTGAACTCGTCTACTTTGCCACAGATAATGGCCCCCACGCCTAGCAACTGGACATTTGTGTTTCTGAGAACAAAAACTGATGAACACAAATTGCAACACGTGACCCCTTGAAATCCTGTCCCAGCTAGGAGGCACCAGTAATAGCTCAGACAGGAGGTCTGATTTGCATGGTGGTGATGAGGCCTTCTAGTAATAGCTCAGGCAGGAGGTCTGATTTGCATTGTGGTGTGAAGGCCTTCTAGTGATAGCTCAGGCACGAGGTCTGATTTGCATGGTGGTGTGAAGGCCTTCTAGTGATAGCTCAGGCACGAGGTCTGATTTGCATGGTGGTGTGAAGGCCTTCTAGTGATAGCTCAGGCAGCAGGCCCGATTTGCATGGTGGTGTGAAGGCCTTCTAGTGATAGCTCAGGCATGAGGTCTGATTTGCATGGTGGTTTGAAGGCCTCCTAGTAATAGCTCAGGCACGAGGTCTGATTTGCATGGTGCTGATGAGGCCTTCTAGTGATAGCTCAGGCAGCAGGCCCGATTTGCATGGTGGTGTGAAGGCCTTCTAGTGATAGCTCAGGCACGAGGTCTGATTTGCATGGTGGTGTGAAGGCCTCCTAGTAATAGCTCAGGCACGAGGTCTGATTTGCATGGTGGTTTGAAGGCCTCCTAGTAATAGCTCAGGCACGAGGTCTGATTTGCATGGTGGTGATGAGGCCTTCTAGTGAGCTGATACATTGCTGACTGGCGAGATTTCAGGCTAAGGTGGCACACACCCTTGAGATGTGATGGGCAAGGCCCGGTGATGGAGGACAGCTATGCCGGCCCTGCAGTGGGTTGTGACCATCAAAGAATGCCCAATCCAGACCAGTCATGAAGGTAAACCCTAGAGAAGGGAATCTGACCTTGTTGAACCAGGGAGCAAGGAGTCTATACCCGACTTTTAAAAGACCTTTTCTTTTAAGTTGTGTTCTCATTCATTTATTACATTGCAGCAGTTCACAAGCAGTGACATTATTCATTCAAGCGGAGACAACTATGCAACTATATTTTTTAAATGAAAAGTGTTATATAGCATCTGGCACCTGAACTAGTGGTCACTTGCACTACATTGCTACGATACGATTATATGAATACAACGTTTCTTGGGTCTCTTTTAATATTCCCAAGCCGCAACGTCATAGAGAAACTCCAGATAATGCTCTGACTGCAGATGTTTTCTCATGCATGTTTTAGAAATAATGTTATTTATTATTTAGCTCTGCCTATCAGCTACACACGTGTGTGCATGACATAATGTATCAATTTAGGCCAAAGGTAGTCGGTTTATAATAGTGCAAGTACATTTCTATAACATGGTGTCCCTTTGACACGCATATTTCGTCTACAAAATATGCTCCATCATTTTACATTCAAACTGGCAGTCTTTTTAAATGTACAATGCAAGAGAATGCATTGTAGTCCATTGCAGTAATGGTGTACTATCTGCAATCACAGAGAGCCATTTGTGTCCTTTCCTGTTACAAAGATATGAAGAATTGCAAGCTATCTTTATGCATAAAGCAATTCTAGAAATGAACGCCCTTTCGACAAACAAAACCAATCCCAACGTGCCACCTAACTTGTTTTGCCTCCGGGGACACTGACTACTCAGAAATTATGGCCTGATGTCCGGCGGGCCTACTCAACTCTGGAAAGAGTGACATGCCCTTTACCCACTTGATTGCGCATGTCTTGAGAGTGGTTCATGAACTTCACATCCCCTGGACAAAGGTGCACCGACCAACCCAGAGCACAGACAGCCCCAGTGGCAATTCTTCAAGAGAGGAATCCATGTGCCCTACTCCTCCTCAACCTTTGTGGTTCCGACAACAGAAAGAGATGCCGGCATATTGCCATCCTCTCTACTCCCATTCTGGTCATCCGTCGGCAGCAGATTAACGTGGCATACACAGGGTAACCAGTCAACTTCACGCTGGCACCCTTGACCCTCAGCCCCCGTTATGTTACTTGTCAAAACCTCTCATTCAGCCACCATTCACCTCTGCTCAGGTCCCCTTGAGGCCTATCCTTACAAAGCAAGCATGCCTCAGTTACCAGGACATTTGGAGGTATGTAACAATTAGAATTTTTAACTATTTATAAAGCGCACCCAACAGACTAAACTGCATCTGAGCGCAGGAGGTAATAAGGAGATTCATTTACACCAAAGCAACAAATACTGCGATCTAGGAGATGGCCCATTACCAGATCAGTTATTTAAACAGGAACGTTTTCTGGGATTTACTGAATTGTGAGAACACCAAGATACTCTGGTGCTCCCAAGGCAGACAATTCCACTGTCTGGGGCCATAGACAGGGATGTCATTTTACCAAAATGCCAGGGGTAGCGGAAGTGACATCACACGACTCTTGACTTCTGATGACATTAGAGGAAGTGATGTAATTTGACCACACCCCAAAGTGGCATCACGGGAATCAATGGAACACGACCTTTCATCCTCTGACAAAGCAGGAAGTGGCATACCATAGCATTGTTTCTAAGTACACTACACAAAATATGGTTACGATATCACTGTAAAGTGATATACATTTATACACGAATGGATCACCATATGTCTCATTAATAGCGCTTATAGGCCCATATTAACATATTACTGTGAATGCAACAGACGTCCAAGGCCAAACGATAATGATGTGTTATTATATAGCACTTACGCTTAAGCGCTTCATATAGAACAAATACACATGCAATATTATCCAACCTGTGTTGGTACTCATTTATCTACCTCAGCAGGATGAAAGGCTGAGTAGACCTGTCGAGGGTCCAACCTGCAGATCACACACACATTGCCTCAGCGAGCGCTCAAGCCACGGAGCTATGTTAACGGCTATAGCTATCAGAAAACCAGCCACTCAAGAAAGAGCCACATGCTGCTGGCCACAGCCCAGAAGCCTCGATTTAATTAAAAAAAAAACTTTAAAAGAAAAATGTTTTAGGGGTAGCAAGGGAGACCACAGGGGTAGCAAGTGAGACCTCAGTGGTTGCCGGTGCGACCCCTGGAGAATCCTAAATGATGTCCCTGGCCATAGACTGCAAAATGCTTATCTCCCCGGAAACACATCTGGAAACTGGAAACTCCAGAAGAAGTGCTTCTGAGGACCGCAGCAAGCGTGTTGGCTCGTAAAACACGTCAATTTATCTGTGAGTTATTTTTGTGCAAGATTGTGAATGCACTTAGAAACCAAGCTGATAATCTTGAAATCGATCCTCTCTTTTACAAGGAGCCAGTGGAGAGTTCTGCGCAGGGGTGAGATCGCAACAGATTTGAGGGCTTTAAAAATAAGTCGCACTGCAGCATTCAGAGCCCTCTTAAGCCTAATCATTTGTCTATTGTGAATGCCAGCTAATGTGCTGTTACCATAGTCAAGTCGAGAGTTGAGTACCTGCCGAACTCAGCTGTGCAATAAAATCACTATATTCTAATAATTATGATTGGATAAGATGTGTCCTGGTACCACTGCTTTTTCTCTCATATATTGATGATACTGTCTCGCAAGATTAACACCTTATCTCTGGCCGCCCGGACTCTAGGCCAATTCAAATGGAGCCCATTATTTTTTTTATCGATGATGACGTTCTTATAACAAAATGCCGGGCTGGCCTGCAACACCAGCTTGCTGCTTTTGCAACTATTTGAAGGAACAAAGGATTAACAATGAATGCCTTTAAAACAAAAGTAATGTCTTGATATCCTCTGGGTCGCAGTCGCCATGTGATACCAACATTTTATCTAAATAATCTTTTACTAGAATCTGTGGATTCCTTTGAATATCCGGGTATTACTTTTTCTAATAATCTCAAATGGGACACCCACATTGACAAAAGCAACATAGTGGCTGGCGGACAAGGTGGAACTGTTGCTAGTTTCTCTTCTCGCTTTGGAGGGAGAACTAGTTCATTTGCCACACAGGTCTATAAAATCCAAGCCATTCCTGTGATTACATTTGGTTCAGAGCATAGGCTATGTTTGTGCCCTAAAATCCAGTGTACTGAAAACAAATTCATGAAACGCCTTCTGGGTTTACCTTGGAGTGTGCTCTCTACACCAGCAGCATTAGAGTTAGGTTTAACAGCGGTCCAATATGAAATCATGATAAAAACCACTATTATATTACATCAAAATCTGGAATTCTAGTTTGTTAACTTCCTCTATAGAGGGCATTTATGATGTATTACACTCAGATGGTGGCAAATCACTTGCGTGGTTTAAATATGTGCAGAATATGCTGCCTATATTAGGGTTTCGAAGACCGATGGAATGATCGGCTTAAGTGTGGTATCCAGTACAGAAATATCCTTAGATCCTCTTTTAACAATTGGGTGTTGAGAGATATTTGTTTCTCTCCGCCACTTTCATCTGACTAGATCTTAACCAAAACTCATTTAGTCATAGAACCTTACCTTGACTCTCCAGTTCAACCCCAAGTGAAAATCATTTTCACAAAATGTCCCCTTGATATATTGGCCCTCACAATGGTTACGGCACATTAGGGAAAGGCTACTTCGACTAAATGCCCTTCATGTATTACACATGATGAAGATAAAATGCACTTTTTTCTTATGTGCCCTTTATATGAATCTGATAGCCGAACGTGGCTGAACCCAATATTTATTTGGTACAGCGTAAGAACCAGAAATTAAGCTGTCAAACTAATGAAACTGAGTTCAGCTCACCCTGTGTTGCTCGCTGTATCATCTTTTTTAGTCACTGCTTTCTATAGGAGAAAGCCTCTTATGAACAGGGGGCAGCCCAAGCTTATGGATTCATGAATGTTAAACATACCTAATATATGGCATGGTTTTTAGTCATCTTTCTGTTTTACTATGTTAATATTGATAGTAACAGGCGGGGGTGGTAATAAATTAATTCTTCATTCATTATGCTGCTATATTTGGGTATATGTTTTCTGATTATTGTGGAATTCCCTACCTCCTTCTACGATACAACCAAAACAAATTATGTTAGATATAGAGGATTTTAAGATGGAAATGTCTGAGAGGAATAACTGTTTACAATGAAAGGCATGCTGTTTATTGTACTTTGTTAGGGCGCAGTGACTTACATTTTAATATGATCATTGATGATTCCACATTACTATGCCAAGAATATTAATTTCCTTTTGTAATAGTATGTGCTATGCATGTGTTTGCTTTTATGGCCTAGTGCCAAAATAAAGCTATATCTGATTGATTGATTTATTGATTGATCGATTAGTGCCCCGAGCACCATTGAATGGTCTATCTGGGGGATAAATGGAAGAGAAAGGCTCAAAAGAAAGAGAGAATAGAGAATAAAACACAGATTGCACCTTAGCTCCAACCTGATGTTCACTGCCAAGATTTGCTTGCCATATACAACCCAGGTTCTTGATTTTGGGGGGTAGACGAGTCTGCAACCCAAAAGGCTGGGTGGAGGGGAGCATTTGGACTGCTCTGCTAGAAAGTGTTTGGGTCTGAACAAAGTCACCTTTGTTTTGTGCGATTCAACTGAAGTCGATTATGGGACTTCCAATGCCCTGTCTTCTCAATACATTGTACTACACTGTGTAGAGAGTCCGCCGAGTGGTTGATTCTCAGGTAAATCTGTGTATCAGCAGCATAGGAATGAAAACCCAAGTCATATTTCCTAAAAATTCTCATTAAAGGTTGGAGATAATAATAATTCGCATTTATATAGATAAATATTGATAATTCACATTTATATAGATAAAGCTCTGTATTATGTTTTCCATGTATGAATGCACCAAGCAAGTATTCTGTAACAGCACCACAATGTCGCAGGCCTTCCTGTGCGCTTTATAAATGCAAATAAATAAATAAATAAAAATAAAGATTGAACATAAAGATTGAACAAAAGGGGCGAGAGCAAAGAGCCTGGGGGAACACCACAGTTCAGTTGTAATTTCATGTCAAGTTCCTGTGCAAAGATGGTATAGGAACGATGACCAAATATTGTCCTTAAGATCGAGCAGGTAATCTCTTTTATTTTTGGAATGTGTGCCCTTCATTATAGTCCCTTTACTATAAATAATCAGTCCACAAAGAAATGCCTTCTTACGCTCAAGCCTGTGAATAATGTAAATTGGTCAATGGGCCTCATGGTCTACAGCAGCCATTAAAGTAGGGACCCGCAAAGGGACCTTGGTGCTAAGTACGGTACCGCAATTTGCGGTACCACACTTAGCGCCTTCCCCATTCCCATAGAGCCCTATGGGGTGAAAATGGGAATGGGGAAGGGCCATGGTTCAATGGGGAATTACCGCCCCGCCAACCTTGGAATGGGGTGGTAATTCCCCATTGAACCATGGCAGACCCGTTACAACACCGGCACCAACCATGGTGCTATTAGCGCCATGGTTTAGCGCTTGTGTTGTAATGAGGGCCAATGTGTCTATAATTGTATCCATAGGATTGTCTGATAGTTTTGTAAAATAGTATGAATCCAGGTTTCTGCATGACTCAGTATGCATCGATTATGAATAAGTAATTACATAATGAATTTGAGAAAAGTCACATTGGTGGGTATTGGAGTCCTGTAATTCTCTGACAGTATGCGGTTATGCACAACAATGTAGAAGTTGAATATAGGCTAAGTTAAATTTAAAATGTTCTTTTTACAATTTTGTACTACAGCTATTTAAAGAAAATGACAAGATTTAATTCATTTTGGCCTGGTAAATCATTTTCTGACCCTGAAGAAGGTGTGACCAAATAACTATTAAATTGCCAGAACTACAGTAGGTGGTCTCTATTTAATGTTGAAGAGAAGATATACATTATGACTTATTGTGTCCACTTTTTTGGATGTTGCAGGTGTTTTTTCGTGTATTTAAATTTTCTTTTACCAAAAATGTTTTTGATTATGTTGTGATGTCAAAATTACGATATCTATATTAGGTCCAGATTGATACGGAAAATGTTTTTTTCTGATTTAGCAGCAGATTGGTATTGTTTAAAGTATATGTGTACATAGTTAAATTAAACATATTTTTAGACAGATACTTTTTCAATCAATAATACAGTTTTTATTAAACATGTCAGTCTCTTTTAATGGTTTCGATGTGTTGTTAACAAATGAAAGCAGAAGGTGATTAAAGGCTTAAATATGAGTGCGTACTAAGGGAATGTTCCTGTATATTAGTTGTTATTTCCCAGCTTCCTGAGTGTTATGTGAATTATCTCTCTTGATATGCCCTCATCTTTTAATAACTCATCATGAGCATTACAGCAACTGTAAAACTGTGCTAGTTCATATTTTAAAATGCCACCTAGGTAGGAGTTTGGATCACATGTGATATTTACTGCATGGTATGTGTGTGTGCATGTGTGTGTGTGTTTGTGTACATAAAATATACTCCATGGGCCAATCTTCTCACATTGACCCAATGCAGTACTTTCTCGGTACCAATGCAATTCCAATTCACAAAACCTATTTTTACTGTTACCACCATACTCATAATGCAGTGCTTATAAATCAAGAACAACTAGAACAAGTATTTTTTTGAGATTACATGTACAAGGTGTAGGGATGAGAGACACCTTTTCCCATATCCATCTGTGGCACCTATTAGGCCCATTCCGAAGCATGTCCCCTGACCCTCCTCACACTCACTTTAATTCTATTCTCCAACGCATACAACAACGTCCACTCTGTTATCCCCTGCAACCCTCTGCTTTCCTCTCTGAATCTACTTCTCTGCTCTCCTCCCTGCCTACCGGAGACATGAAAGCCACAGCCACAAAACAACATGGCCGCTGCAAGGAAGCCAAAGCCATTTAATATTTATTTCCATTCACAAAGTTGCAGTACATTTTAAATACACTGTAGATAGCATGTTGCGTTCGATTTACTCTCCATATTCATATCTGAGGACCTAGGTTGGTCTGGCTGCTACGCGATGTGCCTCCCATGTGGTGCAAAGAGTGGGATCCCACACCAAGGCACTGCACTATTCGCACAATGGCTGCAGATCCCAGGTTTTGAAAACAGTAAAAGTATACCATTGGATTTGTTAAGGACCATACAAAGTAACCCGATCACCTTGACTGCTGCTATTCTAGAATTCAAGGTGTCAGATCGGAGTCATCCCTCTAGGGAAACCCATTGCTAGCGCTGAGAAGATATAGTTCCATTTTACAAGCTCTGTTTTTGTGAATTCAAGCACGAAGCCCAATCCTAGAAAACCAAGAGGTTCATGATCTTAAATGAATAAAAACAGTGTGGGAGAACTGCAGTGAGATGCCACAGTTCAGCGTCCTGGATGCATGGAACGTCAGAAACCTCCCCCAGGATTTCCAAGATGGTGCTGACTATGCAAAACCTGTAGACGCGGAGCAAACAGGTGAGTGAAATCTCTCAATTAAGCCCTCCAACAAGAATCCACAGTGAAAATCAAAATATTCATTAGATGGAGTAGAAGCAGGGAACAAACTTGAAATGAAGACACTAAACCGTGATCAGTATAGCCACTCCCAAGGTGGATTCAAGAAACCCAGTTTCTGGATGACAAGTAAAAGAAGGTAAAGGGAGGTGAGAAAGGTGTGAGATGAAAAAAAGGAGATCTGGGGGCAGCTCCCTCTAAAACAGATCATCCTTGGATACACTAGGGCCTTTCCACCTGGAAGGAGGTAGCCCATACCATAGCCAGCCTGTAGCAGCTACTCAGTAGGAGGCTGACAAGTTTTACTGATCTGCAGATTAAGTGACCCCTGGAAGCGAGGTGGTCCTACTTCATGGTCCCGTGCCAGGCAGAAAGTAACTTGAGGGAAGAAACTTCCATCTCGGAAACAACCTGTGGCAGGAGGGTGCAGAATATTGCTTCCTGAAAAGGGCCCTGAATGAGAGGGGGAACAGAATACCCATTACACCCAATGTCTGAGAGGGACTTAATCTGAATGTTGAAGAAACAAGGTCTGGGAGAGACATGACGTGAATGTTGAGCAACCCAAGGCGTACTGAGAAAAACCAAGGTCTAAGAGAGACGAGTGTGAAACCCCAGGTTTAGGAGAGACTTACCAACCACAAAAGGTGTGTTCAGAAGATCCAGTGTATGTTGAAAGTCCCAAGGTGGGAGCAAGACTAAAGAGTAGAATCCGGGTACAAGGTAGCTACTTTGCTGGTGAATCTGCATGCTGTATGGACCTTGATACAAGGATGTACAAAGAACCAAATAATCTAAGATGTGGGCGTGGTCTTCATCTAGCAGTTGAAAGAAGGAAAACTGATGTAGAGTCAAGATAATGAGTGAACCTTGGAAGAGCGTTCCCAAGATAAATGATCCATTTTGTGTTTCTAGCTTAGGCATGGGCATTTTGAATTTTGAATTGTGAATCCTTTCCGTTGTCCGGATCTTGGAACATTTTGTGTTTAACCTTAGGGTAGTCAGGAATCTACAGACTTGTGAAGATTATGATTTGGATTTTTCTGCTGGCCAAATATTTTAACATTATTTTGTAAAGTAGGATTCCCATGAGGGGCATTCACATATCGAAAATAGGATATAAGCTTTATGATGTCATCCTCATATAGGCAAGTGTTGGGCACTGGAAGGAGATCCCTTTTGTGTTGGCCGAACCCTGGTTTGTGTAGAGAACATCCTTACCATTATTAGATTAACCCCTCAATCCTACAGATGTTTATTCCACCCTGTCTCTAAAGAAAATCAACAAATATAGGACCAGAACCTAAAGTGTCACTTGTGTCATTGCATGGCGTTACCACAATAGTAATCTGCCATTTCAGGACCTTTTGTAAACCTGCACTCTTCTTGCAATGTTTTGATTTTTAACTTCTCAAAGAAAGTTACAATTTACAACCGCCGCCTCTCCAAAAAAAGGTTCCAAAGTCAATTATTGTCCACAGAAAATACAAACTATGACAAGGAGTTCATGTAATAATGTGTCTGCATTTCACAGCAATTTAATATTTATATGTCCGTGTTTCTAATTTTGAATTCAAATATTTACCTTTTAGCAGTCTCATGAGATGCAGCAAAATGGTAGCACCACATTTGAAAAAAAAAGATCAAAAACGAAATGTCTGCTTACTCAAGTTTCGAAACAAAGGGCCTCATTATGACTTTGTTGGTGCAGAATTAAAGTGTCGGTATTACCGTATACCGGCACATTTCCGCACCGGCAAAGTACAAGTTTGACGGTGGGGTGGAAGAATTACCTCCAACTAAGAGCCAGAGGTAATTCTACCATTCTGCCAGCAAAAATAGCCAGTATTATCACCCACCCGACACTCGTGGTCTGGCAGAGAAACCGCCTGACCGAGTGCCAGTATCGGTATGTCCGTTTTCCAGTATCCTGGTGAATTTCCCACCAGGATACCGGCAAACTCGTAATGAGACTCATCAATGAAAGCAGACCTTCATTGAAGCCAATCACCTTGAATAAGAGATTGGAAATGCGAGCTAACAAAAATGTGAGTTTCTGATATAAAATTAAATTGCGCTTTTATATCACACTTCATGCTAGAGAGCAGCCTCTAATCATGGGACAGGGATTCAAACTTGTGACGCTCTGAATTGCTTTGCTTCCAAAACAAATGTGTTGCCCCTGAGCTATCCTCCAAGCCTTACTGGACACTAAGCATGCTGGATAACTCATTGCTGACAGTGCCACTCTTCAATGATTGTCCTTAATATACTGCTTTGAAACAGAACCGGAACCTCTGATAGCGTCAAAACATTTTCTATCGATGGTGACTCCCCAGCTCCAGTTGATAGAGGCCACAAGAACGGATCCCTCAAAATCACAGATACTACAACGCGCTGACATCAGAGAACTTGACGGCTTGTTGTTCTTCAAGAATCGTCTGTACGTTCCCACCTTGGAACTCCAGAAAATCGTTCTACAGAACTGCCATGATTCCGTCGTTTGTGGTCACCGTGGAGTCCGCACAACACAAGAACTGGTTGCACGGCAGTACTGGTGGCCTGGATGGGCCACACTGGTAAAGCACTACGTGGACTCCTGCCCTGTATGTGCCCAGACCAAGATTCCTCGCAAAAGGCCCATTGGTCTTCTGAAACCCACGCCTACGCCTCCGTACCCTTGGCATACTATCGCCACGGATTTCATCGTTGACCTGCCCCTGTCTGGTGGTTTCACGTGTATAATGGTGGTGGTGGACTGTTTCACCAAGACTGCTCATTTCTTGCCCTTTCCTAAGCTGCCCACTGCCTCCCAGATGGCACGACGTTTTCTACACGAGGTGTATCGTCTTCATGGTCTTCCGGAGAAGATTCTATCAGACCGGGGGTCTCAATACATCTCTTCCTTTTGGGACCAATTGTGTCGGCATTTGGACATTCAGCGAGCCCTGAGTTCCGGCTATCATCCGCAGACTAATGGGCAGACGGAGCGCACCAATCAGACCCTGGAGCAATACCTACGTTGTTATGCCAATGCTACCCAAGACAACTGGTCGGAATGGTTGGACACCGCGGAAGCAGCTTACAACAACGCTGTTCATTCCGCTACTGGACTCAGCCCATTTTTCTGCTCCACTGGTCTTCATCCCAGACTGCTGCCAGTTCATCCTACATCTTCCAGTGCCGTACCATCTGCAGATGCCCTGGTGTCCCTGATCCGCGATCAACATCGTCTGGCGGCCGGTACCGTGGCAGTGGCACAAGCACATATGAAGGAGCGGGCTGACAAGAGACGGAGCCCTGAGCCTGTCCTTCATGTTGGGGACATGGTATGGCTGTCCTCCAAGAATCTACCGGTACGCAACTTACCTGTGAAACTAGCTCCCCGCTTTTTTGGTCCCTTTCGCATCATTGGGCGTATTTCGTCTGTTGCCTTTCGTTTGTCTCTGCCTCGTTCTTGGAGGGTCCATCCTGTCTTTTACGTTTCCCTTTTGAAGTACTATGTGCCCGATGTTATGGGTCGTACCTGTTCCCGTCCTGCCCCGGTTTTGGTTCGGGGGGTTCCTGAATTTGAGGTGCAGGAGATATGTGATTCACGGATTTGGCGGGGTGCTCTGCAGCTCCTGGTCAGCTGGAAGGGTTATCCTGCTTGTGACCGCACTTGGGAACCACGCTCCTTCGTGCATGCACCGCGCCTGGTTCGGGACTTCTATCTCCGCTATCCTTGGAAACCCGGTGCTCCGGGGTTGTCCGGGAGGGGGTATGGTGTCACGCCGCGCGCTCGCGGGCGTCACTTACCTGTACTGGGTTCCCTGGTCCACGGCCGCAGCGGTCTCCTCCTTCATGGAGGCTGTACCCGCGGTGGCGTCTCTCCTCACGCCGACCCGCGGTCCGGATGGGCGCCGTGGACGCCGCCATCTTGCGAGGAACTGCGCATGCGCGGATCGTCAGTATTCGACGTCCCGCGCATGCGCAGTGTCGGAACATGCGTTCCAAGCCTCGCTTTGACCCCGAGCCTTAAAAGGGCACCGCATACACAGGGACAACGCGTCTCAACGCGGTTGTTACTGTGTATGCGCTGCTGGAGTCCTGGCGCTCGTGCCCCAGCCCTCCAGTTCCCTGCTCTGCCTTATCCTGCCTAGCCCTGCCTTTTCTCCTTATTCCCCTTCTTGCTCCTTGGTCCTCCTAACCCTTGCTTCCCTGTTTTGCTGGTCCCTGGCCTGCCTCCTGGTTTAGGGTAGGGGAGGTCCTGTCTGGGTTCCTAGAATCTTCTTATCTGCTAGGAAGTGGGATTCCCCTGTCTGTATTGCCTTTCCTTGCAGTCCGTTCTCCTTTACCTGTCTTGTGCCCTGCCGGTACCTGTGCCTTGCTGCCTTCTTGGAAGTTCCTGTGTTCAGCTTCCGCTATCATCGGTGTCTTCATCAAGCCTTCTCAGCCAGTGGAAACACTGTCCCGACGTCACGCAAATTCTGAGAAGTGCCACTCGTGGCGTTGGGAGTTGGTTCAGTGCCGTCCTGTCTTATATCGTCAGGAGGGGATTGGGCTAATTTCTCGCGCTACCCATTCATCGGCAGTAGATACACCGACATACTGGCAACCTCAACTCCACGGTCTACAGGAAGAAAAGGTAACCAACGATCTCGTGAAGACTCGTATAACAGAAAGGCATACAATCAGGATAGAGAAAAAGAGACTAAGCTACTAACAAGGGTGATAGACTCGGACCATAGTAGCTAAGAAGGAGAAGGGGAGACCACCCCATAGAAAGCGAGAATAGGGTTGTTTTCTGGAGGTCCACATTGGTCCAGTGAAGATTGTAGATGCGTGCAGAGGAACAAGAGAGTGCCACTACACCAGGAAGCAAGGAGGAGATCCTCGGGCTAGCCAGGAAGGAGAAGGGCTGGACGAGGACATAGAGAGGGGGAGTGGAAGAACACGAGAGTATGGCAATGCGTCTGTGCTGAAATCCACAAGAGCATACCAGATCATTTATGATATGATAAGATATGATAACGTGCCTATGCACAAGTGTTTCAAGGCATGACAAAGCACTATCAAGCACTATCAAGCACTAACCCTGTACTCAGTAGCAAAAGAGAACGCCAAGGACGAAAGCCAGCGATCATGAAGACCCCTGAAAAGTATATCTGCCTGGGAGTCATGGGGTCCGCAGCTTGGTTTTGCAGGCCACCAAGGGGGTCAGAGAACCAGACATTCCTTTCCCCGGCAGCCCCAACAGCGTAGCAGAGCCCCCCTTGAGGGAAGACGATGATGTGGACACATCTTTTGTTTTGACACTCGTAGGGCAGGGAACCTTTGGATTTTCCCTTGACAGTGGACTTTGTGACTTGTTGGATTTTGGAACACTGTGCACTTTGTTGGACAACTCCTTCAGAGCAAGACAGCGAGTCCCGGTTCTTTTGAGGCCTTAATTTAAAACCCCACTTCACCCTCGCTCACGTTATCCTGGACACTTGTCACTCCTATACTTCATCCTGACACTTTATTTTGTTGAGTTATGCCATCATACTGACACATGGCTTTCTAGAGCGTACCAAAAGGTTAATAATAAAACCCCAAGTAACCTATTCTTTGTGCAGTTCTTCTCAGTTCTGGGAACACAGTCACGCTCGGTCATTCTACCAGCCTGTCACAGTCAACAGAGAAGGTTGCACTAGGTCTGCCCTATGTGACATTGCAGGTGCTTAGCTTTGCCCACCTTCCCTCACAACCGGAACTAGGTCGTTTCCAATGTCCTTCTGGATGCCTAGACTAGCATGCATCTTGACAGCAGGAACCCCTGGCAAAGACCTGGTAGTTCATGCAGGGTTTGGGGGGGAGGTGGATGAGCGGTGATCCTGATGGTCTCAGGTATATTCAGGTATATCCAGTACCCACCCAAAATCACAAAGACCTCCAAAACCCTGTTCAGAGTGAGATTCCATTCTCAAAACAAACTCCCTTCCATTGCTGCACATCCACACAAGTATGTGCAACACAGGTAACAGGGATCGCAGACACTGGCAGAGATGAGGCCTGTGGATCAAGAGAAACCTAGACGACTGCTGTGGGCCCCATGTCGGACATTGGCTTAGCCCAGAACAAAAGTCAAACAGTGTTGCAAGCCTATTGGGGTCAATATCTCAGAAGAAAGCAAAACTAAGAGCCTGCAAGAGGCAACAAAAACTTTAGCCCTGGATGATAACCCCATGCTTGTGGGAGGATAATGCATCCTGACAATGACTCTAAGCAAGGCAGAAGAAATACTTGCTGTTGAATGATCTATGGTAATATAATAAGCACAAGGGGAGGAAATCCTGCAGGTAGCAGAATACTAAACATGGGGTAAAACATACTTCCTGGTAGGGGAGCCGAGAAGTGTGCTGGGAACTATGTCCCTGAGACTAGAAGGCAAGAAGCAAGTTGAGCACTATATCCCAGAGTCTGAGTGTTGGGCCAGAAAGTGAGGCGGGTGCTGTATCCCTGACTAAGACTGTGTGTTAGATTAGTAAATCCTGTGAGGGCTTACGCAGACCCTTACATTATTTTGAGGACAACCTATTCTGCCACTATTCTTTAGTACAGTTATCCTATTTTTAGTTTTATGTGAACCCCTAGGCCATATAAGGTTTCTGGTGAACCTTTTTTGCATCTATGGCAGCTAAGGCACTAACTGTATTCTCTCAGTATCCCTGCTCTGTATTTCCCCACATGCACCATCTTCTCTTGTTGCCCCTGCTCATTGAACTGCATAACATCTAACCTCAATGCAGCACTCTATAAAATTCCCCTAATACTGCGCCTCTATTTCTCCACTCCATGTCCCGCCTTAATGCATAAAGGAGAAGTGGTATTAAGTTCACCTTTACCGCCTTTATACATCCCAGTCATGATATCTCTTGAGTAGCCTAGCATTCCATATCCTGGACAAGCTTCCGGAAGAGCGGATGTATGTTTGCTGATGCTAGCTCCCCACAACGCAGAGTGAGTTGAATGCCTAGGTAGTCTAGCATTGTATTAGTGCATCAAAAGGGACCTTTCTCGTACAGTTCAGTTTTGGTTGTTGCTGGGAGTGCTATACTTAATCCCTTAGATTGACCTAGGTTTATGGAAAAATCCTGCAACCTCCTCAAATGTTCTCAGTTGTTTCATCAACTTGGGTAACGTCCTAGTGATATCGGTCATAATGAGTATAACGTCATCGGCATATAATGTGTTCCCTTCCTCTACATCACATTCCTTTTATCTCAGCATTCACTCTCACTCGTCTGGCAAACAGCTTTATTGAGAGCGCAAAGATCAATGGCGAGACAGCCCCCTCTATCTAGTCCACCTCAAAATCTGAATGTTCTCAGTCAGATCCCTGTTCACCTGAAGCCATGTAACTGGTGAATTTAAATTGGCCATGATATATGCAAGGAATTGCAGACCGATGCCAAAACTAACTAGCGTTTTCTGTATGAAACTTCAGTCCAACCTATCAAAGGCTTTGTGGGCGTCTAGTGCTAGTAAACCCATAGGGATCTTTCTATTGTGGCTATAGTCTAGGTCCATCACTCTCCTGATGTTATCTTGTGTGCTTCTTTCCAGTATAAAGCCTGTTTGATCCGATTGTATAAGGACTGGGAGGACTGGAGCTAAGTGGTTTGCCAGCACTTTTGAATATATCTTTGCATGTACGTTTAATAAGCTGATGGGGTGGTAATACCTGCACCCGTCCGCATCTTTACCAGGCTTCAGGAGGAGCTTTGTGCCTGGTTCAACCATGGTAGGTGTTGCTCTGATGGAATTTGTGAACAAACTGTACCTTTTCACGTGGCGGGATGGGTTGAGCGTGAAATGTTTTAAAGAACTGGGCACAGAATTTGTCTGGGCCTGGGCCCTTATTATTTTTTAAACTTGTGATTGCCATATAAATCTTGTCCTTAGATAGGTTTGTTTCAGGCTTTATTGCATTCCCCACACAACCCCATTGCACTTGGCTTAGGGAGTCAGGTGTTTCTTTGCTTTTGTCCTGGCGGATCCCTCTCCCTGCTTCCCTCTGCCTTCCTGACTGTAACCTGTTGCCATCCTGCACAAGAACCACTTGGTAAGCAGCCTTAGTGCCTGTTTGGCGCTTTGTGAGTGTTTTACTCTGATTTCCAATCCGTTTTTTGCCTTGGTTTGGTGCCTTTGGAGAGACTTGTGTGTGTTTTCCAATCCCTCCCCAGTCCTCTTCCTGCCCCACTCCCGCCCACGCTGCCTGTGATTGGCAGCTCCATGCAGGAAGCCAAACAGACCCGGACTCACACCGTGCCCAGAGCAAGTCTTCCCACCTGAAACTAGTGAGAGAGGCTTCTGCTTCCCAATGGCGCCCACTGCACCTGTTTCAGGGTGAGTGTGTCTCCTGCCCGATAGCTGGCATTTAGCCATTGATTCCTGCTGCCCCAGAATGTATTAATATAATTTCCCCTCAACCGATCATTTAATTTGTTTAATTTAGCCGCCCACCCATTTAACTAATAATCTTGCCGCCAACCGGCTTTTTTACTATTAACCTTGCTGATCCCTGTATCTGCTCTCACTCCCAACTCCCAATTCCCTTCACAGTCCTCTTCCCACCCCAATTCCACCCAACCGGCCAGTGAAAGGCCGCTCCATCCAGGAAGCAGCCCTCTTTACGGAGGGCCCCAGGGCACCCTTACCTGGGCAGCCATCAGCTAAGGCAAAGGGCAGCTCCTCCTGGGCAGCCCCATCCATGTTAGCCCCTGTTCACCCTAGGACGCCTGATGGACCAACCTACAGCGACAATTAAGGTAAGGAAGCCTACTGTGCTCAATTAAAACCCTACCACTCTTACATTGCATTTTCAGCACTGTACTGATTCACATTCTGCACAGTGTCTCACTGTGTGTTTGAAACTAGGTGCTTTTCTCTTTTTCCTCACTACTGTGTGTATTGAATCTGGGTGCATTTTCCCACTGCCCTGTGTTCTGAAGAAAGGTACATTTTTCCCACTACTGTGAGTTTAAAATGTAGGTGCATTTTCCCACTCTGGTGAGTTTTGAATCTAGGTGCATTTTCCCACTACTGTGAGTTTAAAATGTAGGTGCATTTTCCCACTCTGGTGAGTTTTGAATCTAGGTGCATTTTCCCACTGCTGTGTGCTCCGAGTCTAGGTGCATTTTCCCACTGCTGCCTGTTCTGAATATAGGTGCATTTTCCCCACTACTGTGAGTTTAGGTTTAGGTGCATTCTCCCTCATAACTTTTTATGTACACTCGGGAGGCCAGGTAATCCAAGCCTTGGTCCACACCAACTAAGCCTCATGACAGCCCCTACCACCTGAACCACATCAATAAGACAGCCAGCTCCCCCACTTTCCCAGTTTCACACCATGCAATCTCACAAGATTGATTAGTCACTGCATTAGTTATGTGTAAGGAAAACAATCAATTCACAATAAAACATGTTGTGATAGAACTACAGCCCTGCTGCACTTGGATAGATTGTGATGTTAGGCAATGCGCTTATCCTTGGAGGAATTGTGTGCTATGGCCATGTCTCGCACCTAAAGGACAGGTGGGAGCTTCTCATGTATTGCACTTGAATGAACTTGTGGAGTTGCCCCAAATTGCAGTGGGAGGGTGTGAGGGGTGGCCAGGTATCATGCCTGGATGAACTCTTTGGGTTGGCCATTCATGGTACCAATTGTGAAGGTTTGGCGCATGCACACTATTTGTGAGGATTTGCCATATTTCTCTACCTGGAAGAGATTGAAAGTAGAGCCCATGCTCTACGAGTGGTAATTCGTGAAGGCTAACCTGTGTCACTAACTATTTGTCACAGCCACAAGCATTGACAGAGGATGACACTACCTGATCAAACAGGTGCATGTACAACAAATCTCCATCCGCATTTCTAAATACGTATAAATGCACCACTCTGGTGCACACCGACCACATGCATGGCTATGCCCACACAGCAGAATACAGCAACGACTACTACAAATTCGTCTCGCTGGTCACATAACTATTCCGCCTACTTACACCAGATTATGCCTTAACACCTCTACCATCAGTATGCATCGAAGACCTATGACAAATTTTTGGACCATCTCGACACATAACAAGTCTCTTACACATGCGCGTTCTCCTGACATCTCTCAGCACCCATCCACATGCCTGACCTCATGGGCTGCTTTCTTTCAGAGCCCCTCCAGCCCACCTTGGCCTTATCGTGGAAAAATGCTCACATGCATTCTAAACCTACTCAGTGATTTCCCACATTTTGGACTTCAGTCTATGAGGGCGTTCCCACCACTAGTACATTGAGACTATAATAATGGTAAAAGTCGCTATATAAATTTCAACTACAATGCAATTAAAGTACATGCCCATGTACTCTTCAATATCCATCCAGCCCCAAAGCTCAAAAGCCCCTTTACTCGTCATGGATAAATGTACAGTCCCCTTATTAGCTGCTTTGCTTAACAAAACCAGCAACCACACCTGATCTTTAGATTTCTCAATCAAGAACTCGACAATGCCACTCCTCCAGCAACTCCTATAAAACCATTGTGTGAAATGAAATGCAAACAGGAACATGGCCACCATCTCCCAGTACTGTGATACACATCCCAACCCACAACCCCTCAATTTACACTCAGGTATACAGTTCCAAAATAATAAAAATCCTCCATCCATGTCACACTGACCCCACTCTTCTTTTCTCATTGCATAAAACAAAAAAATATCCAGTACAACTTTCTCCACTTAAAAAAAAGTAATACATGTCACTTAAAGTTTGTAATCTCACATAAAAACAACGCAATATTATATAATCAAAGGCATTCTTTCAATGAAAAAAAAAACATGTTCACGATATCCCAAAAAGCATAACATTCACACCAAGGGAAAAATGCAATGAAGTGGTCAACTGGTACCCATCCAAATTCCTCACAAGAGCCCTGCTTAAAGACATCACTGTTATCAGAGATCAGAGCTTTGCAGGTCCCCTGCTCAAACCTCACCTACTCACCCTCCCTCCCACCCCCCACTACCCTCTCCTCGTTGAATCTCAATGCATCTCTTTAGTACATTCGATTCTCAACTCTTTTCGGGCTTTCGTCTACTTACTGCTTGAGCCCACTTCACAAACTGGCACCTTGGTCATACCCAATGGCGCGCCCCCGCATGCACGCAGCGAAGAGGCAGTTTTTAAACAAATTCCAAAATCAGTGAATTGGCCTCTCTCAGTAAGAGCATGCCAACGGAAATTCAGCATTTGCAAAATAGTGCCCCATAAATGACATTTTCTTTAATAAAAGCCAATTAACTCAATGCCACTCTGCCAATTCCTAATACACATCATCCCAATCTATTTATTCAGTACAGCCATTCTCCATATTCTCGTTACTTAATTTTACAATTACAAGTCTCATACCAACGCTTTTGTTATAAATGACAGAAAACGGCTATGGCGCACTGTTTATTTCCACAGCCCTGCTAAGTGACTTGGGATGACAGATGCACTGATGTACGAGGGCTGGATTGACACACATTTTAAGCAAAGATGTGTAATGATTGCAGTCATATAATGGCGTTTGTACTTTGTGTTTTCAAATTTAAAAGGTTTCTCTATCACGATCCTCAACATTTGAAAAACATGCACAAAACGTTACAATACAAAGTTTCATACTGACTGTTCAAAAACTCAAAGCAGAACTTGGTGGCACAAATGACATGGGCGATTTGTCTAGGTCAATATTACAAAACAAAATAATTTAAAATAGAAAATAATCATGATCATGAGTAATTGTAAACTGTGGGCCTCATTACACGGAAGGCGGTAAGGGTTAACGGTCATCGGTAATGGTACCGGTGACCGTTAACCCTTACCGCCTTACTACAAGGTCCCTTTGCGGGTAGGTACTTTAATGCCTGCTGTTTAGCAGGCGTTAAAAGCCAACCCGCAAAGGGATCAGGGTGCTAATTACGGCACCGCAAATTTGCGGCACCGTAATTAGCGCCTTCCCCATTCCCATAGAGCCCTATGGGGCATAAATGGGAATGGGGAAGGGCAATGGGGGAATGGGGAATTACCGCCCCACCAACCTTGGAATAGGGTGGTAATTCCCCTTTCCACCAAGGCGGTGCCGGTATTTTACCGGCATTGACCAAGGTGCTAATAGCACCTTGGTCCTCCGCCTACCGTGTAATGAGGCCCTGTATCTTGTAATCTAAAGCATATTGGGCCTCATTACGAGGTGGGCAGTAAGTACCACCCTACTACGAGTTCCCTTTGCGGGTCCTCCCTTAACGCCTGGTTTTTCCAAGCGTTAAGGACGAGACCCCCAAAGGGACTCTGGAGCTAATAACGGTACCGCAATTTGCGGTACCGTTATTAGCGCCTTCCCCATTCCCATTGAGCCCTATGGGGGCTCAAATGGGAATGGGGAAGGGCCCTGGTGAATGGGGAATTACCGGTCCCGCCAACCTTGGAATGGACCGGTAATTGCTCCATTCACCAGGGCAGAGTCGGTAGGGTTTTGGAGGCAGCCATGGAGCTAATAGCTCCATGGCTGCCTCCAACCTCGTAATGAGGTCCATTATTGTACTATTTGCCATTCATTTTCAGTGATCAGCTGATGTTTTGCCTCTTTTTGAAAAGTATTGTTGTGTCTTGTGTCCAATGGGACACACTTGGAAAGGTACCCTCATCAAACCGGATCTACGTTAAAATAACGTATCCAAAAGATCGAATTACAAAATTGCAGAGCCCACTTGCCCGCATTTTGTAATTCGATGCTTTGGGATTTTGCCTGTTTGTCCTCCGTACTGCCTTTAATGTATGCGGGGGACACCCCCGCAACCCCCACTCCCCTGTTCGTTAGTATGGGCTTTGATCTCATCTACCATGCCGAATGCACACTAAATGTGCATTCGGAATTTTAGATTCAATCTTTTCATGCAATCCCCATCAAACCAAGACTTTGCTGAGAATTTTCAGTTACACTACTTGCTACTTGGCAGCATAATCTCTTCTTTCTTTTTTGATGGCAGGGGCGTTGCTAGGGGGGGCTAAGTGGTCTATAGCCCCTGATCTTTTGGTTGTAGCCCCTGATAGAATCTCAGGTGCTACAGCCAAAAGACTAGCTAGCCCCCAGTCCCAACAGTTCCGACATCAGCTTAGCCCCGGGTCTTTTCCAGACCTAGCAACTCCCCTGGGGGTCTACGCTGGGCAGTGGAATTTGGCTTTTCTTGGCTAGGCAACACCATGTGATGAGTCTAGTGTGGCTTGTTAATCAAGGAGGTTTTGATGTGGTTTCATAAGCACTTAATCCATGATTTGTTTAATGTATAAATGCTATGGGTAGCGGGTGGTGTGAATTTGGTCCGGGTGTGGTAATCTAGATCAATTGTATAGTCCCCTTTCGATGTCCCTGCACTGCAAGAACTTCTTTGTATTTTCTATAGTTTGCTACCAAGCTTTGGAATGTCCTGCCAGAGGAACTCTGAACCCTACCTCCTCTGGCACTGTTCAGATGGTGTGCAATAGTGTTAAATATAAATTTAGTTTACTAATTAATGAGCCTTTCAGCCAACATTATCTGCAATCATTTTTAATCCCGGAGATTTTTTTACCCACAGAATAGTGAATTATTGTACATCTGTCCTAAATTTACTTCTTATAGTCTATACGCCGGTTCTGATTGTTATATTTACAAATTGGGCCTCATTAGGAGTTTGGAGGTAACCATGGTGCTATTAGCGCCATGGCTGCCTCCAAATCTTTACCGACTCCGCCCTGGTGAATGGAGCTATTACCGCTCCATTCCAAGGTTGGCGGGGGCGGTAATTCCCCATTCACTAGGGCCCTTCCCATTCCCATTTGAGCCCCCAATGGGGAAGGCGGTAATAACCGTACCGCAAATTGCGGTACCGTTATTAGCACCAAAGTCCCTTTGCGGGTCCCTTCCTTAACGCCTGGTAGAACCAGGCATTAAGGGAGGACCCGCAAAGGGAACTCGTAATAGGGCGGTAAGGGATTACCGGTACCGGTGCCCTTACCGGTACCAGTTATCCCTTACCGCCTGCATTTTAATGAGGCCCATTGTCTTTTTAGAATATAATACCTTGGTTTCACTGTCTATACACAGGACTGCCCATCAAAGCCATTAAAGCAATTACAATAAGCCCAAAACAGGGTAGCTATGAAACGCCCAAATTCTGACCTAAAACTACAAGACCACCTGAAGATCTGCGAGCCAATGAAAACTATACTATTCCACATACCTTTCCCAGAAAGACACCATTCCAAAGGAAGCACTTAATTACTCTAAGTGCGCCCTGGCCACTGAAAGCCTAAGAGCATAATGTCTATGGAACTCTGGGCTTAAGCCTTTATTCTTAGATATGCTAACAAGTACTCTAAATTGCAAGACTTCTTTAGTTGTGGCAGTGCCTTATTTTCCCTCTTCCACTGTCTCTTTCCCTTACCTCCCCTTACACTCCCCCCTTTCCACAGAGCTCTAATCGTCGTTAAAAGGTGTGATTGCACCCCTTCTGAGGCAATAGAGGATTTCGGATACTGGGGATTCTCAATATCTAGTTAGAAGTTACATCTCAGGACCAATCAGGCAATTAAAAACAGAAATGTACTCTAAATATAGAGGGTTCACTTATTATTCTCTTAATTGGGTCTATAAACCGAACGTTATTCAGGTGATTCCCGATGGTGTCGATACATTGACTACTTTTACCTTTTAATTAAGTCTTACTTCTTTATGAACTATGGCCATATTGGAAAATTCAAGAGCATTATAGAAGATCTACGGAGCAATAAAGGAGGTGGCTTCCTCTGGCCATCGTAGGCCTCCCACTGAACCTATGTCAGCCTGTGACAGTGTGTTGATTGTACCTTGTTTGTATATATAAAGCACATGCTGTAGGACACGATATGATGTGGCTGTATATATCACCTTTTGAAGTTGAGTATTAGCACTTTGTTGTTTAGAATTATTTTTGTATCAGTAGTTGGGAATGTATATCATGCTTAGAAGACAGATGTAAAAAAAATGAACAAAAGAAGATGATCATTCCAATTTTTTGAAATAACATAATAGAGATGAATTATTGAGGGTGATTTCTTTTGCTGAAAGTTGATTAGCAAACCTGTAGTAATCCGCCTAATGGATCCTTCTCTTCTGTGAACAAGGAAAACTAGGAATTCAATTTAGTTTTTTAACTATTTTTTTACCATTTATCAAACTGTATTGAATATAGAAGCAGTTAAATGTACAGTATTTACGCTGTTAAGATGACTATCGTGATAGCTGGGATGAACTCTTACCCTCATGTGTGTATTAATCTGATCAGCGTTCATCTACTGGACACCAAACCCAACTCTACTATGTATTTCTCTAATGCATTTGACCTCCACTGTTTCAGTCATCTCATTCTTCTACGTTCAATGATTTAGTTAAAAATATTGTTTCGTTATTCCGTTTAAGAAAATAAATTGTCACTGTTAAAAGAAGAGAGCATTGCAGGATTAATTTGTAAATTAAATATTGATTTTAGTTGTCATATTGATGTGAAGTACTGGACAAAGATCCAGCTATAGAGGGCAGTATCCAGAAGACACAGGGGATTATTGCTAGTTAGACGTTAACAGCCTCATTACACGGTAGGCGGTGAGCCATGGCGCTATTAGCGCCATGGCTCATGCCGGTAAAATACCGGCACCACCTTGGCGGAAAGGGGATTTACCGCCCCATCCCAAGGTTGGAGGGGCGGTAAATCCCCCTTCCGCCATTGCCCTTCCCCATTCCCATTTCAGCCCCATAGGGATCAATGGGAATGGGGAAGGCGCTAATTACGGCACCGCAATTTAGCGGTGCCGTAATTAGCTCCGAGGTCCCTTAGCGGGTTGGTATTTAACGCCTGCAAAAAGCAGGCGTTAAAGTACCAACCCGCTAAGATACCTCGTAGTGAGGCGGCAGGGATTTACCGGTACCGGTATTTTACCGGTACCGGTAAATCCCTACCGCCTACCGTGTAATGAGGCCCTAAGACAGGCAGTATTTGTGAATAGCGCTTGTTTACCACTCTGCCTGGTGCAGGGTATTTAACACATGCTTTATTCCTGGGTAAATACCACCAGATTATGAGTTAAACTACCTCAAAAAACACCTTCGATTGATACCTTCACCAAAGAAGTGGTGGCAATAAGACCCGTGTGTTTTTTAAAGCATGTCCAAGTTTGATTTAATTTGCTTTTCACCTAATAGATTATGCAAGTATAGTATAGTGCAAGCCAATGCCGTACACACCATTCTACTTAATCTTTCTTACGAAGACCTACCAGATGGAACAATAAGTCCATGCACATATCGAACTAAGTACCTACATGAACGCAGAGGATATACATAATAACAATTGGGATAATTCCAAGAACATAACAAGCTCAAGAGTAAATTGTCAGAAATCACACGTTCAATATACTATACTTGCATCACCTATTAGGTGAAAAGCAAATTAAATCAAACTTGTCCACCAGGAACACAATTCAGACCATTTTCCAGTCTTGCAAAGGAATCTAAATTTGGATTTTGGTAACATTAGATTAATTCAGTGCCATTAGATTATAGACATAGCCTTCAGAAAGACAGGCGGAACACATGTCAGTTATACTTGTTTTAAAAACTCTGTGAGAAACCTGAGGGTATCCTCACATCTACTCCCCTTGGATCCTCTTCTCAGGTGGCCAGAGAAAGGCCATCGCTTTTGGATCCTGGGCCTGGGGGTGGAGAAGCGAGGGAGGATCACCTGGGTGGAGGGTCCTTGGGGATTGGGAAGAGGGTACCCACAGGTGAGACATGGTATCCCCCTTTCCCTTACGAGAACCAGTCTAACCCTCCCCTGGCCTTCATGGGCTATTATGAGAACCAACCTAACCCTCCCCTGGCCTTCATGGGCTATTATAAAACAGCTCCCCTCATTTTCTCTCATTCAACCTACTTCAGTACTGGAACGAGGAAGAAGGGACTAGGAGTAGTGAACTCCAGTAAGTCATTTCACCACTACAGTACGGGGACGAGGAAGAGGCAACTAGGAGTAGTGAACGCCAGTAAGTCATTTCACCACTCTAGTACTGAGACGAGGAAGATGCCTGCAGAATACTGTAAAGGTCAGTCATGTCCCAAGTTGTACTCTAATTGCCATCAGGGAATGCCAATTGGGGACTCACACCTGCAACCTGTCACGTGGTTGCATGTGTATAAGAAGGGAGGAAACAGCAACACTCAGACCAGCAGGGAGTCCTGTTCGAGAGGAGCCAGCCATGGTGGGTCCTGCAGGGAAGCCAGGATGCCAGAAAATGATCCCATAGAAATGTGCAGCACAGGAGCAGGCGGGCCGGAAGAAAACCACATGTTTGGGAGCCTCTGTGGTCAGAGATTTGCAGCCGAAGCTCTGGGCAAAGAAAAGGAAAGAATACAGCCACCTCGGCTGCGCAGGCAGAGCTACCGTCGAGGACAGAAGAGCAACAGAAGCGCGAGCCGGGATTGCTGTTAAAGAAAATCCAGTGGGCGGAGCCAAAGCCAAACAGCACAGCAGCCTGGAGGGAACGCCAAGGACCACTGAGTGAAGGCAGAAAGTCACTCGAACCAGGGCACTCCTGGGGCTGTGGAGATAGCAGGGCAAATGGCGAACAAACATACCAGCCTGTTACTATTGAAATGAATCCGAAGCCGCGGGTTGGGTGAAAATTAAGCGGTAAAGCAAATGAGTACAAATATTGAATACAGAACTGAATGAAACCTTAATGGGCAAATTTACGAGCACAATGACAAATGAATTTGAAGTGCAAGTATTGCCTGTTTGAAAGCAAAGTAAGAGGCAAAGAGAGCAAGAGTGGAAGATTGTGAGAGAGCATGGCTGCAAGGTGGCAAAGGAGTAGAGATCACCACAAAATGAAATTTGTGCATGAATGCAGTGTGGCAAGGTCAAGGAACACCCCAGTATATGTGACACATTGTGGCAAAGCCAAGAGGCTAACAATTAGAAGCCAAGTGATGGTGAAAACTTCACATAAAGCCAAGAGGCTGACAAGGAGAAGCCAAGCGAGTGTGAGCATTCACACAGAGGCAGATACAGAAGAACATATGATGGCCGAAGAGCCTAGGGTTCCTGGTTGCATGACATGCAATGGGTGGACCCTGTGGTCTGGCAACTGCACCTAGACCAGGGAATCCTCAAGAGTGAAAGCCAAAGACTTTGTTGAAGCAGACCAAGAAGAAGGAAGCTAATTGAATGGTCAAGCCCGAACAGAAGGAGTGTTAAGTTGAGTTGATGTTGTTTGAACATTGAAAGACTGAAACCAAGTAAAAGTTGACAAGTTGAAGTCTTGGGGAAGCAAACCCTGAGACTGGATGGACTTTAATGGTGTCCTGAGGACAGAGCCCTCAAGACCCTTTCCTTTGGGAACTGTGTTGCTTCGAATTTAGGGAAAGGAACGCCAAGGATTTTTTGAACTGTTTTGAACTTGAGAACAGTAATCCTGAGACTTTTATGGAACTCTCTTAAGCTTGTGGAAGGGAAGCTGGAAAGGAAGCTAAGAGCTGGAAGAAGCTCAGAACTTTGATCACCATTTCTTTTATTGTTGACATCCCTACACATTGGTAAGCTTTATTGTTGACATCCCTACACATTGGTAAGCTTTAGTTGTGAGGGCAAGGATAGGTTCTGAACACAGACAGACTTTTAAGTTAAACATTCTGACTCAGACTTTCCTCAGTTTCGTTCAGGTAGGGAAATCCCACCTTAATTTAGGGCACGTTAGGCCTTCAACCATCCTGACATTTGAGTTAATAAACCATTTTATTTTGAACTTTGAATCTGTCTGTGTCTTGCTTTATAATGCATTCACAACTTCCAAATCTTCATGAACAAATACCTATATATATGCAATGCAATCAATCTTAATATACGACTATTGAAGAGATTACATTATGAGGGATAAATAAACACAGATGCACACTTCTCAAGCATTTATTAATAGATTCCTATGGAACCCACCTAGTCTTGATTGAGCAAGTACAAAACAGAGGCAAATTTCACAAGAACCGATTCGTTTTATGCCTGCATGAAAATGTCCTGCAGGCGCAAAAGGAAACACACTGACAAGGAGGAGATAAGCACGGCAGAGATATTTTCTCTGTGCGCTCCCCCCCCAATCCTCCTCTGCCTGTCAATGCTCGGAAATGGGGCAGAGTGGGAAATGGCGACATAAAAGGTAGCTCATCTAATTTGGTGAGCCCTCAAGCTCAACCCAATAATTATTGAGGTCATAACAATATAGGCACAGGGTGTTATCACCTGAGAACACCACGATAAACTGAAATGATCTGCTGGGTTACAACCTCAGCTACCATTAGTCTCTAATGAGGCATATGGGAAGAACTAATGCTTTTGCATGAATAGATAATAATCACCTAGGGGATATCCTTGGGGTGCGCCACGCAACCTTCACTAAGAATCTCAGAACGTGGGACAGGAACCACCTGCCGCACCAGCTGAGACTTAAACAGATAACCCAAAACTTAACAAATGTAAAGAAATCTGGGAGTGCATAATTCACATGTGCCTGTTACATGTTTTATATTTTTTTGTCTTTTTGTTTCTACTGTGTCACCTGCTTGTCCCAAACTCATGAACATGGAATGTAATGGGAAATTAATTTTTTCATCCTTGGAATTGTTCAACTTGGTTATTTTTCTACATGAATCATGTTTTAACTGTCAGTCTTTTAGACGACCTTGGGTCAAAACACATGTCGGCTGCAATCAGCCACTACTATCTGAACTAGAATAAACCATGTATATGATAAATTGTAAAATTATTGGATTAATTTTTATGTTTACGGACAAACTGTAGATACTTTGCTGGCCGCCAACCTAATCAGATAACCCCTATAAAAGGATTGGACATTGTTTTTAGTGTTTCCGTTCCCGCTCCGCCTCATTCAAAATGAGGGTAAATGAGGGTGTATGTGTCTACTTAGATGGAGGAGGGAAATCAAGATGCTAGTGTAGGTTTAGTCTACTTGTAACATGGTTTTCTATTGGTAGGTAGTGATGGATAGTTGCATTAACATTTATTTAAAAAATTATAAAAACGAGTTAGTTTCTAACACTTGACAGATGAAGAACAGATTGTACCTGTTAAAGAAACATTTAGGAACTGTACAGGTAGCATTGTAAGGAAGTTCCAAAGTAAGAGAGCAGCGATGTGGACAACTTATTTGTTTAGTGGTTATGCCTTCATATAAAAATTGTGACATCATGAACAATCATATTTAATAAAAAACATTTTATGAATGAATTACAATAGCAACCCAATTAGGAAGAACTAATAAGTATTTGCAAAGTCACTCGTTTTGGCATTTTCAGTTAATAGTGTTTTACATTTATGGGCATGAATTGGTGTTTGAGCCATACAGAATGGATCCAGCTCAAAGAATATGCAAGCACAGGTGATAGACATCATGTGGATTTTAATAGGTCAGCTGTTAACCTCTGCTAGTTGATTGAATACTTTAACATTTTAAATTGGCAGGTGAGACACAAAGTCTGCAACCTAAACGGCTTGCTTTGAAGGCTCATAAAATATGTATGCGCCCTGTACCATCTACCAGGGAATTACCACATTTGCAGGAGGTTGATGCTATTTACTTTACTTTAACTTGGTTAGCTTGACAACAACAGCCAGCAGTAGCTACTTTTGACTTTGTAGGCCAACTGTGTCAAGGAACCAAACCTATGTGGCATTAACTGTGTTTGAGAATGTGTCTAAAGGACCATTAGGGCACATCTAAAAGACAAAATTAACACATAATGGTTCACATATAACGGCCAAAATGTTAGAGTTTGCTTCTAATGTGGAAGCTAGTACTTGTATGTACTAGTGCTTCATTCCGCAGGGATACTGGATATCCAGGAGCCACTTTTAGCACTAGCTCAACAAATCCTTGGTTCGAACCAAGAAGAATGTATAACAGAATGGCGTAAACACCTCACAATCTGTTTACTATGCTGCAAAAAGTAGTATTGCACCACGCCAAAATAGATATATTACATGATATATGATAATTTGTGTAGGAGGGTATATGCTGCTTGATAACTATTGATTGCAGCAAGATGAGAATATTGTGCTATACAAAGACCCAGTACCAGTTTACCAGGCATGCCCAAGTAAAGATGGCATCAATAGTCAAATAAACAAAATGAAAGCGAGATACACTAGCTAGTAGGCCATACGCCTTTATCCTTCTGAAAAATATTTGAGCAACCTTCATGCCTTACCAATGCCCTCTGGGCAACTGAAGCAACTGTTCTACTTGCCTGCAAGATTCACACTTATTAACAGAGCTTAGGTTCCAGTCATATCTTCCAACCAATTGAGGCCCTCAGTTGCAAAATGTAGAACTACCACACAGAGATTCATGTGCAGGATCATACATTTTTGTAAAACACATCAACTTTTATGCTTTCAGTGCCTCCTTACAAACTCTCAATGCAGTCATTTATTCTTTAGTAGTGTCTCTTGAAATATTAGTGAGAAAGGGATGTGTAGATCTGAAGGTGGCTTTCAGCTCCATCATGAATAGGGAGTTGTGGGAGTTATTGTGGAGGAAGGGCCTAAGGAAGGGTACCTGTAGATACTAGAGGTGCTTCACAACGGTAATTTCTCAAGGCTCTGATATGGTCTGAATAGAGTGTGAGACAGGGTGTATGCTGACTTCCAGTATATTTAACCTGTCTAGGGAGGATTTACAAATGCTTCCGGTTGGCTAGCAACTGGATTTGCCCAGAGTGGAAGCCCAGGATTTTCCACTCCTGTGATTTTTTCAAACTACACCATGCTACTCACTCGCATGGAAATTGCAATGCATATCTTACTGAGCACCTTTAGCAATTAATGTATTCATAAGAAACTGGCTATTAACAAGAACAAAACAAAGGCACTAGTGGTGGTCCCAGTTAAATGTTCCAGGAGGATTGTTTTGTCTAAGTGGTAGCTGTTTATAGGTAGAATCTCACTTTGACTAGCTGGGTGTTCACTTTGATAATAAAACAGGGTGGAGCATGCACATGGAAAGGAGTGGGAATACTGTAGGATAATATGCCAGTAGAGTTGGAAAGACACCAGCAAAGTTGGCAATATGTCTGCAATACGACATTTGGAGGAAATTCCCCGGCTTAGGCCCTTGATGTTTATCAATGGAAGTCTGCCTCTGCAGCTACATAAAGTGCAGATGTTTGGCTGTATGAACCATGTGCTGTTGTGAATGTAGCTAACAATTTCTTCCTTAGAATCCTCTTTTCATTAGTAAAGGGAATTCTGACCAGACCCTTGCATCTAGAGACTGGGGTGTGTCCTATTGCGGACACCTTTCAAATCTAAGTCGTCCCTATCCACTCTCTTTTGTCAAACGATGTGTGGTTATGCAGTTCTCTGCACATATTATGTTCCCCAGAGTTTGATTAATCCACACCATCTGAACATAATCTGCTATAAAATTCAACAACCCTTTATCCTCATAATCAGTTTATGTTCCAGTATCCTTGTGGTGAAAAATGTGGTTGGGGCCAACCTTGTCTGTTAGTGCCTGAAAGTTGGAATTAGAGTACCTAAGCACACGGACAAGTTCATTTTTCTGCTTGTTCACACATTTTGTTCCACTTAAAAAGGAAAATAATGCTGTTGTTGTCAGTGTAACTTTTCTTAAGAGCCACTCTGTGCATCCTGCTATCTAGGTTTCTTTATTAGAACATTTTCAGGCATACTCCCTTTGGTCCATAGGTTACCTTTATATTCTATTCTATTAAGGGGAGGGGCTCTGGTGCCTATGAATAGTCAGGGGAATCATCTTGTATTGTTTGTGCTCATTGCCGCTTAAGACTTCCCATATATAATTCCCTACAAAACCGGATGGGACTTCATCTTCCATGGAATGTTAGGTGGCAGGTTTGTGTGGGTGGGTGAAATTTAGAAATCCATACACAGGGTCAGAAGAGCCCTGCCTCTGTATATATAAGTACTTATGTGCTGACTCCACTCCCAATGGGCTCGTGGGAGTTTCCCGCTGTCCTGGCATGCGAGCATAGCAGGTGTGCTTGTCCTTTGCTTGGCAAGAAGGCCTTCAAAAGCGTCCATCACTCTTTGGGTGCTGTCCTGCATCGCATCATAGAATACGATGATTAGGGTGGAGTGCACCTCTGCGAGAGCTCCTGAATCCTAGAGGCCAGGGCTGATTAGTAGTTAATTAATCTTTTGTAACATGCTTAATACCAGAGACCAGTCTCTAAGTGCAGGACTGAGATTCAAACCTGTGTTGCTCTGCATCATCCTCCTTCCAAGAAAAACACGATGCCCCTGCGCTATCCCCTTCGGCCCATTATTTTAATAATGATTATGTAGCGTTCCACCACCATATAGACCTGAATGCCATTTCTAAGGCAACCACACAGGCTGCTCCTTCTGCATTTTCTAAACAATACTTTATGGACATTTTCTCCAGATCAGATGATCTACTTAGTCAAATCCCTCAGGAGGCTGTGAACATTTCTGTACAAAGACCATCTCTCCACAACTGCCATAAACAAACAATTTGATTACTGTGGCATTTTCTTTTTGGGCATTTCGGAAACAACTATTCCATTAGATACAAAATGCAAAGTTAATCTGCAGAATATTGGCCATTCTCATAAGAAAGGCCACTACTCCGGTATGAAAACAATGCATTTGTTTCCCTTAGGGGGTACAGCCATTACTGTATTCCATTAACTACCCCACCTCTCTCATTACCTCATTACCTAGTATCCTATTTCCCCAGCATTCAGCCTATTAATGCTCATCAGCCATGGTCAAACTTATAGATGCACGCATAACTAGAACTTGTGAATGGATGAGACCACGGACACAGGGTTTCTATAGATGCAGACATTGTAGCATGTGCAGGTATGCACATCCTGACACCAATTCATTTGTACATAAGCATATTTGAATAAACAGTAATTTCAATCACAGATCGTATCAACTGTTTATCCAGATATGTAGCATATGTAATTATCTGTGCATGACATAAAATCTATGTGGGGAGGACGATTTGTGACTTACATATTCATATATGAGAACATTTTTCAAGTCTAAATTCACAAGACACCAGATTACCATTGTCGACTCATTGGCAGCAACAGCATCAGATAAACAATTAAGATGATTTATGTTTCATTGGTTTACGCAAACTGGCATTCATGGTGGAGACAAGAAGCTCCTGTTTAAACAAGCAGAATCAAGAATGATATGCAAATTACGATGTCTAAGAAATGGTCTTAATTGTGAACATGAGATGAATGTATTCTTACGAAATATATAAAGGAAGATATGGAATCCAAAATATGGATTTTAACATTGCTACACATGACCTAAATAGAGGTGATATTACAATTACTGAAGCAACCCGTATTAACATTTATTAGTTGCTCAATTACAATCATGTGAGAAATATCACCAACACGGATTTGAGATATCTTTGTAATTTTGTTCAGATCATGCGCATAATATATTAAATGCTACTAGTGTCTAATTGAGCAAATTTATATTATTCTAGCTAATACTATGTGAAAAAACATATATCTTTATTACCAAAGGATTAATGGCGCATTCACAATACATAAAATGATGCATAAAATTAAATGTGACAGGATTTAATCGACTGGTCCCTTTATTATTTACAATTCTGTTATCAGGGTAACTTTGTATTGTTCTAGTTGAAACTGTGTTAAAAAAACATATACCTTTAATGATAATGGCTTAACGGCGCATGCACAATGCTCAACAATGTGCATAACTTTATTTACAAAGTGGAGATCATTCTTCAGCGTCGTACGCACAAACGTACGTAACGTACGTCACTTTACCCAGACTATAAATGAACTTCTGAAATGGTGACCGTGAGAGCTTCCCACATGGAAAGCCATAATCCAAACAGGACGACAATCCTTTTTGGAGGATTTAACCTCATATAGTAAAAAAAATGTACACTTTATGAACTATGGTGTGATCACAACTTTAGTTTATTTAGGGATATCCTTTAAGATTTCAGACTAGCATGATCACTGCATACTTCTAGATGCTGATCGATATATTTGTATATTGAGAATATAACACATGCATTTACATCTAATCAGGCTGGATAACCCATTAACAACATAAGGGGTAAGAATAACTGTCGCAACTTTGCAATTGGCGTTTTGATATACAACTAACTTTCTAAAAAGTGATACTCAAACTTGTTATATTCAAATAGGAATATAGCAACCCCATAACACAGATGCTGACAAGAAAGAATTCTATGGTGAGTTTAAGATTGAATTGACTGTTGAATATTAACACAACACTGGCATGTTTTAGTCAAGGTGGTGTGCATCACATTATTCTAGCTGGGTAATGAACTGATCACCTAAGGGAGGTACCTATAATAATTGTTTCATTGTACAATGCAGGCAATATTAATTAGTCCAAACTGATTTGCACTAATGGAGGATCACACGGGTGTAGGTGAGCGATTAATTATCTATTGATGAAGGAAATATCAAAAACATCAATGGATTTACACACCTATTGCATCACTGTGTAGAGATTTTTATATCTCTTCTCCTTTTTATTTTATTTTATTATTTTGACTCTCTTCCTTCTCTTCATTTCTCATGTTTATTTCTCAATCACTAATTTCTGTATGTAAAGTGATAACATTGATGGATGAACATTTGTTTCTTTTCTTATTTTTATGGTTAATTATGTCGATATTGGTTTTTTAGGTTGATATTATGTAAATTGAATGCACACTGAATAGCTTTGAAAACGACCGTGGGCCGAAACACGTTTCGGCAGTAAGCAGTCAAAAAAGAAAAAATAATAAAACCTTTTGTTATCACCAAGGATGTAAATTTGATTTAACGACTAATTTGAGAAGTGCATAGCCTAGAAAGTGCATTCATTACACATAGTCAGCATTTTACCTGCTTATATAAGGCAGCCCTTGAATCTAGCCTCAATCTGTAGGGATACCATACCTGGCACTACCCCAATTGTGTTAGTTGGCCACAGTTTAAACTTAGGGAAGTTGTCAAGGGAATGAAATTGTGTAGATTAGCACGAGTCATATTTAGACAGAATTGTAGAGATTAACATGCATCACATCTAGACAGAACTGTGGAGATTAGCATGCCTCACATCTAGATAGAATTGTGGTGATTAGCATGCATCACATTTAGATAGAATTGCAGAGATTAGCATGCGTCACCTCTAGATAGAATTGTGAAGGTTAGCATGCGTCACATTTCGAGAGAATTGTGAAGGTTAGCATGCGTCACATTTCGAGAGAATTGTGGAGGTTAGCATGCATCACATCTGGATAGAATTCTAGGCGATAAGCAAGCATCACATCTAGATAGAACTGTAGGAGATTACAAGTGTCACATGGAGATAATGATGCCACTTGCAAACCATACTAAAAAACTCACCCCTCTGCCTAGACCTCTCAAACTCTGAACCAAATGCAACCATATGTCTACAGCACAAAAAACTGCAAGCACTTCCCTACACTGCAACAACAAAACAAACCACACACAGCCTTGCACAACAGCATATGATGGCTACCAACAGAAAATCACACCCAAACTCAGCGAACAGTGTAAACCAAACTGAAGCTGCCAACAGCACATCACAGCTCTCTTGCTCTATTCTCCCGCTCAGTCTCCCTAACATCCACCCCCCCTCACCATCGTACCTTGCAGATCCACCAGAGAACCAGAGGACCACGCAGGTGGTGATAGTGCACCGTTCTGAGGAAATCAACCATCGGCATGGTCGGTGTGTACCCGCTTTTTATTTGTATATTTTTTTAAGAAATTGAATAATGGGAGATCAACCTCAGAAAATGTATGGGGCTAATTCACACATTTTCCTATGCTCACTTCATGACAAACCCCTAGACCTGTGTACTCTGGGGGGACAGCCTACAGGTGCAGTCCTCCCTGTCACATTTAGTTGGAATGTGACAGCCAGGAGTACATGAACGCATCAAGAGGTGAAGGGCAACACCTTCCTCCTGCCATGGCCAGCCTAATTAAATTTAAAAGGCCCCATGAATCCGCCCTGCCCATTGTCAGTCTGCTGGTGGTGGCACATGCTGATGAGAGTTAATTGAAGCAGACCTGCGGGAGGCCTGGTCACAGAGCTGACAAAGGGGACAGGAAACCCAACACCTTTTTGATATGCATCTGTGTCAAACTGAAGTCAGCTCCCACCCATTAGTATGAAGGGCAGTGAATGTCATGTCTGGGGCAAATGTTTACAGTAGGCAACCCCTGCAGGGGGAGCCCCTTTCAGCAGGAAGAAGTATGTGATTTGATGGAGACAGAAAGTCTGTTCTCGCCATAACTTCAAGGGAGACCTGCGCTTTGATCACAGACCACAGAGAGCTCAATTAACCACAGAGACCCTTTGATCCACAACAGACAGGAAGATTAATGGGACTTAGTAGTTCCTGTTTTCACCCCTTCACCTTTCCTGTTGCAAAGCACTCTTGTTATGACCTCACGTATAACAGAAGATTGTTGTTGGGGTACCAAGATTGGTTCATTAAGGTAGGCTTAGCCTGCAACAATCACTAGGTCCCATTTGGCTTTACAAGAGGGCTGAGCCCCTCATTTAGCAGTTTGTCTGAATACTTCTCAAGGAGTAACAACAATAAATCATTTGGACCCTGGCTGAAGGTACAGTCTGCCTTACAGCATGTGCCAGTGAAGGAAGACAAAGATTTCCAAGAGGGAAGCAAGATTCCTCCCTTAAACATCTCCCAGGGAACAGAGCAAAACTGAATCCAGAAGACCCTGTAGCATCTCCAGACCGGTACCCAGCCAGGACACAGCGTGCACCTGCTGCCTCTGCAAGCAAGCTTCCTAGGTGGGCAGTGCCAGAGAGTCTCTGAACTGAAAGAAGGACAAGGCTGGTGCCTGCAATACTCTCCTCAGCTTTGAGCTATCCACCTTAAAGGACAGCACAAGCCCAGTGAAGAAGCTAGGAGGAGTGCACCAACAAGAATCAACCAGCGTCTGCCTTAATGACATTTTCGAGTCAGCCGAGCCTATCGGGCTGCAACCAACTGTACCCCTTACTGTTGTCAAGCTTCAGTTGCTAACGCCGTCTGCGATGCCTTGACCAGTGTTTCAGTCCTGCCAACCAGTACTGAGATAACGATTCCAGAGCCCGAGCCGCTGTGTAGGCCAGCCTACAGCCGTCCACCCAGCCTCACTCGCCGAACTGCCTGCCGCCTGATACCGGCAGCTGCCTCCCAACTGGAACTCTGCCATAGGTGCTGCAAAGCACTCTGAAACTGACTATACCCTGTCGAGCATCAATAACTTTTATGAGCACAAGCTACAGTGTGGTTCTGTCCCCCTAGCCCTTCTCTGGAGACCCCTAGTGACATTTTACGACCCCTTGCTCCCTTTGTGCTGAGACCGAGTATCCTTGAATATTACCATTGATTACTTTACCAACTAGCCTCCTGTCAGTATCCAGAGTGCATCCCCTTTCCTATTTGGAATTGTCTGCCCTCTGTACTTCTTTACAGGGTGGGTTGTATTTTGTAGTGTGCTAGAACTGTCTGTTGTAATAATAATAAAGTATATGTTGTTATAAAACCTTGACTGGACAGTCCCTTTTATCATTGGGTAATAATAGTATTTTCGGTATGTTGCACCTAACTAACAATCCACGACCTTGCAGAGATAAGCCTGCCATTCCGTCCACATTACCAAAATTGGACAAGGAGGTTTATAACTTATTTGCGTTTGTGATCTGTTTGGATCCCTTCTGGTGCAGTAGAGGTGTGGGGCTGATTGATGGTTTAGAAACCGATATTCATCCCTGGACCACTGGCACCCCGGAAGTTGATTTGTCACAGCGATATAAGAAACCTTTAACATAACATACCCTATCACAACTGGTAAGGTAGCTCAGCGAGGTAAGTGTATGCTTTAGAAATCTGTGTGAATCTTGCGTTCACAAGCTTGAATCCCAATTAGGAACCTTCAGCTCCATCCTTCCAAAGTCAAAAAATGAACCCCCGTTCATTCGGGTATAAAACATCTATTGTTACATCACTTTATTTTAAGGAAGTGGGGGGCGAACAAATTCCGACATTAACTGCTTTAAGAAAACCGCCTTAGTAGGCAGGTTTCGATACTTGTTGCACGACTGTGCCTCTGAGAGTCTCCTTGGAGCAGCGCATCATCAAAATCTGGTACGTGGTTGCTTCCAGGCTTCAGCACTTTTCAAACAATGCATGAACAAAGAAAATAAAGGCTCCGTCCACAGGGAGGGCCAGGATTGATTGGACGTGGAAAATAATTTCCCTAGCTGTGATGTTCATCACAGAGAGGTGGCAACACAAAAAACAGACTGAACTCGCCTACCCACTTCAAAGACCCCCATGCCATCTCATCCGAGGAGGACTGAATGGTCCCACTTGCCGAACCTCCACGTCTTTCACTAGATGCAGCCCTTTTGATAGATCAAGGGCATCAGAAAGATCCCCACCACCCCCAGGCCGCTGTGAGGGCACTGGCATGACTGGAATAAGAAGAGCAGCTCCGAGGACTGGAGAGGCTGGCCCTACCACCTGCCTCCAGGGCCCGGGCAAAGTGCCGAGGGTGAAGCTGAGCTCCGGAGACGGGCTAATTATAGCTTATTACTCTCTCTGCATTATTATGCACAGCGGATGATCATGGCTGCGGTCTGTGGACTGAAGAGGAACCAGACTCGGGCAGGCGCGGCGTCCTCCCCCACACAGACCCCCTCTGTCCCAGGCCCTGCCTCTTCCCACCTCCACACACACATAGATGCATCTTAATAGCCTATTTTTATAAGAAGAGGATTTCGTATCTGTCAGGGCGCTAGGCGATGAAGGCTCATCAGGACCCAGGGACTGGAGTCTCCGTGTTCTTCCAGGGGTGGGTTGCCCTCTAAGCTAGGCCAAGGAGAATTCCACTGGAGGTTCAGGAAGGTCCCCCCAACAAAGCCACTGTAACACAATCGCACACAAAATCAAGTAAAGGACCAGTCCCATGGCCGAAATGAGAAACCTCTGAGCACTCCCAACAGAAAAGCCTGATGCATGACCCAGCTAAACAAGTGGCTTGAAAACCGATTTAGCCACAATATTCATAGCCTGAGGACCCAGGTTTTACTCACTTATGAGAAGAGAGCGGGGTGAGTAACTACGTTAGTACCCAGAGTTCAAAGTAGGGGTTGGGATGGCTAAAGGTTACGACGTTCCCTTACTTTTCGGGGCAACCCGTCATCGGTCCCTTACTTTATGCGACCCATAATACTGTTCCAGGATGGCAACTTCGCTATCTCTCAAGTGCTGGAAGAGATGATTTATTTCAATAGGGTGCTTTGGATACAAAACCCATTCCTAAACTGCCAAAACACCTATCTGCGTATGAATGGCTGTAGGCGCAGCATTGATTGCAAGCAATGGGAGGGGTGTTCTGACGAATCAACTTCCGGGGCACCAGTGGTCCAGGGATGAATATCGGGTTCTAAAGCATCAATCAACTCCACACCTCTAGTACACCAGAAGGGATCTGAACAGATTGAAATACAAGTGAATTATAAGACCTTCTTGTCCAATTTTGCTAACATGGACGGAACGGCAGGCTTATCTCTGCAAGGTCGTGGATCGTTGGTTAGTTGCAACACAGCAAAAATACAATTATTACCGAATGATAAAAGGGACTGTCCAGTCAAGGTTGTATACAAATATCTCCTCTATTATTACTACAACAGACAGTTCGAGCACACTACAAAATACAACCCACCCTGTAAAGGAACACAGAGGACAGACAGTTTCACGAAGGAAAGCGATGCACTCAGGATACTGACTGGAGGGTAGTTGGTAAAGTAATCAGTCTTACTGTTCAAGGTTATTCGTTTCCAGCACCAAGTGGACAAAGGGTCATAACTGTCACTAGGGGCCTTCAGAGAAGGACCAGGGGGGCATAAACACAATGTACCTGGTGCTGAAAAAGAAGTTCTTGGTGCTCGACAGCATCAAGGCGGTTCCAGGGGCTTTGCAGCTCTTGAGACAGAGTTAGTGGTGGGAGGCAGCTGCGGTTACCAGGACGTATGCAGGTGTGGTAGCTCGGGGCCAAGAATCGTTGTCTTTGTGCTCGTTAGCGAATCTGGAATGCTGGTTGAAGCGGCTCAGGCACCTCTTGTGACTGCGGCATGACAACAGTCAGTGGTGCAGCTGGATACGGATGGCCCAAAGCTCAGGAGAGTGATTTCAGGCAACGGACTTGTCCTTTGTTCAGAGATTCTCTGGCACTTCCCAACTAGGAAGCTTGCTGGCAGAATTTAGCAGAGCATGCTGGGTGCTGGCTGGGTACCGGTTCTGGAGCTGCTGGATGGGTCTTCTGAGTCTGGTATCTCCCTCTAATCCCTGGTAGATGTTTAGGGGAGGGATCTTGCTTCCCTCTTGAAACTCCTGGCCTTCCTTCACTGGCGGAAGATGTAAGGTAGACTGTACCTTCAGCTCGGGTCCAAATGAGTCCTTCTTCTTACTCCTTTTGAAGTTTTCAGTTGATCTGCTAAGTGAGGGGTTCAGCCCTCTTTTAAAGTCAAATAGGCCCCAGTGATTGGTGCAGGCTAGGTCCACATTAATAAACCAATCCTGGATCCCCGTCAACAATCTTCTGCATGAGGCCAGGACCAGAGTGCTCTGCAACAGGACAGACAAGGGGGTGACAACATATAACCAAGTCCCACCCATCTCCATGTCTGTTGTAGATCAAAGTGTCTCTCTGGTTAACAGAACCCTCTGTGACTCTTGATTAAAGCGCACGGTTCCCTTGATGTTTGTGCTAGGAGCAGACTGCCTGTCTCCCCCAAACGGCATACTTCTTCCCTCTGAAAGAGGTCAACTCTGCAGGGGTTTGCATATGGTAGTGACCCAGACATGCATTTCACTGCCTTTCATGCAGATGGGTGGGAACTAGCTTCAAGTTGACACATTGCTTACCAAAGGGGTGTTAGTCCCACCTTTCCTGTAGTCTTTTCTGGCCACCAAGCCCCTTCAGACTTGCTTCAATTATCTCTTATTAGTATGCACTGCTACCGGCCGTAGGACAAAGGAAAGCAGATCCATTGGGCCTTTGATATTTAAATTAGGCTGCACATGCTGGAGGAAGGTGTGCCTTCCCCCTCCTTGAGATTCTTTGACGTACCTGGGGCTGTCACATTCCAGCTGAATATGACAGGGAAAGACGGCGCCTGTAGGCTGTGTCTTCCTGGAGTACATGTGACTATTCGTTTTGTGCGGAAATCAGGTGGACTGTGTTTGGAATGGCCTCACACAGTCTTCAGAGGTTGGGCTCCCATCATTCCTTTTCATTATTAAAAAATCAAAGAAGCCCAGGCGAGCACACACTCCCCTTGCGCATGGTCGAATTCTTCACAGGTGTGTCTGTGGCTGGCCATGTTCTTTAAGAGGTGCGATTGGAGGATGGTGAAGGGGAGGCTGCATAAAGGTGCATGCTCAGTGGGACAATGACACACTAATGGATGTCATTTAAATGCATTTGCTTTCATTGTTTTCTTTAGTCTTACTTGACCTGCTGTAAAACACAATGTTGCAGGGTGGAGTGGAGGAAAGGATGGACCCAGATATGGGGTTTGAATTGGGGAGGGAGTGACAGTGAGTATGGGGGCAGGGGCTGGAAAGGAGGGGACATAGTTCCACTACTTTTCTTTTTACACTTCGACCACTGTTAGTACCCCTAGAGAAGTTGAAGGTTAACCTAGCAAGGGCAACTGGCCCAAAAACATCTGCAGAGAGTTGCACACCATGTGTAGGGTTAAGAAATTCGGGGGTTAACACCTCAATCTAGAAACCACTTTATTTGGATACACAAGTGTGGCTATGTATGTTATCACACCCGTTCTCTTACTTGCATTGTTTGCAACACAGTCATTCATATCCTAACCACATCACAATATTATCTGGTTTATTTATATTTAATTTTCTTTAGATGATGCTTGAACGGTTACTAGATTGTTGCGGTAAAAATAGCGGAAACAGGGAAACAGCAAAAGCTGCAAGGCTCTTTCTTCATTGATGAAAGAGTTCAGCCCAAGCAACATATAGAGATTAGGACTTCTGACTGGCACACTAAAACTTCTACTCCACTGTACAAAACATCTGCCTAAGGATCAATTAAGCAATATCATCTGTGGTGGTGGGCTGGGTTTTCCGCCGGTAAAGGCCCTGGGCCCAAATTACAGTCTCGAGCCGAGCAAAGCATTATCCGTTGATCCAGCCCGCCATCTCAGGTGCTATTGATATTATTGACGTTATTGGTATTGCTATTAGCCCCGACAGGGTGGCTCTGTTTAGCACCAGAGAGGAGTGCACGTTGATCTGAAGACTCTATTAACTAAAGGGGATTTTTACCACACCATGTGTAGCATTAAGGAATTCGGGTGTTAACACCTCAATCTAGAAACCATATTATTTGACCAAGCATATATTTGACCCCTGGAATGTTGGCCACGCAGACTCCCTGCAGTACTGGGACACTCAGAGACCTGAGGTCCACTGTCTCGAAGTGGGTTGCTTCGAAAGCCGAGTGCACTTCAGGATTGAAGCAGGAGCATGAGTCCTCTGGTTCCAAACAGCTATGCACTACAACGCAACCTAGCACTGAAGTTAGATGAGCCGCGGCTGCTGCTTATCGAGGAGAGACGTTCCACGACCTTCTGTAGTTGGAAGTACTCAGTGCCATTTGGCAGTGGAAGTGGAGTGCGCTAGTGATCCTCTGACAGAGATCTACATCGGGGAGGTACTCTTTCCAGACTCCTTTATGCTGACATAGTCAGCGGTATAAGCAAGCTTAACTGGAATAAGGTTGGATCTCGTGGGCAGTCCATGCTACATACTGCATTAGACCATAGATCACTGCTTTGACTGTAGGAAGAAACAGAATAACTTGATTTTTTTCTTTTTACTTCCTGTTTATTGGCTTTCATTACATCTATAAAACAGCTACCATATGCCACAATCCAGCATGAGCCACAGGTCAGGACATACAAAAAGCACCTAGGAAACATGCCTCAGATGATGAGTTCTCTGTTAAGCTGATGGACCCAATCATAAGTGACAAAGAACCCACTTTCAGGGACATGTACCCCTTACTCAAATCTATGACAAAGTATGTGTCAACCATTAAGACTGAAGTGCTGGAAGTTTGTAATAGGGCAATTCACTCAAGAAGAAGGAAAAGATCCCATGGAAAGGGAAAGCTATTGACCAATATCACTCCTTAACACTGATTTAAAGATCCTCAGAAAAAGTCTGGCATGCCATGTATAATGCTCGATGAGGGAGATAATCCATACAGATCACATGGGTTTTATAGCACAAAGATCTTCTCAAAGCCACCTGAGAAGACAAGCGTTTAATGTTGACCTGGATGATGAGGTAGGAGGTGGGCCAACTTCAACTTACATAGCTTATCATGTTTTTTTGTTTTGGTTTTTTGTTGAGTGGCCACTTCTGTCGAGTGCCTTCAAAGAATTTGGCTTTCATGACACCTCTATAGCTTGGGCGAACGCTTTACACCAAGCATCTATTGCAGGAATCAAAACTGGATGGGCAGTTTCTGCTTCTTTTCAATTAACTAGAGATACAAGACAAGGCTGTTCCCTATCACCACTCCTTTTTGCCGGAGCATTTGAGCCTTTTGCATGTCCTATATGAAAAGAGCTATACATCACATAAATCCAATTGCGGGACAGAGAACGCAAACTGTTATGCACATCCTATAGGACTGTTCCCTGATAGCAAAATTCTGTAAGAAGGTTTTTGATGTCATTTTGTTGGTTTTGAATGTTCCTCAGGATCCGGTTGCTGCTGCTGGGTCTTCCCAGATCTCAGTTGTCAAATCAACAAGAGAAACAGAGACACCTGGCCCAGAAGGACATTACGAGACACTGGAAAGACATAAAATCATCTCTCTTTCATGACTGGTCAGACCCCAAGCACCAGCTTTTGAGCTTAGTTTAGTTTAGTTTATTTATTTATAGAGCGTCCCTAACCCTTAGGTATCTGGGTGCTTACACTTGGGTATCAGTTACAGAACTGAAGCAAGTAGCAGTTGACTAGTGTTACATATCCAGTCAGCAAATCAGGAAGATGGCACGAGTACAGTGTGCCTTAGGAATATAGGTAAGACGAAGTAAAGCATATAATCAGTTACAGAGAAAAAAGCAAATAGTTGACTTGTGTTACATATCAAGTCTGCAAAACAAGTAGATGGCGCGAGAACAATGTGCATTCGGGATACAGGTAAGCTGACAAAAGGACAAGCCATACAGTGGCCATCTAAGCATAGTGAATGGATTCAGAAGAGTGTATGCTTAGGAAAGGAAAGCCTACTGAGGGTAGAGCTCTGGCAATATGGTAAACCTTCTTACAATTGCTTTAATCTGGAGTTTGATTTGGTTATCTCCTTGTAGTTGTATCTTTAGTAACTGAACATTGAATTTTGACTTTTTCTGTTTACTCATCCTCTTACATTTATTATGTGTTGCTAATTTTATGGACATCTCATGTGATAAGATATGTGATAAGATGTTCGTTTTATTATGTAGATCTAAAACATTAATTAAAAGATGCTCATAAAAAAGGGTAAATCGCAACGTTCATGCAGAAGGCAGTGGAGCCCTTCATAGAGACCCATTGGGTCATGCCATGGTCCCTTCAGCCATTGCTCTGAACTGAAACACTGAAGTGCTGGGGACGGCGGAGCCTACAATGCATCCTTATGGGAATTCAGGACGAACATAGACACCCTGCGTAAGTGGAAACTCAACAACTCTATTCTCCAAACTGATGAAAGATTGAGTAGGTCATGATCAAGGCTGAGATATCATTATAATAAATAACCCAGGTGACGTGTTTTATTATATGATCTGTGAGTCCTCCGCATGTAGCATGCAGGACTTCCTGATGAGCAAAAGAAGAAAGGCGAGATGGAAGGAATTTTATGAGTAAGATAAGAAATCAAATGGTTGGAAAACGAAAATGCTTTTCTTAAATGCTGTTTATGTTTATAAATGTGTGGTACACAATATGCTCTTCTGTTGTGAGTGCAAGCACATTTTTATCAGCTTATTAGTAGTCCTATGCACTGCAAGTATTGGAATGTCTAGGGAAGTGATGTTCTGCCTTTTTGAGGTAATTCTGTATTTATGGGTAGAGGAACATTTCTTACTTACAGAGAGGGGCTACTAACACTGCCAAGTACTTTGGGGAAACACTAGGCAGACTTTAATTATAGAGGGCACACTTTGATTCGGAATGCTTGTTGATGAAACACGGGAAGCGTCTAGACAGGACATGAGGTAACATGGAAGTCAGCCTCCTGCAAATATATAGTCCATGACTAGTCTCCTTCCAGAAAAGTGGGATTGATTTACTCAAACACAATTGTAAATTTAACTTTTCTGATAACCCTGATAAAATGCAAGTCTCGAATGGATTTTAGGTTTATAGACAGATTTCTATTCTGTACCAACAAGTATGTGAAGTACGTACCTTTTTTAACCTGGTTTTTAGGCTTCTCCATAACATCTTTGTCTTACAGCATGGAAATCTACGGTGTCGGAAAAATGGAAAAAGATTGCTGGAGTGTGTGATCTTTGGAAGGACCAGAGAAAGAAAATTCCACAAAAGGAAATTGGTGGTCGCAAAATAACTTTGTAACACCCATGTGTTTCTTTTATTTTTTCCCAAGCCATTACATAGGCTCCTTTCCATCCGGGTGCTGATTGGTAGGGATTTAAAAAGTATGCTACAGATCTTTTCACGGCACTCTGGGCTACTCTATGGCTCTAAAGATGACTGGAGGCCTCTTAGGTGACTTCCTTTTCTCTAGAACTGCTAATGGAGAAACCCAGACTTTGTTCGCATTCATTGCAACTTTGTGTGCATGTGAGCCAACAATGGTAATGATTAAAAAGAGAACAGTTCCTGCACGTTTTGCTGTACTTACAGCCTTAGGCCAGATATTAGAACCCTAAATAATCACATTATAGCAGTGCATGGTATAAATCCTAATAACACAGCATAACATAACATATATATGCTATTGGTAAATCAAACAGCTTCAACATTAGACAGCAGAAGTGTTCATTATTTATTTTGCTGATAATTGACCTTCAGATCAGTGGTCTAGGCTCTTCCATTTTACCCAGGAGAAGGATCTGGAGAAAACCTCAGAATCTGTCCAAGAGGCGACTATCATGGTAGCCTAAGAGAGATGCAACACATAAGGCACTGAATACTAATGTGCAGTACCACAAATATATTTGCCAGAGGATCCACTTCCTTGTTGTTTCTATCAGCCATAGTGACATGTGGAACACCGCAGAAGGAGGATTTCCTTGTGACTGATAAAATGTTAAGAAATGTGCAGGAGAGAAGGGCCATTAAAGGTGAGTGTCTTCAGCTGGGATGTACACCTAAATCCTTTACAGGTAGGGACTTTCAAGCAAATTCTGTGGTCACGGAAACCGGTTTTATTAGCGATCTCAGCCCTGCTGGTAGACTTTTTAGCCCCTTTCTGGGGAACTTCAGGAGTGACCCTCGTACCTTTAGCCCCCTAAGTAGGAAACTCTGGTATTGAGCTTAGACCCAGAGTGGGGCAACTCAGGGTGGGCCCTGGTGATGCTAGAGTTCGTACGACTCATTCCTGAACCAGATGACCCCGGCCCTGAAAAGATACTCACCAGGCATTTTCTTTTTTCCTCTATGAATTCCTTTAAGTAGGCCATAGAGCGCGGACCAATTGGGAGCCGCAGTAAAAGCACACGTTCCAATGATGGTCTCGGCCCAGACACTAAAGGCAAAGATTGTGAGGGTATGCCATTGTGTAATGATGTCCGCAGGAGACACATGAGGCAAAGCCCTTACGCTCCAGCAAAGGAAGAGGAATAGAAAACAACGGTGGAACTGAAGCCGGAAGATAGATTTAAGGACAAATAAACAGGGTAAGAAAATTCCCCCGGGAAGCTAAGTTCATCAGATCCTGATCGTGCAGAGAAATGGACAAAAGGGCGATGTGCTGGGCGGTGCTCACAAAGGAGAGACTAAAGCCTAACGTGCTGGCCCTGCGTAAAATATCAAAAAAGGGTATTTATCTTATTTATTTATTTATTTCAGCACTCAAAACCCTTAGGCATCTAGGCGCTAGTTACAGAAAGTGCATAGTACATTTTGCAAAGTGTAGGAACACGAATGTTAGTTACAGATTAAATGGCTGTGTATGCAGAATGGTAAAGCCTTACCTCATGGTACTGGGGGCTACTGGGGGGGGGATAATCCTGTGAGGAGTCACAAATGTGAGGCGGACAACTTGGTAAAAAGGTTTTTCACAGTTTTTGCCATTTTATTAACTTAAATGGGTGTGACAAACACTACTATTCCTAATCTAAAGAAGATTTCCCTGCCTTTTAAAATAACTAAAGGAAACACTCTGAAAGGGATTCTGTCCCTCACACTTATAAATACATCAAACTAATACGGGAAATAAATGGCAATTCAAACATAAGAGAAATAACAGTTATAATCAACTTGAGTCTAATAACTGTATATCCTTGCAACCTGGCTCCCCTTTCCCAGGTTCAAAAAGGAGTTTCAATTAAATGTTCAAATAAGAAAATTCCTTCTTGTAACCGAGTTTTAGATCATAAAGTTTATCTTGTTTACAAAAGTCTTTCACTTGGGCTTTTAACACAAAAGTTCCATCGGATAAACAGGACTTTACTTCTTGAAATACAGATAACAGTTCAACATGGCTTCTTATTCTTTGAGACAACAAATATATGGCCACAATTCTTCCATGTGCTCAACATCGTTTTGTCAAGATGATCCCACCACAGTTAAAGTTCAACACTTCACAATTCTTCTGTATCAACAATTAAGGTTTGTCAGGATAATTCTACAATGCACAAAACACTTTTGTAGTCTTGCCACTTCTAATTCTTCAAACAACCTTCAACCATAATGTAATACGTCAATGATTTCTTCCTGGTTCACTAACCTGCCAGGACTATCACTAAAAGGTCCCAATCCTGGTATACTCACCTGTCAGGATGAAAAGCTCCTAACTCTGCTAAAAGTACTTTGTGGTTTACTTCAAAACACTTTGGCAAGTCTTTGACTTTCTGCAACTTCAGAATTCACAACTTCTTCTGAGAAAACATTAGACACATTGGTGCTGTTTGATCCACTGTTGTATTTATCACAGGCAATGAAGGTCATCCTTCTCTTCTGCTTGATATTGTCTACCAAGAGGGATTCTCTCCAGCCACTCTTGTTTTCCCACTCTTACATTAAACAACTGCTGACAATGATTCTGCTTACACTGGCCACTTCTTGGCTTAGGCCATGCTTGTTGATATTCTCCTAAACTGTTGCCTCTTCGTTACTTTGGCAACAATTATTACAATTTGCAATCTTCAATATCACCCTCTCTTGGCGTTGGCAATGGTGGTTATAATTAGTTTGTCTCAATATTGCCTTATTTTGGCTTTGGTAATGTGTGTTTATATTTTGCTTCAATATTGCTCTTTCTTTATTTTGACAACATTTAAGGCTAAGACAATAGTCACTGTAACCTTTTCTCTCTTGCTTTTTAAATAACGTTGTTATCACGTAAGTATGATTATCTTTCTTTGCTTCCGCATTCAAAAGTGGGAATATTAGCAAGCGGTCAACTGCAGAGCGTTATGGGGTTACCTAGCAATGGTAAACTCACCTGATTCCTCATACGCTTCTGCTTGATCCGCTGCTGGTTCCAATTCTGCTTGTTCTGCTGCTTTCGGGTTAACCAACAGCTTCGGTCTACTTCCCGGGAAAGGAGCTCCTTTCGCTCCTAGTGTGCTCTGGTGCTCGCCAGCCATCAAAGCTGGACGCACAATTAGGTGAGTTTCTTTCTCCACCTGGGAAGCCTTTTGGAACAGCATTTTCCACTGCGCGACCTCTGCAATCTTGTTCGGAAAACACAAGGACCCTCTCAGAGCCAACATCCGCTTCTGATACAGCAGCGGCTCCGGTGTCTTCAGCTTCCCACTTCTGCTGCTGCAACTGCTGCCTGCCTCTCCACCTTCCTGTACTAATGGCCTGCACCTGAGGAGACTTTATATATTCAAAGGTCCCGCTGAGGTGTGGGTCATTAGAACCACTAGACCACTAGACCAGTTTTGGACCTCTGAGTCCCTCTTCTTCATCCCAGTACTTAGGGCATTGTCTGACTTGAAGTCCCCAATGTCTTGATGACTTTTCATACCAAAAACATCAATTTCTACTTTAGGTAATTTACTCTTTTCTCTAAGTATATTTTGGTGAAGGACCTTTTAAAGTCGGTAAAGTTTTATTTTGATCTTCCTAACCCAAACCTAAGGAAGAAATATAAGTATCCAACATTAAAGAGTTACTGCTGGCCTTCTTATATATATTATTCTTATGTTGGTCTTCATGGGTTTTATCTGTGATAAGGTGGTTATGTTTGGGACGAGAGATTTTACTTTTACAGCAAACCATCAAAGACTCTAGCATTACAGAAAATTCTTCTTCTGAAGAAGAGAAAAAGTGTGTCTCTGCTTGCGGAACCCTCCTGTTCCCTTGGGGCCTGTCTCCTCCCAGGTGATCCACCTGGCTAATACCACTCCCAGGTTTAGGATCAGGTAGCGTCTGCCTTCCTCTGACCACCAGGGAGGAGGCTTTAGGCAGGGATTCTGCGAGGATTCTGCAGGATTCTTCACAATCCTCTCCCCAGTTCTCTGTATCATGTGATGAGTGCAAATAATCCCTTTTACGTTGCCTGACATACCACAAAGCTACCCTAGGAAAGCCTGGATGTGCTGCTCCCATTGTGGACATATTCCATGATGTGCATAGTGATCTCAATACACAAACATGCTGTTCGCTGATTTTTCCTTTAGCTTCATACGAGCATTGAGTAGTTCACTATTATGATTTCTCAATGTAATTATCTAACACACAAGGGCCTGTGTGTGCCAGAATTATGTCTACATCTACAACATATAGCACATATGTAACTATATAAGAGGAGGGGGAGTCACTGTAGGAGAATCCACATGTGTCTCTGGACATGGGCCAGACCTAAGACTCGGTCTTAGATAAATCATGGACAGCCCTGGCATTGTCAGGCTTAAACCCATTGGCACTGCTTGCAGAATCTATGTGTCTCTCCCAACACTTGGGGCCTAACCACCCTATTAGCTCCTTGACTCTTGACTTGGGCACCTCACACTCTTTAACTGTCTTCTCTTTCTTGTCTCATGTCTCCTCCTTTGCCGCATATGGTATATCTTTTCTCATTCCCCCCTTGAAGGCTCAACATATTTGAGCCACACCTTATAGATTGTCCCTCCTCAATCTTGCCCCAATTCTACTGATTGCCACAACTAGTTTGCCTCCACTTCTTCAGCTTTCTTGCCACTGCCTTCCTAATACTCCAGTGTATGCTTCTTCACCTTCTTAGCTATTGTCTCTGATTCCTCCCGAAATCTTCTATCACCCTTTTTTTTATCTCTACTCCACTCCTCTTATTCTTTACCACCTCTTTCACTTTAGTTGCTCTCTCCCCCTCCTCCTGATAGCTCCCTTACTTCCACACCTCTTATTCTCCACACCTCCTTCTCCCTGGGACTGTTCAATACAGTAGCGGAGGCAGATTCTGGTACTGGGGGCTGATAATAGGGTGCCAGTGGGAGGCAGGGGATGCACTGGGCATCAGGGGGTAGCCAAGGGTGTGGCTGCCCGCCACGGGCTCAGCCACTGGTTCAAGACTCAAGAACCTGATTCCACATGTTTGCCAGAGTAAAAGTGGGCTATATGTCTCTCCGTTGCTCTCCCTAAGAGCCAATTATGGTAGGACCTTTATTACTCTGCTCCCCTGTTCTGGCATGTCTTAGGTTTAGCAGACTCCAGCCTCTTAGGGTTCTGGAAGTTAGGGTTTCTCTAGAGACTTGTCATGGAATGGGGAGCCAGGGGACCCTACATCTATCTGGTCCGGCACCTGCATCACAGAGCAGTAGGTGGCACCTGGCCCCAGGGTGACCCCAGTCTCATTACCCAGCCTCCAAAAAGATGCTGAATTCCAATGTAGCAGCATGCAAATTAAGAGGGATGTTAATACGTAGAAGCGGAAGCGCTTATGAGAATGAAGAAATGATATGTATCCCCATCAGCAGGGCTAAAGAGGCAGAGGCTATTGAAATCAGAGCTATCCCAGATTGAGAAATGACGGGGCCAAGAAAAGGCATGGCAGAACTTAAATTTCACAACCATATTGAGCGTTCAAGAGTGCTATGTGATAAGGTCAGTAATCTGCCCTTGTCAAGAGGGGATGGGAACCCCTCTTGGCAGGGGGTGGGAGGCCTACAAGGATGGAAACCAGAATCAATTGTACACCAGAGAGGGGAAGATAACAGTTGATAAGGTCTCAGTTCATGTCCGCCACCCCACTTGCCTGAAAATATATGAACAGTACCCCTTTAAATCACGTCATACCTCTTCAACCCAATGCTTGCCAGTGTCATTCTTTATTTTTTTTTCAATACAGTAACAGACAGTCAAAGCCTGGGGCAGACCACCAGCACAATTGCAGCCCACAAACGTTTCCAAGTGGACTACTTCTGTCAACAGATTGCTCTGACCAGCAGAAAGAGAGAGGGCCACCAAGGGAAGCAGCAGAAAGTCTGCACCACCATGAGGAATTCTGCACACCACAAGATGCCATCAATGTACACTGCACTCCAGCAGCCACCACAGAGCTCCACGATAAAGACTATTCCAAGTGAGCCGCAGACAGGCTTGTTGGAAAATCCAAGACCCTCTCAATACTTACCTTGGACTTAGCTGCAGCATGGTCCTCTGACAGGAACACTTCCCAATGCGGGTCGACATCTTTACGGCATGGCGGCAGACCTGCATGGTGAAAAGGGATGGGGCTAAGCCCGCTTTTATGAACTCTGGCACTTGTAACAACTCCTGGCAGTGAAGTCGGGGAGAGTTTGGCTAGGAGAAGAAGTCCAATGGGAGAACGAGGACAAGGATAAGAAGGGGCAGAGGAAACAGAAAGGTATGGGATGTTCAGATGAGGTCAAAGAAGGAAGAGGTGGCAGACTAAAAGACCAGAAAGTGGAAGGATCGTGGACTTGAGTGGGGAGGCATTTTGGAGAGAAGGTGCAGTATTTGTTAGTGAGAACAAGTGGTACTGTGTTGTGAGTGTGCTTGTAAGGTGAGTGAATGAGAGTATTAGAGAAAGTGTAGTGAGTGAGTGGAAGGTGATTAAACGAGTGAAAGGATGGCGATGGAGTAAAAGGTGCAGTGGAGTAATAGTGGAGCGTGGAGGAGTGTTGTAGTGGAGTGGGGATGGGAGAGTGACAGGTGAGAGAGTTGGAGAGAGTAACATTTGACGGTGGAGGTAGAGCATAGAAAGAGAGAGAGAGACATCAGAGAGACAGAAGATGGAAGTAACAGGAGGGAAGCTGAGTGGAGTTGAAGGAGAGTAGTGTAAGGAGGATAGAACAATAGTTAGAGGGTTAGAGATAAGGAGAGGAAAGGAAGCGAGACAGCGAGACAGAACTTGGAAAGCAGGGTCAATAAGCTCTAGATGCTAACCTGGGGAGTAGGGATGCCTCGGTCTAGGAGGAAACCATTTATTCTTGACAAGAGAGCAAGGGACAGCCCTTGATTAATAAAAACACTTGAACCAACTATGGGTGTTGGTGTGTTCTTCTATGACAAATAAATACATATCAAAACATATTTTGACAAAAACAGAATAAGATGTCCTGAATAAAGGATTGGGCTATGTGGAAATAAACACGTGTGAACCTTTTCAATTCAGAGGTTCAAGTTTTTCTTCTCTAAAAATAGGATTAAAAATGTTTTCCTGAGATGACTAATAAAGATAATGGGCCTCATTACACGTTTGGTGGTACAGGAAAAAACTGACGGTAATTCTGTTACCACCACTTTACCCACATCACCAAATTATAATTTTCCGATTTTCAGAGGAAAAGTGGCAGATTTACCTTCTTGTGGCTGGAGTTCAATATTCCACTTTACCTCTAAAAATCGGCAGATTTACAGTGCGGAAATTCCGCTGGCAGTAAATTTGCCAAAATTCATCATGGACTCCAAAAAATGTGAATTTCCACAACTTTTAACGCTGTGGTAACTCGACTGGACAAAGTGGCAGTAACAGTAATTGAGTTTTTTGTCAAACTCGTAATGAAGCCCTATGTTACAGAGCTGAGTAGGACAACTACTTTTATCCCTTTAAGTTTAGAATGAATCACATGTGAAGATTTGGTGCCAAGGGATGCGCAAAAAGTTACAAAAATAACAAGTAAAAGAGTTATCACAATATAAGTAAGGCAGAACAACAAGTCACGAGGGAGTTATCTGTCAATTTAAGATATGTTGATAAGAGGAGCACAAAATGTGGGTCAATGCTTGTCACAGATAGATATTGACTACTACGATCAAGACGTGAAAAGGCATGAGCTATTGGAATCTCAATGCTCTCCCCACGGCAGAGATAGATTTAGAAATTGAAAAGGAAATAAAGAGGGCTTTAAAATGCAGATGGATTTGTCAAAAGAAGCTGAATATTTCAACCAAAAAACCAAGAGAATAACTTTTTTTCACACACAAAAGATTCATAACAATATCTCGTGTCAAATCCATGTTATAACCGTTTGGAAAATATGCAAACGTTCCTAAAACAGTTTATCCCATGAATGCAATTGTATTTAAAAGACAGCAGAGATAGTGTGAGGAAGATTTAAAGTGTGGATTTTGAGCCAGAGACAGACTATCTAATGAGTTTGGCGATTGCCTCACCTTATACTAAGATACTACAACAACAAGAATACTTATGGATAATCAATGCACATACAATTTTTATTGAAGTGCCAAATCAATTTATCATGTAGTGTACCTGTGGTATATAAAAATATCATGCATCAATAAATGTGAAGGTGGTGTTCAATGTGACCGATTTATGTGTTGAGTATTTTGAAGAGACTCACATATATGCAGACACAAACCTTTTCAAGAGTCATGTGCAAGTCAGTAAAAGGGTTATTGATGTTGTTTTTATTGTCTGGAAAGGAACACTAGAAGAAGCAAAACCCCAGAAAGTTGGATTAATCAACAAGATGCACATCCTAATTTCACCAACACAATATTCAATTAGATTTAACCATTGTGACAACTCTCAGGATATATAGTCGGGTGACTAAGGCATATATCGTTAGGTGACTAGGGGGGCCAAAGGCCTACCTGAACTAGTGGATAATGGATCAGCAGTATTCATGGGGAGGAGCCCATAGTCACCCTCACTTAATCTGCACCACTCCGCAGAGAACACTCACATGTGGGAAATAAACAACTCTGGACCTTTAAATAGACGAGCGGCCTCATTACGACCCAGGCGCTAATGGGTTAATTGCGCCGTAAAAGACTGCGGCGCCGTTAACCTATTAGCGCCTAATTACGAGGTCCCTTTGTGGGACCCGACTTTAACGGCTGGTCTACACCAGCCGTTAAAGAAGGGACCCGCAAATGGACCTTGGTGCTAATTACGGTGCCACAATTTGCGGCACCGTACTTAGCGCCTTCCCCATTCCCATTGAGCCCTATGGGGCAAAAATGGGAATGGGGAAGGGCCATGGAGGAAGGGGGAATTACCGCCCCGCCAACTTTGTAATGGGGTGGTAATCCCCCCTTCTCCATGGCGGAGTCGGTAACTTACCGGCATGGACCATGGTGCTAATAGCACCATGGTATTCTGCCAGGGTCGTAATGAGCACATGGTATGCAGATAAAAGATTGTGCTACCAAATCCTGTGGTTGAACAAATGCTTACCTGGCACTTGCAGGATCGGTACTGGGGATAAGAGCATGCAGTCACACATCAAAGTCTGGGCACCTGCATAAGTTTCGTCAATCCATGATGATGGACCAAACTTTTAGAGCCTTGGTCACGCTGGCAGGATGGAATGTACGCCCCTGTCCTGCATACCTGAGTCACAGTGTTGAAATACAAAGAACCATTCACAAGCCATCATTACTGACCAAACACCCATACAGAGTATTCCCAAGAGAACAACCCACGAGAAAGGGACACCACACCATAAAAGGCTCAGCCAAGGAGATTAGGTGTAGGTGTTTGGAAGAGTTGTGGCAGGAGTTGCAGGCAAGTTGGTAGTCCAAAGAGGAGACTGTGAATGGAACGTGAAGTGCAGGAGGCTGGAGGTGTGGGGTAAGGTGTAACAGTCGTAGGAGGAGGGGGTGGTGGCTAATGAACATCAGGTGGACAAGGTGTGAGGTGAGCATCAGGAAGAGGAGGTTTGAGTTGAGAATCAGGTAGAGGTTGAATCTAGCATCAAAAGGAGTAAGTGGTAAAGGGACAAAAGGAGGAGGAGGTTAGATTTGTGCATGAGGAGGAGGTTGGAGTTGAGCATCAGTAGAAGGACTGATGTCACTAGGGACCATCAGGAGGATGAGGATGGAATTAAGCATCGGAAGGAGGAGGAGTTCAAGGAACAGGAAGGTCAGAGGTAGTTATCAGGAGGAGGTTAGATTGAAAAATCAGGAGAAGGTACAAAAGAGTAGCAAGTAATAGCCAACCAGAGATGGAAGATTTGAGAGGAAATGTCTGGTCAAGGGCAGAAGTAGGGATGAGGCCCTCATCTGAAGGGATGGAACTCGTGGAGGGAGGAGGCACGTGTTGTGGCATTAAGGAGGAGCATGTGTGGAGCAGTAGCAGAGAGGATGTGGAGATGGAAAATATCAGGATTCTAATACAGGGAGGTGTAAATGCCCTCCGGATACATCCTACGGAAACTGGGGGCACTCCTGGTTAAACTCAAAATCCATGGGAAACTGTACCTTTAACTACAACTTATAAGTGCAACTACGGAAATGCACAGAGAGCACATTGCAGCATTGTGAGGCACCAGACGGAGAACTTATGAGTATTGTCAGATTTTGAGAGGGTATTGTTGTGTGAGCAGCATTGTGAGGCTCTTTATTTGGAACTCTGGACATCTTTTAATAGTATGTACTGATGATGGTGAGTTTTATTTTTGTGTTGTGTGATGTTTGGCCTGACAATCAGGGACCTGGGTACATTGTGTGAGGAGACATGTATATATGTATGTATATATGTATGTATATATGTATGTATTTGTATGTATGTGTGTGTGTGTTTGTGTATGTATGTATGTATGTATGTATGTATGTATGTATGTGTGTTGTGTATGTGTATATGTGGTGTATATTTGGTGAGGTTTCGTGCTTTATGTTTTTGGTTGCTTTTACGTTTGGGATAATCTGTTCAGAGATGGATTTCATTCTTTTCTTTGTGCAAGGCCCTTTTTCTGATGTTTTGAGGGTGTTACTTAGGAGCGTGCGTTGATCTGTTATTGCCAGTGTTTTTTTTATTTCCAGTCTTATGTTGTACTTTATATACTATGTTTGATTTTGTTTTCCTTTTATGTTAAATTGTAAAATGTGTAAATAAAGTGTTTAAAAAAGAAAACAAAAAGGAGATCCAGAAGCATTAGCCATCGTTAGATGTTTTGCTTTGTTTTAAATAAAACCTAGTTTGACTTAGAATTGTGGTTCCTAGTCAGCTATATGTCAACCTATATAAAGAAAAACATACATTATCTACTAAAATGTATCAGCAGAAACATCATAATCTATTGAGATATGAGGGATATGAGGGATTCCATCCTCAGTCACTAAGAGAAAATGTACACTCCGGGCAAGGTTAAGGTTCACCACATCTGTAAAAAATAAATCAGGATTATGAAGAAAAAGTAAGTTACCAAGAGAGAAGAAAACACAGAAGGGTTATCCCACTAAATATATAAAGAAGCTAAGATCAGGTAGCAATAATCGTGTACAAATGCTGAAAGGAAAACATTAAAATAACACAGGTGATCGACAAATGATGTGTGACCAGCTATGAGGCACAATTTATTTTCAAGAGCATTATGAAACACTGGCATGAGGCGAGAACACTGGCGGTCCCTGAGGGGGAAACGTATTTCCTCATTGCCCAAATATCCCACATGATATCGTGGTATCACGGGGCTGCATATGGTCAACATGTCGCAATGAACAAGCCTTGCTTATCCCTATTAAACCTGTAGTTGCCACGTGGGGCATTTTGCCCTTGTCTGCTATGCAGATAAACCCTGTAGCCATATCAGTTTGGACACGATATAAGAGATCCGGTCAAGACCCCCCTCTCCCTGACAGTATATTCTTTAATAAAATCGGTGTATTTGAGAGTTTGGTTGATGATAGTAGTTGCAGAGAACTAAAGAGACTGGGTATTGTCAGGATTTAGGTTCAAAATAACCACTATGGTGCACTAGTGAAAAACATGAATAATTGAGTTTTCTTGAATTTGTATTATTTAATTTGTTCATAAAATATTGTTTGGTTACGTTTTTAGGATTAGAAATACCTTTAAAAAGGATGCACATTAGACATGCATAACGGATCCTCTTCATACCGTGTAGAGAGATTGTATGTTTTGGAAATCAGCACAGAGTTACGCATGTTGAATTGCTATTTATTGTAATTCACTTTACTAACATCACAAATGGTATGCCGTGAGGAAGAGCCAAGTGCTTGAAACACATATAGGCATAAGAGATACATTGGTATCGGAATAAGAGATACATTGGTATCGGCATAATAGATACAGCGGTATCATTAAAATTACAGTTACTATATATGAGAGTGCACTAATTTGTGGGTTCATTGAGTACATTCAGTTGATAAATATTATACGGTTACATTTGTTGTATGCAAAAAGGTATTAATAAGAAGACTTATTCAGGACGCAGCATCAGGATTCACAGCATCATTGCATGGGATAGGACTAAGTATCTGTTTAGGGAAAGCCACTTCATCACATTAGATGAATACATGGATATTGGGGGTACTTCCCGAACACAATTGATGCTATTTGCTAGAGTAAAAGCAGAGTTCAAAAGAGCATTGACGTCATTTCCGATTCATTCTCAGACCCGCTGATGCTCTTTTGTAATATGTAATGACGAAATGCTCACAAAAGAAAGCAATCTCCGTGATGTATATATAATATGGTCAACGAATGGAGACTAACTAGACTATGGCCCTCATTACAACACCATGGTTGCTGGGTATTGTAATGGGTCCGCCATGGTGAAATGGGGAAGTACCACCCCATTCCAAGGTTGGCGGGGCGGTACTTCCCCATTTCACCATGGCCCGTCCCCATTCCCATTTTTGCCCCATAGGGCATAATGGGAATGGGGAAGGTGGTAATTACGGTACCGCAAATTGCAGTACCGTAATTAGCACCAAGGTCCCTTTGCAGGTCCATTCCTTAACGGCTGGTCAAACCAGCCGTTAAGGTGGGAACCCGCAAAGGGACCTCGTAATCAGGCGCGAAGGGATTACCGGTACCGGTACCCTTACCGGTACCGGTAATCCCTTAGCGCCAGGGTCGTAATGAGGCCCTATGTCCCGCTAAGACTTAATGGGAGAATGTCCTTGGCCACATAATTGAGGATGCCACAAAGACTTTGTTGAATCATAGGCATAAGATGCGTCAATTCAAATGTCTTCATACAACATATTATACCCCAATGAAAGTTAGAAAGTTTGAACCCACTGCTACTGGTGCATGCAGGTCACTTACTATTTTCTGGTGTCAAGTCATGGACAGGCTCTCTGAGATCACAGACCTGGATATTCCTCTGAATCCAATGTTGTGACCCCTGGGGCATGTGCATGACTTCTCTAGAATTTGCAGGAGATTCATTGCCATCACATTGTTGGTAGCTAAACATTAAGATGCAAATCATTGGTGATCAACGACATCTCCCACATCGGATAAATGGCTGAAAGATATGGTCCGGTGTAATGCACTGGATGATTCTGGCACCTCCACCCTCTAGGCCACAAGTGGCATTAATTGATGATGTTGGTTGCCTAGACCAAGTTATGCCATGTTCATGGGTATGACTTTCTGTGATGTTACGTGGGTCTCTGTGTCACACACCTGATCAAGGTACAAGCTGCATTTTGTTGGTTAATTGAATCAATAGATATTGTATTTTGGTTAAGATTCATTTGCAAATGTCATACTATGTATGTATTATGTCTAACAATAAAATGTAACTAAACTTGGGAAAAACATTGGCATGAATTAACTGGGAAGAAAGAACAGGGGAATAATTAATTGCTTTTAAAATGGGTTGACATTTGAAAAAAGAATAATTACAAGTGATCTCCGTGAGACAAGTCATTAAAGAAGAAGCCTGAGAACACTTGAGCATGGATTTCATCCTCCTACAAGGTCATGCCACATGTGGATCGAATTCACATTGTGAACCATGTCTTGGGAAGATAGCTCAGGGGCAGCGTGCCAGGTCCGTGCTTAGAAACCTTTGAGTATTAAGTGCGTTATAAATAAAATATTACTAAAAAACAAGCAAGCAGAATAAAAGAAAAAATATAGGAGCAACTGGGAACAATATGAATTGACAGTCTGTAACTCAAGGATGGTTGTGTTGTACCAGCTGAGATATGTTGGGAAGACCAAATGGGAAATTAAGAAGAGAATATTTGAACACATGTGCGTGCTTGAGAAATGAGATAAAGATCAAACCTTTCGTCCAAAAACAAGCACAGAAAAAAACATTAATTTGACTGTTTTAGAGACGGTAAAGGCTGCTACACTTATAGCAGAAGATAAACTTCACAGGGCCGAACAGAAATAAATCTTTAAGCTCAAAACCCATAAGAAGGAGTTGAGTGAACATCCAAAAGTCAAAGAGAATACGCTAATACAGGAGAAAGAATATCACGAAAATAAAACTACTCAACACCCACAGATCACTAGAAGCTAACCACCCACTTCTCTTTTTTCCACATCCCATAACTCACACGTACTACAGACACCCAGAGGGCTAGTGAAACAACCCACAAAAAACATGTAAACCACACACCCCTCTCTAATCATGCTACAAACCCATTACCAGCAGAAAACAAACAGATCAGACGCTAGACGCTAACCTTCTGGACACAACAAGCCCAGTGCACAAAACAAAGCACACCTAGAAAGCTCACAAGCACAGATGCCAGTTTCTCCTGGTTCTGCACACATCAACAAATGAGCACAACCGCTACCCTATCCCACTCTCCCACAATAACCAACTCTATCCACCTCTCTTACAGAGCCACGTGACCTCCTGGAGACCATGCAAAAGGCAGTGGTGCGTGGTATAAATTAACATAACATAGAGGATGCTAAAAGAATGAGGTCTTCCATAAGAAAGTCTAAATATTTGATAGGAAGTGAATATGATCAGAATCTTTTGATTAAAAAGAAGGACATGATCATAATAATAATGGGAATAATGGGCCTGGAGAAATGTGTCAGAACTATGGGAGACCAGAAATTACCATATTGAACGAGAAAGGTACTGCATAGCATGAACACATTAACATAAGAAATACGAGAAGAAATGGACGATTTAATATCGTTGTAACATGGCCTGTAATGTTTGATAGACATATAAAATGTCGTTTAAGAACTGTATACTGGCAGCATGCAGCCTGGAAAGATAACAGAAATAAGAATAACCTTGGTGATCATGTTTTAAGAAGAGATGTGTTATATGAGGAAACATTGGAATGTAATAAATATTTAGGAAAATGTTGTGATGAAAGATTTACAAACAATTGTTGCTACACGCATTTGGTAAGAGTCAGCTAATAAATACACTGTTCTAACATGGTCAATCGTATCGGATATATATGCGTACATTGCCATTGAAAGAAATGATGGACTAATTAAAATAAAACAAGGCAAACTCAGATAAGAGGAAATGTGAGCAAGTATGACCATGATAAGGGAAACATAGATTCTCAAATGGAAGACGATGCATATATGTGATGTAACACTATTTCATGAGGTCTGCTAGTATCTGGTAGACGTAATGGACACTGTTTATGAAACAAATTAAGGACTATTTTAAACGGTGCAGGGACTCTGAAGAAGGAAATAACAGCGAGACAGACAAACCAGTGATAAGAATGTAAATGTACAATAAACGATTTTACATTAGATACACAATGGTTTGTAATAAGGGTTTCAAGGAAAGAGTACAGTGGATTTGTTTTTAGTTTTAAAAGGAGGAAACATCCTTACATTGTATTTTCATATGCAGCAAGCACTTTAGAGGAAGCCTTACAGGGTGATGACAGAAAAAAATTAAACATAATTGAATGAGACGTCCTTTCGCATCATACATATTTATGGATGAAAAGAAAAGACTTGATGGCACTATTTTATTACCGGAGAAGGAAATAATAAATGGATTGGACAAAACAGTAAGCTGTATTTCTAATTAGAGTTCAGGTAACTGTGATAAAAAAAAATAAAGCCAATTATTCTGAGATAGCTTACATAAAGGCAATGCCATAATCTTTTGTTCTATTTATTTTTAATGCAGATCAAGTTTGAAAAAGACATTTTAGAGTGAAAAGTAAATCAAATATAGTTATTTCAATGGTTTACAAGTATAGGCATTCTGAAGAATATTTGTAGTAATACAGAGAACAGGAACATACTGATGATAAAAAAAAGCCGATCAAGGATATCTGATTGATTATTGTGAATAAGGCATATACATGCATACCGTTGAAGATTGAGTAAGATGTATGATCAATATAATTCTAATGTTGGAGATTAAATAATCAATTGAAAGATCTGTTAGGTATTTAGAAAAAGCACACGTGAGTGTATGTTGCTTTTTTCGGGGAAAAGAAATACATTTTTACAAAAATATATTTGTATAAAATAATAAATAATTTCTATATATTGTCGATAGGAAAAACAAATAAATACAATTATTTAATGAACATGGACTAAGGTGATCCCTACAAATGAACAATATATCCAAACATTATCTCCCTTAAACAAGCTGATGTCGAATCTGATAAGTGCCTAGTGTGACAAAATGCCATCTCTGAGTGTAAAAGCCTTAGTTTAAAAAAATATATACTTAGCAAGAAAATGGTGCAGGTAATTCGGTCTCTAAATGTGAGCTCTGCTAATCAGGCTCACTTTCATAAATGTTCCATTCCAAATGCATTGTGTGCCATGTACCGTGATGCAGCTCTCTGACATCCCCAAGCAGCTGCCTGCAGTGGCAAAAAGCAGGTCCAAAGGTCATATATACATTCCCAAAGTTCCAACAGGTTGAGTTGGCTAATTAACGGCAAGCACCTCTGATTCACATTGTAATATTTGTGGGCCCCTAGCCTGCCTGGTGGCAGTGGATCAAAAATTAAATATAATCCATGTCTAGTTTGACATGGTGGCAACAGGGATCACACATGTTAAAGCCCCATACATTTAGATGTTTTTTTATTGTCGGCTTTGTGAGGCAACTCATTCATGACAGGCTGGGTGTGTATTAGACATCAAGCCTGGGCGTACCTACAACAACCATATGGGTCCCTATCCAGTAAGCTTCTCTTTGATGCCCCTGAGGAGGGCCAACATGTTCCTCCAGGAGACAGGAACCCTACCTGGGAGGTTCCTTGAGAACATGTGCTTCAAAGACAATCCTGACTTGACAATGGCCCTCATAGACGAATCAACTTCCTGGGGGAAACCAGTGGTCCAGGGATGAATATTTGTTTCTAAACCATCAATCAGCCCCACACCTCTCGTACACCAGAAGAGATCCAAACAGATTGGAAACACAAACAAATTATAAACCTCCTTGTCCAATTTTGGTAACATGGACGGAACCGCAGATTTACCTCTGCAAGGTCGTGGATCTTTGGCTAGCTGCAACACAGCAAAAATACAATTATTACCCAATGATAAAAGAGACTGTCCAGTCAAGGTTGTATACAAATATCTACTTTATTATTATTCAACAGACAGTTCTAGCACACTACAAAATACAACCCACCCTGTAAAGGAATGCAGAGGACAGACAGTTTCAAGAAGGAAAAGGGATGCACTCTGGATACTGACAGGAGGGTAGTCAGTAAAGTAATAAATCGCAATAGTTCAAGGATACTTGGTTTCAGCACAAAGGGAGCAATGGGTTGTAAAATGTCCTTAGGGACCTTCGGGGAAGGACCAAGGGGACAGAACCACAATCTAACTTGTGCTAGTAGACGTTCTTGGTGATAGACAATGTTGAGTCGGTTTCAGGGTGCTTTGCAGTTTCTGCTATAGAGTTCAAGATGGAAGACAGGTGCGGGTGTCAGGCGGCAGGCAGTTCGGCAAGCGAGGATGGACAGACGGCTACAATCCAGGCTGCAATCCAGGTGAGGAACCAATCCTGGGCCCTCACCAACATTCTCCTGTTTGCGTGAGGTCATAACCAGAGTGCATTGCAATAGGGAAAGGTAAAGGCATGCAAACATGTACTATTAAGTCCCACCCATCTTCCTGTCTTTTTCAGATCAAAGGGTCTCTCTGGTTATTTGAGCTCTCTGTGGTTACTAATTAAAGTGGCAGGTTTCCCTTGAAGATGTGGTGAGACTAGACGTTCTATCTCTATCAAATCACATACTCCTACTCTCTGAATGGGGCCCCTCTGCGGGGGTTGCCTACTGTAAATATATATACCAGCATGACAGCTCACTATCATTGATACTGAGAGGCAGGAGCTGGCTTCAGGTTGACACAGCACATTTCAAAGGTTGTTGGGGGGTTTCCTGTCTCTTTTGCTTTAGCCTCTGCACCCAGGTCCCATGTGGGCCTGTTTGAACTATACCCTATTAGTATGCTAATTATGTGAATTGCTGCCACCATTCTGCAGTGCTTGCACAAAAGGACAGGGCGGAGCCTTTGATAATTAGTTAGGCTGGCCATGGCAGGGGGAAAGTTTTGCCCTCGCCTTTTGAGATGCCTTGATGTACTTCTGGGTGTCACATTCCAACTAAATGTGACAGGGAGTACTGCGCCTGTAGGCTGTGTCCACCCAGAGTACACAGGTATATGTGTATGTTGTGCGGTGAGCATAGGAAAATGTGTGCAGATTAGCCCCATCCATTTTCCAGAGGTTGATCTGCCATCATTCAATTTCATATACAATTTCCAAAAAGCCCAGGTGAGCGCACACCCACCATGCGGATGGTCGTATTCCTCACACCCTCTCCCATCAGTGTGATGATTACTGGAGTCCTTTTGAAGCAAGGAAACAGAAGAAGGTTGCAACCGTAGCCCTGAGGAGAGGTTTAGTCAAGACTGGGTTCCACCATCTTGGATTCTACCTGGGCTCCTTACACTTCCTGCCCCATCCCCACTTCCTGCATGCAGAAAACTCTGGGTATAACATCCGAAGGCAAAGGACCCTACAGCAGCCATGATTGGACCCCTAACAGCAGGCTTGCTGTGGACCAATCTGCTGTAGCATTTTACCTATGTAAGGGATGAAACCCCTTCCCTTAGTTGATTAATCTTTGGACTTAAAGGCTAGAAAGATTCACATGGAACTCTGTTGGTTATTCAGTCTATTGAAAAGACATCTGCCATAGGGGTGTAATTATTTCAAGAACAAGAACGTCAATTTTGGTCAGAAATGACTTACAAGCACACAATTACAAATGGTGGAGCGAATTCCATGAAGGGTGCCTGTACAATAGCATGATGAGAACAAGTGGTGAGGGTTTTTTTAAGGGTGTAAAAAAGTGGGACATAGACCAGGGATAAAACAAAACAATATATATGGGATACATTACTCACCATAATCGTATTTCTGATGCTTGTATCTGCTTAGATTCACATGCTATGCATAGGCTGACTTCTAATGGAAGCTGTGGAGTATTACAGTTGCTGTTTTCGAAACTCGAAAAGGGACGTTGACAGGGCGTGCCAGTAATACTATCTCTAGTGTAACGTCCACTGTACCCATGATGCGTCACGCGTCGAGGTCCCTCAGATTGTTTTGTTTCTGACATGAGGTTGCATGAAATGTAGCGTGAGTACAGGTGTAATAAAGCAGATTATGCATAGATAAACCCCAGAAAAACCTCGATGCACCTTCTACTCCAAGGGGAGGAAGGGTGGGTGTATGTTAATCTAAGCAAATAAAAGCATCAGAAATATGATTACGGTGAGTCATTTATCACTTCTTAGGCTTGTGGAATCTGCTTAGATAACATACTATGCATAGATAAGCAAGCAGTGATTGGAGAAGGCGGTGGGTTTTTAGAAGGTAGAGCGGCAAATAGATGTTTTAGCACTGCTTGTCCCACCTGAGAATCTGATTTAGAGTGCGTGTCAATGCAGTAGCGCTGAGTGAAGGTATGTACTGAGCTCCATGTAGCTGCTTTGCAAATGGCATCCAGCGGGACGTTTGCGATAAACGCCAAAGTAGCTTCTGTACCCCTGGTGGAGTGAGCTCTTGGTGTAAAAGGCAGTGTTTTGGAGTTGGGGGAAAAGCGTAGGCACATTTCCCTGACCAACTCATCAACAGGGCATCCCCTTAGAGTCGGGTTGGGGAAATCTGGACGCAAAGTCTGGGCATTGTTGGTTTTCTCTTGTTGCGAACAAGTCTAGTTAGGGGTAGCCCCACTGTCTAAAAATGTGATCTACAACATTTCTGTCGAACTGCCACTCGTGCTCTTCTGGTACTGGATCTCTGCTTAGAGAGTACGCTAGAGTGTTGAATTCCCCTGGAACATGTTGGTAAATTAGAAATATTCCCTGTTGTTGAGTGCCCATTTTCATATTTTCTGTGTTTGACAGATTTGGAGATTGTGTGCCCCCTGCTTGTTTATATAGAACATCGCAGTGGTGCTGTCTGTGAGAATTTGTATTGATTGATTTGTCAGATGTGCTTCGAAGGCTTGAAGCACTTTGAGTACTGCTAGAAGTTCCAGCAGGTTTATGTGGTTCTGTGCTATGATTTGAGTCCACATACCAGGCGCTGTGAGTTGAAGGTGATGGACCCCCCACTCGGTGAGGGATGCATCTGTTGTAGCGATCGCTTGTACCGCCGGGTCATGGAAGGGTTTTCCCTTCAACAGATTCTCCTTTGTCCACCAACGTAGATCTTGTATTAGTGTTGGCAAACATGCGAGTGGGACCAGGTAAATGCATGACGCCATCATTCTGAGCAAACGCATTGCTTTGCGTACGGTTATCTGGCGACGGCTAGATACTGAGGTATTTGCAGCAGTATGTTTTGTACTCTTTCCTTTGATGGAAAGACAAGAACTTCTTCTGCTTTTATGACAGCTCCTAAGAACTGTTTGGTCTTGTTTGGTACAAGATTTCACTTTTTCTCGCTGATAGAGAAACCCAATTGGAAAATAAGGTTGATCGTTCTTTGGGTATTTTGCTTGCAAATTTGGGGGGTTTCCCCTGTGATCAGCCAGTCGTCCAGGTAAGGGTACACTGGGATTGACTCCCTGCATCGTTGCACCGCCACCAGCGCCAGTACCATGGTGAATACCCTTCGGGCGGATGCAATGCCGAAGGATAGCACCTTGAATTGGTAGTGCTGGTTTGCTATCTTGAAACGCAAGAATTTTCTGTGCGCTGGAAACATTGAAATATGAAAATAAGCATCTCTCCTATCCAAGGTTGCCATGTAGTCCCCCCGCTTTAGCAGTGGGATTACTTCTTTAGCGTTTTCCTGCATAATTGTTGTGGTTTGGCATTAGCAGGATGTAGATCTAATACAGGGAGCATTGTGAGATCTTTTTTTGGGCACAAGGAACTACGCTGAATGGATACCCTTGTTTGCCTGGTTCGCCGGGATGATTTTGACGGCGTCCTTTAATAGCAGCGCTGCCACCTCTTCTAGTAGGATACATTGTTCTTCCTTTGAGGTGGTTCTTTGTCTCAGGGGATGGTAGGCGGGTCACTGAAGCAGCTCTATACAGTAACCTCCCGCCACAGTTGAAAGCACCCACTTGTCTGAGGTGATTCCCTCCCATACGTGGGTAAAATGTGTTATGCGTCCTCCTACTGGAGTGCTATGGGAGGGAACCTGTAGCGGGTGGTCATTGTTTTGGGGGTATGGATCTGCCTGCCTCTGGAAGAGGAGGACCTGGCCCTGCCGTGAGATCTTCTCGTGCCTCTCTGGAAACCTTGTGAGGAATGGTCCTGTGTTGAGCCCCAGGACGAGCTCTGACCCTGGTTGTACCCAGACCCTCTTTGTGAATTGTGTCCCCTAACGTGACGAGAATTATAGCCCCCTCTCTGACAGGAGGGTTTATTGGTAAGCCGGCCCAGTGACTTTAAGGTGTCGTATTCTTCCTTGGCACTTTTGAGGGCGTCTTCTACTGCCTTGCCGAACAAGACATTAGGTTCTATAGGCATGTTGAAAAGAGTTGCCTGTGTCTCAAGTTTAAAGCCAGACTGGCGTAGCCATGCGTAGCACTTGATAATCGTGCCGTCAGCAATTATCCTACCCACATTATCAGCTGCATCTGGATTATTTTTCAGAATGCAGTTAGCAACAGTTTTCCCTTCTGACACAGTGAGACAGAGTTGGGATTTAAGGGGCCGGAGGCCATTTATTCGGCTACCTGGACCCATTTGTGGCAGTTGTAACTGGCCATCAAGGTGGTATTATTGGCAATCCTCGCCTGGTAGGCTGCTGAGTTTGCGACTTTCCTGCTGAAAGTATAGATCTTTTTACTTTCTTTGTCGGGAGGTGCCTCTGACAAGGCTAGAGGTGTCTGTGCTCTTTTTCTTGTGGTGGTAACAACCAATGAGTCTGGATTTAACTGACCCCTGATGTAAAGGGGGTCTGAGGGAGCTGGTTGGAAGACCTTTTCAATATGTGGGTTTACAGCCCGTGTTAAGTTTGGGGTTACCAAGGAGGGTTGTAGTCACCTCTGTACTGATTGGAGGATAGGGACTCATTGGGTAGTAGATTTTTTGTCTCCCAAGCTGTTTTTGACAAAGTCTTTGTCTATTTGGGTCTCCTGTGTGTTCATTTGGAAATGTTCAGCTTCCTTTAGGAGCATATCATTATACTGGATTTGGTTGTCGACCGGTGAGTCTGCCACTGGTGGGTCTGTATTCTCTGGCGACTGTATGACGTATATGTCTTCTTCGTCAGTGTCATTAAACTGGTCCACATCCCCCATGAACCCTTGGTCCTCAGTGTCCGTGTATGCTCCAGTGTGTTGGAAGATTTGAGTGGAATCATTGTATGAAAGTTGCCCTGGGTCCTGCTGAGGGGTGGCTGTTTGAGAGGTGTCTGTAAGGGGTCTTTCGGCAGGGGGTTGAGTAAGAGCAGCCCCACTGGCTGGTGGAGTGCTTTGGAGATTTACCAATACCTCTGGGTGGCTGTCAAAGAAATTGGCTAATGAGGACATGCGTCTCATGACTATGTCTATTTCTTCTGCAGACCACTGTGAAGATCTTGGGAGAGCAGGTGATGGGGCAACAGCTGGAGTAGGAGGTTTGGCAGTGGGCTCAGGTGCAGGGTGTTTCCTGTGCTTCATGGGCCCTGAAATGGTTCTCTCCCCCTGGATCATAGTCTTCTTTTGTCTACACGACTCGTTGGCCTTTGATTTGTGGTGGTGTGGTGTTTCGAAGTCCGACCCTTTAGAAGCATGTCTGGGACATGTTTTCTAATCAGTTTAGACATTTTTGAGGTCTGAGGGGATTTGACAGGGGCCTTCGACATATCTTTCAACAGTCGTTTTTCAGCCTGCAGACAGGCCGATTCCGCGTCTTTCAACGTTCGGAAGTCGGCGTACGTAGTCTTGGTAGTTTTGGACACAGTGTCCAAACCAGGCTTTTCTCTCGATTTCTGGGGCCTGTTGTGAGGCGACCGCGAGCGCGATTGCCCAGAGGACAGGGAACTGTTGGACCTTCCCCTTGACGCCATGTGAGGTCTTCCGGTCGGCATTGAAGTCAACTTGTGGCCGAGGCTATGTTTGTCTGTGACAGTGCCACCGGGTGTCGACCTCGTAACTGAACTGCCAGCCTGCATGATGGGCTTGGGGGTTTGCACGTAGGTATCAGACGGATCACATTCGCTGTCGTCGTCACTAAAGACGATGATGCTGCCGTCACTGGAGGCACCCTCAACAACCATGGCAGCTTTGGCCTGCATGGTGTGGTGGGCCCAGCGCTTCATTTTACGGTCCTTTAAAGTCTTGGGCTTGAAGAGCTTGCAAGATTTGCAGTGGCCCTCATTATGGTCCCTTGGAAGACACAGGTTGCACACCCGTTGCAAGTCTTTCCAGGGAAATGTTTTATTGCAAGATGGGCAAAATTTAAACTGTGTATTCTCCATTTTGTGAGGGAAAGGCAGCTTGGCGAATAAAGTGGGCAGAAGGGGAAATATGCATTCTCTTGGGGAACTAAGATATGAATCGCCACCACTCTCCCTATTGTGAGGGCCAAGGCTCTAAACTGCATTTGGAGGCCGTCTGGAAAAGTTTGTCGAGGCGAGTTCTGCAGTCGACGAAGGTAGTCCTCGAAGCCGTTGATGAAGGTATTGTAGGGTAACGGCTAAGAAAGGACAGTAAGAGTATCTAGCTCTAATTATTATTAATAAAATGGCGATAGCCAGAAGGAACTCCGCTTTTAGCGTCCGACTATGATGGCGGAAGAAAAAAACTATCTGAGGGACCTCGACGCGTGAAGCGCCATGGGTACAGTGGACGTCACACTAGGGATAGTATTACTGGCACGCCCGGTCGACGTCCCTTTTTGAGTTTCGAAAACAACAACTGTAATACTCCACAGATTCCACTAGATGTTGGCCTATGGATAGCATGTGATCTAAGCAGATTCCACAAGCCTCTCAGAAATATATATATAATAAAACTGGTGACTTACTAAGTTAACATTAACCTAAGAGGGCAAGTGCTTCAAACTAAAGAGGAGTACTATGTAGATATATTATATATCATTAAGAATCACTGGAGGTAGTCGTGGGGTCAGCTAGGGAGGATAGAGGTGGAGGCAGGGAGAGATCCCTCTTTAGAAAGTAATTGATGTTTTATCTGAGCTTTGGAGACATCCACTGTTGGGCTGGCTTTGATCGTTATGAGCTATGGGTTTCAGTGGAGAGGGTGAGTAGGAAGAATAGCAGAAACAAGAGCTGGCACAGGGAGGACATGGGACAGTGAGGTTGAGTGCAGAGGAGGTTCGGAGGGAAAGAGATGGTAAGTAGACTGAGAGACAATCAGATAGGTACTGAGGTGCAAAACCATTGATAGCTTTGTAGACTAGGGAAGAAACTTGAAAAGAAACCATTTGTCCACGGAGAGCCAACCAGCATGTTGTTGGTAGGTAGAAATGGGGGAAGAGCTGTGTAAGTTGTAGAAAATGCAGGTTACAAAGTTGAGGACTTTGTCTAGAGGGAAGAAGGAGTAGACAGGAAAGACATGGAGTACGCTTGAGCAGTAGTCAAGTTTGCTGAGCACAGGAGTGGAGAATGGAAGGCTCCAAAGAAGAGAAAAACTCTTCTCCCTACCAATTCCATGGGCACATTTGAAGTGAAACTTTGGAGCGAAACGGCTGTTTGGACAATGCCTACTGCAACTGAGGCACTGATACCCAGGTTCCTGCAACTGGAGGTGCAAAACCCCTGCAGTGGAAATCTACAAATGTTTCTGGTTGTGAAGGGCAGAAGAAATGACTTGCCTTGGCCCCGAGACCATAGACTGTGTTTCCCAGCCACCACTGAACCAAGGAAGTTATCTCCAAACCCCTTCATTGCCAGTTTGGGCAGCTTCAGTGCCATCCAAGCTGCTGCAGGGAACCTCTGGAGACATTCTCAACTTCAACTGCCTCTGCATCTCCAAATTTCACTTGACGCTGATGTCAACGCTCTGCTATGTCCATATGTAAGTCATGCCATGCCTTCTAGCATTCCACCCATCTGCCTGGTCACCAGCTTCTTCAAGTTCCAAGCCATTGCTACTGCAGTATCCTGATGCAGTGTTCAGCCAGCTGAGCCCACTCGCCACTAGGTCAGCCTGTGCTTCTCCGCACAGAAGAGCGCTTAGTTTTCCCGCTCTCCCAACTAGACATTGCCTGCCATTCCGAGCATCTTTGACGTGCATTCCATTGCTAACAGCACTGCCTCGTTGGAACCCATCACTACTGCTCCTCAACTTGAAACCTGTCCAGTGCCAAAAGTGCCCAGACTATAGTTTGAGACTGAAAAGCCCGGCTTAACTCTGTTGAGCCCCAAAGACAAGAACATAGGGTATTTGAAGTGGCCCTGTCCCCCTGGTCCTCCTTAATGGGCCCTAGTGATTTTATATCCCTCTTTTCTACCTTTCAAAATACATCTTCATGAATTTGACATTTTACTGCTGTAATCTTTGCCTGAGAAACCACTTTCTTCCAACCACAGGGGTGGGCCTGTAGTGTGCTTATTTGTGTGCATTTTTGTTCGTTTCATTAAAGATCCTATTTTTAGCTCACAAACATCCTGACAATGGTAACCTGTCCTATGCACATGCTGTCAATAGAGGCAAAGCAGGGCTACTTGTCGGGCTGTGCCGGATTCACGTTTTTGATTGGGATCATTGCTGGTTTAGTAATAATATGGGGCCGAGTAGGCACTTTGGCCACTGCTCATCCCTGTACTCATGCATAGTAGTAGTAATTCCATGATTCCTACTTCTACACCTTTTCACAACACAAAATCCAGAACGGCAAGTGCTGAGTAAAGTCTATCAGAAACAAGGCCCTCAGAAACCTGTACAATTAGAGCACCATTAGACAACAAGATCAGATATTTCCCCTATCCAAAGAACATGGTCCTATCATGAAGTTGACAAATGAAACACCCTTTGACAAAAAAACAAAGGCCTACCAACACTGGGTGCTTGTAGCTAAACCACTGCCTTCATTTTCCCCTGTCCTGTGTTCTGAAGCAGTGCTTTGCTAATATTTTAAGTTACTCAGTCTTGACATTCCACCTTGAATTTTAATAAGGTTTATGGTGCATTAATTGTATCTGAGATCTGCCAGAGATCTAAGGGATGACTTAGATTGAAACACACACTGCAACAGTCAATTTAAGAAGCTAGTGACATTTCTTCTCTGATACTAGATACCTTAGATTGGAATTCCAAAGTCCAACTCATGTTCCCAAGAACGGCTTGATTCCATACCTCAGTATCCTTGCAGTCTCTTCCCACACGCCTCAGATCTCTATCCAGAGACCTTGCAGTTTTCACAATACTCCTCCCTCCAGTGGTCCCATTCAACATCCCTTATTTCTCTCACTTTCCCTGTCTAGCCCCCTCTAAAACCTCTGTTGCAACCTCATCATACAACTTGTCACTACCTCTGCACTGACCCTGCATCTCCTTCTTCAGCCTGCACAATCTCATTGCACTGGCGCCTCTCTCATCAATTCCCTACCTCCACGGGTCTCTTCTGATGCTCCAAGCAGTGCCCCCTCCCTCCATATCCCCTGACGCTAAATCTGAAGCCACCCCAGCAGTTTCCTTCCCATACCTCAAACAAAACTCCTTTGACACCCCCAAGCAGCCCATCTCCACAACCCCACCACGGTGTACCCTTAGAAGCTGTCATTCTATGCATAAATCCCACTCGGTGCCAAATGATCTCTCTGCACCTCCCAAACCTCCCTAATCAAGAAATCAATAAACCCACCCTCTGTGCTCCTGCTAGGTCCTTTTTGCAACTCCATGCATCTACCTAGCTAAACTCCCCCCAGTCCTTGATCCATAGTTCCTTCTCCTGCAGCTCCCTTGCCGTACACCTCACTTGTTTGCTTTCGGGATTACTCCTTAAACAGCAGAACTAGCCTTTGTTTTACAAAAGGACAGGCAACAGCCAGCTGAGCTGCTCCCCTGGCGAGACCATTATGTAGGCATTGAACCACAAAGCAATCCATTGGGCTTACCAAGATCTCATGGCTCACAAATCAGATAGTAGCACTGTCCCTTGGTTTACACACCTCGTACAAGCTTTCACCTGTGAGAAAGCCATCTCCCCACTATTAACACTAGAGTATTTACTTTATTTGTACCTACAAGGATGGCTCTTAAGATCATGATTGCATTGTATGCAGATGGCCTTCAGCTTAAACTTGTTGACTTGATGCCGCAATCCCAGAGGTTGTGCGAACAATGAAATCCTTTCAGCTCATGGACTGCGCACTGATACCCAACCTTGACAGAGGTATGAAGCTACTAGCCCCAGTGATTGGACACAGAGCCACGGGAAAATAGTAGAAAGGTGACCTATTTTTTTTAAACACTTCCCTCTTTCGCCTGTGCATGTTTTCACTGCGTGTGCCTTTCCGGGGCATTCTTCAGTGAAGCACTTGCCCAGCACTGTTTTCAGTGCTTAGAAAGGGTGCCTCTTCACTGTCCCACACCTCTCACTCACATTCCATTTGAAGTGGGGTTACCACTTAAATTCCCCATTGCCTCCTCTGCCTCCCCCCACTCACAACCTGCATCGGCTTGGCCCGCTCTGTCTTCCAGAGGTAGCACACTGGAAATCCTGCCCCCAGACTGCCTCCCTCTTCAGCACCACTCCACCTCCGGCTTAGGCCCTCAACCCCCTTTCGATCGCTATTGACCTCACATCACAACCTACAGTGGAAACCATGCAGCATTTGCGATGCAGTGAAGCTCTACACAAGTGCCCCGCCGCAATGTCATGTCTCATTTTTAACTAACAAGGGTTAAGGATTTAGAGCCTGATTCTCAAAAATCAGCACAAATGAAAAAAGCACAGATGATGCCCTTTTACCATTTATTTATTTATGAATTACATTGCGCCGAAAGCCCACAGGCATCAGGGTGCACACATATAGACACCGACTGGCAAATAAAACTGGACATATTTCCTACCTAGTTAATTAATCTAAGCCCTGGGTCATGTTTTTCATCTGAAACAGATTTGTTTTCAGTGCTTTCCTAAATGTACAGTACTTCTTCTATAGTCTAAGCTGCACTGGGAGGCTATTCCACTGCTGAGCTGCATTCACCGGAAAAGCCCAGCCTAGAGCATTGGACCTTTTTGATCCAGCGCTGAGATGCAAAAGTCACCTTATTCTCAAACATGAAGTGTGCATTTCAGATGGGGCTGGACAGTGGTGCAACTATGCGCTGTCTAGTCCACTTGCATACATTAGTGCTGGGAGTGCCCTCTGGACAGTAATATTTGACCGGCTCCCAGAGGCCACGTGCGAGCACATTTCACACAGATGGGCTCATAAAGGGCTTCTGTGAGATGATCGGGAAAAAAATGGCCATCCCCATTTGGGGGATGAACATGCTACTGTGGCAGCCGCGGTTTAATCCGCGGCTGTCACACTTGTTTGTTTGTTTATTTATTTGTATGGCCCATCAAACCCAAAGGTAACTGGGCGCAAGCAGTACAGGTAGGCTTTAGTCTTAGGTTATAGAGGTTAACAGTCACAATATTATGGGTACAGTGTTAGAGATATTTACAATTCACAATATTACAATTTTATATATAGTTACAATTCACAATTTTACAGGGTACAGTGTTAAAGATGTATACAATTACAGATTTTGCAGTAAGTGACAGTCGTTAACAGTCACAGTGATTGCATGGTTCAGTGTTAGAAGTATTTACTGATACAAGATTTACGGTATAAATAGGTAACAGGTAATGAAAGGGGAGCGAGCAGTAAGGTAAGTGCATAGAGTCATCAGTATAAGTAGGCATTATGATAGGTACTATAGCATGTGCTTAGATTAGCATGTTATTTTAGTGTTGAGTACTGGGTGAGCGTCGTTTGTTCTGATCCATTTCTGAATGTTGCGTCTGAAGCTGGGTTATGTTTGATCAGCACGGAGTGAGGGGCGGAGTGAGTTGTGCTGCCATAACTGGGAAACTTCTACCGCCAGATTTGGATAAGTTGAATTGTGGTACACTGAGGCAACATGAGTTGCAATTCCTGGTCGGGCGAGTGGATGTTTTCCTGACTATCCGGTTGGAGAGGTAATGTGGGCAGCGTTGTTCAGGCATTTATCGGTCAAGGAGGTTGTTTTAAGCAGGATTCTGTCCTTGATTGTCAGCCAGTGGTTTTGTCTTCTAAGCTTAAATATGTGATCTTTGTTTGGGCTGTTTACTGCCATTCTTAAGGCATTATTCTGTATCGTTTGGATCCTATTTAGGATGTACATCTTACCTTCCAAGTAAAGGGCATTACAATTTTCCAGTCTTGAGAGTATGAGGGCGTTTGCTAGGGTGATGCAGCTGGATGAGGATAGTTATGGCATGCAGGCCCTTATTCATTTGCTGGTGTATGCTGATGTGGACGCTAAGGAGTTGACTTGTTTGCTCATGGTTAGTGTGGAGTCAAGGTAAAATCATAAAGTTTTTACTTCCTTTACAACCTTGATGGTATTGCCATCAATGTTGAAAGAGGAGTAATCGTTATTAAGTTTTTTGAGGTTGGCTGTGGTTCCTAGCATCAGAAGTTCAGTCTTGTCATCATTCAGGCAGAGGCCATGGGTGGCCATCCATGCCTGGATGAGGAGGTAGATTCTGTTCACAAAAGCTGTGTCGCTGATGTAATTGCCCGAAAGGGGTATGAGTATCTGGGTGTCGTCTGCAAAGTTAGTGTAGGTGACACCCAGATTATCCAATTTGTCAAACAGTGGCTTTGTGAACATGTTGTACATGGTGGGCGAGACACATGAGCCTTGTGGAACGCCACACATTATAGGGATTGGGTCTGCTGAATCTGAATGGGAGAAGACTCGCATGGTTCTATTGTTGTGGAATGATTGGATCCATGCTATTGCGTCCTTGGAGAAGTGAGCCGCCGAGGCAAGGTGTTTACATAGGACTTCATGGTCCACCAAGTCAAAGGCGGCTGACAAGTCAAGGAGAAGTAGCATGGTAGTTTTCCCTTTGTCTGTGAGTTCCTCAATTTGTGTTTTTAAGTCGGTTAGTGCAGTTTCATTGCCGTGTTGTGGCCTGAAACCTGACTGATGGGTCCCTTGAAGGTGATTTGTTTCAAGGTATTGTTGTATCTGAAGGTACGCTACTCTATCAAGTATCTTCGGAAGGAACAGCACCATCGTGATGGGCCTGTAATTGGTTGGAATGGCTGGGCCTAAGGTTTGTCTTTTGAGTAGCGGTAAGACCCAAGATTCTTTCAGGTTGCTTGGGACAGTATTGGTTGAAAATGACGCGTTCTGAGTTTGGAGGTAAATGGTGCCAGGTCTCTGGCTGCGTCTTTGATTAATTGTGCTGGACAGTTATCACCCTGGCATCTTGATGGTTTCAGCGAGGAGATGATTTTCTCCACTTCAAGGATAGAAACTTTAGAGAATTTAAATTGGTCTGGTTTGTCAGTCAGTGTCTTGGGGATAGGTGTGTGAGTATCCAATTTGGATAGTGAGCATTTTTTATTGGCAATCTTTTCTTGGAGGAGTACTATTTTATTAGCTAGAGCGTTTTGTATGTTAGTACACCAGGTTTTGTCTTTAGCAATGTTGTTGGCTGGAGGGATAGGGGCCTCCATTTCTCGTAGTATGGTGAATAGCTCCTTTGTGTTAGAGCTGGCTTTAGCAATACGATCATTATATAAGTGTTTCTTTGTGCTTATTATTTATTTATTATAGTAATCGGAAAATTTGGTCAGATTGGTTTTGTTTTTGTGAAGGGGTGTGGTGCCATATAGCTTCCAATTATTTGCCTGAGGGATTTTAAATGTGGGGTGAACCAGGCATTTAGATGTGCTCGTTGTTTGCTTTTGCGTAATTTAAGAGGAGCGATGGAGTCCAGGGCTTTGGACATGGTGTTATTATAGGTGTCGACTAATATGTTGGGGTCAGAAGAAGACAAGAGTACATTCAGGGAAAGGAGGATGTGTGGCAGTACTCTGTCAACCGTGATATCTTTTTTGTTCCTGGTAGGTTGAGGAGGGGCTATGACCAAGTTAGTTTGTGGCTGTTTATCTATTGCCATCGTAAAGGCAATCAGATGGTGGTCTGTCCATGGTAGTGGGGTTAATGAATTGATGGATAATTCACAATTTAGGTCAGCCACCCAGTCAAGAGTTCTGCCTTTGACGTGCGATGGCTGAGTCACTTTTTGGGTGAGTCCTTGTTCTAGAAGCATATTAGCGATAGCCTTGGCGTCTTTGTCTGTTGGATCATTGAAACCAAGGTTGAAGTCCCCCAGTAGGAGTACCTGTGAGGTTTCTTTTGTATTATTGGAGAGGATACATGAGATGTCATCCTCAAAGGATTCAATGGGTGCTGGTGGTCTGTATGCTTGGTAAGTTGTCAGTGTACTAGAGTTAGATATTGGTACTTTAGCTGTAAGAATTTCGCAGGATGAAATTGATGGTGATGGTACTAGTCCAATTGCTAGCTGTGTTTTAGCGATGATGGCGATACCTCCTCCTCTTGCGGCAGGTCTGTCCGCTCTAAGGTTTTGGTCATTTTCTGGGACCACTAATGCAAGCGCTGCACCTGCTGCAGCGTGTAGCCATGACTCAGTGACTGCTAGGATGTCGAGGTTATTTATAGTGATAAGGTCTGCTATATATAGGGCATGTGCTTCTAGAGATCTAGCATTTATTAGGGCTGTGTTGATTTTGGAGAAGTTGTCGAGATTGCGGATGCATGTGGGTTTAGGTAGGCTAGATTTAGTTTTGGCAAGTTTCTGTATTGTAGGTGGGGCTGATTTCTCAGGGTAATGGGGTAGTTTAGCTTTGGAGCGGTTATGGTTGAAGTAGTGGTCATGATTTGGTAGGAGGCTCGTTCATGGAGACAAGGTAATCTAGCTCAAAGTTTCTTGTTTCTTGCTACAATTGGACATGTTGAGAACCTGATGCTGGTCATGGTCGGAGGTAATGAGCCTGCCGTAAGGCAGTTAGTATGAATGGTCTGATGGATACTTGTTATTGCAATGATTACTAGTAAGATTTGAGGGATAGTCCTCATAGTCATGTTTCCGCACACAATACAGTTAGGCATAAAGGGCTAAATTTGAGTTTTAAAGAGTGGGGCACAGTGGGCAGTAAGGCACAATGCAGTGTAAGGCAAAATAGGGTAAATTAGATTTTTTTAAAAGTAGGCACACTGGGCAGTAAAACACAGTGCAGTTTAATGCACAATAGGCTAAATTCGATTTTAAAAAGTGGGCACATTGGGCAGTAAAACGCAATGCAGTTTAAGGCACAATAGGCTAAATTCGAATTTTAAAAAGTAAGGCACAACGGGCAAGAAAACACCGTAGAGTTTGGGCACAATAGGATTTAAGGCGTGAGACACAATAGGTAATGAAACAAAATACAGTTTGAGGCACGGTAGGCTAGATTCGAGTTACAGTAGCATAGCAAGAGGCACTAAGCGTACACAGATGGTGGGTAAGCACTAGGAGTCTGAGCTAGTGTAGGTGCAATTGAAGAGTGCTCGGCTGCTAATATGCAACATCATACTTAAGCAATATGCCTCGAGCGGCGGATGCATTACCGACTCAGATAATGCCCCGGGGCCCATAGTTATAACAAAGGCATAGGAAAGGGGAAGGAAAAAAAAGCCTTACCTCAGTCACCGGTGGGGAGCGATGATCCCCTGCCATGATCTCAGCCGTGGGGAGGCTCGGAACGGGGATGGCCCGGCTTTGAGCCTCCTCATTGGCTGAAGGCTGCCACGCCCCCCCACCGGGGACAATGGCAGTGGAATCCCGACTGAAGGATTCCGGGCCAGGTAAAATGCAGTACATTCAGAGATATAGGTGTGTTTGATGTGGTGTTTGTATTTGTATTTTATTTATTTATATAGCGCACCAGGCCCAAAGGCAACCGGGCACATATCTTGGCAAGTAAGTACATCACAAAAATAGTTACAGTAATAGTTACAGATAAACAGAGACAACAATGCACAGGATATACCAAATGGTAAAATGACAATGTAAAGGTGTGCGTAATATATACAGTAACATATACATAATATACATTATGATGTGGATCAATATTTACAGTTAGCATAATCTTGAATACATATGCTAAGCAGGTGATGACCAAGAAGTCCTAAGTGGCATTAGGCTTGTGTGGTGGACAACCACAGTTTGATTTTAGTTTGAATAGGGTAGGAGAATGTTCAGATCTAATGGTTAATGGAATGGAGTTCCATAATTTGGAGGCAAGGACTGGGAAGCTAGTACCCCCAGCTCTCTGCAGTTTATATCTGGGAATGGTCAGGCGGTGTGCTTGAGCCGATCTAAGTAGCCGGGTAGGTGAGTAGTGAGAGAAGCGGGAGGCAAGATAGATAGGGCCCTGATTGTTCAGACATTTGTGTGTGAGTGTGAGAGATTTCAGAGAAATTCTTTGTGATACTGAGAGCCAGTGTAGACTTCTCCTGGTTTCAGAGATGTGTGCAGATCTGGCGATGTTTAGGGCAGCTCTGATGGCGTTATTCTGGGTAACCTATAATTTGTTAAGGTTACTTTGGTTGGTCCCAAGATATAAGGCGTTGCAGTAGTCCCGTTTGGACTTAACCAATGTCCTGGCCAAGATAGTGCAGTTCTGTGTGGTTAGGAAGGGGCGGCATGCTGTGATGAGCTTACATGTGTAAGCGGATGCCGAGACGACTGCATTTGTTTGTCTGTTAAGTGATAAGGTGGAGTCTAGGTAGATTCCTAGTGTTTTAGTGTCAGTGGAAACTTTAATAGAGTTACCATCAATGTTGAACGTTTTGAAGGAGGGGTCAAGTCTATTAAGTCAGTGTTGAGAGCCCAGGATGAGGAGCTCTGTCTTGTCATTGTTGAGACAAAGCTCATGCTGGGCCATCCAGGCTTGGATGACTTGATATATGTCATTCATGGCTTTGGAGTCCACTAAGTAGTCGCCTGTGATTGGAATGAGTATCTGGGTGTCATCGGCATAGTTGGTGTAGGTGACACCCAGCTAGTCAAGTACATCGAATAGAGGTTTAGTAAAAACGTTATAAAGCGTTGGTGAGATGCAAGAGCCTTGAGGCACCCCACAGAGCACCGGTGTAGGTTCTGCTGTGGCGGTGGGCGAGAAAAAACTCATCTGTCTGTTATCCAAGAAGGAACTGATCCACTTGGTGACTTTTTCAGAGAAGTGGGCCGCTAGTTTCAAGGAGTCGCCCTGAAAGTTGGACGGTTTCAGTTTACTAATGATGCTTTCTACCTCAGTGATGTTAAGTGGAGCAAAGCTAAATGGGGTATGTGAAGGTATGGAAGTTTTAGGTTTATTAGTCAGAAGTTTAGTTTGGAGGGAAGTTTGAAGGCAGTTTTGTTTAGCATTGATCTTGCACTGTAATGTGGCTATTTTGTTGAGGAGAGCTTTTTGTATATTCTCGCATCATGTGCTGTCCTTATTGCACATATCGGGGATGGCAGAAGGGGTTTCTAGTTCTTTAAGAATTTTAAATAGTTCCTTCGTATTAGATTCAGCTTGTGCGATGCGTTGGTTGTACGTCACTTTTTTAGCTTGTACAATTGCTTCCTTATAGTTAAGTGTAGCAATGATGAGGTTATCTTTATTAGCCTCACAAGGATGGCTTTTTTTCCAAAGTGCTTCGGCATTCTGTTTTTCTTTGCGTAGTGTTTTAAGATGTGGGGTGAACCAGGAATGAAGATGGGCACGCTGTTTAGGTTTCCTGATTTTGAGAGGTGCTATGGTATTGATGGCTTTGAGTAAGGTTTGGTTGAATGTGTCCACCAAGACTGTTGGGTCATCATGCGAGAGGGCACGATTATTAAGAATTGGCAGGAAGAGAGGGAGGAGTTTGTCCTTGGTAATGTCCTTTTTGTTTCTAGTAGGGATGGATGGCGCAGTGTTGGGTTTGGTGCGTTGTTCGTTGGCTGGTATGTTAAAGATGATGTGGGGGTCTGACCAGGCACATGGGTCATTGGAGGCGATATATGTGTTGCAATTTAAGTCGGCGATCCAATCGAGTGTCCTCCCTTTGGAGTGGGTGGGTTTAAGAATGCGATGAGAGAATCCTAGGTTTGAAATATTGCTTGCAATCTCTTCGGCGTGGGAATCATTGGGATCTAGTAGGCCGAGATTGAGGTCACCAAGAAGAAGAACTTGAGAGTTGGGTTTGGTGTTGTCGGCAAGGATGGTCGTGATGTCGTTAGAGAATGTGGTGAGTGGGCCCGGGGTCCTGTAGATGAGGTGCAGGGTGGCTGTATTATTGTGAGATAGGGAGAGTTTGACTGAAAGGGACTCAGCAGAACTGAATTGTGTGTTGGGAATCAATCTCATATTGATGTTGTTTTTGTGGATAAATGCGACGCTGCCACCTTTGGAGAGGTTGGACTTGTGGTCACTTCTGATAATGGAGTAACCATTAGGGATGGCTAGTGCCAATAGCGGACCTGAGGCTGCATGAAGCCATGTTTCCATAATGGCAATAAAGTCAAGGTTTTGTGTGGTGATGAGATCTGCGATGTCAAGGGCCTGGGCCGGGAGGGATCTAGCATTGATCAGAGCGCCATTCACCTCATTATTAGGTGGTGTCTTCAGGTGTCTTCAGGTTGTTAGGTTGTGCCTGGGCTGTCTGGGTTTGGTTGGTGTTTGTTCGCTGGTAGGTGGCATGCTGGAGTTTGGGTATGTGTGGGAATCTAGCTCTGAGTCTGAGGTTTCTCAAATGTAGCGGGCAAGGTTGGTTGGGTGTGGGATTAGTTGCGAAGTGCTGAAGCCATAGAGCGGGAGAGTTGAGGTAAGGATTAGTAGAGTGATGAAGGTTAGGATGTGGTGAGAAGCAATGTGTGGGTGGGGCAGGTGAGATAGGTGTAATGGTGTGGTGAGCCAGTAGTTTGGTGACCAGGTTCAATGTAGGGGGCATGGTGGTGGGGTAATGGGCGTGAGACTCTGGTGTGGTGTGAGGTGGAAGATAGGAGTTGTGAGTCAAGGGAGTAGCCAAGACCCACAGTGCAAGGAGGTAATGGGCTGCAAGGAAATGCAGCAGCATAGCTAGATCCAGATGTAATGAATGTTGCTAGTTCTGTACTAGGCGAGATAGGCGTGGTAGTATTTCTAGATCCTAAGTAGCATGTTAGCTAGTACTGTACATACACGTACTATGCCGCATAGTTGGTAGAAGACAACCCAAAGGCAAAAACACAATTGGCTGGGTGCACGTAATAGTGACGTTGGAGGGTCAACATAGAATGTTTGGAATAGTAGACAGTGATACTAGGACAATACAAGTTGCTACGGTAGCTTTGTGAGACGTAATTGTGCTAGTGCACGGATCTATTAATGCAGGGTAGAAGTACAATACATTATGCATGGAGTAAAAGTACAAGGCAAGTCCGGGTTTACGCGGTACATTGTACAGACAGTGCAGCTAACGGCGCAAGGGGACTGGCGTATTTAGCATTTAAGCGACGACTGTAAATCAGAATGAGCAGGCAATATAATCTTACAAGTAAGTAATGTACATGCAGACTAATAACGTGCAATAATGGCGCTATTAAAATGCATATTAGGGATACAGCAGGTACTCAGGTAACATACATGTGGGTACCCGATTTGGCACCATTACTGTGAGAGTTCGTGGTGTTAAGTGTTTTGATACATATAGTGAGCATAGGCCATGCAGCAGGTCAATGAGATTCAATGCATATAATGGGCATGTGTCGTGCAGAGGGTCAATACAATTCAAATGCATAAAATGGGCATAGAATGTGCCAAAATCGATAGAATACTAGTACAGATAAAGGCCTAGGCAGTGCAGAAACTAATAGGCAACTACAGCTCATAACAGGTGAGCATGTCTGAACATAGCGTAAGTGGGCTAAGTCAGAGGCTGAGTCATCAGGAGATTTGGTCTGAATATGGTGTCCCGTTTAGTGTAGTAGCACTATGGCATGGGTCTGTACAAAAGTGGGGCTATGCTAGCGTTTTAGAATCAAGGAAGGGTTTGCATGGTCACATTAAGTATAAAAAGTAACGCTTGCATGCGGTAGTGGACGCAACTGCAACTGTCCTGACATGCAGTTAATTACAGTGCGTCAGGGCCGCGTACACAGTGGTGAAGGGCCTTTAAGACAGGACTAGAAGAAGTTGTAGTGGAAGAAATCCAGGCGGCACAGCACTTGTAGTGTTAAGTAGGAGCCATTTCGCATGGGCCTGTAGGGTAGATATATATGATAAAGGGGCGAGTATAAGTTGGATCGATATGGCTGCTGACCCGATAGAGGTGGAGGACCAGTGGTCATACAGCCATAAGGTTGTTGTAACTGCGTGAATAGCGAGGCAGCCAAGGTGCAGCAGAGTGATATGTTATAAATAGAGCATATAGAGTAAAGTAAAGCTAACAAGCATGTGCAGAAGCGTCCGAAAATCAAACAAAATGGTATTGCGATATCTATTGAAGTATCTGCATTTGTGGGTTACAAATCGATTTTATACGTATAGCTAATGTTCGTAGATGAGGAACGAGTAGTGCGAATAGAGGGCACACAGAACAGGCACGACAAAGGATGATCATACACTCGTAAATAGTGTGAGATAGCAATTGTCAAAAGGGTCAGTGCAGGTCTTACCGCACGTTAGAGTTCAAAGGCCATAGTAGTGTAGATCTCAAGAGGGGTGAGCATATGGGCAGGGGGACGTGCCACTGCTCACTGGAAGGCACTGGACAGGCTCAGGACAGGAAGCCTTGGTAGCCGGGCCTTTGGAGGTGGGCCGGCTTCTCGTCTGCCAGTGAATTGGCTCGCGATTATGAGGGAGGCTCCAGCCAATCCTCAGGCAACTTCACTGGGGCTGAACCTCTGCAAGTGAGGGAAGGCAACTCCGAAGTTGTGGGCAGCCATTTTGTAAGGATGAAACCCTCGTGGTTTGCAGGCACACTGGGGCCAAGTAGACGGATAGAACAGCTGTTTCAGGCTGTAATGCAGCAGGCAGTCAGATGCCGAAGAAATTAGGAGGGAGATGCATAAAAATCGCGTAAGAAAACTGCGATTATTTACTATGATCAGCTGAGTGAATATAATCATCAGTAAGCGGCCACGGGCTTACCGTGTGAAGGGATACCCTTCCAAGGGATCGTCCACTGCTCCTGCAGTGGATTGAGAGCTCCTGCTCACTCGGCTGGTGTTACAGCGTGGTTCTGCTGTAATACAATGCAACGATATGAGGTACGATACATCAGCATATAAGGGTGTATTAGATGGAAAAATCAAGGAACTGACCCTGCCATGATTTGCACTTCCGCCTACCCCTGCTCCCCGCAGGTGCAGGGGGATGACTTGCATTTCTGCACATTTAAAAGCGCATTCTGTTTGTGAATTTGGGATGCACTTTTAAATGTGCACAAATGTCACCTAATTAGCACAAATGCTAAAAAGGGGGGGGGGGGCAAGCGTATCCGAATGAGCGCATCGACGAAGATACACTTGTTCCGAAGCCCTTTGTGAATTGGTCTGCTCCTTTTTTGGGCGCGAGTGAGGCGATGTAAGGCAAACTGCCCATGGTGCAAATGGAGACTATGCAAAAGAAAACAGACAAGTGAGGGTGCACTGTATCAAATTTTAGGCATCCCCTCATGTTAGGAATGCTCGATGTGTCCTTTTTTTCAGGGTTCCTCAGCCGGCACACTGATGTGTGACACTAGGCGCGGTCAAACAAGTAACCTCCTCCAGGAAGTCACCATCCTTTATAGGGGTACATGGTTGGAATCTCACCCACACCTTTCCTAGCTAAGCACACAGAATGGAGAATAACATACCCATGGACATCAGACTGGCCCCAACTGTCCCTCACTTCCAGACAGAACTGAAGATCCTGCCCTGCAAGGAAAATTATCCTGCCCATTGAACCCCTGATAGCACTTCCCTCGCCATGCACTCGTTGTACGGTGCTCCATAGCTCGGTTTGCACTGTATACATCACATACATACACATGTTATCTGCATATATGTATAAGGCTTTAGAAAGTCCAACCCTGCATGCAACCAATGGATTGTTGTATGGGGATATGATATTTTATTTATATCGCGCTCGTACACAAGTGTTTCAGAGCGCGACTAGGCAAGGGCGGGGAACAGGGGAGAACACAACAACAACAACAACAACAATCTTACTAGGCCCAGTGACATTGGGAATGTGCAAGTGCATGGGAAAGGGAAAAAGGGAAAAAGTGCATGGAAGGGGGAGAGTGGAAAGTGCAGAGCAGAGGAGAGCAGATAAATAATAATAAATACAAATAAATAGAAATGGGGAGAACACAAAACAACAACAACAACAACAACAACAACGATCTTAATAGGCCCAGTGACATTGAGAACGCGCAAGTGCATGGGAAAGGGAAAAAGGGAAAAAGTGCATGGAAGGGGGAGAGTGGAAAGTGCAGAGCAGAGGAGAGCAGATAAATAATAATAAATACAAATAAATAGAAATGGAGGCAATAAACAGTGGTAGTGCAGCCAGCAAGTGGCAAGTGCTGTGTTTAAGGCAGCAGACTGGGAAAGTCTGATAAGTGCAGAAAAAGAAAAATGGGGGTGGGGCTGTATGGGTACAGATACAGTCCCCAGTGCAAGGAGTGGCCAGGAGGCAGTGCAAGAGGGTGGCAGAGTGAGCAGGTACCTGGGCCCAGGGGATAGAGGGTGGCCCGGTGCACAGTGCCAAGAGAGAGCAGATCAGCAGGGGAGAGGGGGAGCGAAGGCAAAAGCAAAGAGGAAGGTCTTGAGGATCTTCCAGAACCGGAGATGGTTCTCCTCAAGTTTTAGATTGGCAGGGAGGCTGTTCCAGAGGGAGGCCCCAGCCGAAGATAGAGATCTACCCCCAGCTCGTTTCTTTGAAAAACGATTGACCCGGAGGGTGTTAGAGGTAGAGGAACGAAGAGCTTGAGAGGGGAGGTATTTGCGGAGGGATAGCTAAAGGTATTTTGGACCCAGGCCCCAGAAAGCCTTGTGGACAATGCAGAGGGTTTTGAATTTAATCCTTGCATCCACTGGGAGCCAATGGAGAGATTTCAGGGCTGGAGAGATACGATCCCAGGGCTTGAGGCCAAGGACAAGTCTCGCAGTCCTGTTCTGGATAAGTTGCAGAGGGCGGAGAGTAGAGGCAGGTAGATTTAGAAAGAGGCTGTTGCAATAGTCCAACCTAGAGAGAACCAGAGCTTGTGAGTAGGGATGTAACGGTATAACGGTATACCGTTAAAGATACCGTGAACCACTTAATTGAACAATAATAACCGTCACATTGTTTATACCGTTATACCGTTCATACTGTTAAGTGTGCTTTTCAATCTGATTTGGAAAGGCTGCAGTAAGCAATTGCTGCACAGTCTTGGTTTTGCACTGTTGGATGTGCCGTCTGCCAAGTAGTTTCAGTTCGAGCAGTTTTTAATGCCATTCCATAAACCACACGTGCCTTACACAAAATCAATATGTTAGCAATAGGAAGAATAGATGCGGCTTTGGGGTTTATATATTTATAATGGATAATGTTCTCTAAACATATGGCAATGGGGGATTTCCCTGGTTCTATCATTGAATTTACATATAATAAGTCACACTGCGAAATTCACTCATCTCTGTGGGTATTCCCTGCTGCCATACCAAAGGGTAACATGTCAGTGATTACTGAACACCTTTTGGCCCGCAAGTAAACTAAAGGCTGTAACGTAAAAAGAGTGTGTGTGTGTGTGTGTGTGTGTGTGTGTACACAAGCGTATACTACCATCAGCCTCCATTGATCTGTGGCATGCAGGTTATCAAGATGGCAACATGTTCATCTTCACCAGTAGCCAGTGGGGAAGCAAAAAGCCTAAATGACCACTTAAGAAAAGCTTTTCAGTTTGCGTTGCCAGTTGCAGCAGGCCTCCACCCCGCCCCCTCCTCTCCACACGTGTGTTTGTGTTTGGTGGAAGCAAGGCATTTCAGTGGAAAGTATGTTGAAAAGCCCAATTCTGGCCCTGGATGCCTGGTTTTGTTTGTGATGATAAATCTGTCAATTTATGACCTTTTAGAAAATATTTGTTAAGATCAGTTAACTCCACCTGCTATACCGCGATAACCATGATATACCGTAATTTGGCAAGAAGGTTATCGTACCGTCATAAAACGAATACCGTGACACCCCTACTTGTGAGACAGTGAGCTTCTGATGGAAGGAGAGGAAAGGCAGAGTACCTCTGAGGAGGTGCAGTAGGAAGTTTGACATTTTAGAGACCTCAGAGATATGGGCGGAGAAGGAAAGTGTGGAGTCAAAGATGACCCTGAGGTTCTTAACCTCGCAGGTAGGGGTAGGAGGAGGCCCAAGGGAGGCTGGCCAGAGGGTGAGGGAGAAGGATGGAGATGGTGTGCAGATGAGGAGGATCTCAGTCTTGCTGGCATTCAGACAAAGATCATTGGCGGCACACCAATCTTGAATGGCAGTTCGGTAGTCAGAGATGAGAGAGAGAGAGGAGGTGGCCGAGGGCAGCCGGAAAATGAGTTGAGTGTCATCAGCGTAGCACTGGAAATTTGAGCAGAAAGGGGCAATGCAGTAGGCGAAAGTGGACAGGTATTGGTTGAAGAGGCAGGGTGAGAGTTTAGACCCCTGGGGAACCCCACAGGTAGAGAGGAAGATAGATGATAGGAAGGACCCCTGTTGGACCTGGGAGGGTCGATCAGAGAGGAAAGAGGTCAGCCAGGCCAGAGCCTGATCAGTGATGCCCAGGTTATCACAGAGACGGTTGAGCAGGATGGTGTGGTTGACTGTGTCGAAGGCAGAAGAGAGATCAAGAAGGATAAGGACAGAGGGAATGTTAGAGTCCAGGTTGGAGAGCAGATCTTCACGGATATTCAGGAGAGCAGTTTCCGTGCTTCTGGCCGCTCTGAAGCCAGACTGGTGGTCATGGAGACAGCCAACAGAATCAATGTTGGGGGAGCAATACAAATCATAAATTGGGGTAGCTGGTAGGGTATTTAGGATTGGCGAGGTTTTGTTTGCTCTATGTCATAATTTTGCTTTATGTAGATCGCCTAACTAAAAGACCGATTTCTTTTGCCGATTTTAGATGGCCTACAAATAGCGAAAACAAAGACATTCACTCACTAAATCCGACTCCCCCACACCACCACTCGGACCCCTACACGCCCCTCCCCCCTTTCTGGCACGGTTAATTCAAAATTTGGGTGTTTCTCTGCCAAACCGCCATCCCTCTTACCCCTCTGCCTCCCTCTCCATCCAAGACTCCCCCAACACAAACATACACAAACATACAACACACACACAAACACACACTTAGCCGGTCTCACTCGTCTGCACTTCTGGGTCCTGGCATGGCTGTCAGCCCTTGCGAGCACTCTTGTTCATGACAGTTCGATTTAGAAAGACTGCTCTGTGCGGTAACGGAGCGGTCTTTCTAAATCGTTTTTTTTTTATCGTTCTTTTGTAAAAATGTCATTTGTCCTAGTACCCTTTTGTTTGAAGAATAAGATTGTCAGGTCTTTAAGAAAGTATAGGTTGAATGGTACGCTTCTGGTGCAAGATGGCATCTTTTTGTAGACCTGTGTCCCTTAGCAGGACCCTGCCTCTTACCTTCTTGTAGCACCTGGCCTCCGGAACCGGAAAGTCTCTAGGCTTGGGGTGGTGCATAGACCCGATATCTTGCAGCTGATGCATGTTTGAAGTTTGAGCCAGTGTAGCTCTTGCGACACTGGATGAAGTGGTTGAATTTATTTATGACAGTGACGAGCCATGCAGCTGCGTGTTCTATGGCTTCCAGAGCGACTCTGGTGACCCTAAAGGGGTCTATCCAGAGTTTGTTGCCACCATCTATGCGGTAAAGAACTAAGGCTTGGATGGTGGGTCTGAAGTTGTTTGCGAGGAGGAAGGGTCTTATTTTGTGATGGAATGGGAGCCGGTACCATGACATTTGATGTTTCTTTGCGCCATGGGTCTTGAATGTGAGTGTGAGGTTGCTGTCAAAGGCAACACTGAGATAGTTTATGTGATTTGGTAGGAAAGGCCTGAATCTACACAGTTGCCTTCTTGTCAGCCATGTCTGGACTTTCGGTTATTTACTTGGGCAACCAAAAATAATTAATTAAGTTTTGATGGGGTTTAATTTGAAGGAGGGCTTTGGTATCCATGCCTGAATGAGGGAAAGGGAATATTTTGAGCCTATGTCTGCACAGTGGTGGATTCTGATGTTGAGGGTGGAGAGGATTATCCCTAAGGGTCGTATATAGAAATTTGGAAAATACAAAATAGGGGGGTGACTAGGGCAAACGTTGTGTAATGTTCAAGATAAGTGTAGCCAAATTCTAAGCGCATGATATAGTAGTAATAGTAGTAGCCATAGTAGTAAGACATTTGCTATAACCATCACCAGACCGGTTTCAAGGCACTATACAAACACAGCAGAACAAATCACATTTAAAATTAAAAACAACTTTCATTAATGGACAGACAGCCTAAAAACATACAACCTTTACTTAAGCAATACACAAGTGAGCAGATAATGTGTTAGTCTATGCTTAAAGGACTGCAGGATCAAGCAATTTCTAAAACAGGAAGTTTGTTCCCAAAGCGGCAACACATTACACATAAGAGCTCATTTTTTAGATCCGTGTTATTGGAAGGTGAGGACCCGTTGCATTTCCATTTTAACAAAATTGTGTTCCAGCGACCACATTTTTTTTCATCTGCATGGCGGAATGCTAAAGGGGAAGGCATAAGGCGGCATACAAACGTGTACGCTGACTTTTTCCCTTCCCTTTTGCAGTCCGCCTTGCAAATTGAGTAAACGCCGCCTGCCATGTACACTTGCCAGGTGGTGTTTGCGATGGATGTCTATGGATTCCCCCAGCTTTTTGCACCGGCTCCATAGGGATCCCCAGCATTTGCACCGGCATGAAAATCCATGCCGGCGCAAATGCTGGAGTATTCGTATGATGGAGAGCAAGGGAGGTGGGGGAAACCTAAGTTACATCCTGCCCCTCCTCTCTGCCATAGGAAAGCAGGAAATTTAGCTGTGACGGCAGGGACGTCATTTCACCAAAATGCCTGGGGTAGCGGAAGTGACATCACATGACCTTTTACCTCTGATGACATCACAAGAAGTGATGGAACACAACCTTTCATTCCTTGGAAAAACAGGAAGTGGCATCATATAGCATTGTTCCCAAGTACACTACGAACAAAATAGTTACAATATCACTGTATTGTGATATACATTTCATACACGAATGGAATATGTATCGTTAATATCAGTGTGCATAGGCCCATATTACCAAATTACTGTGAATGCAAGCAGAAGTCCAAGGCCAAATGATAATGAAGTGCTATTATATAGCACTTATGCTTAAGCTCTTTATATAGAACAAATATACATACAATATCACCCAACCTGTGTTGGCACTCATTTCTCAACCTCCGAAGTATGAAAGGCTGTATTGGCCTTGCCGCGGTTTGAACCTGAAACCTGAAGATCACACACACATCACAGCAGAAAGCGTTCAACCCACTGAGCTATCTCACCACCTATCTTATCGCCTATCGTAAAATGAGCAATTACACGTCTGAATGTTCTCAAAGTCAGGAAGCAAATTACACTCTGTAGTAGATACCAATAAACTGGTAACTGAGATTTAACAGCAGACCAGTTCATCTGCAGGTCTGGTGCAAATATGGCCACATGTCAAGCCTGCATGCACCTACTTTTCAGCCTTAAGAGGTTGGCAAAATACATACCATTGGGAGGGTTCATAACTGTAAATTAAAGAATTTAGAGTAGCGCAGGGAAAGCAGCGCACTCACACAGCATCCCGTTCTATGGGCACTCGTTACCTCATATATGCAAACAAACATCCTGAACAGCATGCCATGGAGATAGGAGACACATTACAACAAAGCATTAATTGGGGCACAATGAAATCAAGGGCCACTTTATGTGCTATGGTCAAACATTTCTACAATGTACACAAGCTTTTAGGCACAAGGATTTTGTCAATTGACCAAGGACACTGAGATGGAATATCTTTTGATGGTCGCAACAGAGATAACGGCAAAAAAAAGCATGCTATAACTGCACCTTTCGAAAAGCAAAATGCATAGTCCAAAATGGATGCTTATTCTACTCTATATGCTTTTAGGACGTTTTTGTCTGCATTATGAATTTGAGGTGTTTAACAACAGACTAAATCAATGACTCACCTCCTGAAGTGTGCCTGAAATAAACCTTTGAGTCCAAAATGTCATAAAGACAAATTATTTGTTATTCCTATTCTTTCTTATTTAGGGTCACTGGAGCTTCAATTTAAAAAAAGAAAACGTTTTTTAAATTTTTTTAGGGGTAGCGAGGGAGACCACATGGATCGCAGTTGCGACCCCTTGGGACCCTCAAATGACATTCCTGCATGACGAGAATCAACAGCATTAAAGCCTTACGCAAGCCCCGTAATGCTTTGGCGCCATGCAGAACACTGTAGAATGTACCACCACAAGCAAGTTCTTTGCAGTAAAGACATGCACAGGTTGGATGCACAAGATTTCTGGCGTCCCCTCCGGCCCTCCCCGACCCACCCGAGAATGCTTAAATGTAATGCATCAGCATCTGGCGCTTGTCCAAGCTGTGTGGCGGACATTCGGGCCTTACTAGCATATGCTGTGGAAATATCCACCTTTTAAGGTCTACTTGGATTGGGTCTGTGACCACATTGCTGAATTTACGTTCCATCCGTTTGAATGTAAATGGTGGGATCTGTGCTCGATTTGATTCCCTGCACTAAGAAAAGCTGCAGAAAAGTAAATGCGTACAGCTGGCTTGCAAAGAGACAGCTGGCAATGTTGTAGATGATGGCTGAGGCACCAAAATTGATACTCTGGTTGGCAGACGTAGCATTGGTGAAAAGCCAGACAATGCAGAGCTGACAACTGACTGCTGTGCCTTCACGCGCAAGTGTGGCAGATGTAAATTGCAATAAATGATCAGAATGCCTCAAGAATGCAACTCCTTTCCTACCTGGATGAGGCCTGTAGCCCATTGCAGACTGGGCCTCGGAAGATTGTGTACTATACGAGACTAACTTGATCATTGCTCTGTATAGTCAATTGATGAAGGGTTATGCGGATATGGGTGAGAAAACAGGAAGTGCAAGTTGTATATTTTGAAAAATAAAAAATAAAACCCCAAAACAATCCCTTGTGATAACATGTGAACTGGCCACAAAGCTATGACACATTTTTGAAACCTGGCTCGGTCAAACAAGTTCATGAAACAGTGGATTGTCATAATTTTATTGGGTAGACAAGCAACAGATTGTCATAAACATGTAGATTTTAGACTTGATTCACCTTGTGATATGCTAGGCATGCAGATGGGGCCACCAGGGACGTCATTTAGGGGTCGCAACTGCGACCCCTAATGTCTCCCTTGCTACCCCTAAAAACATGTTTACAAAATAAGAAAGAATAGGAATAGCAAATAATTTGTCTTTATGGAATTCATTATAATAATTGCTAGTCTCATTAAAGGTATATTTCAGGCACACTTCAGGGGGTGAGTCACTTATTTAGTCTGTTCTTAAACGCCTCAACGTTGCCTTTCATCCTTCTGAGATCCATAAATGAGTACCAACACAGGTTGGGTGATATTGTATGTATATTTGTTCTATATAAATCGCCGAGGCCTAAGTGCTATATAATGACACATCATTGACCATGGACGTCTGCTTGCATTCACAGTAATTTGGTGATATGGGCCTATACACACTGATATTAACGATACATATGGCGATCCATTCGTGTATGAAATGCATATCACATTATAGTGATATAGTAACATTTTTCTCAGTTTACTTTGGAACAATGGTATGTGAAGCCACGTCCTGTTTTGTCATGGTGTGAAGGGTCGTGTTCCATCACTTCCCGTGATATCGCTTTGGTGTGGAGGTCAAATGAAATCACTTCCTGTGATGTCATCAAAGTTTAAGGGTCATGTGATGTCACTTCCACTACCCCTGGCATTTTGGTGAAACGACGTCCCTGGCGGCCACCCACTTGACCTGATCTCCTACGGGATCAAGATAAAAGTCTTACGTAGTTGCCCTTAATCCTGGGCCATTTACCTAACTGGGGCAGAAGACCCTCTCTCAAAACCACTGTGAACAACAGTTGCACAGACCAAGCAACTAATCACAGAGAAACTCAAAAGGTAACACAAAGCCACCCACAAGTGTTTTAAGAAAGGCTTCACTAGCCTCAAAAGGTCTGGTAGCAAACTAGAAGGGTAATGCAAGAAGTAAGGAGCTTCAAAATGGAGTTACTCGTCTTTAACAAAGCCACCCCTAATCACAATCCTTTCATCTGCCCTCGTTGAGCTAGTACACAAAACAAGGCCTCAGTCCAGTACACAAATCAAGGAAGCAGGGGCATGTGTTTGGCACTTCATCATTTTTTACTTCAGAGGTGCTGTAAAAATGTGCCTTTTACTTTGCTGTGACCACAGAAAGAAACTAGTGTGAGGCCTAGTGTTGTCATGCCTGGATTAATGCAACAGTGTGAATATTGGGTTTCCTGAGAAAACTCTTAATCGATTATAGCCACTGGGACACACGGGGAGTGGCATGCACCTGGTCCACTAGTATGAGAACCAGGTGCCACAAAAGTTGCACGAAAGGCACTTTTTGATTACTAACCCTATTTGCATTGATGCACTTTGATGAGCAACGCTTGGACATTATTGAGGCAGCTTTTTGTGTTGCTGAAATGTGTACTGTAAATGTGTCACGTCATGAGAATTTGTGTCATTGTTTGATTTGTGTGAATTGTCCATACTTTATGTATATGATTAAACTGATAAATTAGAAATAAAGAATACGTTTTTTTTTACCAGAAACAAGAAGTTAAAATCCGGTGCAGCTATTTGAATCTACCTGCAACCTGTCCACAGGGAAGCCAAAAATGCTCACACCAGAGGGTGGGGTAGCTTGAGACTTGAGTTTTTTGATAAATTGATTATAAGTCATTCAGAAGCATGCAGTTAGACGTTTCCCCGGGTCTTAAAAGCATATGATGACATTACTCCCACTCGCCCCCCCAGTGTCTCCTCAAAGAGCAAAGGATAGCCTTCAAGACATTTTTGCATATTCACAGTGCATAATGACAGGGGGGGCCATTGTACCAAACGAAGCAGTCTCTCCACTACATAACGATCTATGCCGAGAGCAAAATTAGTGCTCTCTTTCAACCGGAAACACTTCAGTGCCAAGACCATGAACTCATCGAGTTTCAGATTCTGGAAAACCGGAGTACATCCATGAAACTGCAATAAAACTACTTGTAACTTCAAAGAAAGCTTTAGACTATAGTTCTCAGCAAGCATTTCATTATGGAGCGACCTGGCTAGCCATCGCCCTCTGGGGGTTCAAATTGCAATACTTGACCACATAGATAGAGCAACCAGCACTTCTGATTGGAATACAATGGCTATCAATGCCATGGCAAGATTTCATTTCCTCACTTTACTCTCTTATCCTCCTACACAGGAATCGATATGGGTGAACTTCCCATGGAAGAAGTAGAATGGGGGGATTTTGCTTCTTTTAATTCCCTCCATGTGTAAAGCCTGCCTTGGTAGATGGCTTGAAAATCCAGCCACAAGCTTAAAATTCTGCACTCAAACTTTTGGGACCCCAGGCCCTGATTATCTGAATTTTATCTAGTCAGAGTATGTCAAACATTCCTGCCCCCAGGAGGTCAGAATTGTAACACACGCCAGACAGAATGTTCATGTTGTGGATGGGATTCCACCAAATTCACCAAATGCAGAGATGAGGCAGAACTGGACAGTGCTGAAGATCGCTACACCTCCATCAGCTCCTTGGTCCTCGCTGGAACCGTGTAGTTCTGCACTCTGCTGCGTGTATGTTGGTTGCTGCATGGAACACAGTGTGGGATCTGTAAATCAGCAGAACCCCGTGTCCCAGTTTTGGGTGTGCCATATCATATAGCATCCAGACTGCAGAGTGGGTGCGGAGCCAAGGGCTCCTGGTAAGGCGAGATGGCAGCCATGAGGGCACCCAGCCATTCACCAAGCGGCTGGAAGAGTGATAGAGACCTCTCACCATATGGGGAGCGGTGTGAGGGCTTCCCCTGATTGAAGTCAGTACCAGCTGTGCCATCGTTGGGTCCATGAAGCACAGGCCACATAACAGAACACGACGGTGGGGTTAGCGTACAGGAGGCCCCCCTGGGGGTAAGCTGAGGATGGTATGGCAGAAGAATTAAGGTAAGCAACTGCACTTTGGGCTGCTGATATAGTAGATAAAAAACGAAAAGTACAGGGGGAATTTCTCCTCTTTGAGCACCCAGCCAGGGAGGAGTGCTTCTGAACAAAGCGAATCCCTGCCACCTTTGGAGCAGGACATTGCTAATGGATTTTTCCAAAGCAATGGGCCCCATCACCCTGCTGCTACGAATGGTAATCAATGTTGATATGCCGTTTACCTCTGTGACCACATAACTGAAGGGCAAGGAGGGTCGGTTCTATACAACCAAACAGGGTCTTCAAGCGACAGGAAACCCAGTGAAAAGTCTAAAAGAGACAATGGCTAATAAGTTGATACAGGAGGCCTTAGAGGTCCAAAAATAGGAGGAGGAGTGCATCCTTGACAAGAAGCGCAATGCCTCTGAGAATATGGGACATGCAAATAATGTGTATGTGTTGTATTTTTTTCAGGTGCCTATTTTTGCTCAATATGTTTGCATTTTATGGGATGTTCTGTGTTACTTCAGGATGTATTGAGTGGATTTTCTGGTTTTGTAAAGGTTTGTTTGTACACCAAATGCAAATAAATAAATAAATACATACAAAGAATAATGCTTGAGGCGCTGTTGTTCCTAAGAAAGTGGCATCAGGTCACCTGAGCAACACCTCCACAACCCTCTGGATCATATCGAGGCTACTCAGGACAATGGAGAAGCTTTCTGGATAAGGAAAGGATATCAGCTACCCTCGCAGCAGACATACATCTATCAGTGTGCTGGGGATGGTGTTTAGGGGCTCAGCAGCCCGTAAAGGATTTCTGAAAAAGACATCGAGGGCCATGTCCATGCATATGGAAGAAATAAATACCCCTCTTCTTGCTGGACTTGTGTGTGATAATGAATAGACATTAATTGAGTTAAACACTTCATACCGGAGACCAGGATTCTAACCTGTGTTGCTCTGTGTTGTCTTGCTTCCAAGACAAACGCTTTGCCCCTCAGCTATCCTTCTGGCCTGAGATTTCCAAAATCTTTGGTGGATATGCCAATGGTGACTTCCGTGTGTTATCAATGCTTAGCATGATGAACCTCCAGGTGGTTTTATCAGGCTAAGCGTCGTCTCTTTGTGAGGCTTGAAGTAGCTAAGAGCTATTTTACAGAGTCCATTCCACGCTGAGGGTAGCAGGAGGCAGCGAGTCCCAGGAGAAGGCTGAAGGTTAATCATGTTGTCTTTTCTGTACTGATGGCCTAATGATAAATATGGTCTGATTGTTATCCTGATTGCAAATACATTATAAGGGCAGTAGAGGGATTTTAGATGTGACATTTCGACTGTTTCAGGAATTGGTAGTTCTGTACAGTGAATAATCTGATTTTGGGCCTCTTCTGATCCATGCTCGTTCCCTCAGATTGCTCTGTAACCACCTCCCCTTCCAGGGTTCACTATGAAAGTAAATTGGGTCATTTGAGCGATGGTATAATATGCTACGTTGGCAGAGGCTAGTTCCAGAGATGAGTGTCACGAGTGCTGTGTAAGTGAATGGCAGACAGAGGGGGAGGTAAGGGACCAGACCCAGTGGGCGGAGAGCTTTGATGTGTGATTTGTGGAGAAGATTCCGGTAACTATAAAGTAACGGTCCATGCTATGCCTATATGGAGAGCCTTGGCCCACTCTCTGCTAATGCTCTGAGGGGACCCCCCCTCATCATGCCATGTCCAATAATGGCATGGCCTTGCCTCCCGAGAGAGAGAGGGAGACGGTCCGAGCAGAGCCTGACTGAGCCTTCAGAGCCCTTTGGCACCCAGAATAGTCATGGGCCTAAGGCTGGGCTCATGACTAAGCTTAATATAAAGCTACATACCTGTGTGTATTTTCTTGGCCAGTCCACTCTAGTTTTCTCCCAGACACCCAAATGCAGCCGTACCTGCATGCCTCTTCTCTTAAGGCCCATCTATCACAGTTCCCCCATATAACCAAATGCAGCAGTGTCTAATCTCCTCTCAAGGACAATAAGACCCAGGGCTCATGTGAAGGGTACACACGGGTGGACGGAGTCACCCCACTCTTTTCAGAGTACATATTGATATACTAATTTCCGGTGACGCCACATTCAATCCGTGTGTTAATGAGTCCCCCCACTTTTCTTTTTAGGACTTGACCTCTGGTAAGCCCACATCCTTTACAGACTAAAAAAGCATGGCTTGGACTGCCCCATTTTTAACCAGGTATTTAGTTATGCAGCTTGATTTATCCCAAGCTTGAAGCCATGCCGCTCTTTGAAGTTGGAAGTATCATTCAAGTTGCCCTCACTCCTTTCCTTCATGCATGTGGCTGAATAGAGCTCTAGATCTCCTCCAGCAACTGCCCCGTAAGAGGCAGACAGCACGGCCGGCTTCCTGCATAATTCAATACCCGGGAGGAAGGTCTCCCGCTATTCCATTCCATTCCTCCTTATGCTTTCCCTCGCCCATCTCAATTTCTTTTTTATTTTCCTGGATTCCAGCCAATGTTACTTATCTTGTTGATGTTTTAGAATACGTTGTGTTATTCAAAGTGTGTAACACTTGTGGCGTTATTTTCGGTGCCTATGTACACCTGCAGAGTCTATTCTCTCTATGGTGATCAACGCTATGAAAATCTGAGGGGAAAAAAAAAGTGGCAGCCATTGACGGATTTCCCACCAATTCAGCCATCCGCTTCTGTGGTATAATTTGCGTCACTTGTGTGCATCCCTACACAGGAACTGGAATGATTCCTTGGGCTGCGTGTGAACGTTGCCTGCGTTGCCCTTCCGTGTTTCACTTCCGGCTGCTTTATTATTCGTACTCTGACCCTTCCTTCTCCTTTAGTTTTCTGTCTTGACTCTCAAGGGCGGTTTTTAAAGCAGAGGAGAGTGCCACATAAATCTCCACTAACAATGTGCTTCGGCGCTACTGGAGAGTTTCCAGGCAGCAGGAGACACGCCTACTTGTTCATCAGGACACGGCTTTTTCACCATCTATCAACTCAAGAGCGTGCCAGGCTGGCGCGCGCCGGGAGATGCACGTGCGAGCATGGCCGCGCACGCCTTATTCGCGTTCATTCGGAGAGAGTGCTTTGGTAGAAAAAGAAAACGCCGTGCATTAGATCAAGACTGTAGCAGGAGCAGCAGCCCCAATGCTTAGTTCTTTACAATTATTGAGGGGGCAGGAGTGGTTCCTGGATTTAATGAATGTAACATGAACCAGGACGCATCAGCATGAAGGGATGATGCCATCAGGGGCAAAAGACCAAAGAAGTGGAAAGAGGGCTGGATGCCAGGAGGACGATTACTGTAGATAAGAGTTGAGCACAAGTAGGGACACCCCCGGGTGGGTGGGAAAGAGACAGAGATGCGAGTGGACGTTCATCAGCGAAGGAGTGGATGAGAACAAGACGTGTGAGCTGTCAGCAAATAGGCGGCAGCAGGTTCCAAAGCGGCGGCAGGTGAGCGGCCAATCAGGGAGCTGTAAATTGCCAAGAGAAAGGCACCAAGGCAGGCCCTTAAGCCACCCAGTATGGAAGAGGGGTGGCAGTAGCAAAGGAGCTGCCAGCCTGCCACTGCTCCACGGGGGGGGTAGAAGGAGCGGTTAGAGCTGTAGCTCCGGGGTTATCAGCCCCCTGCTCCCTTGTATCTCTTCTTCCCCCACTTTGTACTTCTCTCCCTAGGACCTTTAGAGCGCTCCATTTGCAACCCGAAGCTTAGTCCGCCCTCAATAAATACCCTGATAATAATATTATAATAATAATAGGATGCAATTAAGGGTGTTGTCTTGGAAACCATTATGTGAAAGATTGAGATGGGAACAAAAGCAGCAGATGAGGGAAGAGCGCTTAGAAGGATATGCAGCAGGTGAATTCACAAGGTACGCTTATTTCCAGGCAGGCTGTTATGTAGATGAACACCACATGTTGCAGGGCATGCCAGTAGTCAGGCAGTGGGCAGGACTGTTTTGGCCACCGGATGTTTTTTTTTTCTTCAGGATATTAGCTACCTTGAAGCAAGCTGTCGGAGCATGGCTAAAATATGATGGTGTGTGGCTGTGCACTCATATGTCCTGTGAGAAGCAGGCTAAACTATGTTGATATGGTTTCCTCTAACCTAAAGGGGTGCAGGTAAACATGTTTGATGTGCACCCTCTCCCCATCAGAAGTGCAAAGGAGTACATTTTTGCAGCTATCAGCAACATAATCGCAGCAAGGGAACAAAATGGAACCTACGCAAGTCATTTTAGGGCGGTCAGGAATACGAGACCCGTTTTACTGATGATGTCATGGTGTTTGCCATACAGAACCCCTCACAATTAGTGGTGAAATCAAGTGAAAGCAAAATGTAGTGCTCCCTGTAATGTGTGATCTATGGAGAGCGGGGCAACAATTCTGCAAGTTTGGTTGAGAGAGATCCTAACAGAAAGTAAATTCTCTTAATGCCTTGAAAGACATTCCTGGGCTCTAACTTGTCCTTCTGTGAAATCTCGATGCAATGTTAATTTGACATTCCTTCTCCCCTTATCTCTCTCTGTACAAAATATAAAAGGCAACTGCTACGTCTAAAATACTCCTGGTACTTTCTCATCCAGATTGCAGTGATCCTATTTAAATACTTCCTTCACTCTTGCTCTGTAGATATAAAAACGAAATATCTGCTAAATATCTGCTGTGTTAACCGCTGTCTAAAAACCTTCTAAAACCACAGCCATCCTCCTCCCCGAACTCTGAAAACCAAGACAATGCTGAGAAGCCGCGGAATCAAGGCCCTTTATAGCTTAATGCATCTGCCCATTTCAGTTCGGTTGCCCAAACTTCTACAAACCTTTCACAAATTTAGTGACTTCAAATGCCAAGACATTGGCAGGATTCCAGATGGAATTGTTCACCTGGGCCTCATCAGAAAGCTGATCAAGGAAGAAAGATCATCCATTTGAATGGTAGTGATTTGTCAAGCATGGTCCCCGTCTTAGAAGGTATGATGGCAATCTTTCTAACAATTGGGGATGCAGTGGGTGTCATCAAAATAAGAAATAATCTGGCATATGATAAATCCCCAAATAAAATATGCCATGTCCTGGTCAATAGAGGAAATGGAAAAATTAAGTTGGAGCTGAATGAAATGTATTATCTTATTAGACGACTAAAGACACAACACACAGTTCAACACCTTTATTTTCCTTGCAGGTAGATCTAGAGGAATTCCTATGAATGCTATGGGGATACCAACAAAAACAGAAGGGGAAAGCTCTAGAATAACAGTGTTAGGAAAAAGGAATAAAAAGGGGTGCAAACCGAGCAGACCTAATGCTCTGGTTCCAAAAAACAGTTCCCTACTCTAACCAACAAGATCCCAGCGTTGTTGCACCCTAGAAGTGTCCTAGTGTTCACTCACAGTCAAAAGGTATTTGCAGTGTCTGCGAGAAAGTCTCATATTATAGGCTGAGTAGAGGGACTATGGTGCCCATGTGCAAACCCTTGCACCTTGGTGTGGGGCCCCGAGGTGGTAAATAGTGGTTTGTCAAGCAGAGGGTTCCCCGGGCTCTCGACCCTATCCTCAATCTTAAGGACGTCACCCTGACCTGATAGTAACCTGTAGGGGATCCTCGAAGAGGGGAGGACATGACACTACCTGGTACAGTGAACCCAGAACCATGGACAGATGAGATCAGGATGAAAGATCCCAGGCATCCACATAAGATGATGTGTGGTCACAAAACACTCCTACCTGGGCAAGACTATATGATTACCCCACACTTCCCCAAGAGGACACCTTCATAAACTAGCAGTAGGTGCTTCTCACCCTCACCCAGCCGGGGTGCTTTTTAGGCTACAGAAATTGTAACCCGAAGCCAAGGGTTGCTCCCTTGGGTTTGAGCCTGCTCCAGGTTCTTCTCCAATTCTCAAGGTCTTCAGCACCTGTTAGGCTCCAACCCCAGGATGGCAGCAAAGTTTCCTTCTCTCTCAAGGCCTACCATCCAGACTACTGAAGCTGCTCCTTCTCAGTTGTCTCTGACGCCTCTCAGTTTCTCGGTTACAGCTGACAGAAATCTCCTTGCAGCAGTCTCTCATTGAAGTCTAATCACATTCATGATCTGAGCTAACTAGCTCAGCAACCTGCTCTTCTCGTTTCTTGCTTCTCTGTTAACCATCTATCTGGAATGTAGTACTAACTCCCACACAGATTACCTCATTTTTCCTAATTTTATATTGTTTTAATGGAGGCAACACCAATAATGGCTGGGATTGGTTGGGCTCTTGCCTCCTTAACTCTGTGCGGTAGAATTTGCTAACGCGTCATGAGCCCACCTTCTCCCTAGCATGTTTCCCCTCACTTTGTTATTGGGCTTAGTTGTTGCACATTCCCTAATTGCCTGTGTTCTCCTGTGGTTTGAAAGATGTAGTATCTACGGGCAGAGTGATGAAATACACCGGCAGCCATCTATGAACCAGGCAAGACTGTGAAGGCATTCAGAAAGTCCAATGTTCTAAATCCCTGAGCTGCTGATATTGGTGTTTACTTGCTAACATCTCATTCTGTTTGTCTTCAGACAATTTGTTTGTTTTTCCGGTGTAGTGAGCAGTCACGTTTTCCCCAGACTTATGTCCATGCTCCATTCCCAGACTCCTCTGCTTTTGGGGGGTCACAATAAAGAATGCTCCCACTCCATGAGTCATAATCTAAACGAGGTAGGTTTGCTGACTGGAACCGAAGAGAGTGGCGCGCTCTCTGGACATACTGTACATCTTCCAAATCCCTCCTTATGTATTACATGTTTTAGCACTGGGAATATTATAGCCATGATGTTTTATTATGCGGCACCCTACTCTGACCCCAATATACTACATCACGAGGTGAGCTACCAAGGCATGGTTGTCCTTGAAGGATTGGCTTCGGGGCTCACTGCGGGTTTGGAGAACCGAGGTTGGGTAGACTCCACCGGACCTCCATATTTCACCTCCAAAGGTTCCGCCATGAAGCCGATGGCTTCACCTGAACTCTGGAGTCCCCAGTCCTTCACTATGACCCCTTGCAAGCATAAACAGAGGAAGCTACTGCACTTAGGAAATGTTATGCACAGCAAGGTGCATCTTCAATAGACAGTCGGATATTTCTCCAGAGTACAGTTCGGAACGTCTAGGTAGCAGAAATATGGAAACACAGTGAAGCGGAAATACAACATGCTGTTGGAGAAAAACACCTACAGGCTGTGTTGTTTGCAAAGCTGCAGAATGAGAAGTACCATTCTCTCACTTATCTACCTTTCTTCCCCTCTCTGTCCCCTTCACCTTCCCTTCCCTCATCCATTATCACTGTCATTGATCTGAAATAGAATGTCTCTGTCAGTGATGGCTGACAAAACATAAAAATAATGGGTTAAGGCACATTTTAGAAAATGGTATGCTGGAGTAGCCTGTATTTTTAATTAAGGTTAAACTGGGGATGCTTCATCTTTAAATCTCTACTAACCATATTCTTAATCTATGCAATTGTGCAAATGCATGAAGTCCTTGTATGTTAAATCCTATGTTCTTGTAGAGATAAAAGTGACAATGAGGTAAAACTGGCCTTTGTCAGATGTGACAATTCACTAGGTGTCATCACTTCTCCCCAGGTGGGAGCCCATTCTCATGAGACTAGGAAAGAGAGGCTGCTACCCAATATTCCCCTGAGGGGTGAGTTAATGCAGGAGGACTTCATGGGGAGGGACTCCCCTCCTGGTGATAAGGATGAGTGCCTGGGTAAAAGTCGGCACACCACCCTGAACATGGCCCTCTCAAGCCCAGTTCCACCTTTCCTCCAACACCCCAACACCCCCCAATATCACTATTTGTTATTGCAACAGTTATCTCTACTGAGACAAAGAAGATGGCTAACAATACAGATAGTATGACTAACTCCAGTACTGGCATGAAAAAGATCACCCAAAGCATGAAGATTATTATCAAGGCCGTTACTGAGATGAGGTGGCCACCAGGAGCCATGAGGAATGGCAGAGAGAAGATACAGGAATGGCATAGACTTCTGCAGGGGAGTCATCCTGAGAAATACATAAACACTGACAAAGGACTTTGAGTGAGAGAGCCGCAGACTAGCACAAATGATAGTCCATTCCGGAAGTTCAAAGGAGACCCGGAGGAAGTGGTGGGAAAGCCAAGAGCAGTTCGCTCCCAAAGGCAAGAGGCTGACGACGGGAGTCCTTTGCCCGGTGTTGTGGAGCAGGTCAAGGACATGACTGGAGCCTGGAAGACGGTGACGTGACCTCTGGAAGGAGGACCGAACGGTCCAGTAACCACACAGTCGGTGAAGAGACCAGGAAGAAGGTAAGTGGAGCGAGAACATTAGAAGCCAGAGACGCCTGCACAGCCCAGTGAAAAGACACAAGCACACAGGAAGAACCGGCCCAGAGTCCTGGAGGCAAAAAAGATAATGGGCCTGTCACAGGGAACGGTAGGGGATTGGAGGTTCGGGAGAGAGAACCACACAGGGATAACAATAAGAAGCATCTACCTCATGGCAGTACTTGGGAAGAGAGTCAACCAAGTGGGCCTAGTGAGAAGGGAAGAGAACCAAGCATCTGGGACCCGAACCAAGGTAAAGCCTACATTGATACAAGTCATCCTCCTCATGGCAGTACTTGACAGGAGAGTGAACCAAGTGGGCCTGACAAGAAAGGGGGAGCAAACAGGGCCTGGGACCCAAATAAGGATAACGCAAATATCGAAGGGAGCAACCCTCCGAACAGTGGTAAAGAAAAGACCACTGAGGGGCTAGGGAGAGCCTGGAATTATTGGATGAGTTACCTAAGGATACAGGGGAACGGAGCAATTCCCCCTAATCTTAACTGGAACTTTTTGTTGCGACTAATATCCAGAGGATGGGAGTCATTCCCCCAGGAAACAAGTAGAACTTTGTTGCAACAATTATCCGGGGGAAGGGAGTCATTCCCACTGGATTCAGCTTGAACATTACCAGAGAAGCCACAGGAAGGGAGTCATTCCTCCTGGCTACAGCTGAAAATGTGTGTAAACCTAGACCAGGGGAAGGGGGTCATTCCCCGTGGTATCAATTGTAGGCCTGGAGAGACTTTCTTTTAAGACACCAGGAGAATGTTCTCCTGGTGAGAGAACTTTACTTTTCATTAAGACTCTTTAATTGTAATGAAACAGACAGATGTAAGGTGTTTACTCAGGACAGTGCTTTTTCTGTAACAGATATTCTGACAGGTCCTTTAGTTTTTAGTTTGAGGCAGGGAAACCCCTCTTAGAGTTAGAGATAGCTAGGTTCTTTAATTCACTAAAGGTCTTTGGCAAACACTATGACACCTCCTGGTCAGTTGTCTTCTTCTGCATCCTTACACAGAGTTCAAGTATTTTCAGTGGCCTGTGCTCCTTTCGCACCATACACGTTCATTGTGAGTAACACCGCTGTTCCCTAATTGGCACCTTTCAGCCACTCTGAACCCTAAGTGGCCCAGTTCACCAATTACATTTTCATTGTGCAATTGAATGAATTGGATTTCCAATAAATTGTGCAGATTTCAACACATTCAAGTAGTTGTGGTTAGAATAAGCAGGAGGACATAAATGTATGTCTTTGATTGGAATGCCTAATGTTCTAGACCAGCGTGTCTCCATACAAAGGAGCAGGCTAGAATAATATGGCACAGGTAGCATGCCAAGAAGAGCATTGTCTCATGCCTTTTTCTTGTGCAATTAATTGTGAGCTAGTGATGGATGATTTTGTACTAGTGTGTATTCAGTCCCTTGTGTGGGAGGGTGCAGGCTGTGCATTAGGGATGTGTGAACCTTCATGCACCCCTTGCCTACATCTCACCTCTCCCCATCTCAAACATTCCCTTTGTTTCAAACCACTCTGACCCTCAAACTAGCCACATACACCTATGATATCGCCACTAATAACCCCACACAAGCCTCCGCAAAGCAGTCAACATACACTGACCAAATCCTTGAGGAATACTGTCAACAATATCCAGTCCTTGCTCCTCACATAACTCCACCTCCCTGGAAACACATACTATTGTCATCAACCAACGCTCATAGGTCCCTCTGTTTACACCATCCCACATCTAGCCTCCACCTTCATGCCCACAACCTTCCTACAAATCCCTTCTACACTCTTATTTTATTTTATTATTTTATTTTATTATTTATAGTGCGGACCTAGCTCAAGAGCAGCTGAGAGCTGTACTGAGTGTGGGTAACCAGCATGTGGGCTGCCATCTTTTAACAGTAGCACAGTACTTTGGGTCGAGATCTGTGCGTCGGTATGTGCATCCATTGGAATTAGTCCATGTTCAGGGGTTGTTGAAAAGCCATGTTTTGAAAGATTTGCAAAACTGAAGACTTGTGGGGGCATTCCCAGCCGACATAGGATTCGAGTTCCAGAGGGTGGGTGCATGACAAGAGAAGGATTGTTTGCAGGTCCTCTCTTTGCGGAAGAGTTGTGATTCAAGCCAGTTAGTTGATTAGCTGCACAGGGAGCATGTGCCAACAGATATGCGGAGCTTAGCCACCAGGCACGCTTGTGTGTAGTTCGTGACTGCTTTGTAGATGATACATGCAGTCTTGAACAGTATCCTAGCCTCGAGAGGAAGCCAATGTAGTTCGCATGGAACGGGGGGGGGGTGATTCAGTGAAATTTTCCTACACCCATAATAAGACATTCTGCAGAGTGGTGGACTACTTTTAGTGGAGCCAAAAGAACAACTGGGAGCCCCATCAGAAGGGCATTTTCTCCATTGATGTGCAAGACCAAAGGGGCCTGCAGTACGCTTCGGAAGTCCTGCGGCAGGATGAGGTTTTTCATTTTGCGAAGAAAGGTGAGTCAGAGGCAGTCTGTTTGGGCCTTCTTGGCTATATGTTTCTGGAAGGGCAGAATGTGGTCAATGGTGAAGCCTAAGTATTTTGCAGAGTCGAGAATTGTGGATCAGATCCTTCCAGGTGCATATCATTGAGCCATTGTTGAACAAGTTGTTTTTTAGCGGGTGGACGGATAAGGTCGAATTCAGTCTTGATGGGTTTAGTTTGAGCTAGGCAGTTGGCACCCAGGACTGGCTGATGTCTAGGTAATTGCAGAGATAAATGATGTCCTCTGTGCTATTTACTCTCATGTACAACTGAGCATTTTCCCTGTATTGGTGGTTGGCTATATTGGGATCTTTGAGGATTGTGCGTGCCCAGAAGCTACATATAAAGGTTAAAAACAATTTGTGAGAGGATGGTGCCTAGGAGTCAGTTAGAACACAACAAGTTCATCTGGACAGCCTGGTAGGAGGTAAACCAATTCAGTGCCAGAGAATCCTAGAGAATCCCATCCTGTCGGTAAGACTTGGAGGGCATCATCCAGCACCTGGATGATGGTGTCTCGATGCTACACTTGGGACAGAACCCTGACTGATAATCATTTAGGAGGTGAAATTGTTTGATTCTGCAAGTAGTTGTTTAGCAACTGCTTTTTCCAAGCCTTTGCCAATAAAGGGGAGGTTCGTAATGGGCTAGTAGTTGGCCCAGGTCGTCTGGAACTAAGGTGTTTTTTTTCAAAAGAGGTCGTATGAGACCAGTCATGAGTGTGTCCCGGATTTACCCTTTTGTGGGGGAGGCAATAATGATGCTGAGGAGCGTGTTGAGCACCGGCCTCCTCAATCATTTAATGATGGTGGCTGGGATAATATCATCAAAGTAAGAAGTAGAGGCAACCATTGTTAGGAGATCCAGTAGGAAAGAGAGGAGATAATTCAGTCCAGAATTAAGTCCAGGGGTGTGGTGTGCATGACAGAATGCAGGGGGCACTAATGCTAGAGGATGTTGTTTTGATGGTCTCCTGGATTTTGTCTTTTTTTTCCAAATTGAAATATGCTGATTCAATAACATTTTTCCTGAGTTGGTGGTACCTCGAGGTCCGGTGAGGGTTTAGTAAAATCCTTTACTACTTCAAAGAGAGCTTTGCTCCTGTTAGAGGCTGCTGCAATGGTGGTGGAGTAGTAAGCAGCTTTGGCCTTGGTAATCAAAATCCTACGATTAGAGCAGAGAGATTTGTGGTTGGTGAGTTCTCCAGTATTATATTTTTTTCACCACCATTTCTCTAGGACTCTGATTGTGGTGGGGAAGTCTGAAAAATGTCCTTTTAGCTCATTAACCTGGAAGGTTTTGAATGAGCGGCATTGAGTGAAGAGATGTTTAGCCTGACCATTGTGGACCGTAGTCGAGTGGGTGAGCGATAGTTGGATGACGCGTGGTCAGACCAGCCAAGTGGGATAGGGTTTGAGCATGTGATGAGGCGGGATGATGTGAAGACTACGTCTATGGTGGTGCCTTTGTTGTGCATGGAGGAGAGCACAATTTGCTTAAGGTCCATGGAAATGGTTAGTGCAAAAATATCCAAGAAAGACATTATTAAAGTGTGGTAATTTGGCTGATGAGTGTAAGTTGGAGAGGTTGGCAATGAAAGAATCACTCCTGTAAGGTGGTCTGCAGATGAGGTGGAAGGTGATGGATTAATTGTGCGATAAAGAGAACCAGCAGGTGAGTGATTCAAACAAGCTTGTTCTTGGAGCAGGGATGATGGAGCATAACCAATCACTCCTGTGGATGACTGACACTCCACCTCCTACCCTTCCTGGCCGTTCGGCATGTTGAATACCTGGGGTTGGAGGACACCAAAAACATGGGAGGAGCATGGGGTAAACATGTTTCAGTGATGAACAGCACATCAATGTTGTTGTACGAGATGAGGTTAGCAATCTCTGCAGCGTGAGTGACTGATAAGCATGCTTTGATCAACAAAAGAGGGCACGCATCAACACACCCAATCCCTGCACTGCATAACAAACTACTGCCCCTCCCCCTCATATTATCCACAATCATACCCTCAGCAACCTCATCTATCTTCCACCTCCTGCCCCCATCCTATTTGGCCATGTATGCACACAACACAATTTAACCAACCAATCCATCGCCTTGGCACTTCCACCAATTTATCTCTCCCTCCACCTTCGACACACTAGGCAGAATAGTATCAATGCCCCTGGCGGAAGCCCGAGATATCAGATCACAACCATGGTTCTCAAAGTGGGAGTATCCAGCACCTTAGCAGATGCACAACAAAAATGGCAGCACACATACCGACACATCAATCCAGCCACCTCATTCTGTAAGGCAAGTATGGGTCATGCTAAAAGAACACCTCAGCTGCTACTCGATTTGAAAACAACATGAAAGACCATAATCCCACATCACAGAGCACACCTAGCATGTGCCTCTCCACCCTAGGCCTGTAGTCTACTTCCCCACTCTCAGTGAGATACTGTAAGCACCAAAGGGCATTACCCATCCCCTGCAGATAAGCAACTTGCCAGCCACTTTTATAATCTAAACTAGGCAAATACTCCCAACAATTAATAGAGTCAAAACACACCCAACAAAGAATAGAAAAAAATGGACACTTGACCGTCTCTCCCCCCTGCTTCCACTCACACAGCTCCGCCGATATGTATCGATCACTTTTATCAGGAGAGCAGTCCTACAAGAAAGGAGCTCTACTAATATTACTTTCTGATCAGAAGAGGAACTTTAAAGTGAACATTAATATTTTAATTTGCATGAATAGCCAAGTGAAATTACGTATGGTTTATAAAAAAAGATCTGTTTTGGAGTTTGTACTCGCTTAAAAAATGCTTCTATTTGGAATGGAAACAGTTTCTTATTTGCTAAAAAATAATTTTACTCCAACATCAACATCTTATGCAGAGCCCTGCCATCACCCATCACTATTACAATAAACCTCACTTGGTGCAATCCATCTTTGCACCTTTTTACAGAGGACACCACTAACATGATCAGACCACCATCTTTACACGAAAACTACCTCATCATGAACCATCATTGCAGCCCACCAACGCAACTTAACACGCATCCCCTGTGTAACAACTCTCCAAAATCTCCCTCTTGATATCCCTAACCAAGATGCTCCAAATAACTAGGCACCACACTCCTCTCCACAAAAGTCCAAACAAACCCACTGCATTCCTTTCTACCCAACCACTTCCACAAAGCATGCAAGCACAACCAGGATTACCAGCACCCCGAACACCAACCCCCGCCAGCCCATCACCCCTTTCCCCTGCCTTGCTCCCACATTTTTTTACGTAGACAATCCCCATATATTACCTTGGGCTTGTCCTTTTACCAACTATCAGTAATCACATACCTGAAATTGCAAAAACATGTGTCCCCTTAACTTTACCCATTGTCTCAATTCACAGTCTGGGTACCATTCCCTCTGCTTTCTCTGCCACAGCTCACTCTAACAACAAATAATAGCTACCACACATATCGCTTCAGCAAGGCCATTTATAATCACAATTCTCTCAGTAGATAAATTAGTGCCTTAGATAACACACCAGAAGGCCACTCACCATGAAAATCAGACCTACTGCATGCTGCTTAGCTTACTACAAATCACAACCATCTCACAACTTCACCTATAAAACCATAAAGCACTGGGCACCACCCTAAAACCCACACACCTTCATCTGCCTGTCCCTACCACCACCCACTCCCGATGGTGGCACTATTAGTCAAAAGTTGTACCCACGCGTTTCTCTATGTTTTTTAAACACCCCCTTTCCTTGTTTTCATTATTCATTTTCAACACACCTTATTCCCAAAATCAAGGACAACGCAACACCCTGATGCTTACAACTTTGTACCCTGCACAAGACAACCAGACATCTGTGTATTGCCCTACTTGTCTTCAAATCACAGAATTGTTTCACACAGGCATCTTCTAAATAAAATGTGCAAGTGTGTATGCATTATTACCTCACCTTTTTCATGTCAATTTAGACACATTGCAGACTAACTAGGAAAGAATCAGGCTCATGTAGTGCAGGCATTTACTGTGGTGTATACACAGAATGAGGGGGTTTGAAATACTAGCATTCTCCATTTCACACTTGTGCCTGCCTCAGCCCAGTTATAAAAGATAAGGCTCAAAAGAAATAGTCACCCAAAAAAAACATTATCAGGATTTCACAAAGGCAAACCTCTGTGTTTAACACTTAAAAAAAACCCTTTTGCTCGTTTTCAGGAACGAGGATGCATAGCACACAATAAGTGCCACCACTGGGCAGCCACCACATCCATCTCACATTAGCCGTCTCCTTCCTTTGACCGCCTGGCAATCTCAATTTGCAACTCCCTACAAAGTAGTGATCCAGTATTACAAGGAGGAAGGTCCACAAGGAGTACATTATCACCAATTCCTTCCCAAACCTCACACCTCATGATGTAAACATGTTCTTCTGCACTGCTCCTCATATTAAAATACTTCCCTCTCTGTACTACTACTGCACATGCTCACACGCATGAGCTCCATGTTCACAGATGTCCTCAGTGATGCGGTCGTCAGCCTCACACTGACCACCCACGCCTCACATCCTGGGAGAATTTAAAAGCATAACTTGAAGCTCCTGCCTTTCTCAGTCTCTGCCATTCCAGAAATGACTAAATGGACACCTGTCATAAACAAGCAATCTCCTTTACCTGGAAAGTCATACCATTCTGTGAACTAGCCACCTTCCCTGACCTTTCCTGTCCTATGATAGCTGGACCCATATTCAGCCTCAAATATCATAAACATTGTATACAAATGGCTAAACAAGGCCTTTGTCACAGCAGCACCCTTAAAAAAAGTCAGCCCCTGGAGAACAATCATACATATTGGTTCACCTCATTCCTGGCATACTTTACAGGATCACATGGCGGCACCCTTGCATCCGAATAGATTTTGGCATGTCACGAACAGGACAAGTTGGCCCGCCCATCAGGATTAAGTTGTCGGCCTATAACTCTGCCCGTCCTGGTGCGGAGGTATGAGTGGCCCTTCTTGGATGTCACCATTGACTCCAGAATTCACCAAGGATTATGCAGAGCAGCTTAGAATTGTGAGTGTATGCTGGCGAAAAATCATCAGCAGAAGCAACCTTTCCAAAAAATCATTTAAAAGATTTCAGAATGGTATCTATACAACGAAAGGTGTGGGGTCTGGAGAGACCAACCTGTAATGGACCTGCACAGTGCATCAATATTAAGTCTCACAGGTAAACATGACTGAGCAGTAAGGCTTCAACCATAGACACCGGCATAAGGTACAAATCACTTATAAAGAATGCACAGACTATACCGTTAATTAGTACGCGACGAGGGCACAATCAGAATGAAAGAACCATTCTGATTGGCCTTCGCCGAGGCATTACCCGGCCAGGAATCCTTTGGTTAGGATTCCACTGCCATTGTCCCAGGTGGGGGTGTAGCAGCCCCTCAGCCAATGAGGAATCCCCGCTCCGCGCCTCCACACGGCTGGAGGCTTCCATCGTCCCTGCTAGGGACCCAGGTATGTTTTTTTTTCCTTTTTTTTCTCCTCTCCCTCCCTACCCCACTTACATTCTTCTCTGTCTTCTTTCGGGAAACGGACGCTTCGCTCAGGCCTATAACTATGGGCCCCAGGGTATTACCTGAGTCGGTAATGCCCCCGCCACGAGGGGAATATTGCTTAATTCTAAATGGTACTTATTTATTTAACAGGAATAATATGCATTAAAGTTAAGAGACACAATAGGGTAAGAAATTATATATATGTATGTATATATATATATATATATATATATATATATATATATATATATATATATATTATATTCACTGAAAAAACTTTGTTAAAGGGATGTTATGACTAAGTAGCACTAATAGAAACCTATATTAAAGGGTCGTTATGTTACAGGAAAAACCAAAGAACTAAGCAACCGTAACTCACACCATCACCGTGCACTGCTACGACTAACACCCAGGACATCAAAGATGACATCACATCAGGACTGTTATCCCCCGTTCCAGCCCCTGCAATTAGAGAAGAAAGCTGTTAGCACCCTTGGTTGCCAAAGGGATAACCCAGGGTGCTAAAAAAAAACGATTTTTCTTCCTACACCGGGACATGCACAGCGTCCCACTTCAGGAAGGAAAATCCTTTTCCAAGATGGCCACCATGTAAAGGCAAGGTGGGGCTCTGCACCGAGTCCCTCTTCCCTTTCCATGGTGGCCTGGAGAAGGCGAAGAGAGAACCCTATGACCATATTACCGCAACCACATTTATTTTCCCTTTCAAACCAATCCCAATTTAATTTTGAAAAACTTTTCCACTTGGCCGGTCCCTGATGTACATAGCTACTTTATCCCCATTGGTAGTCCCTCGTGGTCATGGCCAGTAGCCAGATTGCCTGGGCCATGACCTTATGCTGTGACCCGGACAATCTAGCCACTGCCCATTGCCACAGGTTTACCTCAGTCACCAAAGGTATATCACTATTTTTTTTATCTGCATTATGACACTTGTCAAAAACTAAAACACAAACACATTTGCAAAACCATGATTTTAGGTCCTTGCCAATGCTCCTTACAATGGTCATAATACCTAACCCTCACGTCACAAAATCCATTCAGACTTTAGACAAACATTCAAGGTTCAGTCTCTAATCTCTCTGAAAAGCTTTGTCCACATTTGTCAAATGGCAACAAAGTTATAAGCCATCTAAAAATGTTGAGACCCACTCCAATTTAGCCCTCTCTTGACAAAATCCCACCAAACTTTACACAAACCTTTATATCGAGATCTAAAATCCTTTTGCAAACGTTTGTGCAGATTTATCAAATGGCACCACATTTATAAGCCTTTACAATATTTTGAGACCCCTCTCTAATTTTGTTCCCTCTTGACAAAACAGCACCACTATTCAGAATTAGGTCTAGAATGAAATTCCAGAATTTCATGCAGTTGCATTTAGTGGCGCCAAAGTTATAAGCCATCCAAAAACTGCTTTTCACCAGCCCTGTAATGCACAAATAAGCATAGATGTCCCCGAACAGCTAAGATGTTCGCGCACATCACAGGACTGTTGCGGACGGTTCTCAGACATCAGGGAAAATAAAACGCCCTTTTATCTGCGATGTCCGCGGGCACTGGCAGATGTCCGCGAATCCAACATGGTGGGTGTTTCAAAAAATACGATGCGCCTTACATTCGTTATTGACCAATCAGTGGGCATATCCGATGTCCGCGGACATCACATCACCCTCTGGAACAATCGGAGGCCCATCCGCAGACCAAACAGGGAAGTGAGTCCGCGGACCGAACCCAGATATCTCACATTTTTTTGCCCTACTTTCTGGTCATTTAAAAAAAAAAAAAAATTACTAAAGCACGCTTTTGGGACCTTGCTGCCACTCCTGCCACAAATTTGGTGAAAATCCGTCCAGCTGTTTGATCTGGAGGCGTGAGCAAACATTTTTTTCCATTGCGTCTATGGAAAAAACTGCATTTCGGGACCCTCCCTATAACTTTACCACCACCTGACGAACCCTCACCAAACGTTGCAGGATCAGTCTGACAGGGCCATATACTTTTTTTTGCAAAGTTGTGTGAGGATTGGTCCACGGGGGGCAAAGTTATAAGGTGCCCAGAAAGTGCTCTTCCTATGGGTTGAGCAACTTAACCATAACTACAGGGCCTCTACCACAGGCCCTGTAATATACCAAGAACCCACAGACTGGTCAATTCAAGACAATTCAGCAGAACATTTTCAAACTGGAAAAACTGCATAAAAAAGAAACTAACAAATGATGGGAAGTGAAATCCTTGTAGAACTATATTGCAAAACTATATTGACAACTAAAGGATACCCAGAGGTCTCAGAATCTTCACAATTCCAGCATACGAGGATACAGATCCAGAGATGCTACAAGAGTGGGGCGACACCACAAATGACTGCTCATTGAAGATGTTGACCATTTTGGTCAAATATGCTAAAAGTGACAGAATTAAAGCATTGAAGGAAATAGGAGAGCTGGAATCAGAATATCTACACTGGAACTGACTCCAATATAGCGAATAATATGAAGGTGCAAATGGATAAGAATCTTTGAAAATATGAAAATGAAATAAAAGACCGGAAAAAGAGAAAGGTTTTAAGAGATAAAGATGATTAAGAAACCCTCAGAATTTATACATTTGCCAGGAAATATGATACCATCAGAAAAGGGATACGTAATACACCAGAGGTCACTGCAGCCAATGTCCCAGAATCAGAATCAGAAAATGAAGATATGAACAGCACTTCCACAGAAACCTCAATAAGCAGCAACGATAACATCCCCATCATGCTACATTTTTTAGAAGAGATGAGACTCCTACACCAGGCAGACAAATCATTGCATGGGAGAAACGAGAACAGAAGCAAACTACCAGGACCCAATTCAACATCAAGAGGATGAACACAAGGAGACATAGAGGAAAAAGGAAAGACTGAATGAAGGGATCAATCGGGAGGCCATTAGATTTGCTCTGGCGAGGCCAGGAAGATGTAACGCCCGACGGAGCAATGCAAATAGTCAATCTCTCAGACAGAACTTTAAAGGATACAGAAGGTAATGTGTTGGCGAAAGGTCTATCTTACTGTCTCACCGCAAGCTTTGACTAGTCGCAGTCCATGATTGACCTTTACAGCTTCATAAGGAAATTGAGATTGGCCAAATATTATACCAACAGTAATTTCAAATCAAAATACCATGAAATTCCGGAAAAACCATCAACATTAAGTATTCAAGAAATACAGACTATATATATTGGATTCACTGTACAATCAGGAGCCATTCAACGAAGAAGCGTGAGGGAACTCCGACAAATGGGACATGATTCCACCATGTTGCATAGACAACACCATGCTGATGCAAAGCAATTTCAAAAGGAAATAGAAATTTAGTAGACCTAATTCCAACAGCCCCACCATTGCCCTTTTTGAGGATTGGATAACGATGAATTCAAAGCAGTGGCAGCCAGACCCAAGGCAATCAAAAACAAGCAAAATCTAACAAGTGCCCAATGGCAAGCAATGGAGAGCCTAAGGACAGATGAATCAACAATAATCAAATCCTCAGACAAGGGGGAAACATGGTTATGCTTAATACAACATATTACAAAGCTGAAGCCATGCACCAACTAAAAGATATCCATAGTTATGAAACATTGACTACTGATCCATATCCACAATACAAAATTGAATATGATATCAGACTTATGGCTGGTTTGAAAAAGGTCTATTAAATTGGGATGAAAAAATGTACCTGATGAGGGAGTGCCCAACAACGCCAATTATTCATTTCATCCTCAAAGTGCATACATCCAAGACAAGACCACCAGGCCATCCCATTGTAGCCTCCATAGATTCTATATTGGAAAACATGTCAACATTTGTTGAGATGTTCCTTTTTCCATTTGTAGAAACATTGCCGTCTTATAACAAGGACACAACTGCTTTTCTCCAACATGTCGACCAGATACTCTGGAATGACAACTATCTTCTCGTCACTCTTGACGTTGTCTTGCTGCACACATGTATTTCCCATCAACAAGGCATCAAAGCAGTCAAGAGATACCTCTCAACAAGATCTCTGAGTCATCGAGATCACTCACAAATTTTGCTGGATATGCTACTTTTCTGTCTCACACAATTCTTTTATGTCTGACGGGCAGTTTTACATTCAAATATGTGGCATTGCCATGGGCACACCAGTCGCATCTACCTCTGCTAACCTGTTCATGAGAGCCTGGGAGGAGCAACTATTTGCCTGTGACCAAAAGAATATCTACACAGATAAAGTAGTAACATGGCAGAGATATATCAATGACCTCTTCATCCTATGGGACGGCACTGAGGCAGAATGGTTACAATTCATTCAGATACTTAACACAGAGGAAATGAATATGAAATTCACAGAACCCCATGACAGAGTGGACGTGGTTTATCTAGAGATGAAGGTCAAGATAGTACAAGGAGTAATCACCACAGAACTATATCGCAAAGTTACGAGTACAAACTCTGTCCTACATGCCAACAGTGCACATAGCATTCCTTATGGCAAGCTCTTACACATTAAACGGAACTGTAGTGAGGAAAAAGTATGTGAAACAAATGCCAAAATAGTAGCCGCCAGATTCCACGCTAGAGGTTCAGAAAGCAACTATTAACAAGGCTTGTGATAAGATGTTCAGCCAAACCAGAAATGACATTCTTACTAAAAGCAGATCTCAGATCCTGAAATCCAATGAAGAAAAAGTCTGCATTGAATTTCACCACCACATTCAACGAAGGGGCCACAGAAGTGAGAACAATCCTACAAAAACACTGGCATCTCTTGAGGAGAGACAATGATATATGTCATCACACCCAAGCCAATGCCAGTATCACGTTTAGGAAATCGGCATCGATACAATCCAAATCATCACCAAGTCTGTTTCAAACCACCATTGCCCCACCTCTACCAGCTGGCTCCAAATCAACTCCCAGGATTCTACATTTGCTTGAAATGTAAAGCATGCAGCTTTGGAACCAGCACCAAGAAGTATACCCATCCGCGGACAGGAAAGGAAATTGCAATAAAGAAATCGATTACATGTTCAACAAAATGTGTTATATATGCAATCACCTTTGACTGCAATCTATGGTACATCGGCAGCACCAAACTCGAGGTGAAACCTCAAATATTACAGCACCTTAGAGCAATAAAGAACCGGGACATGGCCTAGCCGCTGGCCAAGCACTTTGTGGAAGTACATCAAGGGGACATTTCTTCCTTCAATTACATTGCCATCAATACATTAATGTACACCTGAGAGGAGGCAATAGGGAAGTGAAACTAAGACAGACAGAGTGCCGCTACATTGTGGACTACAACACCAAATCACTGAATGGCCACAATAAGGATGAAGAGTTGTGCACCTTTGTGGGTGAATAATGAGTCTATCAGCATCGCTTTCATTACCTACCACATGCATACAGATATAAATGCAGTATGCTTGGTTTCTCCGTGGGATCACCGATAATGTTTGAACAATTCAATACAGGTGACAGGAACCTTTTAGGTTTATTTTAATGAATGAAACAATAACATTTTTAGGAGTTGAAACTGCACGTTTTATCTCTTCTTTTCTTTTCTTTCACCTTCATTTCATTTTGTACAATGTTAAGTCAGGTCTTTTCTGTCCCCCAGTCCACACTTATATTGCTGTTCCCAAGGTAAATGTATAATGCTCAAAGCACTGGCATTTTAACAAAGGCATATCAAATCGAGTTAGAAATGGGCATTAATATCCCTACATCATTACGCACTTTATTAGATATTATTATCATGTAGCGTTTTAGATTGTCGTTTATATGAATTACTCTGCCCAATAGGACAATGTTGCACCATGCATCAGCATTCCAGTATGGGATTACACCTGTGTCATTGATATGAAACTGGCTTTTACAGAGACAATGTCGACTGTACTATGTACTGTATTAAAATATGTCTGTGCTTACCGCCATTCCTAATAATGTTTGTAGGGCATGGCAACTTACTGTGATATCGGCCCACTTGGGCAGTACTGTAAGAACAACAATAATAACAATAAAAATCACATAGCCGTGATACATACCCAGATTACAATCAGCCACATTAATGGATTTCAGCCTCAATAGACACATATTGCCATAATAGCAATATCATTGGACTGTCCAAACACCATTTTGAGTAAATAATTGGGCACTTGAGTAGGCCTCAGTGTTTATGGTATGACAATAAATGGGGTTTCTCATTTTATGAATCATATCCTATGCACTTGAACTTTAACACCGGTATTAATTGAATACCGACCTATGCATAGCTAATATTGATTGCTTTAGGCACCTACAATAAATGGAATTTTCTCGTTTTAGTAAACATATTGTATGCACTTGCACTTTAGCTACAGCAATAATGCAAGACTGACTTTGGCACATGTACCATCGACCGCGTCCGGCATATACATCTTGGCAGAGTGGATTGTAGGGTATGCGTGGCATTATATTGAATTATTTTGTCCAATGGGAGTATCAAATAACAATGTAGCCATTGTTCATTTGTATGCATTAGCGCACATTTTTAATGGATGGGCATTGCAAATCAAATTAAATTGACTACGTCGGTCTGTGGATGCGATGTGCCATATAATATTTAAGTATCTTAACATCGTGAATTTTTCAATTTTTTTTAGCACTTTACACTTTACAATGTCTTATTACACTTAACGCTTAGGGTAAGGAAAAACTCGATTAGACCATGGCATTCACCAGCATTCCATTATGGGATAAGTTGTTCTCAATGGGCAAAAGTGCTTCAAGATGCCGGTCAGTCACGCCAACACAACAAACTATTTAGCATTGTAGCTTTCAGTGGGTAAACATCATCAAAGAGGGAATGGATTAACTATGTAAATGTGACCTGCTTGCATTGTAAACACTTAATCTAGCGAAGCCCATGTTGCGTAAAACGCGTTGTCTTTCTGTCCAAACTTGTCCACCATGACCTGAATAAAGGACACTCTTTGCAGCTTCATAGGAGTCGGCTTCTATTTTTGGAAATTATTGCATGAGTGCGGCTGTGTTTTTGACTGCTTCGCAGTCTTTTGTTCTATATATGCATACATTACACAGCCACAGTAGAGGCTGTGTAGTTATGGTTAAGTTGCTGTTTCCATAGGAAGAGCACTTTTTGGGCGGCTTATAACTTCGCTCCCCCAGACGAATCCTCACCAAACTTTGCAAAAAAAGTATATGGGCCACTCTGAGTTGGGTGATGTTTGGTCCAGGGGGGGAAAAGTTAAAGGGGGGGTCCCAAAACGTCTTTTTTTCCCATAGACTGAATGGGGGAAAAACTTTGCGCACGGCTACAGGCCAAACCGCTGGATGGATTTTCACCAAATTTGCAGCAGGGGCAGGGGCTTGGTCCCGAAAGCGTGCTTTTGTAAATTGACAATCCGTGCAGTACTTTTCTTTAAAATGACCAAAAAGTAGGTCTCAAAAAATTAGTGATATCTATGTCCGCTCCGCGGTCACACTTCCCTGTTCGCTCCACAGACAAGATACCGATTGGCTAAGGGGTGGGCGTCATGACCGTGGACACGCAACGTCTCTGCCGATTGGCTGCAGTGAGCCATGTTCTGCGTCAGATTGTTTGGATGCGCCCGACATCTTGGATCCGCCGACATAGCAGCGGCGACCAGCAGCAAAATGCTATTTCGAAAACTGTTTTGCTGTGTCAGAGTGCTTGGGGAGGTTCAGACAGTATGAGATGGGTGAAAAACTGTATTTGTTGAGGCGGTAGGTGTTAATGATGTATTCCCGATGCCCGCCTTGTTTGGGATGTTTGTAAGTACAGAAAATGAGGGGTCTCATAAGGGAAGTATTTCAGTCCGCGCTGTGCGCAGGCAATTTGAAACTGTTCTGAGGACACGCGTGGTGTTAGCGAACATTGAAATTGAGTACATGCCGTAATTAAATTATTTTTTTCTATGGGTGTGCTATTGATTTGTACGCCGCCATGGGTGTGACATGCTGCGGTGGTTGTGGCCAGGGCCAAGAGTCTTGGATGCATGGCCGTAGGCCATAGGCCGAAGGCCCTGGCCACAACCACCACAGCATGTCACAGCAATGGATACACCTGTAGTATTGCTTATCGATCAGATGGTTGTGGGGAGTGTGTAGAGTCTTGAGTGCATGGCCAAAGGCCATGCACCCAAGAACAAAGTTTTAAGCACAGGAGTTGTAAGCCACTTCACACCCATACATTGAAATATGTATGGACATACACCTAAGACTTTAGGCCCTGCCCACAACCACTGCAGCATATCACAGCTATAGATACACCCGTAGTATTGAACATCACACAGGTGGCTGTGGGGAGGGCCTGCAGTCATGGGTTCATGGCCAAAGGCCATGCACCCAACAGCACATTTTTACGTAGTGTAGTTACAAGCCACAATGGGTGTGATATGGTGTGGTAGGTGTGGCCAGGACATAGAGTGTTTGGTGCATGACCGAAGGCCATGCACCCAAGAACAAAGTTATAAGCACTGCAGTTATAAGCTACTATGGATTTTATATACTGCATAGCCGTACATTGAAAAATCTATGGCCTTACACCCAAAGCTGTAGCCTGTGGCCACAACTACTGCAACATATTACAGGTATAGCTACACTTGTACTATCAAACATCAGTCAGGTGGTTGTGGGGAGGGTGTAGCGTTTTGGGTGCATGGCCGAAGGCCATGCTCCCAAACCCAACTTTATACGTAGTGAAGTTAGAAACCACAATGGGTGCGATATGCTGTGGTGGTTCTGGCCAGGACCCAAAGTCTTGGGTGCATGGCCAAAGGCTATGCACCCATGACTGAAGTCATAAGCAGTGAGGTAAAAAGTGAACATGGCTGTGCTGTGGTGCGGTGGTTGTGTGCAAAACCTAGCGTCTTAGGTGCATGGCTGCAGACCATGTACCCAAGAGTAAACTTATAAGTAATGAAATTACAAGCACCATGGTTTTGATATGCTGTGATGGTTGTGGGTAGGACCTTAAGTCTTGGTTGCTTGGCCGTAGTGTGTGGGTGGTAGGTTATACATCCAAGACGCTAGGCCCAGCCTACAGCCACTGCACCATATTACTGCCATAGATTAGACGTGTAGATTCGAATATGTATGACATGACTGTAATTATACTTACTATTTACTTTGTTCAGAATCCATATATACTTTTTTAATTTCTGTGATAAAAGAAAAGGGCATGTTAGTGTTTGCATTTTATGAAGACTTATTACATTGTATAATAGACAGTTTAGCTTTATTTTTTACCCTCATATTTAGTTTACAAACCAGTGTACTGTGCATTTTGCTCAGTTTCTGGGTTTGTTTTTCAAATCCTTTGGTCTGGGGGAAAGAAAAACTCTTGTTGGATTAAAAAAACCTTTATTTGCTATGCTACAAACTATTTCTTTGTTTTCTCTGAGTGTTTCCTTGTTCTTTATGATTAATGTTATGTCTGTTGCCTTGTTGCAGATTTTTAACAACAGTTAGATACCTATTGGCGTATTCTAACTGTGCATTTGTTGTTACAGATCTGTGGTATTCATTTATCTGTGTGGTTGTTATACACTCTTGGGCAGTTAGATACCTGTTGGCGTATTCTAACTGTTTACAGTCTTTTACTTGATTTTTTGGTAATGTACACATTAGTTATTACATTTTGGCTTTAAGAAGATTAACTACGCATATGTAAGATTAGCTGGCAATCTCTGCTTTAGAGTAAGGATGCTATCATTACATTCGAACCATCCACATTTCTTTTTAATGTATGCAGTGTAGTGACCTGCATTGGTTGTAGCTCCTGCGTGGTAGATTATGCGTATTGTTGTAAAGGTTTCCTTTCCAAGTGACACTTGACCGTGTGTGAATCCAGTCAGCTTGCAGTTGTTTTTGGTACTATCTGCATTATAATGTAGAAGCATAAGTATTATGTAGTTACTATGTGTTTTTATCAGTAAGCTGGAGCGATTGTCTGAATTGCACATAGTACATAATCTGCCATGGTTTGCTTTCTGTACAAATTGCTGAAATGGAATGGATTCACAATGAGGTATGGATACATACACACATCGCTCATTTGGGATTTGTTCCTGTATCACATTGTTACAGAGAGTGCATGTATGTTTCCACATGTATGAAATCTGGAAGATTTCATTTATAGGTATGTTTTTGTTTTCCAGTACTTGTAGTAAGTACATTAGAAATTCTTGTGGATCTTCTTGTGAGTTTATAGTGAATCTTACCATTCCAGCACAGTAGTCCAATTCTTGTCTTATTCCGTGAACACTGTACGTGTTGTCAGGATTGTTTGTTGCGTTTCTATGAAGGACTAACATTTGCAAACATAATTAGTCTGTACTGTGTAAGTAAATATTTTTAACAATTGGTGGCAATTGAAATAGAATATTCATTGCTAAATTTGCATAGCAACTTACACCAGTTTCATTTGCAAATTTGAATGGACCAGCTAGTTCTGTCTCTGAGTGCTTTTTTCAGAGTTTTTGTTCCTTCTTTGAAGAAGTACCTGATTTACTTTCCCTAATAGGTTCTTCTTTGCTTGTGGTAATATGTTTTAGCTTCTTTTGTTTTCTTTGAAGGATTTGCCGTCAGATGTGTTGCATTTCTGTTTGAATTAGTTTTCTTTTACCATGTTTTACTTTTTCTGTAACAGGATATTGTTTCAGATGGGGAGTGTACAGTGAACGCAGTCTATTGTATTCTAAAATGCAAGGAATATCAGCCTTCAGTTTACTTGCATCAAAGTTGATTAGAAATAGACCGTCAAGTGTACGTAAGCGTGATAGTGCTACGTAGCTCATGCCTTCTTTAAAGACTTTGTTTCCTATATCTATCAATGCTTTGTCTAGGGTAAAACCTGGGGATTTATGAATGGTGACTGCATATGCAAGAGTTAGAGAAAATTGTTCTCTACATACATACATGTCTTTGAAGAGAAGGAATCGAGCAGTTGAGCACCCTAACCTTTTCACTTCTGAAAGTTTGTCAAAGCGAATATTGACAAACTGAATGTTGCTGTCACGTGGGTATGTTTGAAAGCCAACAACTGTACCCAGTGCCCCATTAACTAGCCCTTGCTCCACGTCAAGGTTACGTTTAAGCATTACTCTACAATTTAAGGTTAATTTTAATATTTTTTCCAACCCAGCTGTGTTGGAGAATGAATTTTCTAAAGTATTTAGTCTTGTTGTGGCTTGCTCACACATGAGTAGTGTCATACCATGTACGTCTACTTTGTCTGTGGCCCAAAATTTCCATTATTGGTTACATTTCTTTTTTTAACATTGTTTCATTGAATTTGAAACAGCTTGCAAGAGTTGGCATTAAGGCCATGCAATTGATATCTTTGTGCACTAATTGTTCCATAACATCAGTAGCACGTGCATTATCGCATAAAGTCCATGAATGTGCTGGTTTTTCAATATTGCTTGTGCTTCTTGAGATAGTACACCAACTCTAATACTTTTTAAAATGTTGGCATAAGTGAGATCTGCAGATTGCCGCATGTTTTCTGTTAATTCTTTGTATTGGAAATGTTGCCAAATGTTGACATTTCCTATGCTGCCAACAGTTTTACGGCCGAGGTTTTAAAAATAGGTACAACTTTCATTGGTGTCAATTGTAGAAGATCACTGAAAACGATAATGTGTTTCCCTGCAAAGAGTTCTTCGTACTTTGTTTTAAGTACTTCTTGCAATCTGAGGTGAATCAAAGCCAACATTAGGTTGGAGACCACGCTCACTTCATCTATTAGTAGCATTTTCATTTGTTTTAATACTCTGTGTAGTTCCATTGCAGCTTCTGCAGAAAGTTTGTAATAGTCTAATTTGTTTTGGTGTTCTACCGGAAGGAGTAGTAATCGGTGTAAAGTGACACCACCTATGTTGTACGCAGCTAGACCTGTGGGGGCAGTTACAACAGCTGACAGTTTGTTGTTTGTCAATTGTTGAAGGAACTTGCTGATGATTTTGATTAAGAATGTTTTTCCTGACCCAGCTTCACCACTGACGTACAGCAGTATAGGTTTGTAATTTTGGCAGGTACATTCTTTATTTTCGTGTTGTACACCATGTGCAATTTGTTTTGCTACTTCTTCAAAAATGGTGCACTAATCTTTGTTAAGTTTTGCTTGTAGTAAAGTAAAGTCTTCTATATCTTCTTCATAGTGACACATGGTGTTTTCCACTTCTGTCATAGCTAATTCTGCCTCATTTGCTATTAGTTGCTGTCCTACTGCCTCTTGGATTCCTGTTACAGAAGGTTGACTACTGTCGGAAGTGTCCTTATCTAGTTGGGCCTGAAGTTCTTCTTCGTGTTGCTGTTCATTGTGCAACATTGTTTTGTACTGCGTAAAGTTCACATCGGTGATAGCGCTTTCATTTGCTTTGAAAGCATCTTCATAGCAGTCATAGTTATCTAGTATCTCTTCCTCTTTTCTCCATGGTTTAAAAAGTTGTAGCAGAGACATGTAATATAGTTCTTTCTGTTGAGGAGTTTTTAATGACAATTTGACATGATTAATTAAGTTTCGTTTGGTAAGTTTCAATAAGCTGCCTTCACAATCTGTCACTCTATAGCTACCTTTGCTTTCATCAGGTTTTATATTATTTTTGTATGCAAAGTTTTGAGCTAAGTGGTATAGACACATGCTTTCCAAAGTGCAACTCCTGTTCGGATAGTATGTGTCTAGTAAATTGTTTTTTAAAATGTCTTGGCTGTTGGGATCATTTCTGTCAATAGTTTCTATCTCCTCATATGATTTCAGAACTCTTTTTCTAGATTTAGCAGGACCAAGACTTGGCCATACTATGTTGTCTGATTTTCCATACAAAGCAGTATCGGTTAAGCGATCTGCCGCTTCATAGGCGCCACATTCTCTATGAGAGAGCATTTTTATGCATTGGCTGTACAATTTCTAAGATTGTGTTTTCTCTGATGATAGGTCATTCCAGAGGTCTTGAAGCTCTGTTTTTCCTGCTTTTGTTAAGTAGGCTGTAACATATCGTGCAACTGCAGTGGAATTGTCTGCAATTTACTGCACATCAATGTTTGCATTCCATAAGAGGGCAATGATCGTATTGTAATCATTGATATATTTTGATTCTTCTGTTCTTTTAATGTAATACGTGTTCTTAGGTGATTTAACTTTAACAATATGTCGAACTGAAGACATGAAGTTGTTAACTTCACCTGTTTCTGTAACTGGTCTAGGGAAACCAAAGCAGCATTTGGTGTAGTATTTCCCTTTGCTTTTGTATTTGCGACAACAATATTTGCCACACTTGTGTCTTTGAAATTGTAAAATCTGTCCATGCAGGATTTCACAAGTGACATATTTTTGGCTGAACTGCAAAACAGTGGCATCACTGTCGTGGCCAAATTTACGTGTACCTTTGATCCATAAAAGCATGTGAATATGTGGTGCTCCTCTCGCTTGATATTCTTTTCTCCAAAAGAAGTGTTGCACTTCTCTGAGGGGAGGAACAGTTTTATTACAAATAAAGTGTAGCATAGCAATGAAACGATGATGGAAATACCTTGACAGATTAACTGGATCTAGAGAGCAAAGTTCTCCAGGTGTTAATAGATCTATGTTGGTTTTGTTGTTGTTTGATATGCGTAGGAACTCATGTAAATCTTCCCATGCATATTCTGCACTACTTGGTGTAACAAACCAAGTTGGTGGTCCAAGGTTTCTGATCATACAACGTACGTCTCCGTGCCGTCGGAACCAGTATTCTTTTGTACCACGCATGTTTGTAAACAAATTTACTATACTTGATTGTAAAACCTCATCTTTTTCTTGTACTTTTTGTATTAATTGCGTAGCTGACATATTTTGAAAGTGGGTTCCAGATTTCAAAATGTGTGACACCCCGTAACATAGGATTGCTAGTTCACTTTCAAAGAGTAGGTGGAATATGTATTCCACATTTTGTCTAAATCTGGGATCTTGCGAATACATTTGTAAAGAGCGGTATTCTGATGCCGTAATCTGCGTGTGTCTCTCATCGTATCGTCCGCCTTTGCCAATAGGAAATAGCAGTGGAAAAGCAAGTGCTTCTATACTTTTTTCCAATATGCTCATTGGTGACCCTTTGGTTTGTCGCATTTGGCAAGTTTCTAGTGCATCATCTATGCTTTCATTGGAATGCAATGGATGAATTGTGTAATGGTCCAAAAGAGTGGATACTGACCAGTTTCTGATGACTCTTGAATTATTTCAGTTGTTTCCCTTAAGCTTTCTTCAATATTTATTTCTTTGTAGTATTCGTTATTGTCTTTCAGATATTGCAAGGCTTGTCTAACTTTTTGTAATTCCACCAGTTGTTGCCAAATCGTTTTGTCTTTTGTTGGTACACCATTTACCAAGACAATTAAAGAATGCTCTATTGGACGTTGCAATCCTAGAGTGTGTACATTTTCTGTTAGATCTAATGGCAAATAAACTACTTTGCCACAAATGCCTTTCACCAATTCAGAGGGAGGTAATTTTGCTGTTTTTGGTTGAAGGCGTATAATTGCTTGAAATGGGTGAACTGTTTGAAATATGATGCTCTCATACAAATTGAGTTGTTGCAGGGGTTTTGGTAGAGGGAACAATTCCAAATTATTTGTGATACCACGTTGCACATGTTCTCTGATTAAAATATGCATACCTCTACTTTATACTCATGCATGTGCGCATGAATGGAGCTGTACGTAGAAATCTGCGACACTTGCACAGTAGTTTTTGAAGTACGTGCTTTGCAATGATATGCGACTTGCATTCAGAGTGATCAATAGTACATTTGAAGTGCGAAAATTTGATGACGGAGTTAGATGTAAAAATGTTGAATGTGATTGCTGGATGGTTGTGTGACTGCTTAGCTGTGTCCAATGAGGGAATGGATTTGTGAGTGATGTGGAAAGGGTAGAAGGACTGGCTAAGAGTTACGTGCCGCATGTAGACAACGCTTGTCCGCGGGTAGGGCGTGTCACATACGGGTTTCTACAGCAAATCCAGCATGGAAAGGGGACTGTATTCATCAGCCAATCAGATGTTCACATTGCTCTTTTGTGTCGAAAGACGGTGCGTATACTGAAGATGGCAGAGGTGGAGAGAGTCAGGGTTTTGGTGCTTGGTGATATTTTTGTCCATGGTTTACAGCACTATTCCGAAAGTAGGCATGTGGCACACAATTTCGATGTAAGAGGAGTGGAGGTGGTGTGGAGCCCTGAGACTGATTGCAATTCTGCGGCAATTCTCCAAGTTTGCAGAGACATGCATAGAATGGCCACTCCCCATGTGGTACATTTGCACTACGGTGCTTGCCATTTGGGCTACGTGATTTCACGTACTATGTTGGAAGATTTGGAACAGTTGGTTTGAGCAGTCATGAACATCTTTCCAACTGCAAAAGTAATTTTTTCTGGGTTACTCCCTAGAGGAAAATGGGACAACAGTTCTGTTTTCTGTCCTAATCAAAGTATTGGGAGATGTAACATCAATCGCGGCATGCGTGCTTTCATGGTACGCGCTGGTATGTTTTTCTGCAGCCACGAGAACATTGTTCCAAGTAATGCGGCTTATTTTTAAGCAGATGGCATTGCGTTATCTTCTTTGGGAAATGCCATGTTCTTTTGGAATGTAAGGCTTGCTTTGGAGAAGGTTCTGTAATGATTGTAGGAGTAAAGTAAGAAGAATTAAAAAAATAAAATTAAAAAAAAGGTGTCTGTAAGGCATCTGCCCAAAAAAAAATGGATTTTGGGAGCCCACCTTAAAGGGGAAAAGGGGAATAATATTTAAATGTACAGTCGTCACGCTCTGATCCTCTACGTGTCCACAGACATGGCGGTAGTTTGCAGGCAGCGCGTATTACCAACGGGGATTCTGGGGTGGAGACACATGCAAATGAGAATGTGTTAAGGTAGGGATTGGTCAATAGTGGGTGTGTTCTGAACGGAGAAATTTATCAAGAACGTCTTTTCCCTGACAGGAAACCAGACAGCAATGGCTCTGTGTGCTCGAAAACAGATTATATGGATTTTGGGAGACTCATGGATACATTGGTTGAAGGTGCATGCAGAAAGTTGCGGCCTATCTGCAGATCTTGGATTTCCTCATGTGGAAGTACACTGGCATGGCGTGCGTGGAATGAGGTGGCTGGACTTGGTACCTCTCTGTGCTACTTTACAGACAGAGCTTCATCCAGATATAATTATCATTCATTGCGGAGGAAACAGTTTAGGCCATGTCTCTGGAATTTCTTTGCAATTTGCAATGAAGAAAGGACTTGCGAAGGTCATGGACATGTTTCCAAATTGCCAAATGGTTTTTTCCCGTATTGCACAAAGACAAATATGGCTGCGTTCTTGTGCATTTGGTCCACAAATGGAGAAAGCAAGGCGCAATGTTAATAAGGCTGTTTGTGCCTTTCTAAGAGATGTTGGCATGTCCTCATTCCACAATGAAAACATTTTGTATCGCAGCACTTTCATTTTTCACAGAGATGGAGTCCATCTCACATATGCTGGCAATCAGATTTTTCTTCGCAATGTACAAAATGCATTGCAACCTTTTTTGGATTCATAGTCACCTATTTGGTAATCCGTTTTTTCCAATCTACAGTTTTTGAAACACACAAAACATCACCGAAAGGCTCTTTTCCGAGCCACCACTTACTCCCAGCGAAAAGTGCATTGGTTTTTGCTCTGCTTGCACCCTCCATTTTTGTGTGTCCTACGACTGTCCGTGGACTTTTTGAAAAATGCACGGGGGGCGACAACAGTAACTTGATAGTTCTATTGTTAAACTGAGAAAGGCGGCTCTGAAAAGAGCCTTTTTTGTAATGTTTGTTGTTTTCCAGTTTATTGCTTTTGAGCACATGACACACTAGGAGAGGAGGGCAAAGGAGGGTAAGGAAGGGACACCAACCACGGGGATAAGAAAGGGCAGTTGCAGAGAGAAAGATGTAGGGTGGCCTTTACTTAGGTAGGGAGCAGTTCTTCTGGTTCTCCGTGACCGTAGCCTCAAAAGCACTTCGAAGATTCTCCCCCCTGCAGAGTACTGCGTCGCAGTACACACACAATATTGTGACCCTCGAAAGGTAAGGGTCAACAGCATCGTGAATGGCTTGTGAGGCAGCTGGAGGGATGCGCTCCCCCAAAGGAGTGTCTCCTGTGGTGAGAGAATCGGACACGGAGGATGCTGTGGAGGAACTCAATCTACTACGTTCTTCACATGGCACCACCTTGCAAATGTCCGCACTGTGGAACGAAGTTAGGTGACACTTCATGGTTGTTGTACCAAAGCTGTACGTACCAGGTCTCCCTCAACTCAGCACCAACTTGCACTGGTTACACCTGACCTGGTTCACATGTGCTTTTGGTACGTTTCCACAAAAGGTAAACAACCGCCACACCCACGGCTCCCGGCGAGTGCTTGTAGTGCGCAGTTCCTCCACCTCATTCTCTTCTTCCTCTTCTTCCTCGCTCTCTACATCCTCACCTGTATTTCCCTATGCAGGCCCTTGGGAGGGTGGTGGCAGTGGAGTGTTTGGGGGTGGTGCTGAGGCTAATGAAGCAACACTAGCCATGGATGCCATAAGGATTAGTCGGTTAATGTTCACTACAGCAGTAACGGCAGCACAACTCAATCTGCTATAGCCAGAAACACAATGAAGATGAGCTTGGGGGTGTGGCCATTTATAGGGGCGGAGGGGTGCAGCTCGTGACCATATTGATCACTCAAAAGCATTGCAAAAATTCTAAACAATACGTTCAAAGGTAGGGCCATTGGATGGAACATGTGAAATGGTGATTTTATACTGTAAATAATTTCCCATGTTGGTATGAGTTCTTTTGAAATGTTGCGGAAGCAGACAAGCTGCGCAAATTAGTCCACACGCTCAGCGTGGGTGCGGTCACATGATGACGTCCTGAACACATCCCCGAGGGAAATAGGTGCCCACTGGACAGCAAATGCAGAGTAACGGACGTGTGCATACACATGGGTGTTCTACGGACAGTGTTCGGCTTCTGAAACTAATCAAAAGTGTGACACAAGTAACCCGGACAGTTACGGACAGGCGCAATGTTTGCAGTACTTATGGGTGTAGTGCGCATGTGCGTACATGATCTGCTGACTTTACGGCCAGATACAGTGTCCTTACGACACCTCCATGTTGTTTGACTACGGACATGCCGGCCACCACGCCTGTTCCATGGACATCTTGGCTGCGGACAGTAAGGACAGCTATAGTGTCCTTAGGACACTCCCATTTTGTTCATTTACAATCATCCCGGACACCTGGTGTGTTCTAAGAACATGTTTTATGTCGTTTGTGAGCCGTACGGAGAGGCATAATGTTCTTAGGACGTCCCATTCTGTTCATTTACGCACAACTTGAACAGATGGTGCGTTCTAAGATCAGTTCCATCTTGGTTGCCATTGGTACGGGTAGGTGTATTGCCGTTACAGCATCCATATTCTATTGCTTACGGCTAGCTCGAATAGGCGCGCTGTCCGCGGACATTTTAACACTTTTTAAAAGAAATGTTTTGTCTCAAACCCTTCCACTACAACTAACATTAAAAAACTTTCAATACCCACATACATCAATCAAGAGAAATACAGGGGGAAGCAGATACTGAAACAAATATAGCGGAATTAGGGTTTAACACGGGCTGGTTGTGAGGGGATGAAGGGATGGATGTTTCATCAAACACTTGAAGGTTTGGGGATGCTTCACTAGGAAATGGAGAAGGGGGCAGGTACAGGTGGGACAGTGATATCGGATTTTTCCTCTCACATATTCCTCCACAAATTGCCTTAAACTGTTAAAATTGTCATTTAGTATGCCCATCTTCACTTCTATCCTTTTCAGCCTGTCTTCCTCTGTGTCGTTTGCTGGCCTTGCTTCTTTTTTTACTTGGTCTGTTAAAAATAAACATATACATGTTTATTGCCCATAAAATACTGACCATTAATTTGCTTATGCAGAGTAGTGAGTACCATTATTATCGCTGTCTTCGGACATTTCCCCAATCGGAAAATTCTCCGCCAGCCACTCCAAAGTATTGCACATTTCTGTGTCAAAACAACAGAAACACGTTATTTTTTCTGCCCCTCATACAAAAAAAGTACACACACATATAAGAAAAATGAAGTTCACTTACTATTTTGTTGTAATTTGTCTTTGTTGTACTGTGTGCGTCTACTGTCACTCCTGGCTACACAGTTTCTGTGAGGTAATTACGTTGGAGGCATACCTTTTTTTGTTATGATATAATCCATTTCATTCTACGTGGTCATTACATGCCTGGTCATTGTTTCAGACGTTTTGGTTCACCTATTTATTTATTAGTACTTATAATGTCTTTATGTTATGTGTCCTTTTTCAAAGTTGTGCATTTTTCATATTTTTTAGTAGGGCAACTTAACCATAACGTCCCCTTTACAAAGTTTTTTTTTAGTGAATATATATATATATATATACATAGAGATGCGCCGAAAGGCATGGGGGCAGCACACCACAGCTTGGCTCCAATTCTTAAATGTATAAATAGCAACACACGGAAAAGATTAAAATGCAGTGTAATTTTATTTAGCCAAAAATATCCAGCAAGGGAGTGTCAGGCTTCAATCATGGCATCATTAGAAGCGTGCTCACATGGTAGCCATCTTAACCTATTGTTTTAAACACAGTAATCAATGCAGCACATTTCTGTATAAGTACGACTGCATAATACATTTTCAGAGCAAATAATAATAATAGAACTACAAGGATAAGAAATAGCCCAACGTTAACGTTGCAAATATCCCAATTCCTGATTTAATAATCAAGATAACAAAATATATATTCATTATAAAATTGCTCCACAGTACACAAAATTGCTCCTTAAGTGCTCAAAATTCCAGCATATAAATTGCAGTCATTTGTCAATGCTCGTACAGTGCAATATATGTATATATATATATATATATATACACACACACACAGAAGGTGTTTATGAGTATACCGACAGCATGATTTAAACACAAGACAGATACTCAATGATAACGTTGCTGTTTAATTAGGCAGCAACAATAGTGTTGGAGCTTTACACAGCTTTAAAAAATATATAACACACATTTAAAATACTAAACACTGACTTGAAAACTCCAGTCCCTGAACACAGTCATTTAAAGGGGTTCAAGAGAAATACAAATTCACACCCATAGGGGTTAACAATATAAGGTCAATAAGCAGGACACATTACTAATTCAAAGCCTGGTAGGTTTGCACCTACATGTCCCTGTAAAGAAAAGATGTCTGCCACCTATTTGGGGAGTCAGAGGGACCCCACACAAGATTCCTACATCAAGGTTCCATCACCAAAGACAAAGAACAGGATGGCTGTGGATAAGGACGTTGTGGCTTATGCAAATGAATGCGAAATGGATATGTTGGGAAACCCAGGTGTCTATTAAAGTAAAGTTCTAGGTAAAAGGTTTATCTTCTGGCCCATAGACGGAGCCCCGAAAAAGCATGACCATATATAGTTCTTCGCACCCCTGAAGAGGAGGAAGAGGGCCAGTAAAGACATTGGTTCTCCATCACTGGACTTAAACAAAAAGGTAGCCATTTTGGCCGTTGTAGTAGGCAAAAGGTAACATTGCAGTAAAAATCAAGGTCCACGGTAGTGCACCACTAACCTACATAAATATAAGGTTTTCACTGCCAACAGCCTGCCAGTCGCACACTGTAAGAGTAGAAAAAAGCACACTTAAAAGATACTGTCCATAGCATTTGTAATTTGACGACGGGGAGCTGTTATGTTTGCACTGTTATGTAAATGGCTCCCTGCCACCAATTTTTTTCATTTGTACGGGGGAGTGCAAAAGTGCATGGCAAAAGGCAGTGTACGCATGTATGCTGCCTTTTGTCATACAATTTTAGCACTCTGCCATGCAAAGTGAGTATACGCTGCCTGGCATGCTCGCATGTCGGGCAGAACTTAATTGAAATTGTACATGCTGCCTACCATGCAAGCATGGTAGGCAGCATGTACAATGGATCCCTATGGGGCCTGTCTGCTTTATGCTGGTGCATAAAGCTGGAGGATACCATAGTGATCTTTGGCATTTGTATGGCGGAGAGGAAGGGAGGCAGCGAGAAAGCATGTTCCGTTCAGCCCCTCCGCCATATAAATGCTTGAAAATGAGCCGTGACATTAATATAAGGCTTTTACTTCTTTCATTAACATTATGGCTCTGTTGAACATGAACCCCATTAGAGAAAAAGAAAGGGGGCCGGGCCTCCCTGCACTAAAATTCATAGAGACTGTATTAGTGCTTTGCAAATAGGTAGAATGGATCCCCCTGCTCTGGCGGCCCAAAGGAATAACAATTGCTGTCCAAAGTACATTAGTTGCAGAGGCCGGTTGGGTGAACAAAGCCCTTACTTGCCAAAAGGGTCAGTAAAAAGCAAAGTAGCCAGCAAAAATGCTAGCGGTCTCAAAAGAATTAAGCTAAGAGACAGCAATAAGGACAATCTTTCCTAACACTTACCCCCACCAACCCCCAGAATGAACACATTAATCTTCCATAGGAGGGTTTTCCTTCCAGTCAGCTATACATTTATTAACTGGCCTATGTGCGAAAGTGAAGTCAAAGTCTTGGATGTCATAAAAGAATTGGGCCACACCAAAGACCCTAGGAGTTGGTCCTGGGATAAGACATTGAGAGGAAACACATGCCCAAAAAGAAGGGTTTGGGCAAGCTTTGGGATACATTTTCAAAATACTGCAAGGGATCAACACACAAAGAAAAACATCAAAACAAAACAGGATTCAGTGCTCCCAACAAGGTTCCAATGTGTGGCATCTGTGTTTATGCATTAGCGCCCAATTCAGACACTGTACAGACACTGTACAGCGTTTGGAATGGAATGCCAAAAACAACAAAGGAAACAATCATCCAAAGTCTTGTGAGATTACACAACTCTTGTGAGGGGTTCCAAGGTCTTGGTGGCCATTTTGTGGCCAAGGATATAAAAGCCTAAGGGCCTCATTCCGAGTCCGGCGGTAATGGAAAAACGATGGCGGTAAAGTAATACCGACATCCTTTTCCGCCGTGGACTATTCCGACCCATCACACCGTAATTACCGCCGCCGTAAAGTACGACGGCGTAAATAGCGGACCAGTGTCGCGCGCCCGAGACACCACGTCGGAAATAACGCTAAGGCGTTAACCAGTGCTGATCCCAAGTAAAGCGGACACGGTAAAAACGGGCTCCACAAGGGCGCAAAGTACCTTAACGCCATGGCGTAATTACCGGCATTGTAGAGAAGGTGTTAACAACCCTGAACAGTGCCAGAAAGAGGAACAGGTGCACCCAATCAGCACAGGTGGCGTCCATAGAGTCAGGCACAGCACAAAAGGAGCACACCCACACACCACACCCCCTCCCATACCAAGATGATACCAATTCTCGCAGCATTCATGGAGCTGGAGGCCCTGCTTGCAAGGCAGCAACTACGACAACATCAACAACAGCAACCACAGCAACCACAGCCCCCACCACAGAGGATACACAGGAGGAGAAGGAGGCAGAGACAGGCCCAGCATGCCCTACCGGTGCAGCCACCATTACCACGCCGTCAGCCCCCAATTCCACGCATCAGACCCACCCCCTTCACCCTCACACCAGAGCAGATACACACCCTGTACCGGCTTGACCGGGACACCATAACCACCATAGTGGCCCTGATACATTTTTTTTTTTTTTTTTTTTTTAAATATTTTTTATTTTCAAAATAAAACAATACAAACCAAACTTGCAGCATTATACATTATGAACTGTAAACATCAATTAGTGCCATGTTACTGCACTTCAAACCCCCCCCCTCCCCCCAAGAGCTTATCAACCTTACAGTTCTGTGTACACTTGGTGTGGCCGGACGTCGCCCCTCTCAGAAGCAGCAGGGTCCATTTCCGTGCCAAACAGTCCCGTAATTAACATTCTCCAAGCCGCCAGGTTGCCCACTCCTTCCTCCCCACAATTACCACACGCTTCCTGCCATACCACCGTTTCGGCCTCCGCCCACTTCTGCAGGTCCCGCCACCATATCTCTATTCTTGGCCCATGGCGTTGCTTCCAACTCATAGCTATCCTTCTCTTAGCAAGTACATACGCCAGGTCTCTCAGTTTCCCGAGATGTTTGGTGTTCCGTGGTCTAGGGAACCCTCCCAGGAGGCAGGCCCAGGCCGTGTCAATGCGTAGCAGAACCCCCTTATCTGCTAATTTCTGTGCCGCTTCCCCCCAAAAGCCTTCAATCACTGGGCAGGACCAGAACATATGTGTCATACCTGCGTCTTCTTCATCGCATTTTGGGCATGCTTGTCTACCTGCATTCGCAAACTTAGCTATTTTCTTCGGGGTCATATATGCTCTATGCGTGATGTACAGCTGTATTTGCTGCAATCTGGCATTCCTGGACACTTTCTTATGGTATCCCATGGCCCGTTCCCACATCCCATCAGTCATCTGTGCCCCCACTTCTGCTTCCCAATCAAGCCTCAAATCCATCAAGTCCTTCCCCACCCGGGTCATCACCACCTCATATAATCTAGAGATCTCATGCCCGCCCTCTGATATATCATATATCGTTCCGATCAGTGCGTCCGGATCTTCCGCTAGCACCGTCTCCGGCCAAGTCTTGCGGATGATCTGTACCAGCCTTAGATATGTAACATATTGGCCACCGTGCAGCCCTGTTTCTTCGCCCAGGTCTACGAATTCTCTAATGGCCCCATCCTGCCATATGTCTCCCAATGTGGCCAGCCCAACCGTTTCCCAATATGTCCTGATAATTTTCCTGAGCTGGCTGTCCCCCCTAGTTAGGGCGACCAATGGCACATGCGGGGAACACGGGTACGGGTTCTCAATCAACTGGCACATTCTGCGCCAAATTCTCCACCCCAACAGCAACATACTTGGGCATCCTTGCAAGTCCGACCTAGGGACCCAGACAACCTCCTTTAGATAAAACGGGGCGCAGTCCCTCCCAAACAGCCTAGACTCAGGAGTTTCCTCATCAGAGAGCCATTTGGTCACGTATTGCAGCTGGCCGGCCACATAATAGGCCTCAAAGTTCGGCAGCTTGATACCTCCCCTATCGTGGAAATTCTGCAGTTTCCACAAGGCTACCCTGTTGCAGATGCCGTGCCACAGGAAGTCCCTGCATACACTATCAAGTTTGACAAAGAACTTCCTGGGTATCAAGTATGGTATATTGCTGAAAAAGTGCAAAAGCCTGGGCAGGACCACCATTTTAAGCATCGCCCCCCGGCCCACCATTGCCAGCGGCAGCTTCTCCCAAAACCGCATACTATCGCGGATTTTCTTTACCGCCGCCTCGGTATTGTGCAAGTGTTCTTCCTTCACAGCATGATATACATCAATTCCGAGGTAGCGGAAAGACTCAGTTGCCCAGGGCACGGGCAACACGGGCAACCGTTCCAGAGGGACCCCAATGAAGCTCCCCAGCGGAAACATGCTTGATTTACTGGGATTAGCCTCTATGCCGGACAACTCCGCATATTTTCCCATGACCTCCAAAATGTACTGGAGGTTTTCCTCCGGGTACTTCAGGTACAACAACAGGTCGTCAGCATGTAGGGATATCAAATGGTTCTCTCCTCCCACCTCGATGCCAACCAAGTCATATTGTTGTCTAAGATACACCGCCAGGGGCTCCAGGGCCAATATGTACAGCATCGGGGACCAGGGGCATCCCTGTCTGGTGCCCCTGCTAAGTCGCCACCTTCTGGATATCACAGATCCTGTGCGCACCCTGGCCAGTGGCTCGCTGTACAGCAGTTTCGCCCACCTCACGTAGCCAGGCCCAAACCCGTACCCCTCCAAGGCCGCCAGCAACCACGGCCACCTCACTGAATCAAATGCCTTAACTGCATCTAGGGACACCACCACCATCTCTTCATCACTCCTGTTCCCCTCTTCAATCACCCGGTGAAGTCGCCTGTGATTGTGAGTTATATTCCTGTTGGGGACATAGCCCGTCTGATCCGGGTGTATCAGTTTACTGATGACCCTTCGTAGCCTGTTGGCCAGGACCGCCGTCAGGATCTTGCTGTCCTGGTTCAACATCGACAGCGGCCTATACGATCCACAGCTTTGTCGGGGTTTATTAGGCTTGGGGAGCGGCACTATCAGCGCTTCTCTGAGCGTTTCCGGTAACCGACCCTTCTCGAAAGATTCATTGAACATTTCTAGCATCGGGGGGAGTATCTCTGCCCCATACACTTTATAAAACTCACTCGGGAGTCCGTCCGTGCCCGGAGTCTTACAAGTGGGCAATCCCTTCACTACCTCCTCCAGTTCCTCTAGTGTAATAGGTGCGTCCAGCTCCTCTCTTTCTTCATCACTAATCCTGGGCAGCTCTATGTCTTCCAATGTAGTTCTGATCTCTGCCTGATATTCTCCCCCTAAGTCCTCATACAGTGCTCTATAATAATCAAGGAAGGCTGCATTAACTCCTTCTTGGGTGTCTACCTCCTCTCCGTCCTCTCTAACTATCATCCTGATCGGGGGCCTAGGGGTTTCTCTCTTATACAACCATGCCAGTAGGCGACCAGTTTTGTCTCCACCTGCATGCTGCCTCTCAACATATTTTCTATAGTTAAGGTTACAGAGCCTCTCCCAAAGCTCCGAACACCGCTGCTGCAGCTCAAGTACTAGGTCTGCATCCCCTCCTGCCTTGCTACATTCGCGCTCCAATTGTCTCTCCGCCTTCTCTAGCTCCATCAGAACCCCACCCTGCAGGCCCTTTGACTTGGAAATAGCGTCCCCTCGTAACACAACCTTGAATGCCTCCCAAAGTGTACCAGCCGAATCTACACTGCCCGTGTTAACCTCAAAGTACCGCTGGATCGCCTCCCTGATGTCCTCCCTAAAAGCCGTGTCCCTAAGCGCCTCCGCACGGAGGCGCCATGTAGGTATCCGTGCACGAGGGCGGCCATACTGCCAAGTCAACACCAAGGGCGAGTGGTCCGACAGGACCCTCGCTTTATATTCAATTTGAGTGGTCGCCATCACCACTTCTGACGTGGCAAAGAAATAATCCAGTCTCGTGTGTAGGCGCTGTGGAGCAGAGTAGTGAGAGTACTGCGAGGTATCAGGGTATTTCAGTCGCCAAACATCCGCCAGCCCAAAGTCGCCCAGCAACGTCTGTAATACTCTGGCCGCCGGGGTGGGCCGATCAATCCTATCATCGGACCTATCTGCCCTTGGATCGAGAACACAATTAAAGTCCCCTCCCCAAATGATCGCTCCCCCACACATGTGCCCAGACGGGTGCATAGGGTCCTGAAGTATGCAGCAGCATTCTGATTGGGGGCGTATGTGTTAATAATGCAAACCTCTCTATCCTCTACCAGGGCTCTGAGCATAACCAGCCTGCCCTCCGTGTCCACCTCCTGCCACGTGACTCTGAACGGAACGTGCGGTGCTACCCAGATTAGCACTCCCCTGGCATAGGCAGAGTACGGGGAGCCCACCACCATGCCACTCCACTTCTTCTCAACCAGTTCTAACTTGTGCCGGTTCAGGTGTGTTTCTTGCAATAGTGCAATGTCGATCTTCTGCCTTTTGAGGTACAACATAACTTTGTTCCTTTTTAAATAACTATTAAGTCCCCTGACATTCCAGGTGACAATCTTAAGGTCTCCCATGGCAAGTGCGTTCCTCCCTGCCTCCCATGTAGCGACCCCCAACCGCCCTCATGACACAGATAGCGTTTCGGTCCAGTAACTCCTCATATAAGCTCAAACTCCCTTCAACTATATACACAACCAAACCCCAACTTCCCTCCCCTCCCCCCACCCGTGCCTTCCCCAACATCACACACCCCAACTGCTGCCCAGCTCCAGCCTCAGAGCTCAGGCACCCCCACATCTAGCTCCGCAAGCACCGGTCGGTGATCGGAGCCCAGTAGGGTGAGGTCACCCTAACGGCCACCCAACTAAAACTATTGTGGGGTAGAGAGTATCGCCCCGCAAGGCTCCCAATCAAATAAACATTCACAATGTCTTGACAAATAGTGCAATCATCTGACCTTCTTTACCGAAGGTGTCACACCGACTATATTCAAGTCCCACGAGCCACGCCATCTTGCGACGCCATTTTACGATTCCAGTATCTCTTCCGAGCCCTTTCTGGGCCGAACTTCTGATTCCTGGAGGCATCCTTGTGCATCGAGCCATCCCATAGCATCCTCCGGGGTTTCAAAAAACAAGGTTTTATGTGCATGGAAGACCTTCAATTTTGCAGGATAGAGTAACATATATTTGTGGCCTGCTTCTCTCAGCCTCCGCTTTACAGACCCAAAGTTCATGCGACTACGCTGTACAGTCAGAGTATAATCTGGATAAGCCGTGATGTTTGCTGCTTCTCTCGTGATCGTCCCTCCTTTACGGAAGTATTCCAGTATCCTCTCCCGGTCGCGGTAGTTAAGGATTTTGGCAATCACAGGCCTAGGCGGGTTCCCCGGAGGTGGCCTCCTAGTTAGGGCTCTATGTGCTCTTTGTACTGCAAATCCTTGAGATAGGGCCCCTCCCGGTATCTCCTGTAAGAACATGGACTCGATGAAATCCGTAGGGTCACGGCCTTCCACCCCCTCCGGTAGGCCCACGATGCGGATGTTGTTGCGACGGGCTCGTCCCTCTGCCTCCTCCGCTCTGCTCTCCAGGTTGCCCATCCTTTGTGTGAGGGCATGCAAGTCAGCCTTATGAGTGGCGCAATCTGCTGTATTCGGGCCCACTTCTTTTTCGAGGGACTCCGTGCGCTCCGCCAGGGCCCTGACATCTTGTCGTAGCAGATTAACGTCCTCTTGGACCTCTCCAACCTTGCGATCCAGTGCAATCTTCAGTTCAGTAACGGCCAGTTCCAGCTTTGATTCCCAGGCCGCCCTCAGTTCCACAATCGCCGCCAGGATTTCTTGGTTGGTGCACGAAGACGTCGTGCCACTCCCAGCCAGCGCATCCTTACTTTTGGTAGTGTCCTGGCCTGGGGGAATTTTAGTGAAATCGTCTAAGGTAGGCTGTTTCACCTTCGGCCGCACCGGCCTGTTCGACATGGCTCAGGAAATCGATCGGTTGCTAAAGTAGCAAGTTTGTATTCAGTGCACCTTCACAGCTAGGCCACCGCACAACTCGCCTCTATTCCAGTCCCGGACCCTGGTCGGCCATTTTGAGTCGCCCTTTGTTCGCGGAGTCTTTTAACTCGTAGCCACCGATCTCCGTCGTCGTTAATCCTATTCTCTCCAGAAGTTCACAATGCGTGGCCAATACCTTCACACACCATCATGTGTATCGTCGGTGGTCAGCGATCCGTCGTACCGCACATATCTGCCGGGATCGTTGCAGGATCTCGGGAGCTCCTCCAGAACGCGTCCTCCTACATGGCTCTCGTAGCCACGCCCCCGTGGCCCTGATACATAACGACATAGTGAGCCTAATAGAAATCAGCACTGCCATCCCCCCTCTACTAAAGGTAGTGTCTGTGCTCCACTTCCTTGCCACAGGGACCTACCACCATACAGTGGGGCACATGCATGGCATTTCACAGCCCATATTTTCCCGGATACTCAACCAAGTGCTCGATGCCCTCCTCAAGCACAGAAGGGACTACATATGCCTCCCCCGGACTCCCCAGGAGACATATGATACCAAAGCTGCCTTCCATGCACTTGCAGGCATGCCAAATTGCATAGGTGCCATCGACTGCACCCACGTAGAATTGGTGGTTCCCCATGCCATGGAGGTGCCGTATCGCAACCGCAAGCAATATCACTCCATCAACGTCCAGATGGTGTGTAATGCCAGTAAAGCCATCACACAATGCAATGCCCGATACCCCGGATCAACTCATGACTCCTTGGTCCTGCGGAACTCTACACTACCACGCTACATGGAGCGACATGCTGAACGACGTACCTGGCTGCTTGGTGAGTAACCGGAATGGGCCATGGCAGTCCATTGGGGCTGTGAGTAGGTTGTCAGCATACTCCACCTGGGTGGTAAAGGGGGGGATAGAGAGATGCATACGGGTGGGACAGTCAACGCCATTGTACGATGTAATGGGGTGACTGTATCCTGGGACATGTGTGCATGGCCAGTGAACACCTGCTGCAATGTTAGATTAGCACAGTTCTCCACCATGATTGCACAAACACTTACCTTCATTCCACCCTCATGCAGGTGATGCTGGCTACCCATTGAAGCCGTGGCTCATGACCCCGGTCCGCAACCCACAAAACAGGCACGAGGAGGACTACAATAGATCTCATACCCGTACACGGGTGGTGATAGAGCAGACCTTTGGCCTTTTGAAGGCGCGATTTCGTTGCCTCAGCCGGTCAGGTGGGGCCCTCATCTACAGCCACGAGAAGGTGGCCAAGATCACCATGGCATGTGCAATGCTGCACAACATGTGCATCCATCGGAACGTGCCACTGCCCCCTGACGTGGGTCTGCTACCACCAGATGAGGAGGAGGAGGAGGAGGAGGAAGGAATGGCAGGACAGCATCACGGGGCCGATGCACAGGAGGGACGTCACGTGCGACAAGCATTGTTTGACCAATATTTCTGAGTCACAAGTCAGCTGAGGGGGTGAGGATGACAGGACATTGGGCACTGGGTGTGGGGATACATGTACTACATGCACTGTGAGACATTAAAAGACACATGCACAATGATCAATGTCCACTCTGTTTTCCAGGATAGACCAAACTGTGTATTGTATAATCATGTGAAAACGTGTACAAATAATCATCCACCCTCACCCCCCTCCCCCCAAACTCCCACGCACACCCTCACCCCCCTCCCCCCCAACTCCCACGCACACCCTCACCCCCCTCCCCCCCAACTCCCACGCACACCCTCACCCCCCTCACCCTCCCCCCACAACAGCCCCACAATGGTCCCATCAATACTACATAGGCCACATGTGTGTGGCTTCATAGTCAATGGGCACTCCCCGAGCCTGGGGTATCATTTTCGCATTGAGCGTTGTGACCTGCGGACCGGGCTGGTCTGCGTGGAGGAGCACTGGGAGGGTGGTTCCTCCTGCTGGGGCTGAGGTCTGGGGGTTGCTGCCTCCAGGGCATCAGCAATCCTGCCGAGCACCTCACAGAGCCGGTTTGTGCATGTAGTGATAACCTCGCCCAGAGCCTGCAGGTCATTGTGATGCACCAACCCTGATTCCCGGTTGTCCCGGAGAAACTCCTCTATCATGGCCGTCAGGTTCTGGGAGTGCACAGCTTCTGCGGCCGATGTGGGGGATGTGGTTGGCAGGCTTGGTATTGGGCCTGCAGGCCTCTCAGGTGTTTCGGCAGGGGAAGTGGGCTGATGTGAGACAGGTGTTACCCCTTCGCCTGTGAGACCTGGCCCATCACTCGACCCGGAGTCGCTGTGTGCAACCTGGCTGTACGATGGTGACTCAGGGCTGTAGTCATTGGTCTCCTCCACGTTGACCACGGAATTGGATGTGGGGCTGTCTGGCACACTAAGGAGGCACATGGAAGCATTCTCCCCTGACATGCTGGATTCCTCAGGGTGCAGCGTGGGGCATGTTACCGGTGGAACTGCAGGCATGTCCAGGTGCGCGGGTGGGGGTTGTGTACCCTCCATGGGGGTTGCTGGAGCAGGTGGTGTAGTATGGGCCTTATGTCTGCCAGCAGGTATGCGCTGTACCCTGCCCCTGCCCCGGGAGGTACTTGGCCGGCAGCCTTCCTGCTCCTCACTTTCATGACCGCTACCTGTGGGGGGCAAGAGAGAGACAGCATGAGCAATGATCTGGGGGTCATCATGACTTCAAGCCTATGGTAACACATTGGGAGAGCAGCGTATTGGTGACATTTGGTCGGTGAGTGAACTTGGCTTGGATGGTAAAAGCATACTGTTGGCGGGGTCAACCATGTTGGCGGAGTAATGTGGTGAGTGACATTGACCAGCTTTCTGTACGGCATGGCCAATATGGGTGTCAGCCTTGCACCTGACATCATCCTGGGTCCCACTTGTTACGACATGATTGCAGGGGGGGGGTCTACGAAGCAAACATGATGTGACTCTTTGGCCGGCCCTTTGCAGTGAATTACATTAGGGATGCATGTACTGTTTAGACTCATGACACTCACCTGCATCAGCGGATGAGGGATCACCGCAATCCATTTCACCAACACCTTCGATGGCTTCTGTGCCCATCATCTCCGCACATGTTTCCTCCCAGGGCATCATTTTAATGGGTGAGCCTGGGCCTCCTCCTGTCTCCAGGGCCTGCTGACGGTTTGCTGAGGGGATGGCCCGCACCCTGAGACGGAGGTCATCCCAGCGTTTGCGGCAATGCGTTGTGCTGCGGGGGGTGTTCCCAACAGCGCTCACCCTCTGTGCGACCAACTCCCATATCTCCTTCTTTCTGAGGATGGTGGGCCTACGCATGTCGCTGCAGAATACGATATCTGCATGTTCATGCAGAGTGTCGACCAGGACCTGTAACTCATCCTGGGTGAATTTTTCTTTTCGGATGCGCGCAGCGCCCTTTTTCAGAACTTTAGGCATGATGCTGGTCTCTGAAGTAAATTTGGTCGATCAGAGTCCTGTATGGAGTCCTGTATGTCCTGTATGGAGAGGATTGCAATGGATTGTGATTTTAAATATGGCCGCCGTGATGCTTCCCGTTCCTGTGCGATGACGTTATTTCCGTTTCCGGTTTTTAACGGTGGCCGTAATTTACGGTTAGCGTAAATTACGGTCTCCGCTATTTACGGATTCCATCGAAGGCGATGGTGTTAAATACGTCTAGGTTTATGGCGGTAAGGGGTTTGACGGGACCTTTTGCGCTATGCCGCAAGGGAGTTTACCGCCATGGCGGAATACTCGTGCACGCGAAGTCGGAATATGGTGGAAATAGCGCCTTCCAACCACATCGTACATGGTGTTTACGCCATGGCGGTAATATGTATTTCTTACCGCCATACTCGGAATGAGGCCCTAAGGCCCAACAGGAATCCAGGCCCGAGTGAACTGCATTTTAAGGTAGGAGGTTCTGTGTATCAGGTTTCCATCGCTGTAACAATTTCCATCCTTGGGGTGAACGAACTTAATCCAAGCAGATTTTTAAAACTTGAGGAGAGCAAGAGTATTCCATGCAAAAATATTTTGTGTTTTTGTACACAGATATTCAATGGTATTGCAGCATGTGATTGTTCCTCTAGCTATTAATGGAATGTATGAGCACAGTGAACTAATCCAAACTAACCCCAAAAGAACTACCAACCACAGCAAAGACTTACAAATTCTTAGAGAAAACACGTTCCTGCAGATAATGTCTGTTCCAGCAAGTTCATACATTAGGGACTGATCAGGTCAAGCTGGTAAGGATAAGGTTGATCATTGTTAGTAAGGATAGGATGTGCTTGCTGCAGGTAAGCAGCCAATGTTCTAATATATAGTAATATGGATTAAAGGGCCAGAAATTAATTAAGGAAGCAGTTAGAGGGTACCACCCTCCACCACCATTGCAGGGCTCCAGTTTTTCACTGTGTATCAGAAAGCCTGAGGGTGATTCAAGCCCTGAGAAGGTCTGAGGCATCTACATTGTCCCATATTGCAGCTAAAGCTTGCTTTGACTTGGGAGACCTACCTGAGGAATTTACGGTTCTCTCCTTTCATGTGCATCAGCAACTTTGAGGGCAGATGGTCTGTTTAAAACTTGAAAGTAGATCGTATAAGGTAGCATTGAAACCTTCTCAGAGAGCGCACAGGAGAACCACTCCTGCCTTACAATGGCCGACCTCAGCTCCTTACATTTAAGTTGATGGCTGGTAAAAATATAAAGCATCTGAGATAAGACTGCACCTATTTCAACATCTGATGTGGCAAACTTCTGGGAATTATGGACCCTGTAAACAGGGGATTGGCAAAGAGTATTTTTCAGACCCTGAAAGGTCTTCTTACAATCCTCAATCCAAACGACTATTTTAGGGCACATGGGTGAAGGGATTGCAGTGATGGGGCTTCTATGGTCCCACAGTCCAGTGCTCTGAAAAAATGTTCAACTCATGGTACACTTGAGGACTCATAATAATTTTGTGACACACATGAGCAATCTGGTTATAAGTAATACATGGTTCTATGTTCTTAGAAGTCCAGGTTTCTTTTGTGGAGTTTTTTGCTGAATATATTCAGCCGAAAAAATGACTTTTTTTTTATTTGGGGGTTCCCCCAACCACCCCGGTTCTATTATCCAGTCCCTATTCCCCACCCCACCCCTATTTTTCAATGAGTTTTTTCCAACCGAAAAGGTCTTGTTCTAACCCAATTGTATTAAAACTTGTCTATGCTGAGTACCCACCTTGAGTAAAAATATTGTTGTCATGCCCTTTAACGCGCGCACATTTGCCGTCCTGCTATTTTTAACTGATGTTGAAAAGCTAATTTCACATGGATATAGTGTGGAAAATGGTAGCAAAACTGAAATAGACTAAGCAGAAATTATTAGTTAATCTTATTTTACTTGAAGCCAAAAACATCAATTGGTACATCACTAAAGTTGATCTGCAGACTTCAGTTGCTCCTGAGGTTAGTTTAATTGCAGTTCCAGCAGATTCTGCAAATGGATTATGAATCAAATTGCCCAAATCCGTAGCAGTTTCCTCAGCATAATACACTCACTATTACTTGATTATGGTCAAATGTTTCTGATCCACTTGTAAAAGTTTATTTTGTTGTATTTTTCCTCTTCTGTATCCACTCAAGAATCGCGAGCTGTATTCTATCCTTCTAGAACTGCAACTTTGCCTTAAAATTAAATCCATGTATCCATTTATCTTGTCCAAATACATTAGTCGGTGCGAAGTGGTAGCTCATACTGTTCAGCTCCCCTCTCCTCACAAATTATTTTTAATATAAAATAATTCAGAGCCCTGCTTTTTCAGTTCATCATTTTAATGTATTCACCCAGTACTTTTGCAAGTTCCCTGGCAAACATTTGCCCACAAGCTCTTCTTGGTGAAGCAAACCTTGAGAGAGTTGAACCATAGTACGTTGTTTTAGGATGTTTGAGATTAAACCTTTGAGGCTTCCAGTCATCACAGCAGCCCCATCAGCGTGCACACGTTTGCAGTTTTCCCACTCAATGCCTTCATTTTGGATATATTTAACTGTAACTCGCAACATTTCTTCATTAGTTGTTCACTCAGGTAATTCTTTACAAAAAACAAACTGCTATTTTGTGAAGCTCTCGGCAACAACATGCACAACAGCTAATAGTTGGACCTGGTTTGTGATGTCTAATGATTCATTCATTTGTGAAGAAAAATCTTCAGCCCTTTGAATTCTTTTGCCACGAATTGCTAACAAAGTCGACGAGACAGGTGTGGTTCTGCTTGGGCCGTGGACAAGGGAACGGTTTGCTCTTCTTGGGTCTGAGTTAAGGGAGGCGAGCGGCACTACTTCATGTTTACTTCACTGCTCTTCTCTCTGCCAATGCGCCAATGAGACCAACGCTAAAACTGGGCAAGCACCGCAGTGCAGCATCACAGTACCCAACACGCATGTGAGTGACAACCGGCCATGGACGGCATAGCTTGGCACGCCTAGCACCACGTTGTGGCATATCAGTGTGCCACGCTACACAGATTGAGGCACCACAGACGGCCATTACATTTCAGTGATAACCGGTGAGGCCTATGAAGCCTCTCCCCTGAGTTCGAGTTTTGGGGGTCTTTCAATCAAGCACAGTCTGCATTTAAATGAGGAGATGCTGAACCTTACCCCCTTCTACATCATGCCCAGGGGAGATCACTGTTGGCATTTCTGGGCCTTTATGGTCAGGTTGGACTTTTTTAGAGCACTCTTCCAAGGTGCAAACACGTTCCTACCATGTGAAGCAAAGGACAGAAATATCAGGATTTTCCATACTACAACCATCTAGACCATTCAGAACATGGTTTACCTAGTTTTTAAAGGAAAGGGGCAGGGGTTTTCTTCAATCCAAAGAGCATTACCATGCATTGGTAAAGTCTTTATGAAGTAGAAAATGCAGACTGCTCCTTGAGACTGTCCGTCAGGGCAATCTGCCAATAACCTGAAGGGAGATCAAAGGTGCACAGAAATCTGGCACCCCCTAATTTGTCCACCAACTCATCAATTTGTGACATAGGATTGGAATCTGTCTTGGTGACAGGGTTTAGATCTCTCTGATCCAAATGGAACTGTAAATCTTTGGTTTCAGTATTGGATACTATTACAAGCTGTGAGAAACCTGAAGGTATTCTCACATCTACTCCCCAGGGATCTTCTTTTCAGGTGGCCATGGAAGGGCCATTGATTTTGGATCCCAACCCTGGGGGTGGGCAAACGAGGGAGGATCACCCGAGCAGAGGCTCCTTGGAGATTGGAGAGACAGTGACCAAAGGCGACCCCCCTTTCCTAATATTGACCTATCCTCACCGCCCTTAACCTTTATGGTTCCATCCTCCCCTGTAGTTTTCCTTTAAGTACTGAGAAAAAGAAGAAACAACTAGGAGTAGTGCAGAGCTCCTTTTCTAAACACCACTACTGGAACGAAGAAGAGTGGTCTGGAGGCATGTAGTAATAATGATCAGGCATGTCACACTAACAGGCTTAAGCAGGGCCAGGCAATTGAGTATACCTCTTTTCACCTCCAGCATGTTAGTAGTAGCAAACAGTATAAAAGGTGTAAATCAGAAGCACATGGGAGATGCAGTCGCAGAAGGAACAGAGAACCGAGGAGTTGCCGTGGCGAGAAGCGAGAAGCCGAAACGCTGAGACGCTGAGATGCCGAGATGCCGACTGAGACCCCGAGAGTCTTGCTGAGGTGACTGTGCAGGACTGGGAACCCTTGTAAGGGAAGGCGTACAGTAGGCGCTACCAGGGAGCAGAGGCGGTACCAAGCACGAAGGTTGGCGTGTGCGGAGTGAAGCAACCAGCAAACCTGCAAGCTGGTTTTCCTACTTGGGCAGAAGCCACCAAATGGAGCTGCGGAAACCCAGCAAGTGTTGGGAGACACTAAGAACACTGGGTGCTCCAAAGGAACATGGAAATGGTAACAGTCCACAGAAGAAATGCCAAACAGCTCTTATTGAATGCCGAACTAATTGAAAGGTGTTATTTAACACACACACAATTGAAGGATGCATTTTTTGAATGCCGAACCAAATGAAAGATGCTACACAACTTAAAATAGCATAGCACAGCTTAAAACTACATTTATTGAAAACGGAATCAAATGAAAGGTGCTATCCTGACAAATAAAATGCGACATTACATTTACTAAATATTGGATGACAGGAAAGTTGTGGTTTGCGTGAAACCAAGTGCATGCTGCAATTGTGAAGAATTTAATGAAAAGAAAGTTGTTACTTGATCAAACTATGAAATGCTAAAGACTGCATAAATATTCTGTGACAATCAAGTGTATCAAGTAACCCACTGCCAGAAATAACACCTTAAGAATAATGTGCAAGACATATAAGGACATTAAAGAGTCGTCTTAAATCTTGCTGAACAACAGTCTTTGGGGAAACCTATGGTTGTGTGACTCATGATGGGTGGACCGTGTGGTCTGAAAACTGCGCCTAGGCCAAGACATTTCCTAAACACTGACATTGCCAATATCAGTAGTCAAATTACAGACACGACATGTGGTTGCTGGTTGCGTGGCAGGTAGTGGGTGGACCGTGTGGTCTGACAACTGCACCTAGACCAGAAACCACAAAATATTGGAAAAGTAGTAAATAAGTGTGTGTCCTTGGTGAAGCTAATCAAAGGAAGCGTCAAGTGGACCGTGTATTCTTTTGTACACTTGTGAACAGAGGAAACAATTTAACTGCTCAGTATACATCTTGGGGAAGGGAAGCCTAAGAACCAAAGAACTGGAGAGTATTTATCTTGGGGCACGGAGTCCCAAGATCACAGTGTTGTATGAACATGGTTACATTTGAACTTGGGGAAGGGATACGCAAGACACTCTTTTAATGTGAAATGCGATACCTGTGAGTCTTCAGAAGGTAACTTCATAATATGATCAAACCTCTTTGAAACGAAGAGACATTGGAACTTTATTGCACTTGAGTACTTATATTTGGTTGGGAACATTTCCCCACTAGATTTTGTTGTAGTTGTGGGAACAAGCATAGGTTTTGACACAGACAGACTTTTGATTTGGACTTGTAGATACAGACTTTCCTTAGATTTCTTTAGGCAGGGAAAATCCCACCATAGCAAAGGGTTAGTTGGGCGTTACACCATCCTGATCATTAATAAAGCTTTGTTTAGAAATATACAACTTTTGTCTCTGTCATCTCTCTTGATACCATGCTCGTCTCACAAAACCCAGTCAAAGGACTGTTAGAGGTATCTCTGGCCCCAAGATTCAACATCTTGTTGACCTTTGACTTGTTGTGGTCTTTGTTGTATTTTGTCCCACATGCCGTACAGCCTGCTTTTCACAGGGACATTGTCTCCAGTATAAACGTCATACTGACTGTAAGGAGTCAAACCTGTGAGAGCAAGGAGGAAGATTGCCAGGGAAATGTGTTACTCTCCTCCTCTTTCTGCAATCTGAGTTGTGATGGGCGAAATACTACCTCCACTGAGCCATCTGAAAGACTACTCTGGAGCAGCCCTGGGAAAGGTTCATATTCCTCTTCCTCCATGTCTGAGACCATGCACATGGCTCCTGCTTCATATTTAGAAATTAATGCATTCAACCCATTGATGTGGAAGACTATGTATCTCTTTACGAATGCCCAAGTGCTTTAGGTAGTTGACCTCTCCAAATGTTGACACAATCTAGTAGGGTCCAATACATTGGTCCTCTAAGCCTTCAGGTCTTATAAGTTCAATCATGGAAGCCTTTTAGTCATACCACTCTTTCACCAAGGCTTGACCAGCATGCAAAATTCGGTTTGATTCATCCATCATTCGTTGCATTGACTAACTGAGGCCTAACACTTAATACCCCACATCTAATGGTGGAAAGGTATCAGAGGATTCCCAGCCATCATTTCCCAGGGCCGGAGGACTTTGATATCAAACAGGAGTTGAAAAGGCCAAACACAACACACTCTTGTGGAACTTCTTGGTACACAAACAGGAGAAATGGTAAAATCCTCTGGGGTGGCAAGGGTCTTCTCCAACCTGGTCATGCTGGTCCCAGTGATAGCAGGGGTTTCTTGGCCATTGTTACACACGCTAGACATAGATATGTCCTAGTATTAAAAGGTTTTGGCTGTGGGCAGGGATTAACTTGTAAACAAATAAGTTCCAGGATCCACCATTTTTCATTTGAGGACTCCTGGCACTGTGACGTTTTGTGAGTCGCTGTCCACTGACTAGCAGTCTGGTAAGGATTTGGGGTATTTTAGCTGGCTTTGGTCTTTTGCATATCATGTGAAAAGTAGAAGAACATGAAACAAAAATGGATGCACTTAATATTGAGACACGGTGGGTTCCCTATGCACCCCTTCCCAGTGCTGCCTTCCACCTCTGTGCCTTTACCCTTGTTTCTCACTTCCAGTGGAACGCTCTACTTCTGAGGGCAATCAAGTACATAGCCACTGTTTGGGCTTTCACAAGTGCCCTCAAAAAGCACCTCATATCCAGGTAGAAAGTGTCTGAGTTCTTTAATCCCTCATCCATCCCCCTAATACGTGTCCCTGCACTCAAGTGTAAAATATTGCAGTTAAGCTATATAGTGTGTTATCAGTCTTATGCAACCAGTTTCACCCCCATCTACCAACTAATCACAATGAACCATTTTAAGCAACATGTTAAGGATTGCTCTCCCGGCTGGTGTTTTGCCAGCTTGACTTTGTCTCCAATGAATATAACTATTTCTCTGCGTGACTCCTGGAATATAAAACAGGCCAGTGCTATTGGAGGAACACATTGGTGCCTAAGATTATATTCCCTCTAAATATCTTTCTTAGTGTTCAGCTCTGCATACTTTTACCAAACACGTACAATGGAGGTCTGAGGTAGGTATAGTGAGCAAGCATCTACACATTTGTTAAACAAATTGACCAAATCGGGAATGCAAAACACTTTTCAACTCTGTTAGCTAAATGGTTCTGCTTTAGAGATGGTACAGTACATATGTGTTACAGTAGTCTACAACAGCATTGTTCCACTCCAGTAGAAAGCACAAAGATGCCCTGTTCTGTTTATGGGTTATTTTTTATGCATGCAAGGTCTGTGTTTGTTGCCACCACCATTCAAATGATTTTTTGGTAAGTGGCCTTACTTTTTATAGCAGTGCATTGATAAAACTCAGTCCTCTTTAGATACTTTGCCCAGCTATCAAATGAGTGAGTAAAATAATTGAACCATGTTTGTGTCCCAGAGAAAATGGTCATGTTCTGTTCCTTTGTACAGCTAGTAGGAGCATAATGGACAAATAAGTGGCATACATAGCCAACTTTCTTTTATTAAATAATTTGCATGCAGTTCTTTTTGTACAAGTGAAGTTTGTGTTTGATGCCACCTTGCATTATATTTATCAGAAATATTAATTTTAGTGTCACCTATATTTATTATTGCATAGTGTCCTAGCGGAAAAATTGTCATCATTTGATACTCTGCACATCTAGCACATGCGTAATGGGCAGACAAGGTAAATGCATGTGCCTTTTTTCATAATTACTTTGCCCTATATTCAAATGTAATTAAGTGACTGTTAATAAATTAAAATTAACAAGTCAATTAATTCATTAATCCAAATAATTAGTTACCACCACCACACCCTTCTGTGAATTAGTCATCAAATGCTCAAGGTTTTGACCAATGTTTGCCACTAAATCTTGTGTAAAATCCCTTTTGGGCAGCCACTAAATCTTGTGTAAAATCATTTGGGGCAGAGAAAGGAGGTTCCAAATTCTTCAGAAAAGTATTATTGTTATTCCTAACCACTGTTTCACCAATGTAACAGACCCCAGGATCTTTAAAATGCACAATTTGCCATTACATGCCAAAATAATTCTTAGGAGGAAGCCTCCAAAGTCCCCAGTGAAGTGATCTTTAAAGTCTACCAAGTAATGTCCAGTATTAATCAATATTTGTTTAATCATATTTCTCCATTAAGTTGGCAACATTTAAAATCATGCATCAGATTTCATTAAATTCTCATAGAACAAACACAAAATAAAAAAGTAGCTTTAACATATTCAAACATGCTATTTATAACACCCTGATCATTACAATGAATCATATAAAACATAGCTCTAATGTATGTCCACGTTTAAGCAAAACAGAGAAACAATGACAAATTAACAGAAAATGAGGCAAATCTTTATCGACTCCTACTTTGCAGGTACACTTTGTGCTTCCTCCTGCAAAACTTAATGTATTGGTTGGTGAGTACATTTAAAAGTACCATTAGCATCACCCTCCTGCTTTCTGGGCATCGTATTTCACACATTTCTCCATGCCATCTTATATGTGTATTTAAGTCTGTGTATAAAGCTAAAGAGGGCAGCTTTTGTATATTTTGGACATCTGCCTCTCTCCCCATCCGTCAAGAACTTGCATTAAGAGCTATTTTGAGTTGACTTAATGTGCCAAATTTAGTTATGTCCCACCCGCTCTAAATGGACAGTGCCTTACAACCCCCCATACCACAAGTATTTTTCTTTACCATGGGAGACTGCAACTGCACTTGCAATGAAATTAAGATTAGCAGAAAATCCCAGATGTGCTTTTAAAAAATAAGTAAAAATTCTTAATTGGCCTGGCGCCTTCAAAATGAACACCCCCAATTCAGCTCCTATGCTACCAGGTGTATCTGCAGGGACACCTGCTCTTTGGCACAGGAATTTATTTTGCAACCCCTCCACGACATGGCAGTTTGAACCACTAGATTTTGCTGCATTAAAAATCATGGAACAGACCTTTGCCTTTGCCTCTCCACTGGCTGCTGGTTGCTTCTAGGATGATCAAATTCAAGACCCTCTGCATCATCCACAAGGCTTTCTGGGGCCTGGGACCCCACCACATCCAACTCTCTCTCCCTAAATACCTCTCTGGTAGAGATCTTCGGTCTTATACTTCTAACTCTCTGCAGGTCAGACACTTCACTAAGCAGAGCGTGAGGGGTAGATCTCTCTCTGGAATGATCTCCCTGCCCCTCTCAGGCATGAGCCAGATCTCCTTATGTTCCGGAGCTCCTCAAGACCCTCCTTTTCTCTTCTTCCTTCCTTCTCCTCCTCCCCTGATAACACCCCCATCTGCCAAAGAGTCTGGCTGCCTGGTTCTCCCCAAGCTCTACCGGGCACTAGCCCCCCCTTCCAGTCCACCCCGATATGATATGATATGGCATTTATAACGCACCTATACACAAGTGTTTCAAGCGATCCCTGCACTTAGCATGTGGACCCTCTTCACCTGCACCCTATGCAATTCCCTTGCACTTTCCATCCTGGCCTCCCCTTATCACTCGCCCAGCACCAGTTGCCCCCCTCCTTCACTTGCATGCTCTCCTCTTTACCCGGCACTTCCCTTCCCACCCTAGCGCTACTGCACTTGTATGATCCAAATTTCACAAGGTCTAGTAGGACCGGTATTATTATCTTTCGCCACTGTTCTGCCACCACTTTTTTGTCTTGTGGCGCATTGTAAACACCATTTGTTGTATATGCACCCTACAAATAACCAATAAATAAAATAAATATACCACCAGGCACTTTTCCCATCAGAATGCCCTAAACCTGAAATAAAAATGTAAAAAGCCCTTTAATACTTAATGATATCCTTTCAGCTGTCATCTGAAAATGATTTGAGAAGCGTAGATTCAAATAAAAATGAGACTGCCCCTCATATTTCAAGTCATTTAAAAACTAGCTACACGGTTTTACTATTTTCCCAAACACCATAATTTTTGTTTTATTCATATTTAATGTTAAACTATAGTTCCAAAAATATTCATTTGTGTTTATCAGGCCCGTTCGGAGACCTGCCAGGGCTAAATCCAAAATAGTTGTGTTTCATGCATAAAGTAGCATGCTATATAATGTACCCTTCAGAGAGGGTGGATTAACATCTGAATCAACGTCTGAAAGGAATACATTAGGGCCGGTGGACATCCATGCTTTTCACCTTCATTGGTGGGGAAAACAACGTATAATTCCCTGATCTTGTATATCGGACAAGTGCAGAGATGTGTGTGTATCACAGTTGGATACGATTTAATATAACATTAGGGACCCCAATAACATGTAAATTATGTCACATTATGTTTCTATCAATCAAATCAAATGTTTTCTCCAAATCCCAAAAAAACCAAAAATAATCTCCCTCTTTTAACCTTACCAAATTTCTCCATTATGTTGAAGCAGTGGTCCACTGTACTATGCCCTCCGCTGAACCCCATTTCAGAGGGCTGCAAGATATTGTTACTTTGAGTCCACTCCTCTTGTCTGAGCAACAAACATTTGGAGAATAACTTACTGGCAAAGTCCAGTGGGGGAATTGGTCTTCGACCGTGGGGGGCTGATGCTCCAAGAACTATTTGTTCAAGGAGATGGCATAAACCCTGTCTCGCCAACTGCATTAAACATAAAACTATTTTGTGTCCTTCAAAAAAAATCTCCCATTGTTTCTCAACATATTTATTCTTTGTCTTTTGGCAATTTGTATATGCCATTCTGAAACAATACATTTTCAAGATTCTACATACTGCATCGAACCATGGAGCATAACTTCCTATAACCTGGACCCCCTGAACTTGGGGATGCTGTTTGCCATAGCTCTGTCACGGATAGATTCAACCAAAGATTCCAACTGACACTTTCCTTTGTGGCCTCTGAATTATTTAACAGTTCTAAGAGAATATCTTAATTTCTTGTGATTTAGTCATTCTTTGCTATGCTTCCTTGTTGAGCTTAGGCATCACTAACCAGGCCATCTGGCTTGCAGACATCTTCTTCGTGGTGCCTACACAGGCCATTGGCAAATTAACTCATGAGGACAGTGTTCACTCTTTGTTCACACAGAAATGCAAAATTTCATCACATTCCTGAAGAAAAAACAATGCACAGTAAAGTAATCGATGACTGTGGAACAGTATTGCTGATCTTGTATGCTTACACTGCACCATTTGGCACTAAAGATCCCAGAAAATCCCTGGGCAGACCGCCAAAGTACATCATCAAATCAGTGCTCCTTTTGTGACCAATTTTACTGTCCAAACATTTGCACTAAATTTCTTTACACTATTTTTCTCGGAAACCTGAAACCCCTGGTAGTGTTTATTTATTCTTACTATATTTTTGAGCAACAGGACTGGTCCTATATGTCTAAAAATGTACTACCGATCACTCAATTTCCTCAACAGATAGCACCTCCGCCCTCACGCCATTAGCGGTCACCGCTATTAGCGGTGACTGTTAAATTGCGGATAGCGTCATCGCACCAGAACGGGAAAGAGCACGGCGGCCATCTTTAAAAACACAATCCATTGCCATCCTCTGCACCCTGGACCTGTTTTGAGTTGGGAGCTGTGCAAATTCATCTGGGACACCTGCATCATGCCCAAGGCTTTGAAGAAAACCAGTGACAGGCAGCGCAAGGAAAAATATACCAATGAGGAATTGGTCATGTTAACACAGACCCTTGCAGAGCATGCAGATGTAGTCTTTGCAAATGACATGCGCCGGCCAACCTTGCTGAAGAAAAAAGCCATCTGGGAGGAGGAAGCTCTCAAAGTCAGTGCTGTGGGCACCAGCACGCGCACTGTGCGCGAATACAAGAAGAGGTGGAACGACCTCAGGCTGCGGGTGAGGGGCATCCTGGCTGAGAACCATCGCATTGCCAGTGCCGGTGGAGATGGCTCACCAATCCGGATGAAGGAATGGGAAGAGACATGCGCAAACATGATTGCCGTTGAATCCATTGAGGGAGTGGGCAGCATGGAGATCGGCATGGGTACCACTTCAGATGGAGGTGAGTGTAAACATGACAGGATGCGGTGTGAATGTACTGTTACCCCCATATGTGAGCACAGACTCCTCTCATGCATGGACACACATCCACACATGCATCCATCCCTCACCATGTCAGTGACAGACCCAAACACACACACATGCACACATCACCAGAGACAAGTCCCAAACACAACCATGCATGGATGAGGCACTGAACTGGCACATCACCTGCATCCACAACCACTGAATCCCAATGGCCACAACTGCATCATTCATGTAATCTTCTTTAAGTATATTGAAACGCAACCAATGACATCCCCCTTCTCGTCCCTGACAGGCTCACATACAGATGGGGAGGATGCCGCTGATGCATCAAAGGCACCAGCTACATGCAAGAGGCCAAGGGCACGGGAGCCGGAGGATACCCCTGCAACATCCAGGGGCAAGGGGGGAAGGCCATACCTGACGAGTAGGAAACATCGTCATAGTGCCACTGCCAGGGCAGTAGTAGCTGCACCACCAACTGCGGCACCACCACCGGAGGTGAACCCACTGGCACCAATGCCAGCCACCGAGGGCCCACCATCAGCTGCGGCAAACTTCGCTGGTGAGGCAGCCGCCACTGCCCCCCTATCCGATCCGGAGGACACCCTAGTCCAGCACATGGAGATGCACACCCCAAACCCCCCTGGAGCCCCAGAGCCTGTGCCATTTCAGACCCCTGGGTCTGATGGGACTGTTGAGGACACCAACCCTGCAATCATGTCCCCCATGTTAGCATCACCTGCTGCAGTGGATGCATCTGAGGGCACAGCATCCAGTGCACGGTCACCCAGCACTGCCCCCCAACTGACCACCATCCTGCAGCGCCAAAACGAGCTGACTGTGCTGGTTGGCCAGCATGTTGAGGAGGCTGCCAATCTCAGAGAGAACATTGTCGAGACGGCGAGGCACTCCACTGAGCGGATGGACGCCAACACCGACAGGCTATGCAATGAGATAGCGAGGCTCAGGGAGGTCCTTGTTCGCATGGCTGACACTATGGACCGCCACTTTTCCCAACAAGGCCAGTCTGCCCCATCCTCATCTTCCGGGTCGAGACAAACAAGCCCCCTCCGGCGCTCATCGCGCACCACCAGGCGCACGTCTGGCAACCCTCAAAATCCTTTCAAGGACAATGGAAAATAGGGGGATGATGGAGATTCCTCTGTGTGCATTGGCCAGGGAAAACATGGCAGACACATGAGGGACTGTTGTGGGGGGTGGTGGGAAGGGTGTCATGGGTCTGTTGTGGGGGGTGGTGGGAAGGGTGTTATGGGTCTGTTGTGGGGGGCGGTGGGAAGGGTGTTATGGGTCTGTTGTGGGGGGTGGTGGGAAGGGTGTTATGGGTCTGTTGTGGGGGGTGGTGGGATGTTTTGGGGCTTGCACTTCTACACCTTTATGTCACTCAATACACTGGTTTCTGATCAAAACACAGGCTTGGACATCTTCATTGTGTGTGTGTACTTTATTGGCGACAGGGTCCATTGCGTGTTTCAAAACATACCCCAGTGCATTACCCCCCATATCCATGTGAAAGTACGAAAACATGTTCCTCAGAATATTTGGTTGATCAGATGCTGTCTCACAGCACGTCCCCCTCCTGGCCATCCCCTCTTGCAACACCTGCATCCCCTTCACCTCCGTCCTCATCATCATCCTCATCAGGTGCTTCTATTTCAACGTCAGGGGGCAGTGGCACATTCCGTCTGATACACATATTGTGCAGCATGACACATGCCATGGTGATCTTGCCCACCTTCTCATGTCCATACAGGAGAGCACCACCAGACCTGCTAATGCACCTAAAATGTGACTTCAAAAGTCCAAAAGTCGGCTCGATCACGATGCGGGTACGGGTATGTGCACGATTGTATTCCTCCTTGTGCCTGTTCTGTGGGTTCTGTACAGGTCTGAGGAGCCAGGTCTTCAGGGGATAGCCCGCATCACCTGTATGGGGGACTGACCAGGGTCCTGTTACTGTTCACCTCAAGAGCGGCCTGTTCACATCACACAAATTGACATTGCATTGTGATTCAAGTACTAAATTGACAGTATACATGCAGATTGTCTGTGTGACAGCAACGTGCAAGGGGGAGGTCGACCCTGCAAGTAGAAATGCCACATTAATGCCTCCAACAGTAATTGACATGTCCTGGGTGAGGCCAGGTCTTAGGTGTCCCTGGCCCAGGCAAATTTGGTACCACACTGCTAGTGTACTGACATTCTGACACCGATGTTGCCATGCTGTGAAGCATCACTTCAGTGGTGCCATAGGTGTGTGGTTCAGTGCTATGTCTAGCGGTGATCCCTTTGCATGCATTCAAGGGCGCATTGCTTGATTGATGTTGTGCTGCACTGATTCTGTATTACTGTCTTGACGCCATGTTGCTGATTTGTGTAATATGTGGCGTGGCATGATGTGCAATGTGGATGGATGTGTAATATTTTGCAACCTGCATTGTTCTCAATGTTGTGCACCTTCGAATTGCATGTGGGTTCTTCTCAAGTACATCGTGGCCTTCCCTGATGGACATTGGCGTACATCTGTATGTCCATTTTCCCTACAGATGCCAGTCAACACCCAGTTGGAGTATGTATCTCTCCCCCCCCCCATTCACACCCAGTTGGAGTATGTATCTCTCCCCCCCATTCACACCCAGTTGCAGTATGTATCTCTCCCCCCCATTCACACCCAGTTGGAGTATGTATCTCTCCCCCCCCATTCACACCCAGTTGGAGTATGTATCTCTCCCCCCCATTCACACCCAGTTGGAGTATGTATCTCTCCCCCCCCATTCACACCCAGTTGGAGTATGTATCTACCCCCCCCCATTCACACCCAGTTGGTGTATGTATCTCTCCCCCCCCAAATCACATTGCCATGTGCTTGCCCTGCTACTCACCAAGTAGCCACAAACGTTGTCCGGTGTGTCGCTCCATGTAGCGTGGGATAGTTCAGTTCCGCAGAAACATGGAATCATGTGTTGATCCTGGAAATCTGGCACAGCAATGTGTGATCATCTTGTTGGCGTCACATACCATTTGGACATTGATAGAGTGGAATTGCTTCCTGTTTCGGTACACTACTTCATTGTGATGTGGGACCACCAATTCCCCATGAGTACAGTCGATGGCCCCGATGCAACTTGGGATGCCTGCCAGTGAATAGAAGCCAACTTTTGTGTTTGCAATCTCCTGGGCAGTATGTTGCATGGATATGTGTTCAGGTGCATGCTTCAGGAGTGCATCGAGTACCTGGTTCAGCGTGCGTGAGAATACTGGTTGTGAGATGCCATGCATCTGTCCCACTGTATGCTGATAGGTGCCTGTGGCCAGGAAGTGGAGCACACTCACCACCTTCAGTAGCGGGGGGATGGCAGTTCTGATGTCTATGAGGCTCACAATGTCGTCGTGGATCATGACCACGATGCTGGTGATGGTAACCCTGTCCAGACGGTACAGGGTGTGTATCTGCTCAGGGGTCAGGTTAAAGGGACTGGCTCTGATCCTGGGGATTGGTGGGTGCCTCTGTGGTATGATTAGGTGCCGTTGTGGTGCTTGCTGTGCCTGTCTTGCCCTCCTCCTCCTCCTCCTCCTCCTCCTGCGTCTCCTTTGTGCTGCCTGTTGTTGTAGCAGCTGCGCTGCAATGAGGTCCTCCAGGCCATGTAATGCTGCCAGTATTGGAACCAGCTTGGTGTGGGAAGGGGTGTGGGAAGGGGTGTGGTGTGCTCCTTTTGAGCTGCCACAGTCTCCTCCATTGCCTCCACCTGTGCTGATTTGGTCCACCTGTGGCAGGTGGGAACACTGCTCATTTCCCTTAACGGGTGGTCGGCGATGCCGGTATTAGCACCATGGCGGTAAGTGGTTTGGGGGGATTTACCATGCCGCTATTAGCATGTGCACTGGCCTTGTGATGCTGTGCTAATAGCGGCATAGCGTAATTTACGGGATGGAGGGTCGCGCGCACGCGGCCTGCCCGCTATTAGTGGCACCGTAATTAGCGGTGCCGCTAATAGCGGTGTGCCGGGTCGTGATCCACATGGGGATTTAACATTACCGGTAACGTTAAATCCCTACCGCCATCCGTGTAATGAGGCCCAAAGACTTTGCAAATTTCACATGGTCTAGTAACTATTACCTACATGTTCTGTAAGCAGTGCTACATTTATTACATTTCTAATTTGTGTCGCAATCATTTGTCTGCCAAGTGAGCACGGATAAGTTCAGTCAAAAAATGGATGTTGCTCACAATTTCATTTGATCTGCATATTTTGCCTATTGCACACGAAAGGTTGGGGCCGCCATGAAATTTTAGATTTTGCATGTCCAAGTTAACATATTTCTCTTTGTACGAACAGTCCAACATTTTCCAGCTACTGAAATCATTGTTGACCTTGAAAAAGGACACCACTGCACATAAGATTATCAGACATCATTTTCCTGGATAAATCACACTGGTTATGACAAGGTAAATAACAATAGCAGAGAATATGGAAATCAGCATCCAAGTGCCAAGAGACTACATCTACCAGCATTCATTTGCCAGAAAAATACTTTCAGTTAAAAGTGTGTGACCATGAATAGGACAACTGATACTTAAGTTATGCCCAGAAAATAGTTTGGTGATTGCAATTGCTGGTAATGTTATCTGAGAAAGTACTGTGCAAACGAATGTCTACAGAAATAAACCTGCACATAGGTTACTGTGCCACTGAAAGCCTGCCCATTAAGAACTCTTACAATAAAATTAGTGTCCATTTATTCACCTGCATATTTCCCACTACTTTGCTGCAGAAGGTATGCACGTTGAGCAGTGTCACCAATTGCATGTATAATATAACAGAAACTCTTCAAATTATTAACTGTGTATATATTTGCCAAATAATTCCTGTGTTGGGTTAGGTTTTCTTATTTAATGTATAACGATTGCCTTCCCTTGGTTTCAGTCTGCCGTTCTCCTTTCCCCATATCCGTTGCCATATCCTTCTGTTCTCTTCTCTTCCCCCTCTCGTTCCAGAGTGCCCCCCTTTTCATATCTCTCTTGCAGCCACACTGTCCTGTTCCTCCACTCATCTTTCTTTCTGTTACTCTAACCTTGTCTTCCTGCTCTCCCCCTTCCTAGCAAAGTCTTTGCCCTTCCTTATATGTCTCGGTTTCTCTGCACCGCTTTTTCGGAGCTGACCACCTCTCTCGCTGCATCCAAGCCCTCCTTCTCTGCGCTTTCCCCCCTCCCTCTCAATTGCACTAGTTGCGCACTTGGAAGGGTAAACACATTTAATTGATTTTCCGTTTAGGCATTGTGTTTGAAAATCCGATTCATTCAAATGATTATGGGTTAATTACAGGGACGTCATTTAGGGGTCGCCAGGGGTCGCACTTGCAACCCATGTGGTCTCCCTTGCTACCCCTTAAAAAACATTTTTAACCAATTGAAGCTCCTGGGCTGTGGCCAATGCCATGTGCCTCTTTGTTTCTAGAGTGTCTGGCTTTCTTGTTCAAACCTCTTAAAAAAACGGGGTTCCACAGGTGTAACACTTTGAGTAGTGGCCCTAAATAAGAAAGAATAGGAATAACACATAATTTGTCTTTCTGGAATTCTAAACAATAATTGCTAGACTCGTTAAAGGTTTATTTCAGGCACACCTCAGGGGGTGAGTCCCTGATGTCTGTACTTAAGCACCTCCAATTCACAATGCAGACAAAATCCTCCAAAAAGCATTTAGAGTAGAATAAGCATCCATTTCGGACTATGTATTTTTCTTTTCGCAAGTTGCGGTTATACCATGTTTTTTTCTGCCGATACATATGGTGATCCATTCCTGTATGAAATGTATATTATGTTACATTGATATTGTAAGCATATTTTTCATAGTGTACTTAGAAACAATGCTATGCGTGACCACTTCCTGTTTTGTCAAGGAATAAACGGTCGTGTTCCATCGCTTCCTGTGATGTCACTTCAGGGTGGGGTCACATTACACCACTTCCTGTGATGTCATAATAGGTCAAGGGTCATGTGATGTCGCTTCCACTACCCCTGACATTTTGGTGAAATTACGTCCCTGGTTAATTATCATATTTTGAGTCAAAACGGCTTTTTCTTCTTGCAAATGTGCCTCACCACAAATCCATTTGTTTTTAGGTCATTTCATTTAAATAAGACGATGGACGAGTTCCATCACTGCCACCATCACATGAAGTTTCCACCAGTGATACCTGCGAGACTAACGAAAAAAACTCACGCCGCCCATGCTATTTAACCAACTGGCATTTAAACAAATATATGTGACTGGTCATGACATCCATAATGTCTATTTCAAAGATAGCTCAGGGCCAGGATGGAGTATTCCTGCCGCCACCTACCTCTGCGTTCACTTTACACCCCAAATTAAAAAGCTTCTACCTTTCAAAGGCTATGTTAAATACTGCTGGCATCAAGGGAGGCAAGCTGAGCAGGGAGCCACGTGTCCTGCTCGTTCTGCGAGGCTGGTGGCAGCTGAAGGCCTTCTCTTGTGCACAGACAGAGGAGACACGGCCTGCAAGTAGCTGGGCCTCACCTAGAGCTATAACGATTCGCTTCTGGCCTGCCGAGGCCACACAGCATGCAAACCAAAACTCCACTGCCCCACCCACATTTCATCATATCCATCTGAGGCCAGCCAATAGGAGGAATGGGAAGGGCAGTTTGGGAGGAAGTGTGCAACTGCACACATGCTCAAAGCAATCATCGTAAGTGATCCTGTTACCATGTAATCTTCATCTTACAAGGGGCGGTGTTCAGTCCAGCCCCCCAAAAGAAAACAGGCCTCAACACTGGAAAGCCCCAGCACAAATTAAGCACTGGGGTTTTAAAGTGTCTTTCCCAGGGAGATCATAGGGATACAACAGTAACTTCTGCCTGAAATCTCCAAGGTTCTTCCGCAGAAGAGAAGGCCACACCTGCTACTTCCGATCAGTCCGCTTCACAGAAAGCTAAATTGACAGGCGTGACCCAACCTTACCTCTGTGGTCCCCCTTCCCATGGTCCTGTGCCCCACATAAAAAAACATGAACCAAACAACTTGATATGTGGAGCATACTAGACCCAGGTCCCTCTTTTGCATTAGGAGCAGTTCTTATGTTGCTGATGGGACTTGCCATCTTTGTTGTTGTCGCCTAATTTGGATAGATTTGATCTCTTTTTGCTTCCTAACCTTCTCAGACTTATTAGAAGCCCCTTTGTCCTTGTGAGATACCCGGCGGGACACCCACGAGCCAGCAGTGATTGCCAACCTCTTAGGATCTAACTTCTTGGGTCATGCCATCAAAAAAAGTAACTTTGTGTCCTTCAATCCACCAATTCTAGTTCCTATGGGAAGTATTCACCTCACTCACACAAAGTAGTACTATATTTCTTTTTAAGGTCCCAAAACATAAGCATGGGGGCCTTTCTCATGCTTTCACACACATCCCTGCCACTGCCACTCTGTTTAAAAACTGCACTGCAGCCCCTCTGGTGGGGGGGGGGCTTAATTAGAAGACATGCACCCTGACCCTTATCGCTCTCCCAATGGATTTTACAAGCTACATCAAAGGCATTCAACCAATCAAATATGATATTATTTAAATCATAAATGTTTACCAGGTCTTCGGGAACTTGGGGATATTAGAGGTCTTTGAGTCATCCCCAGAACTAGAACTACTGAGACGAGAAACGCTGGCGTCCTAAAGTTCCAACTTCTTAATTTCCAACTGGGCAACTTCTGGTCCTTTAGAGCCATCTGATGTTCCCTCTTTTTATCTTTCTCTGCTATTTCTGCTGCTGGCATCTTGGAATTTCTACCTTCAGGGTTCTCTGTAAATCCAGATCAATTAATTTGAGGCTAAACTCCCCTTCTGCATCTGTTAAGAGGCCACTAGTACCTCAATAAGCACTGGTAGAGACTCAGGTGACGGGGGCTGGAATTGTTGCAGTACCTTAATTCCCATCCATATAAATGATAGGGAGAGATATTTCAAAATGTAGGAAAGCCCTGAATAGCTATGGTCTGGTGCAACTTACCCAGTTAAAGTTAAATTCCTAAATATATCTTACCATTTATCTTTCCTTTCCTTTACAGTTGCTTAGAGTGACAAGGTGTGTAGCCTGACGTTGTCACTGACATATATATACATATATATGGCAGTGAACAAAAACAAAGGGGCTACGCATGTGATATCATCAGTGATGTCATCAATGACATTTGTGATGCCACCTTTCATGTCCTGGGTGTTAGTGTTAGCAGTGCACAGTGGTGCGGGCAGGTATGGTTGCTTAGCCTACCATAACTGGCGAATTTCAGGGGTTTTTCGGTTTTACTTTGAACCATAATGGCACGTTTGTAAAGGTTTTTTAGTGAATTGCACAGGTTTTTAGTAGTGCAACTTAACCATAACGTCCCCTTAACAATGTTTTATTTGAGTGAATTTTATGGGTTTTTAGTAGGTCAATTTAACGTCATTTTAATAAAAAAATGTTTTACTGAATGTCACAGATTTTCAGTAGGGCAACGTAGCCATACCGTCCCTTTAACAAGGTTCTTTTGCTAAACAGTATACACCTTGCGAAGAATGCCACATGACAATATGCTGGCGTACAGCACAGTGACGTGTCCCAGAATCAGTACACACTTAACAGTAAGATCTATGCCTCGTGGACAGTGTGGAAATAGATTTTATATTGATGTAGGAACATCCACCTTCAACATTTCCCTTACACAGCGCCAACACGTATTGGTAGGCAATGATTACCAATGTACTACACATTATATATTTTTAGCAAAAGTTCTACTTATCTGAAAATGACATCAGATAAAGCCATCCCTCCTCCCCAAGAAATAGCAGCACTGCTGTAATGAAGAAGCATGAGAAACAGTGCCGCTACCTTGCAAATAACAAATGCATAAAATCTTTCGCCGTACATCTACCGGCCCATATTACCATTTGTTGCCTCTTTGCTCATTGCCGTTCGCAAATTGCCTTATTACCTGTCGTACCAAAAAATAAAGCCACCCGTAAACAAAGTAAATATTATGTTAAGAGCGACCTTTCACAGTGTAAATAAATTTAAACAAAAAAAATGGCATACACTCCATGTAATAGTCTAGATTTGCAAACCAGTAACGTGTGCTACTAAAAAATAGGATTACTGGTTATAATCCGGGGCGGCTTTGGCGGGTCGTATTACAAAACAAAATCCTTTTTCAAGATGGCCACCATAGAAAGGGAAGGTAGTTGTTTCATACATAGCCCCTTTTCCCTTTCCGTGGTAGGCTGCAAAAAGCACAAGTACGTGACGTGAAGCAGAACCTGTAAATAAACATACAGCAACGTACAACGTAATAACTTACATTTTGAAATAATAGACTGGATTGTAAAAGAAAACGTTAACATTTTAGAGTTCGTAAAGTAGGTTTACTTAACAAGAAACTGTCAGAGACCATCGGAGTAATCCCATTTTCAATTGAATGATAACAATGGTTCTTTGAATGATAACAATGGTTCTAAGGGCGTCATTGCAAATGTTAAAGATGAGGAACACGTTGGTTTTTTCCCATACAAAAATTATGGGTTCTTGGTTAAAGCAGTCGCTTTGTTTCCACAGTGATTTCCAAGAAGGTGCCATGACCTTGGCCTACAGCACCATAAAAGATGTGATGTTGCCCCGAATATTGAGTTCAGCATACGGGCAAAGCGGGCTTAGGGTGTCATCCCACATAATTGTAATGGACAGGCAACCGCTCACGAGGAGTTGTATTTGCCGTCCGAAAAAAGCCATCACTCGGCATCTGGAAACCATGGCACGGACAGTACGGCAAGATGTACCTGGGTGGAAAATGTAACAGAAAATACGTGTCAATAACCAACCTCTAGCAAAAAATTGCAAAAAACACAAAAAATGTGCAAAGTAATACACAAATGTAAGTGGTCAAACATGACATTTTAGTGAAATGTTACTATTGACCATGTGTAAGTATAGTAACAGCCTACAAACACCGAGATTCTGCATGCGCCGTAAGATTAAAAAAAATGGCAACTACACAGGAAGACGATAATTCTGTTATGAAGGCATAATGAATGGACAAGTAAAAAAAAATGACATCTCGTGATTTCAAACAAGACCAAAAGAACTTGCAAAGTGATACACAAAGCTATGTGGGCAAACATAACGTTTCAAACAAGAAATATTAACGCTAAAAAAGGATGAGTGTAGTCATACCCTACAAATGCGGAACCTGTGCACTCTGCATTATTAAAGTAAAAAATATAACAGCACAGAAAGATAACACTTCAGTTATATAGTCACAATTAGCGTTTCGGTAATTTAAAATTAAAACGCGGTTCAGTGTATAGTGGTCAAAAGTAAACTTACATAATATTTACTGCCTCCATTCTTTTTGTCCAAGTCAGACACCAATGTATTTGCACCGAAGAATCTTCGTGGACTGATATTGCATGTGCGTTACAAACTTTTTGAAACATAACCTTATCAATTGCTATTTCCTTCAACCCTTTCATTCCTTGAATTGCTTCTACAGTTTCCCTTTCGCTCAAGGTCAAAAAACAATTGACCCTTATACATTCACTCGGATGCGTGGGCCTATTGAGCATCCAACCAAAAAAGCAACTCATTTGACCTTCACTCAGAAGGCAAATACATTCTTACTTTGCAACAACATATTGAAATTCAATTATGAGAACGGCTACTCCCATACACCTCCAGAACCGCTGTTTCCAGCAAACAGTGCAGATGGTGGGCTTAGTTTTCAAAACTTAGGACGCCAGTCTGACGGCAATATTATTCCAAAAACAATTTAACCCACACACACTAATTGGTAGTGGTACAGTGAGCACGAACTTCCATTTAACCGTATGACTTTGGTGACAAGAAAACTCCACTTTTTCAGTTTGTGCTCCCACATCCCATCCCAGCCTCCTTAAAGGTCACCTTCTGAAATAGTATTACATAAGTGTGACAAGTGCAATGCTGTCTTGTTTTGTATGTGTTTCTGGCGATGTCCGCGTACACCAAAACATGAATAAAAGATGGCAGAGGCACCGAAGAAAGCGGACGTACTTCACGCTGTTCCACAACCAATCAGGGAAAGTACCACATGTCCGTGGGCACAAACTTTTTCCCCCATTCAGTCTAAGGGGAAAAGAGACGTTTTGAGAACCCCCCCATATAACTTTTCCCCCCTGGACCAAACATCACCAAACGTTCCAAAGAAATTCAGAGTGTCCGATATACTTTTTTTGCAAAGTTTGGTGAGGATTCGTCCAGGGGGAGCACAGTTATAAGGCACCCAAAAAGTGCTCTTCCTATGGAAACAGCAACTTCACCATAACTACACAGCCACTAATGTGGCTGTCTAATATGCTGCAGTGATTGTTGGCAGGGCCTAGAGGTTTGGATGTATGTCCATAGATATTTGAATGTATGCGTGTACAGTGGCTTATAACTGCACTGCTTATAAGGTCGTTCTTGGGTGCATGTGTACACCCTCCCCAGAACCATCTGACTGCTAAGCAATACTACGGGTGTATGCATTGCTGTAATATGATGTGGTGGTTCTGGTCAGGGCCTAGAGTTTTAGGAGTATGGCGTACGGCTTACAGCCTGCAGCCATGCACCCAAAACTCTACATCCTGCCCACAACCACTGCACTATATAAAATCCATGTTGCCTTATAACTTTAGTGCTTATTACTTTGTTCTTGGATGCATGGCCATGCACCCAAGACTCTACGTCCTGGCCACAACCACCACAGCATATCGCACCCATTGTGGCTTGTAACTTCAATGGCCTTCGTCCATGCACCCAAGACTCTAGTCCTGGCCACATCCACCACAGCATATCGCACCCATTCTCGCTTGTAATTTCACTATGTATAAATATGGTCTTGGTGCTTATAACTGTGTTTTCGGGTGCATGGCCTTCAGCCATGCAGCCAAGACTCTACATACTATCCACAACTACTGCAGCATATGGCACCCATAGTGCCTTATACATTCTCTACGTACAAATTTGATCTTGTGTACATGGCCTTTGGCCATGCATCCAAGACTCTAGGCCCTCCCCACAAACACCTGATCAATAAGCGAGACTGCGGGTGTAGGTATAGCTGTGATATGCTGCGGTGGTTGTGGCCAGGGCCTAGCGTCTTGGGAGTATGGCCTACGGCGTACAGCCTAAGGCCATGCACCCAAGACTCTAGGCCCTGGCCACAACCACCGCAGCATATCACACCCATGGGGGTGTATAAATTAGTCGCACACTCATACAAACAAAAATAGTAACTGCAGCATGTACTCAATTGTAATGTTCGCTAACACCACACGTGTCCTTAGAACAGTTTGAAGTTGCCTGCGCACAGCACGGACTGAAGTACTATCCTTATGAGACCCCTCATTTTCAGTACTTACAAACATTCTGGACAAGGCGGGCATGGCAAATACATCATTAACACCTGCCGCCCAAACAAGTACAGTATTTCACCCATCTCTTACTCTCTGAACCTCCCCAAGCACTGTAGGAGACGAAAACAGTTTCCGAAACAGAATTTCGCCTCTGGTGGCGACCGCGCTGTCGTCAGATCCAAGATGTCGGGCGCATCCACACATTCTGACGCACATCACGGCTCGCTGCAGCCAACAGGCAAAGATGTCACGTGTCTGCGGTCATGACGCCACGCCCTGGCCAATCGGTATCTTGTCCGCGGAGCGAACAGGGAAGTGTGACCGCGGAGTGGACATAGATATCACACATTATTTTAGACATATTTTTCAGTCGTTTTAAAGGAAACTACTGGACGGATTGTCACCAAATTTACAAAAGCACGCTTTCGGGACCAAGCCCGCGCCGCAAATTTGGTGAAAATCCGTCCAGCGGAAAAAAAGACATTTTTGCAAAGTTTGTTGACGAATCGTCCAGGGGGAGCGGAGTTATAGGCCGCCCAAAAAGTGCTCTTCCTATGTAAACAGCAACTTAACCATAACTACACAGCCATTAATGTGGCTGTGTAATATATATATATATATATATATATATATATATATATATATATATATATATATTCAGTAAAAATAAACTTTGTTAAAGGAACGTTATGGTTAAGTTGCACTACTAAAAACCTATGCAATTCAGTGAAAAAACGTTGTTAAGGGGACGTTATGGTTACAACTAAAATCGAAAAACCCCTGAAATTCGCCAGTTATGGTAAGCTAAGCAACCATAACTCGTGCCACCACCGTGCACTGCTAAGACTAACACCCAGGACATTAAAGATGTCATCACAAATATAATTGATGACATCACTGATGACATAACATGTGCATTTACATTTCATACAAGGGGTTGTGAATGTAATGTTGCCAAACTAGCCGGTCAAGTGGCACAGCGAGTAGAGCGCCCGCTTTGACACCCGTGCAGAGCCTGTTAACGCAGGTTCGAATCCCGGCGGGGCCAAACTCAGCCTTTCATCCTTCCGAGGTCGATAAATGAGCACCACACACCGTGGGTAATAATAAGCAGCGCTCAGATACCTGAGGGTTTGTAGCGCTATATAAAAGCCTAATTATTATTATTATTATTAAACAAGTATCAGGGATAATCGAGAGATGTGTAATACACTACATAGTTCATTACGCAAAGTAGTATTCTAAAGAACATTCCATTGCAGTGTGCTTTCTAGTACAGGAACCTACTGATACAGAAATGTAGGTATTGGCTGCAGCATAAACCACAGAGGTGCTATATTTGTAATTTTCCAAAGTTATATAAAAAAAACGGGGAATGCTTCTGTATTAGACTTTTCCGCACTGTGAAACATGTAGCAATTAGCTAATAATGCATCACTTACTACATATTTATACTAATACACACAAAACATAAATAGAGTATAATGCATACAAATATGGGGCAAATATATGGAGAGTACAATAAGCAAACAAGAGGCAGTATCATTAGCAACTGTGTATTATGTACATGATTGTATTCACGCACAAAAATGATTGCTATGTTTCAGTCCTGCTTCTTCCCCTATGTATATGCATCATATGATGCGAATGAACTCTAAGGAAAGTAGTGTAAGAACATATGAGATGGGTAATGTCTACAAATGTAGTACCTTCTTGAATTTTCCGTTCGTGACTCAGTGAAGAAAGCCACCTGGCCTAGATATGTCATCAAACAAAAAAGAAGGAGACAGACATGTGATGTCATCAGTGATGTCATCAATGATATTTGTGATGTCATCTTTGATGTCCAGGGTGTTAGTCTTAGCAGTGCACGATGGTGACGCGAGTTATGGTTGCTTAGCCTACCATAACTGGCAAATTTCAGGGTTTTTTCGATTTTACTTGTAACCATAACATCCCCTTAACAAAGTTTTTTTTACTGAATTGCATAGGTTTTTAGTAGTGCAACTTAACCATAACGTCCCTTTAACAAAGTTTCTTTTACTGAATTTCATAGGTTTTTATTAGCGCAACATAACCATAACGTCCTTTTAAATGGATGAAGACCATCACCACCCTAGGTTCTCAAAGCGGGAACCCGGGGTGCTAATAAAAAGATTTTTTTAAAGTTTGTTTTTTACTATATTTCGTAGGTTTTTATTAGTGCAACGTAACCATAATGTCCTTTTAAATGGATGAAGACCATTACCACCCTAGGTTCCCAAAGCGGGAACCCGGGGTGCTAAAAAAAAGATTTTTCTTCCCAAACCGGTACGCCTGCGGCATCCCGGGGTAGGAAGGAAAATCCTTTAACAAGATGGCCACCATGGAAAGGGAAGGTGGGGTTCCATACAGGGCCCTCTTCACTTCATAGCACGTGTGCGTGGTCTTCACAGCTACGTGTTTTCTACAGCGCATGTGCATGTCAGATGAGGCGCATGTGAGCTTGGATTCATGTCATTTTTGTGTGTTTTTCTTCAATGCGTGTGCGTGGTCTTGACAGCTGCGTGTTATGTACAGCGTGTGTGCACGGTCTTCGCAGCTACATGTTATCTACAGTGCCAGCACTTGTGTGTGGTATTTGCAGCTACTTGTTTTCTACAGCGCATGTGCGTGGTCTTCACTAGTATGTGTTTTCCATTAACTCCTGTGCGCTGTTTTGTTCAACGCGTGTGCGTGGTCTTCTCAGCTACGTGTTATCTACAGCGCGTGTGCATATTCAGATAAGGCGCATGTGAGCTCGGAAACAAGTGTGCGTGGTCTTTCGTAGCTACGTGTTATGTACAGCGCGTGTGCGTGGTCTTCGCAGCTACGTGTTATCTACAGTGCAAGCACGTGTGCGTGGTCTTTGCAGCTATGTGTTTTCTACAGTGCATGTGGCGGTCTTCATGAGTACGTGTTTTCCGTTAACTCCTGTGCGCGGTTTTGTTCAACGCATGTGCGTTCTCAAAGTGGGAAACCGGGGTGATAAAAAAAAGATTTTTCTTCCCAAACCAGTACGCCTGCGGCATCCCGGTGTAGGAATGAAAATCCTTTAACAAGATGGCCACCATGGAAAGGGAAGGTGGGGTTCCATACAGGGCCCCTCTTCACTTCACAACACGTGTGTGCGGTCTTCGCAGCTATGTCTTTTCTACAGCGCGAGTGCACGTTCAGATGAGGCGCGTGTGAGCTTGGATTCATGTCATTTCTGTGTGTTTTTCTTCAACGCGTGTGCGTGGTCTTCTCAGCTACATGTTATGACAGCGCGTGTGCGTGGTCTTCGCAGCTACGTGTTATCTACAGTGCCAGCGTCTGTGTGTGGTCTTTGCAGGTATGTGTTTTGTACAGCGAGTGTGCGCGGTCTTCACTAGTACATGTTTTCTGTTAATTCCTGTGCGCGGTTTTGTGCACCGCGTGTGCGTGTTTGGATAAGGCGCGTGTCAGCTCGGAAACGTGTGTGCGTGGTCTTTGTAGCTACGTGTTTTCTACAACACGTGTGCGTGCTCTTCGCAGCTACGTGTTATCTATAGCACCAGCGTGTGCACATGGTCTTTGCAGCTACGTGTTTTCTACAGCGTGTGTGTGCAGTCTTCACTGCTATGTGTTTTCCGTTAACTCCTGTGCGCGGTTTTGTTGAACGCATGTGCGTGGTCTTCTCAGCTACGTGTTATCTACAGCGCGTGTGCGTATTCAGATAAGGCACATGTGAGCTTGGAAACACGTGTGCGTGGTCTTTGTAGCTACGTGTTTTGTACAATACGTGTGCGTGCTCTTCGCAGCTACATGTTATCTATAGTGCCAGTGCGTGAACGTGGTCTTTGCAGCTACGTGTTATCTACAGCGCGTGTGCGTGGTCTTCGCAGCTACATGTTATGTACATCGCGTGTGTGCCGTCATTGCAGGTATGTGTTTTCTACATCGCGTGTGTGCGGTTTTGACTGCTACATGTTTTCCGTTAGTTTGAAAAAGAAAGTGTGTGCGCATTTTGACTGGCACGTTATATGTCAAGAGCGGGTGAAGTAGTTCTGCGCATTCGGATGTTGTTTAGTTAGCGAGTTTTTGTGCTTCTTGCAGCCATGTTCCATCCCATCCTCATTACCCCTCACCTTCCCAAACATTATTTGATCAGATTGATGAGTGCAATGTTGTTTTTTTTAATATGTTTTGCCGCGATGTCCATGGACACCGGACGAGAATCCAAGATGGTGGGCATCTCCAAAAATCTGACGCACTTCACGCTTCACCCCAGCCAATCGGAGAGCATGTCATATGTCCGTGGACATCACGCAAGCCGCTTGGCCAATCCGTGTCCTGTTCACGGAGCGAACAGGGAAGTGTGTCCGCGGAGCGGACATAGATATCACTAATTTTTGTGCCTTACTTTTTGGTCATTTTAAAGAAAACTACTGGACGGATTTACACCAAATTAACAAAAGCACGCTTTTGGGACCAAGCCGCTGCTCCTACCGCAAATTTGGTGTAAATCCATCCAGCGGTTTGGGCTGTAGGCGTGAGCAAAGTTTTTTCTCTTTATGTCTATGGGAAAAAAGACGTTTTGGAACCCCCCTATAACTTTTCCCCCCCCTGGACCAAACCTCACCAAACTTGGCAAATAAATTTAGAGTGGCCATATACTTTTTTTGCAAAGTTTGGTGAGGATTCGTCCAGGGGAGCGGAGTTATAGGCCACCCAAAAAGTGCTCTTCCTATGGAAACAGCAACTTAACCATAACTACACGGCCATGGTAATACATGGTAATATATATATATATATATAAACATATATATATATATATATATATGTATATATATATATATATTATGCCTTTGCGCAAGCAAAAGGCATATTTAAGGTTAAAAATGAAGTCTCTATAGTGTTTCAGAAAATATTTTTCTCAATAACTTTCACAGTGATATTTCGAGGCAGCCACCTGTGCATGCACAATTTCAGAATGGTTAATTAACGGCTTTATAGTTTTCTTTGATCACATTTTTAACATCTTTTAACATGGGGTTTTCACATAAGAAAAATAAAATTTGAACTAAATATCTAGAAATTGGCCACTTCGATGTTCCACATTTTTGGCATGCACCTTATCAGCATCAGGAATTGATGCACTAAAAAAAATTGAAACTTGACTTGCCCAATTTTGAGATATTAAAGATTTAAATTGATCTATATATGACGCATTCGCAGAATGACATTACACAATTAACATCTCCTAAAAACTCACATCAAAGGCAAGTCTCAGCTGACTTTGAGATCAGTATTAAGGTGATGGAATATATGTACACTTTACAAACAAGCTGTACACAGAGCGTATGACATTTACAGTTTTCACATTACACAATTAACATCTCCTAAAAACTCACATCAAAGGCAAGTCACAGCTCACTTTGATGTCAGTTTTAAGATGATGGAATAAATGTACACTTTTCATATTAACTGTACACAGAGCATATGACTTTTACAATTCCTACATTTCACAATTAACAACTAAAAATAAACATCAAAGGCAGCTCACAGCTGACTTTGATGTCAGTTGTAATGTGATGGAATAAATGTACACTTTTCACATGAACTGTACCAAGAGGAGTATGAGTTTTGCAGTTCGTACATTGCACAGTTTACATCTAAAAACTCACATAAAAGTCAGGGCTGATTTAACAGACGTGCCTACTGCACATAACATGTGGAAATATAACACATGCTCTCTATGACACATGCACCTACAACACATGCTACTATGACACATGCTCATAGGACACATGCTCCTATGACACACACTGCAATGAAACACACTTCTACAACATGTGCTGCTATGACATGTGCTCCTGCAACACGTGCTGCTATGACAAGTGCTCCTACAACACACACTCCTATGGTGCATGTTCCTATGACACACACACCTACTACACATGTACCTACTACACATAACATTTTGACATACGACATGTGCTCTTGTGTGCACCTACAACATATGCTCCTACCACACACACTCTCACAACACACATACTTACTGCATACTCTTACAATACACACTCTAATGACACACACACTCCTACGGCATTACTACCATGACACAAGCTGCTGTGACATGCGCACCTACAACACACACTCCTATGATACATGTTCCTATGACACATGCACCTTCTGCACACGTGCCTAGTATACATAACATGTGCACGTACATGTGCTCTTACGACACATACTCCAAACGCACACACTCTTATGACACAAGCTCTTATGACACACACACTCGTACAAATTGCGCTTGTACAACTGCTCCTTTGGCATGTCCAGCAACTACATATGCTCCTACTACACACACATGGTCCTACGACATGCTTCGAGGACATGCACTCCTAAAAAATGCACTTGTACAACACATGGTCCGACAATGCACACTCTTACAATGCATACTCCTATCACACAGGCGCCTACGCATGCGCTGCAATCACATACACAGAGCATATGTGTTTTACAGTTCATATATTTCAAAATTAACACACATGACACACAATCCTCCGACAAACACTCTTACCACCTAGAAACTTAAAACATATGCACTTACAACACATACACTTATGCCATGCGTGTTTATGCAACTTGCTCTTATGCCACACATACACTTATAGTACACCCTCTTACAAAACATGCTATTACAGCAAACTCTCAGAATCAAAAATCACAAAGCTGTAAAGAAAAGTTGAAGGTGTTTATTGTTTTTTACAAAAGAGTTCAGTTTAAACCAACAAAAATCTAAAGTCTACAAACATCAGAAATAATAACGTTAAGGTAACAACAAAATAAACGTTATTAATACATAAAAAATATATGATATTAAAACCAAATTATCATGGTAATCTTAACTCACTCTGTTTTTGTTTCGCAATATTTTGCTTTTGCTCAAAAATGCTTTATCGTCAAAGTAATGTGACGTGTTGGGTGAACATTTGGTTGTTTTTAATAACAATGTTAAACTTTTTTTATTTATGTATTAACCTCTCAGTCTGGTAACAGAACAGAGTGGTTTGATGGCAAAAGGTATACCTGCTGAGGCTATCTTGGATAATCACCTGTCCAAAAAGCCTACTAAGGCCTATAACAAATATTGGGCTTACTTCTCCAACTGTTGAAGGAAGTCTTCTCCTCTGCTGCAATCCCCCCAAAATCCCATTATTCTTAATGAATAAACACTCCCCTGTTTTCAATTATGTGACCCATGACTGCTGCTATAAGCAGATGGTTTAGAGAAGGTTTAAGCGATTGCTGTCACATTTTGAAACAAACGACCCTGTCATGGCTTGCGCATCCCACTAGGCTTGCAATGATCAGGCACAGGGGGATGTGATTATTTTCTACTTATTTCAAAGAACATCCCATTTGTGGATTCAAGATGTGCATTGAAATGCACAGAAACACTCTCTTGTATACACAAAAGCACAAAGGAGATGAACAAGGGCATTTGAAAGTGTGCATCTCAGATGTCCTTTGTGGATTGGGCAGCACCATTTTTTGGTGCAAGTGTTGAGAGGGAATCAGTTCCACAGTCTTTAAAGGAAAGCTTAATAATCTAGGACTTGAACCCATCACTGCTTTAGGACTGCAATGAGGAAGATATCAACTTCTAAAAATGAAGTTTGCCAGTATTTAATTGCATCCAAGTTTATTTAGGAAATCACACATATTTTCCATAAACCCTTACATCCATATTAAAAACAGGCAAGTTAAAATCCTTGGTAGGTCACAAAGCCAAATAGCCCTCTAACTGGTATGTGTAAAAAAAAAAAAACAGACAACACAGTGATTGTGATATGTCAAATGCAAGGTAACCCAGTTTATTGCAACGGACTGGGGAAAAAGCAAGATCAAAAGCCATACTTTCACTCAAAACTTCTCCAAAGTTTGAACCAACAACAGGATTTTATATAGTACAAATGAGTCATTCGGATGTCATCATGATCACTGAGTTATGAAACATATAGCTCCTGGTCACTGGCTCCCTCTACTAAGCTACTGTTACGGTCACCCTGTTTCTGCGGAGGCATTGGGGCACAGTTGCAGCCCTCCCGGGGGTGAGGTCGCTCGGGTCTGACGTCACCCTCTGTGCTTTTGTGGTGACTGGTGGTAATAGGTGATACTGCTGGGGACTGCTCCTGTGTGGAGAATAGGTGGCGTGAGTATACCAGCTTGTGCGCCTGATCCCCTTCCAGACCCCTTCTCCTAAACCGTGGTACCCATGGGATGGCTGTCCCTGGAAAGCTCACCTGTTGATTAGTTTTGGCGAGCACTCTGTCCTGCTACTTCTGGCAGGGGCGCTTTTATGAACTGGACCGAGTTCCTTCACTGGTCCCTTGCACGTGGTAGAACAGTCCTGCTGCGATTAAGCCACTATATTTCAGGTAAGTGTTCCTGTTTGCCTTTGTCTTTCCTCATCTGTTTTTGTTGTATTGTAAAGTTTGTTGTTTTGCATTGCTGTCCGTTCCACTTTTGATGTTTGCTGTTTTGCTTTCTTCCCTTGCAGGTGATGTTGCCGGCCCGGCAGAAGCTGTGGAGCTCGAGGCGACAGCCGGAGGGAATGAGGAATGAAGCTGCAGCGTTACAGTAGCTGGTAAATTGTTAAATAGAGGCGCGTGGGGTTCAAATGCAGTGCGGCCCTAGGAAGGATGTTCTAACCTGTCTTTCTTCTTCTTCACAGGGTCCGAGTTTGTGGATGCGTAGTGCGGTCCTGCAGCGTTGGGATCAAGATCACTGGATGTCAGGAGATGCGTCTGCAGATGTAGCGATGAAGCACCGGTTTCCTGGAGGGGAGTATACAGGAGAACGCCTGGTTTCAAAGGTAAGTAAACTGGTCCAAGCGGTGGTGAGCGTCACGTTGCACGCGAGTGCACAGTAACGCAAAGCACCAGCCTTAATGATGGAGCAGTTTATATAGCTGAGCTTCTGAAGCCACGCCCACCAGGTTCAGCTTGCCTGCCACACCCTGCCACACCCAATACGTTAGCACATGAAGACCAGACCTAGGGAGCCACAGCTGATGAGTCAGCACATGAGGATGTTCTCTGGAATAAAGGCTTTTAGCTCCTGGAAAGTTCTTGTAAAATAAAAGCACTCCTGCACTGAAATAAAGTAAAAGCACTCTGGCACTGAAAAAAAGTGTTCCTGCTCACATCTCTATATGAGCCTGGTGACTTTGAGTCCAGCCAGGGCCCCTGTGCTTATAGGTCCCAAAGTGACATAAGTGAGTCAAGTGACCCATTGCCCCCATGACTCGATGGTGTGGTTTTTGTGTTCTGGGGCTTGTGGCCACGATAGCTACATATGGAATCCTATATGTGCACAACTAGGGATTGGTCAACCGTTATCTAAGATCCCACCCATGAACCTTCCCATAAAAAAGTGTGTTACTTGTCATATTTGATTGCTGGTAGGACCTGATTTATTTCTGTGGTGAAAAAAGACATGAGCTCATCAGTTACCAGACGGTCACACAGTCCATGAACTGACTGCATGCTGACATGTTTATGTGGATGAGAGAGAGAGAACAAACATATCGCTTTTGTTTTTAATTAAATTAAACAGCCCATGTTATCTCTTGCCGTGGTCGCTGGGTCTCAAGGACTTATTCTCTCAACAGTGATTGCCATCTTGCTCTTGACACAATTATGAATAACTATTTTGTGAGTCATTCTGCCTTCATCCTGCTAAAATTTCATCACGGCAATTAGTTGTTTTTTCTAGTCGCATTTTGTGTACCTTTGTCATGTCTAGCCAATCGCAGAGACATTAATTTGCCAACTCCTTCTCACTTCCTGGTATGTCCAGTTCATCCCATGGACTTGAAACAGTTTGCCGTGTTGTTGTAACCTAATTTATCTCGACAACTAAACGCACACAATAATATCTTGTTCCGCTATGCAACACTCCCCTACGAAGCCTGGGGCTTTTGACATTACTTTTAACATAGCTACCATCTAGCTGGCCACAGCATTTTCTCTGATTTGTTCAAGTATGCTCAACTGGGCTTTTTCATAAAGCTACAAAGCTAAATGCTCTGCTGGTTTTAAAATGGCAGCTTGTCACGTTATGTTTCTCTGCAGGACACATTTGCTCTGCATTTATTTTCTATCTACCGAGTACAGGTGCATGCCTGGCACATGATATTTCTACCGATGGGTACGCTGCAACATGACCGTACCTATTATAGCCATGCTGCCCTACCTGTGCATTGAGGCCCTATCCTGAGTTCACGCCTCCCTGTCACCTAGTCTATTCTTTTTAGAAACACACTCATTGTGCAAGCTAATGCCTCATCGGTCCCTACCTTTGTAGCAAAACTAACTATTCTTTGTGCCAGCTGCATTTCCAGGAGAATTTTAAGTGCAGTTTCAAATGTGTCCTTTCTGATTTTATAATTGTATTTCTTCTGAGGAAGGCAGGGGGCACATGCTCTCTAGTCAACAATTGCCCCACTACACTTCATTGATCAAATTTTGAGGATGCCAGCTGCATCTAGACCCTGTTCTCATCCACACAGCTGAGGCATTTGAAAGATATGTTCCCATACCATTGCACACCAAGAGAGGCAGTGATTAAAACATAGCTGGGTGACACTGAAGACTCGATCTTGCAAGATGGGGCTCAGGGGGTCCGCATGTTATGAATCTATAGTGAGCAGAAGAGAACAGCGTGGAAGAAGGTTTTTTCTTTGCCTACAGGGGAGGAATTAGTCCAGAACAAGATGGAGCTGGGCTCCTGCAAAAACTGTCTTGCCGGAGCACTGTCTGTGTAGATACCAGGTCCAAATCCCCCTCCCCCCAAGTTGAGTAAACTCTCTGCTCCTGACAGCGTGAGTCTCCTGAACGGCATGCCCGTTTTCACAGATTGCATCTGAAAGTCATCCTTTGCTGAACAGCCTGAACCAAAACAATGAAGCTGTCCAAAGCAGTATAGATGTTTCATGCTTTGCACACATTTTAATGTCAGGGTGACCATTCTAACTGAGGAAATTTCACCATAACAAGTGTGCATTGCATGCTCAGAAGGAATGAACGTTTGAATTACTAGCACAGACAGGTTTCATAAATTGGTGGGTATTCCCAAAATGCATTTTGTTTTTTTGTAAATCAGCCAGCATCCCATATATGTATATATATATATATATATATATATATATATATATATATATATATATATATATATATATATATATATACATATATATATATATATATATATATATATATATATATATATATATAGGGCATGCACATCACTCAAAACTTAGCTCAGCCCCAGTCCCATACACACCACTGACAATCCGACCCCAGTCCTGCCCACACCACTGACAATCTGACTACCTCCCCACACGCAAAGGGAAGGGGGAGCGGTGGGGGAGTTCCCCCAGTAAATTCTGTCCATTTGCAGCAATGCTTGCATGTCCCATACTATTAAAGTGGATCAATCTCCTATTTATTCATCCATCTCCCCATCGTGGCATTAAGTGGGAGCTTGCCCAGTCTAAATCAAGCTGGCATGTGTTTGTGTTTTAGGGACCTCACCCATTGCAGATAACTCAAAGTGTCAAGTGGCATCACAACTAGCAAAAATGCCATCAAGGAAAAGCGATTTTTTTGAATGAATTCTATTTTCTGTTCCAAAAAAGAACAACATGATTCTGGAATTTCCTGCCATAGGCCCTAGATTATTGTACTAACATTGTAAACAAACCAACTGCCTATACAATAGGTATTTTGGGGATTGTAGAAAAGTATACATTTTTAGGATTTCGCCCACAATTGACTGGGTTTGATTTACCTTTTGTTTGCCCCCATTTGGGCCCCCGTTCAATGGAGATTGCTTGGTATCTTATCATCCAGGTATGAAACGGCCAATCCAAGGTGTACTTTGTAACCTGATTACCAGAAAGTAATCGGTGAATCATACAATACATCTCACCCAATACTTCTCTGTCCTTCTCACTATCCACACACATCACCCACTAGTGTTAGACCATTGGTGGTGGTGGGGGATGCCTAATGTAGTAAGGGGCCCCTCGTAGTCCCCATGCTCACAGAAGTAAACATGGTTTGATCTATACTGGGGGCTCTTGTATGCCCCCCTTCTGCACTACAGGGTCTGCATTGGTATCATGCCACCCCCGGAAATGGCATGTCAAACCAAGACAATGGGCCTCATTACACGGACGGCGGTGGCGATAAAATACCGGCACCGCCTTGGTGCAAAGGGGAATTACCGCCCTATTCCAAGGTTGGTGGGGCGGTAATTCCCCCTTCCCCCATTGCCCTTCCCCATTCCCATTTTTGCCCCATAGGGCATAATGGGAATGGGGAAGGTGCTAATTACGGCACCGCAAATTGCGGTACTGTAAGTAGCTCCCTGGTCCATTTGCGGGTTGGTTTTTAACGCCTGGAAAAAGCAGGTGTTAAAGTCTTCAACCCGCAAAGGGACCTCGTAGTAAGGCGGTAAGGGTTAACGGTCACCGGTACGATTAACGGTGACCGTTAACCCATACCACCATCCGTGTAATGAGGCCCAATATGCGAAGCGGAATCCCTTCTCAGTAGCGATAAACCAGCACAAACTCCCTACCTCGCACACATGGGAGTGTAGAGGCAGCAGGTCACCAGCAAACGCACAACTGAAGGCGACAGCCTGCTTACCAATTAGGCTGTGCAAGAAAAGCTGTAAATCCCAACTTCCTATTAAAGTAAAAACAAGCATTGGCAAATCCAACAGTTTGGGCGGTATGTGATAAGAATTTGCTAGGAACTGATATTATAGTAATATCTGGAAATAAGATCGCAACAACTGGCAAATGGTGTGATTACCTGGGCATATGACGGCAGTGCTTGGCAAATGCCTATTTACAACATTTATATAAGCCCCAACTGCTGACTTTGTCAGAGCTTGTTTTTAACTGGACTTGAATACAAGGAAAAGATAATAATCAAGTGGCTGACAGCACTATTCCAGAAGGACTCCAGGTCCGTAATATCCCTTGAGTGTTTATTATTAATCCCAAATTCAAATTGAACTTCAGTAGTGTTGGCAACAAATGTAGCCGGGACTGGATTATTCTTGTAATCAAAACCAAAGAAGAAGAAATGAAGCAACAGGGTGCAGAATTAGAAGCCTTACAAAAAAAAGATTAACGATAAATCTACTATCCAAGTTCCTAAACTCTAATTGTAAAAAATACAGCTAGAGATAAAGAAATGTAAACAGTTCTCCTTGGAAAAAAAGATCTGGAAACTCAAAAAAGCTATAGAAACATACAAAGAGGAAAAAAGGACCCCTATTTAAATTCTGAATGTTATACTGAACAGAATAAGACATATGAGTCAAGGGTCCACGGCAGAAATGGGGGTCTAGTTAGAAAATCATGTGTCACCTTTTCAGAGACTGCCAGCACCACAAGTGGAATCGACTCTGACATCAGTGATGAACCATCATCCACCTCAGCAGCACATAACCGTGAACCCCAACTGTTTTTTCAGGAGCGATGGGGGGGTCAAAGGGGCAGAATCAGGAAACGATACTCACAGGGGGAATACAGGGTCAAAACCCAGCAGTGGAACAGCAGAATGGTACAAGAATTGTAGCACCCATTTTCAATGTTACTGAATATGTTTTGTCACCCAATGAGGTCAACATTCTAAATAAAGGCCTAAGCTTTGTCCCAATTACATTACGCTGACAACTTCCAAACAGAGGCAGAACCTTGATGTTTTTTTCGAGTTCTAAAATTAAAATACTTCTTCTGAGCAGCAGCTAACAACGGAAGTAACACCACAGAAAGAAGTGTGAGTGGTCTAAGACCACTGTTCACCTTTTTACCCCAGCGTCCACTATCTGCCCAAATATTCTCACATTTGAAAACAAAATGCTCTATGAAACCAAGAAACTTATGTCCAGCAAAAATCAGACAAGCGATAACCTTACCAAAAAAGAAAGAGAAGCCGTCAATAAACTAGAAAACAACTCAGAGTTTGTGATAAAGCCCACAGACAAACGTGGGTGTATAGTCCTGTGGAAATGCAGCAATTACAGGGAAGAAGCACTCAGGTTATTGGAGAAAAAGCACACTACCAGTAGCTAGAGATACACTGCACACCAAGACTACAAGAAGAAATTGCAAGCGTCATGCAACACGCATGCATGGAAGGATGGATAGAAGAAGACACAAAACAGTTCTTGAATAAAGTACATCTGGTAACCCCAGCATTTTATATTTTACCTAAAGTACACAAGAACAACGTAAGACCATCAGGAAGACCCAGTGTGTCTGCCATAGGCTCAATTTTGGAACCTTTTTCGCAATAGGCAGATTTATTTCTAAGACCCTTTGTGACAAAGATGAAGTGATATATCTGAGACTCGACTGAAATCATTAACATCACATCCAGTCTAGAAATAGGAAAACAGGACATTTTTGTGACATTTGAAGTGGAAGCATTATACACCAGTATATCACAAAACCCCAGTATAGAAGTGATGGGACAATATCTGGACACATGTACCAACACAAAAGAACATTTATTTATTCTAAGCATTAGGCTTGCACTCACTGAGAACTTCTTCCTTTTTGAAAATCAGCTGTTCAAAGAAATACAGTGGACAAGAATGGGTGAAACTTTTGCCCCCGATTTTGCCAACTTGTACATGGATAGGTTTGAGAACCTTTTTACTGTCCCAAAGCTTGAATCCTTTTTCGGCTTCACTACATCAATGATGTGATAATGATCTGGAAGGGTACTCTCCCAGAATTAGAAAACTTCGGGAAAGGGCTCAATAAATGCAATCCATACTTAAAATTCACTATGACATATGGTATACACTCTGTAGACTTCCTGGATCTGGTATTAATGAACACAGAACATGGCACCAGTGACCCCAACCTGTTCCGCAAACCGCTGGACTAAAATACATTACTACATTTCAGCAGTCGCCACCCCCAGAGTCTGAAAACAAATGTGCCTTTTGGGCAATTTGTACAGATTAGAAGAAACTGTACACAAATGGCAGAAATCATAAAACACTCAGATATACTTGAACAACGATTGAAACAGTGAGAGTATGCGCTAAACGCGATTTGAACGGCAAGAAAAAGAGCAAAAAGCTTCACTAGAGAGACCTGTCGGACCAAACAACATCGAGAACCACAAGAACGCATGATCTGCATTACTACATATAGCCATATTAACAATTCCCCTAAAAAAGTGATTCTAAAAAACAGGCATATTGTGCACCCCCTGATTTCACACCTATGAAACATGATTTGTGTTAAAAAGATCCCAAAACTTGAAACAAAGGCTGGTACATAGGTACAAACAGAAACGCCCACAAACAAAAACACTACCCAACTTGTGGGGCTTACCCCCAGTTATAGGTCATCATAAATGTGGAAATTGTTCAGTGTGAGTGCTAAAAAAAATATGAAGAACATAAACCTATATGGCCTAACATGGGATTGTAAAGAATTCACTCATTGTAAAACTGCATGGGCAATATACAAGATGCAATACCCCAGCAATTTAATACATGTCGTGAAAACAAAAAGAGAAGCCCATCAGAGGATCATGTCTCAAAAACCAAGTTGCAGAAAAACCCATGGTGGAGCATTTTATGACAAAAAAAAAAACCACAAATATAATGACTTCTGTTGGTGTATTAATCAAACAGCCAAACCGCTACCTAGGGGTGGCAACGGAGGCATTGCACTAAGGAAACTGAAGCAAAGATGGATACAATGCCTCGACATGGTCGCAAAAGGCATGAATACCAGCATCAAATGCATTCTGTTTATTTAAACAGATGTATCAGGTGTCCACACAATGAAGTATCACCCACGCGGAGATGGAAACACTAGGGGTAGCTTACCAACCATTAAGACACCAGTCACCTATGTGCTTAATCCCATACTGTCCAAACTAGAAAGCATGTGTTGAATTGAATATGCTCAAGATAACAAAACATGATATCACTATGACAGTTATTTGTGTTGTGCACTAGGCCTAATTATAGAGAACATGGCAGAGATGTGAGGCGATGTTGCACTCCTTGCACTTGGTTGCTTGAGACTACCTTAGAGCACAAGCTTTAGCCACCACCAACAAAACATAGTAACACTGCCAGAAAAAGATGTTGCCCATTTGAGCTATGAAAACCCAAACGAGCTAGATGCATAAAACTGTATCTAAGTCATAACAAAGGTGTCACCGAAATTAAGAATAGACAGAAACACATAACAAATGTTTTATTGTAAGCAGAGATGGTTAGTCGACATTTCCTTAAAGACATTGTGAACAAGGGGCCGTACTTCGCTATACATGCTAAAATGGCCACCACAACATTGGGTGTGGTGTCTGTGCTAAAGGTGAGGAAACATAGAAAATGCCTCACACGGTACGTGACTATTGTTATGGGGGCCAGCCATTGGCATCAAGCCGGCCCCCTGTGGGTGGTATGGGTCACCACACCACGGAAGCCCAGTGCCTCAGAGGGTTGCCAGGGACGCCCGGTCTTAGATGGGGGCAGCGTGGGCCTTGCCCATCACATGCAGACCCTGCCAGCCTTGCTGGTAAAAGGGCCCCATGGTCTCTGGAGGATAGCTCAGTGGCAACGTGCTCGCCTTGGAAGCCAGACGACACGAAACAACACAGGTTCGATCCCCGGGTCCGTGCTTAGAAAACTCTGGGTATTAAGCGCGTTATAAATGACCTATCATATCATATCATATCATGGCAACATCGCCTGCAGGCCCGTGCTCACAACGTGTGGGCCTGCAGACCTAAATGAGAAACAGACTCAGGCATTCCTCTTTGGGATTCTGCAGCCGTTCTCTTCCACGTGCTGCAGGGGCTTCTTCTATTAGCCTGGGCCATGACACAGTCATAGGCAATCTTAAAAGGGCAATACACATGGGATGGACACAGCACATTAAAAGGGCAACACACCTTAGAGGGTCACAGCACAACAACTATCAAATGACTAAACCCGGTAACAAATAGGGAAACGTGTTTCCAGCTGCTGCCGACTCATGGGGAGCGACACGGACACACGAGCCGAGGAAACGCCTGGAGGGAAACTCTGAATAGCCTGACAAGTAAGTAAAACAACAGTGGTCTATTTTACCACCTTCGCGCAAATGTAAGGTGCGTGCATAAAAATGCTGTGATATTGCTAACACACGCAAGCGCCTAATGGCCCTGTGACTCTGAGACAATCCTAGAGCTAACTGCTCCAAAACATATGCGTGCGGCATAGACACTGCTCACTAAGCGAGCACCTGCTTGCGTGCATTATAAAACTCACTCTAATTTGAGATTAGTGCTACATGTGAGGATATGCTAGCACAAACCAGATTAATTGTTAAAACCTGTGTAAATATGTGTAGAATGTTAAAGGACTACACTGCGTTTGTTTGTTTGTTTGTTTTATTATTTATAATGTGCAGATGTACCCGGGGGTATCAAGGCGCAGCATTTACAAGAATATGCGAAGCTTAGTTACAAATATAAAATGTGCATGTTGACAATGGAAGTATATACAAGGCATAATGAGGAGAACAAGCAATATATACAATATAAACAAGTGTGCAAAGTGGGCGCACAAGGTTACACAGTATGCAGATAGCATGGAGTGATAGCCTTGGCACTTAGCTATCTTGGTGGTCCCTCGTTTTCAGCCATGAGACTACCATGGATCGGAATTTCAGGTAGGGCATGTCTACTCTAAGGTTGGGAGGCAAGGAGTTCCACAGTTTGGCTGCTTTTACCGGGAAACTGTTACCTCCTATGGTGGCAAGTTTGAAATTTGGGACAGAAAGGCAGTCTTTGTATGCCGTTCTGAGGGGTCTCGAGGATGCTTGTCTGTGGAATCTGTTGATCAAATAGATCGGGGCGGCATTGTTAAGAGATTTGTAGGTAAGTGATGCCGTTTTTAGGCGAATTTTGTCTCTAGTGGATAGCCAGTTGTTCTTTTGGCTGAGTCCTGTAATGTGCTCTCTTCTAGGGATGGCTAGGGCTGCTCTCAGGGTGTTATTCTGGAGGGTTTGTAGCTTGTTGGTGGTAGCCTTGGAAGTTCCCAGGTAAAGGGCGTTGCAATAGTCAAGGCGTGAGAGTATAAGGGCTCTAGCGAGTGTGAGGCAGCTAGTGTCTGACAGAAATGGTTTGGCTGAGCGGATTAATTTGCATGTGCATGCAGTTGAGGATGCCAGGGAACTCAGTTGTCTTTTGAACGAAAGGTTAGAGTCCAAGTAGAGACCCAATGTTTTGACCTCCTTATCAACTTTGATATGGTTCCCATCTATCATGAAGGAGTTGTAGGCAGGGCTAAGGTTCTTTAAACTGGACGTAGTACCCAGGATGATAAGCTCCGTTTTCTCATCATTCAGGCATAGTCCATGAGTGGCCATCCATGCCTGAATGATGATGTACACCCTATTTAGCAAGGCCAAATCCTTTTCATAATCTCCAGAAAGCGGAAGTAGGATCTGGGTATCATCTGCGCAGTTAGTGATCTCATCAATCTCATCAGTAAATAAATAAGTTTATAAGGTATGGAAAGGGTGGCTGTGAAGCACATAGATACAACTGTGACAATAGTTCTCCACAACAGGTCTGATGGACAGATGATCCAAAAAATAAAAAAGGAATAAAGCAACAGGCATAAATAAAGTGTCCAGAAGTAAAATGGTCTGCATTTTGTTGAATACCTGAACATAAAGAAAGAAAAGTGAAACCAAGGTAAATACTAGAGAATATAAAATAAATATATTACTACTGTAGGTGCCATAGCTTGAATAAACGTGGACCGTGAACAACTTTGTAAATCCATGAAAAATCATTAAAGAAAAAAGAAAAATGATCTTCCCTGTGTGTACAACAAAAGGTCAGTAGCTTGATAGCTTGATATGGTGGAGATTAGTTGGTAGAGGAGCCTCTACATAACCAAGAGACCTCACTCATTATTGTTTCATGTTCATTGTATCACAGAATTCAAAAGAAAACTGAGGGATAGTCAAGTGATTTGATGTTGTTTTGTTAAATTAGAGTATGTCCTGCTGAAGGACCCGCTGCACACCAAAAAGGAGGATCACTAAGGATGGGCGGATCTTTATAAAGGGCCGAAACACCTTATGTTGACAGATCTATCCATGTAGAAACATCTGCATAAAAAAGCAGAAAGAAAGAGTATGAGCACTTACCTTCTGGGCAATGTTTGAACACACAAACCAATTTTGAAAGAAACCTGAAATGATGATTCACTGGTCTTTGTTTTTGCACACTCTAAACGCATGGTCATCACTTATGTATAGCAGTAAAAATAAATTATCTTTGCAAGACAAAGCCATTGCTAGTGTTCCCATACCTATATGGATCCAAAATGTTGATTTCATATAAGGCACTTGAAGCACTAACCCCATACCGCACTCACACACTTTAATGAGCCGGCGTGGCTTTTTTTATTTGGAAGCCTGTTTTAAAAAAGACTGTTTTGTGAATGTGAAATGTGTGTGAATATTTTGTGACTATTGTATTTTGTGAATTATGTGGTACTTAGTTTAATGTCTTAGAATTCTGTGCACTTTATGTATGTGTATTTTCTGTGCACTTTATGTATGTGTATTAGATCTTTGGTTAGAAATAAAGGAAAACAATGTTTTTATTAGAATTAAGAATTGAAGTACTTTGCAGTAATCATAACACACCTGTATTATTTCCACAGGTGGCTAAAGTTTATCACACAAGAGGGAGGGGCAGCTTGAAACTCACGTGTTTTGCTTTAGCACACTTGGTTAAGACATGTTGATTACACCATTAGCCATTTACTGCTGCAATTAAGCCATTCACTCTCACCAGACTGCTTAGAAATAATGTACAGGAGGAGGGGCTTTGGCCGGGAAGGGGAAGGTTGTGGGTGGGTATGGTCGGGGATTAGCATGGCCATGGGACACCTTCAACACTTTCAATCTGTGTGTCCCTCCTCCCATGCCATCTCCCACTTAGCTGTACTCTAATGCAATAGTTTTGGCCTATAGGTGATGCTGATGTGCCACCTAATAGCCAAACTAAAAAGGGCAACACACAACCGGACACTATGCTTCAACCCTGGACATCACTCGGCAGCAGTGGCGTCGCTGGGGAGGGTGCTGAAGGGCCCGTGTCCCTCCTCTGAAATCCTTGGTCCCCCCTTGTCCTCCCCTACCTAAGGCGAGCAGTGACCATGTTCTCTGTTCGTGGTGTTATTTGTGACACTCACTGAAGAAAATATCTGCATATCGCACAGCAAATGCTCCGCTTTTGTTTTGAAGCTAGCAGTGATCTTGGTATGCATTCTGGCAACGGAATGAACATGAGCACGAGCCACTGCTCAGGTGTTCCTGCCCGTCTTCTGCACAGCGACCTCCATAGTGTGTAGAGCAGCTTGCAGCCCCCTCCCATCAGAATGTAGTGCATGAAACTAATGATGGGCCAGTAGTCACTGAATGGTTTCGTGCCTGCATTCTGATAGGAGGGGAGGTGCAGTGGGGAGTGGATAGTTGGTGGGCACAAACGCCTCTCTGCAGGAGTGCTTGTGATGTCACACATTACCTTTCATAGGCGCACCCCCCCACCCCCACTTTTGTCTGTGGCCCCCCTACTTTTGTCTTTGGCCCTCTCTGTGCGTCTCCTAAATTTGATTCCAGATGACGCCACTATCGATGCCCCATTACTAAACACAGCAGGCCAGGAACAATGGAGCGATGTCCAAGGACAAGCAGGTGATTTAAAATTAACCATTAGGGAGCTATCCACAGAAAAGGCGCGGGAAATGGACAGGAAACCCCGAATGGCTAGGCAATGCAAACTTCGATTCATAATTAATGTGCTGAACTACACGTCGTTTTCGGTCATGTAATCAGTGTGGGAATATGTCCTGAACACGCTGCGGAAACATGGATCGTGGCAAGTGGATTGCGTGTTGTCTAAATCGTGCCTTATTCGTCCTAATGTTCATTTCGTCCCATTAATAACTGGGTAGTCTGACGTCACTTCAGGTGTAAGAGATGTGGCTGCATGCACTGTGCATGGTGTGATGTCTCAAGGTGCACAGGTTTGACAGCGACAAGCAGTCATTGCCCGCTGTCGGTGTGCTGATTCCAGGGCTTCCGTGTGAGATTTCTGTAGCTTTAATCAGCGCCCCTCAGCTAGCGCATTATATACAGCTGCCGCGCTGGCTTTCTAAGAACAGCGCTGCAGTGTCGCTTGGCCCCCGCCCACCTCCATCCTCTCCTCAGTGTGCTCGCCTCCTCTCTTCGGAGTGATTTACAATCCTGCCAAGGACGAGGCAAGAACTGCAAGCTTCTGCCTTTCTTTCTGGGGTTCGGGTCCCCACGACGTGCCCTCCCCCCCCCCCCTGTTTGCGGTGATCTAATGAATGTAAAGTGCTCTTATATTCAGCAAATTATTCTATTTTGGCATCGTCTTGGTTCTAGACGGGAAGGTGGAGGGGTGAGAGATTTAGTGAGCATAGAGGGCAAGGCAGGTGAGAAACCTGTGGTGCTGATGGAATTAGGCCTGCTGTACCAGTTTCCTCTGTGCCGGTATGTTTCTAGGTGATTTGTGGCAGTGCAACTTCGGTGTCTATCTATACTGATTGAGAACCGAAATCGATAAGCTGTCAGTGCTGAAATGCCAGGCAGTGTAGAGAGAGTTCTCTTCTGCTCCAAGGTGGTTAGTGTGGCGGGGTTGTGCCAGCAGGTGGTTAGTGAGGGAGGTAGGAAAAAGGTCCTGGTCTGTTGGTATTGAGGTAGTCGGCTGGATTCTCACTGTATTTAGGATAGTTTTTATGTTAGCTGCTGGGTGGTGGAAATTTGTCTGGGTCTTGAAGAGTTCTGTATGCTTGTTAATGGCCTAGACCGCACTAGCAGGGTTTTGCCAGTGGGTAAGAGACCCAGTGGCGTTTTAGCCAGTGGGTAGCAAGCAATGATGTTGGGATGGGGGACAGGGTTTTAACTCCTGTGTTCGGCATGGAGGGTGTGTGGATGGACAGGACTGTGGTGGACACTGAATTAAGATCCTCATTGGCCTCGTCTGGTCCTGTGCACAGGGGTAGTGTTGATGTTTAGGTCTCTAGAAAAGGAGAGCGTTGTACCAGCTCGCTTGGGCACACTCTTCGGAGGGTGCATATCCTTGTTATTCTGTTGTGTCTGCAGACGAGCCACATTTAAAGTGATTATCTGAAAATCAGGTATTCTTCCACTATGCAGTGTCACCTGGGCATTGTGTTCGAGGGGCTGCATGCTTTGAATGGGAAAGACCATGCTCCTTGGAGTTTCCAGATGAAGCCTATCTGCATTTCAGTGGGACCGCATGTAGTGGCCATAGTGATGTGTTCCCATCTTTCCAGTCTTCGTAGGAGTCTTGCCACCCCCATTTTTCACTCATTGTAGACGGTTTAGCAGATATTCCAGGAGGCCTAGGTAAAGGTTGTTGGCATAATCCAGTGTTGAGAGTACTTGGGCGACGAATGCCATGGATCTTTGGGGAATGGTAGGTATGACATGATGCAATGGATTGATTGACTGTTGCTGTCAAATAATGGCAAGGAATGTGGGGTGGGATGTTTTGGAACCATAGATCATAAGTACATGTTTTGGTGGGTTACATTTGAGTGGAACTGTCATCCTTCTGTTTTTTTTTCCTGAAATGGAGATGGTTTTCTTCTGACCTTAAAGCCAGGGGGAGGCTGCTCCAGAGAGCTTCACCCACTGAGTCGCGCGTTTGACCTTCATGTTGTTTCCTGTAGGGTACATAGAAAAGGGGGATAGAAGTGGGGGATCTGAGACGTCCTGGTGGACATGTTGGTCTTCTGAAAGAGATAGCTGTGCTAGTTTGAGAAAATGCTCACGAGGCAGAGTCTTAAATTCAATGTGAGCAGATTCAGGAAGAAGCCAGTGCAAAGGAATGGGAGCCTTGGTAATGTGGTGGCAAGGTTTCAGGCCTAGGACCAGTCTGGAGGCCTTGTTTTGGATTACCTGTAATTAAGATACTTTGGGAGACCCAGGAAAAGGATGTTATAATGGTCTGAGCAAGGGTAACTTGTTACCCTTCACCCTTTGTCAAAAGAGGGAGGATGTGTTTGTGAACATGACATTGGAAAATACTTTTTTGTGACCATGTGGATCAGTTGGAGGAAGGGCAGGAGTGGAGCAAATAGCACAACCAGGTTGACTATTGAGCCACACAGAGGAGGGGCCCCAAGGTTCAGGAATTGAAGCTGGGATGGAGGAATCAAAATGAATGATTCAGGTTGTTGATGCATTCAAAGGCTATTGTCAATTGGCCAATCTTGGATTTGTAGCAGACAACGTCACATGCTGAAGTCCAGCGATGAGCCATGAGTTTGAACGCAATCTGTGTATCTTTTGCATTTGTTTGGAAAGTGGCAGTGAAAGGAGAGATGATGCAGTATCAGATTATGGTTTCAGAAAAACATTACATCGCCAAGGGGACAGAATAGAACCTTCAGGCACTCCACAACTGAATACTCTAGTAAGACTTTCATCTCCAAAGAGTGAGAGAGAGTGAGAGTGAGTGAGTGTGAGTGTGTGAGTATGTGTGTCTGCCCTTCCACTATTTGCTTTAGGTGGAGGCTATTATCCAGGTTTGATGAAAGCGTTTTGTTGGTTGGTTTTATTTTTCCTGCGGCCATTGGTTGAGCTATCCAGGTATGGTGAGATGTGGGTATGTGATCGTGAGGTTAGCTACTGCAGCCACAATGTTTTCTGTATATGAAGGGTTGTATGTTTGTGCCCTGTATATTAAGAGAAAAGTAAGTGTGGATATGAGGGAAATGATGCCCTGCAATAGAAGGGATTTACATTCCCGGATTGTGTCCTAGGGTACAACGTTTGTGTTTGCGTTGATGTAATTGTTATGTACAAGTGTGATTCCTCGATTCCTCGTTCCCTCTGGGCCAGTGTGGGTCACATTGTATTCCGACGGGATGGCCTTGTGTACTAAAGCAGAGCGATCGTCTGTTAGCCAGGTTTCAGTGATGTGATGGAGTAAATCTATACTGTAGTCGCTAAGCTAGTCATGGCGGTCTGTGCTGTGTTTGGTTCAGGAGTGGGTGTTGATGAGGAGGCAGTTCTCTGGTTGCTCTGAGTTCTTTCTATTGAATTTGGGGAGTCCTGGGTTGTTTGGTAGATGAGACAATGAAGTTGTGTTTCTAGTGTCTGTTGGATTTGTCTTTGAACAGGCTGAGAAGGCTCCTCCTAGGATTGACACTGCCCTCCTGTCTCAAATAAAGATTGGTTTTAGCTCATTGTTCGGTGATGACTGGTGTGTCCTGGGGGATTTGCTGAAGGTAAGGGTTTCTTCTCACTCCTTTGCCAGTTCTTCTGTGTTCAAGGTGTGGGCATGATGGCCATGTCTGCTGCTGGAATCCTGCAGGGTGTATGGCGATTCAGCAGGTAGGTGCTCTCACGGGCAGGTCATGGGGATTAGGGATGGTGTTTCTTGTACATGGGTTGTTTAGCATCCCTTGGCATGTTTAGGATTTGTTTGGCCCCTTAGCAAGGAGGGCAGACTTCTTGAGACTTGATACAGCTCATGCACTGTTGTCTCGATCACCCTTTGCCATGGAGTTCATGCTGACAGTGGACCTGCCCCAGTAAGTGCTTACAGCTGTTCTGAAAAGCAGTTTGAGAGACGGTAGAGAAGCTAGACTGAAACATTGGGCCAGATTCTCAAAAAGCAGTGCAAATTAAAGGAGCGCAGAAAATGGGCTAGTTTCATTTGCGCTGCTTTCAGAATTGCTCAGCCCCCTTATTCTCAACAGTGACCTCAGCATTTCTGGAGCCTCCTTGCATTGCAAGCATTAGTGTCTGGAGCGCGCTCCCAACCGTAATGTATAACCACAAACCACGTGGTTGCTGGGAGCGCATTTCATGAGAGAGAAAAAAAAACATTTCCATCCCTGTTTTGGGGGTGGAAAGGCAAGTGTGATATCCGGGTTTAAAACCGTGTCAGTCACACTTAAAAGAATTCATGAGAGGGTCAGAAATGACAGTGTCATGATTTGCACCTCCCCCTGTACATGTTCCAAAAGGAGCAGGGGGGTGACTCTCATTTGAATTCGGGATGTGCTTTTAAATAACCTGAAATGCCCCCTTATTTGCAAAAATGCCCAAAGGGGGGTTTGAAAGGGCATCCAAATGAGTACATCTAAGACATGCTCATTCAGATAGCCGTAAGAGTGGAGATGCGCTAGCACCTCTCCTCATTTGTGCCCAAAAAAGATTTGTGAATCTGGCCCAATGTCTGTGGAATTGAAGATTTTGAAACCATAAGTGGGCAACCAGCAGGGCGCAACAACAGTGGCATAGCACAACCGCATGAAGCAAACATCTCTGTACAAATCAGCAACCTCACAGCATATATCAGAGTGCAAGTTAGATGTAAACCTCAAAGCTGAATTTAGCTAGGAGCAAACATCACAGTGCAAACATTCATTAGTAAATCTGACATTACACTTTAGCATGAGAAAACCTAATTGAGGAAATCACCAGGAGAGAAATGTAACCACATAAATTAGCAAGGAACAAAAATCATAGGGCAAAGATTCCAAAGTATCCCTGAATGCAGTCAATCTAAGGGTTTTGGAGTAGCCTGTGGGAACAAAACCTTCTAAAAATCATTAATAATATAGAACTAGTCTATGAAATCAAAGGATGCTTGAATGCAATCTATTGGTGCAGCAAATATTCTATGGAAATTAGACTGATAACAGCATATCAGCGTGGTCCATGGAAGCAAAGAATCCCTCAGGGCATTCAGTCTAGGGTACAGTCTATGGCAATAAGACAAAAAAGGTAACTGATCCCTGAATGCTAAGATATGACAACTCTGCGACTGTACTTAGGTCTGTACGCATACCTAGGGCATACACAGCGATCTATCCCCAGAGACCATTCATTTGTTTGCTTCTTGGTTTATTAGGCCATGGCAATATTGTAAAATACTGCAAGATGCCAAAATTGCAACTGCAAAATACTGCAAGATGCCAAGATTACAACTGATTTTATTTTAGATCATATTTGACATTTTGTCTGTCACTGTTTTTTGACACTACTTTAAAACATGTAATTCACAGGGATAATGTCATCCTGGATTAGGGCACTTCACAGTCCTTAGAAGTAGGAGAAATATAGCTTTGTAAACATGATCCTTCCACTTCTAAGTTCCGTAAATTAGAGTGATTAATTCACTTGTCAATGCTTTGAATACCTGTAATTCAAAGCGATTACATCATACTGAGTAAGGGAATTGTATAGACCTTACAAGTGGGATGATACAGAGGGCCAGACAACTTTATGAAATGTAATATTGTAATATAGTACTCTAAACAAGATCCTTCTACTTCTAGTGCTGTCGAATTATCCAATCTAGGATGACATAATGCCTGTGCACTGGAGGTTCTCAGAAGGGTGACATGTGAAATTAATATTCTAAATTAAGAAACTGAATATTCACCATCCCATGAATCGACTGAACAGGGATCACAATAATATTTAATGTGCAGGAATTAAAAAAGCAGCTGCTGTGTATTGAGCAACACCCGTTAAGCAGGAGCCATCTTTGGGGGACGAGGATCTAGTTCATTTTGCCACAAACCCAACTTCCACATGAGATGCAAACTATAACCTTTGTCCATTGTAACCGTTACACAGTAAATGCCTTTAGGCTGGGTCTTAATCCTAATTTATGCACATTGTCAAACAGAGGTAAATTCATGTAGGAATCTTTGTATCATACAAGTTGTCCTGGGGAGTCAGAAGTAGCCTCTGGTACCTGTTGCTATCAAGCACACCTGGCTTCCCTAGGCTACAACTAGGAACAAAATTGCCCCCAACTCTCAACAATGTTGAGCCCTGCTGAAGCAACTTTCAAATAACAGCAGGTCAAACAACTAAGCTCTCAGCCCAAATATCAGGACAATGTGATAAACCTCTAAATTTCACTCAAGAAAACGAGCCCAGTGGGCTAACACGAAGGGCCACATATCTGCATAGGTGGCCAGAGATAAGGACTTCAAAATGGTGATATTGGGGAGTGATGAACTGTTGGACGATCTTACACAATGTCAGAAAAAGTGTTTGTTCAGAGGGGCTATGACTGGTAAGAAGATAATTTAGCGCAATTGGAAATCTGCTTTGACTTTGGATATTGGGACATAGACAGCTGAAATGCACACATTGACAGAAATGGAGAGGGTGCTTTACAGGAGAGAGGGGAATATGTGTTTGTTTGAGAAAATCTGGGGAAAGTTTCTATTATTGTACTAAACTTGGTGAAGTAACTGAGTGTGTTTGTGGGGGATATTGGAGGAGGGTGATTAGGGGATGAGGCAGATTTAGTAGGGGGATTATGATTTATTATATCTTGCAATGTATATCGTTGTATTGTTAAATGCTTTGTATATTATTTTGTCTGTTTCATGGGATGATTTGTTTTGTTTTATAACTTGTTAACTTTTAAATAAAAGATTTTAAAAAAAGGACAGCACAGGAGTTCAAGGATGTTCCTAAAATTAGGTGAAAATGAGTACAATGTGGAAGATTCCTTTTGGATATCATTTATCCAGAATCTAGCGCCTATGACTGCCCACGAAGACCTCAACATCGTCCTTTCACATTATTGGTGCAAAGGACACAGCAATACCAAAGTTGTCGGTGTATACCTCGGAAGAGAGGTTGAAGCTTCACACTTTAACAATTGCTTCACATCCGACATGCACATTTTAAAGAGTTGGTCAGTGAACAACAAGTGAACGTTTTTCGAAGTTGCTCACTTGAAAAATGCAACAAATTCTTCAAATGAAAACACTTATTTGATGTTATACATGGGATAAAGTATCTGCTAATGTACATCATAGGGATATTGCACGCCACAGAGGAGTTCCATGACCAAGAACGGGATTCCTTTATAAGGTCATGAAACACCAATGTGACTCCTTTTGACGTGACTCCTTAATACATGGCCCACACTGTATCCCCTTTAATACCCAACCTCTTGCTTGATCTAATATAAGAGATCTTCCAGTTATGATACATAAATGTAGAATCTGTTTTGATTTAAAAAATAAAAAATAGGCAGCCTGTAATGTATTGCAGAAAATGTGTTCAAATACTTTAAACAAAAGGAATATAAAAAACAAATAAATTATAACATGCAGATGGATTCTTGCGCTTCTGTGTTAAATTCCAGCAGTTCACAAAACAAAGATATTTTATAAGAAAGGAATTTGAAAAGCTTGTCACAAGTTGAATGAAAATGTGTAATGACAGCTGGAATTCCGCTCTGTGCTGATTCAATCAGCAGGCATTGTGATGACACAACACAGCTGTAATAATTGATTACAGTTTCGGTAGTGATGTCATTATCTTGTCAAAGGTCAGTAGTGATGTCACAACTGGCCTGTGATATATGGGATGAAGTACCTACAACTAAACGTTTTAAGGATATTGCAAGTCACCATGAAGCTCTGACCAAATAGATTTCTTTATAGGGTCACGGAAATCCGAAGTGACTTGTAATATAGTTTTTAATTATTCAGTGAGCCAACACTGAAGGATCAAATCTGCACAGGTGGCCAGAGATTTAATTCCTTACACTACATGGCCGCACACTGTCATCCTGTTTAATACTTCACCCCTTGCTTAATCAAATGTAAGATATTGTCCAGTTTATGATATAAGCCACATTATAGTTAAGGTGTGTAGCATGAGCCATAGGAAATCCGAAAATTCTACTGCCAATAAATGTTGACTTGCATGACGGATTTGGCTGACATTTTCCAAACAAAAGGTTTGTCATGACCCCCTTGCGCCCCCCCAGATAGCAAATTATGGGAAAGATTTGTTAAAAAATGACAAAGTTATTAAGAAAGCATACAAACTCTGCTTTTGGCCTACTCCAATTCATTTTCCCATAAAGAAAAGCTCCACATTTTATCAAGCCGAAGCACAAAAACCACTGGCAGGAATTGGACCAAATAAGAAACAACTTGGGTACGAAGCATTGACTTAATTTCCGGGACAGGTTTGGGGTTATTCTATTCAGTAGTTTTTAAAATATTTGATGCTTCTGCCTTTTTGGAGGAGGAAAAAGGATGAACTTTCACCAGGCAAAGGAGATCATGTGAAGTTGGGGAGTTATGGGTGGTCTGGGGAGCCAGTTACAGTTCAGATGTTTTCGCATTATCGGGGAAAATCCTGGGGCAATAGTGCAATATGACCACGGCCATGACAGAAGATGCGATTGGGAATGAAACTGTGTCCCACGAAAATAAGAATGATATGGGGTAACAGCAGAGGGCTAGAGGGAGAAAAGGATATCAGGGGTTTGGGGGGGACCATGGAATGAGGAGCGGGACACTTGTGAGTGCCTGTGAGAGCAGGTAAGAGTTTGGGAATTTTTCAAGCATTTACACATTCTCGTGGTATAACCCCGGACATGGTAAGTTAATTGCCGCTGCATGTGTCGTTTGTTTGACATTATTGGGGGAATCCCATGGGAATCAGAAAAGAGTTAATAAAAATGTAATTACCCTGACAGTGATCATATCTACTAATCTACTAGGCAGGGGGTAACAGGGTTCTGTGCCAGTGCCCATGGCCGAGGGCCATGGCTACTGGGCCCCAAAGAAACCTATTGGGGCAACATGTACAGAGGCCACAGCCTAAGGCCATGGCTAGTGGGTCCCAAAGAAAGCTATTGGTGGAACATGTTCAGTGGCCACGGCCAGAGGCCATGGTTAGTGGGACCCCAAAGAAACCTCTTGGTACAACATGTGCAGCGGCCATGGCCGAAGGCCATGACTAGTGGGCTTGAATGAAACCTAGTGTTTTAAAAACAGTGGGCATGGATGAAAGCCATGCTCACTGGCCAGAGGTGAAGGCCATGGCTAGTGGGCTCCAAGGAAACCTATAGGTGGAACATATACAGCGGCCACGGCTGAAGGACATGGCTAGTGGCCCTAAAGAGACCTATTGCTGCAACATGTCAGCCATGGCCACTGACCATGGCCATAGCTAGAGGCCCTTGAAAAAACTATCGTATATCAAAACCCTTGAAATTCACAAACATAACGTTAGTTAAGTGGCAGTTAAGGTGATCAGATTTAATGCAACAAAATCCTTGAAATTCAGAGGATGTAGGAAGTGATGATCAGCTTAAGTCGCCGTCTGCCCTGCTGAAAAGCGTATGAGCACATAAATAACAGACTAAAAAGATAGCTCAGTGGGTTGAGCATTCTCTGCTGTGGTCTGTGTGTGATCTGCAAGTCACAGGTTCGATTCCCGACAAGGCAAATTCAACCTTTCATCCTTCCGAGGACGATAAATGTGTACCAACTCCAGATGGTTGATATTATATGTATATGTGTTCTATGTAAAGCATTTAGGCCTAAGTGCTATGTAAATAACACATCGTTAGTTCCGAGAGGTCATCAACGGGCAGTGCTAAGTTAAGATTATCATCACTACCCTTCTGGCACTACACTGCCCCTTGTCATCATCCCTTCAAATTGACTAAAATAGGGGGAATCCTCCTTCTCCGTACAAACCCCCTCAATCTGGAACTCAATTCCTCTTAGCATCTGATGCATAGAGGATCATCTTACCTTCCATAGGATCCTCAAGACCTAGCTAAACCCCACCTGCATCCTGATGAATTCATGTCCTCTTTGGGCTGGTTAACCACCTTTCTGGTACATCGGGGCACCAATGAACCCTCCCTGAAATTACAGAGTGACAGCGAGCAGAAACGCCCAGCAGACCACATGACAGAATCCACGCCACATCTATGAATCCAAGAAACCAGCCCGAACACACGGGTACGTATCACACTCCATACTTATGAAGGTAGCCGAAGGCAAAGCCTCCCACCCGCATGCATCTGCAATCATACACCATTTTCATAGCACATCACACAACATCTCTGCCTTTACAATGCAGCTATCGGCCACAACACAAATTCGGTGTAGGTGGACACATAATGAGTCTCTTACACTCACATTCTCTCCAGATGACTTCCAAGCACCCACCCACCCACATGCCAGCTTGATATGGGTAGCTAGTAGGGAGTTGGCCACCCCTACTAACCTTTGCATCGGCTAAAATGCAAAAACGCATTCTAAACTGCTGTGATGAATTTTCCCACACCTTGGACTTTGGTCCCCCAAAGGCATTCACCTATAGCACTTTGAGACCAAACCAATAGGAAAAGGTGCTATACCAATGACAAATTATATTACATTACATTGCTTCTGCGGAATTTTGAAGGGTTTTGTTGCTTTAAATCTGATCACCTTAACTTTTCCTTAACTAATGTTTTTTCAGTGAATATATATATATATATATATATATATATATATATATATATAGGTATAGATAAATATATACCAAGAAAGTGATGGTTATATATATACATATTGATATGTAAATAATCAATGCAGAATTTATTTGGATTTAATAGATACCTTGTAAAGTGTTTCAGAAAAAAGTGTGGGCAGGTTAGTAAAATGCACCTAAAAACCGTTTTGTGGTTTGAAATAAATTCTAACATGCAGACATATTCTTGATCTTCCATGTTGAACTCAATCAGTGCACAGAATAAACATGCTACCATAAACAGTTCCTTATCAATGAGTGCCTGTAAGTGTCACACAGCGCTATTTTAAAAGAAAGGAATCTGAAAAGCTACCCAACGCTTTTGCTGCAGTGACAGCTGGCATTGTGTTCTGTGCTGGCGGATGCAGCAGTTATTTGGACCTCCAAACCCAACTGTAATAATTGAGTACAGTTAAAGTAGTGATGCAATTTTCTTATTACAAGTCAGTAGTAATGTCACAATTAGCCTGTAATAAAAACATTACTTGCAGGCTTGTGTATAGGTATTGAAGACTGCCAGGTATCATAAGGTAGTTGTTTACCTTATCCCACCTTGGAAAGAGTGTGAACCTCACTGATGGTTTGATATCTAGCTTACCACCAATGAAATTGTAAGTGATTCTGTACTTTCTGTTATCCATCTAAGGGCACATTTAGAAGAATGGTGAAAGTAGGAAGCCTACCACTTTGTTTGTGTTGTATTTACTACTTAAAATTGATTATTTTTTTTCTCACAAAAAATTGATTTGTTTTTTTCATGCATTATCATTTTTATCGAAATGACCTGTTACGAAGCTCAGCCATTCAAATGCTCACTGTAGGGGCAGGTGCATACCTGCAGTCACAGTACTGAATCATGTTAGTGCCTATTAAGCCCGCCATCCCTCCCATGTCAATAAGTTGAGTACCATTAGGTTGGGTTATAATACACCTCTTATTACAGTGCTTAAAAATGGAAGGGACGTAGCATGAAATAATACTTAAACATGAAATGAGTATTAATTCTCCAGTAGGGGGATGACATTGCTTCGTATGTGAAAGTCTACAAAAAGCAATAGTCATAGAGAGGAAAAGCACGAATGTAGAGGCGCTCCAGGCCATTGGGTCATTATGACACAGGGCTGCTCAATTATTGAATTGATCACAATACTGTTTGACCTAAGGAAACAGCTGACCACACATTCATTGAAATAATTCACAGGATAGCAAATACAGACTTTCTGGCTCTGTCAACCAGCACTACGCATACTGCAACAAATAATATTTAGTAGCAGAGACATGCACGAGGAAGCACAGCTCAGCTAGCTGCTGGTGGTAGAGCCAAATCTGATCTCAGTGATGGAGAAAGTCTGGCAGGTATCCGGTAAGGCGCACACATGGCACCTGGTGATCGTCACATCATGTCCTATTCAGCAGGACTGTCAATCCAAAGGCAAGCGCCCTGGACATCAGGGAAGTCAACCTTGTAGAGATATATCAACGCATCAAAGACCTGCTACTGTAACAGGGGCGGGTTAACCACAGTGAGTAGTAGAAACAGGAAGAATGACAATTTGTATTTTTGTATTTTTATTTATTTGTATAGCTCTTTACGCCTTCTCAACAGGTAAAGTACCGCAGGCCTTCAAATCGGCATACATCAAACCACTACTCAAAGACACAACAGGAAACATAGAAGACTTATCTAACTACAGACCCATCTCCAACATACCCTACATAGCCAAACTACTAGAAACGTACGTCTACCAGATAACCCAAGAATTCATTGAAGAGCATTGCCTACTAGACCAGGCACAAGTTGGCTTCGGACCTATGAGAGGAACAGAATCGGCTCTCCTTTCAATATGGGACGACCTAAAAACAAACGCAGACTCAGACAACAGCACCACCCTGATTCGCCTTGATCTGTCTGCAGCCTTCGACACTGTCAACCACGCCATCCTCATAAAGAGATTAGAAGGACTAGGGATAACAGACACTGCCCTGCTATGGATCAAATCCTTCCTAACAAACAGAACAGAAACCATATGGATGAAACCTTGTAAATCCAAACCCAGAGTCTCCACATCCAGAGTACCACAAGGATCATCCTTCTCCCCGCTTCTATTCAACATCTACATGTACCTATTAATCAAACTCATCAAAAAACACGGCCTCATATGCTACAACTACGCCGACGATACTCAAATAATCTTCAACATACAAGACACCCGAGAAGAAAACACCACACTAGAGAATTGCCTTTGTGACATATTCAACTGGATGAACCTCAACCATCACAAAATCAACCCAGGTAAAACAGAGATAATGATTGTTTCAAAAAAGGGAGGAGACATCAACTACATCCCCTGGCCAAGAGAGCTTGGCAGCACACCAGAACCATCATCAACTGTAAAAAACCTAGGGGTCCTCATGGATAACAACCTCACTCTGGAGCCACAAGTAAACTCAGTAATCAAGAAATGTTTCTTCCTCCTGCGATCAGCAAAAAGGATCCTACCGTCGCTGTCATTCTCCAACAAAACACTTTCCATCATCACTCTGATCATGTCCAGAGTGGACTATGCCAATAGCCTATACCTGGGCATGCCCGAACGACTTCTAAAAAAACTGCAACCCATACAAAATGCAGCAGCCAGACTCCTCCTCAAGCTACCCAGAAGAGAACACATCACACCCGCGCTAAAAATACTACACTGACTACCACTGAAACAGCAAATAAAGTTCAAGGACATGTGCATCACGCACAGAGCAATACACAAACAAGGCGCAGAATTCCTAAGTGACAAACTACACCTACACCAACCGACAAGAACACTAAGATCAAGCACCGACATACGCCTGGAACCAAAACCCTACAACAGAAAAAACTCAGAGGATCGTCTTTCTCTCACCAGGCACCCAAAACCTGGAATTACCTACCTAAGAACATACGGAATACAACAAACCACCTAGCATTCAGGAAACTCCTCAAATCATGGCTCTTCAAAGCGTAACCACAACGGAGACGCGCTAGAATGCCCAGACATTAAAACAATGATGAAAATAACTCCAACCTCGACCACTCTCAAATTGGACAAACACTCAAACCAAAGAACCAACCACTCGACAGAGCATAAGACATCATGGAAAATAGCCACAAAGGAAGGCTGCAGAGACTGACCACATCCCTAGACCCACACAAAAGCCCAATTGACTCTCCGACTGGTACGTACAGGACGAACATATCCAGACCGGCAGACGCATCTAGATAGACGTTGGCCTGCGTCGCATCTGGATAGGATCGATTGAAGGATAACATGCCCGCACCTAGAAAAACGTGAATGCTAACATGTGCCACACCTAGAGTTGTGAACACCGGCCTGCGTGGCGCTCGGATGGAGTCGTGAATGTTAGCATGCCCACACCTGGACGGGTCTCTAGACACTAGCCTTCGTCGCATCTGGGTGGGAGTGTGAATGTTGGCATGACCACACCTGGATGGAGTCCTGGGTGTTGGCCTGCCCCGCGTCTAGATGGGAATGTGAGGGCCAACAAATGTCGCACTTGGACAGAACTGTAAATGTTAGCATGGTAAAGGTCAGGTAACCCACTAACCAATATAAGCTCAAACTCTGCATACTTACCTCACTCAAAAAACTCACACAACCATCTCTCGCGCAACAAGCCGCACGCACTTCACAACACTGCAACAACACATAAGCCGGAACAACAGCACACGCGGACTGACTCCGATCCGATACCCGCACCAAAGCTCAGCACCCGGTGTATACCGAGTTGAAGCTGCCAACAGAACACCACTCCTCTCACTATCCTACTCCCTTCTTCACCTTACTAACCCATCCCACCTTTATCGTTCACAGATCCGCCTGAGCGCCTGGGGACCAATTCCGTTGGTGACGGTGCGCGGTACAAATACCTTTAACATTTAACATTAACATTTAACATTTAACATTTACAAATTAATATAAAACGGTACAAAATATGTCACGTGTCAAAGGAGTCAATCAAACAGAAAGAAGGGTTAAAAAAGATCAAATATCAGTGCTTCAAACTTTTTTTAATTCTGCAAATAAAAAAATAACAGGATCTGCTACGATACCCAAAGAAGTGACAAAGGCTAAATAAACCAGGGATTCTAGAGCAAAAGGGCAGAAAGGGGAATTTACAAAAGCAATAGGATTTAGGGGAGCAGTTAGGAGCGCAAAGGCCCAAATGGAAGCAAAGCAATCAGACAGTGAAACAGGAGATTAAACATTTTAGATACCTTAAAACATGTAGAAGAGTAGCATGAGGAGTCTGGAAAGAGAACTGGTAGAGTCAAACTATTCAAGAAACACATTGGAAAACGGGTTGATGGCATAGCTCAAAATAGCATTAAAAAGAGAAGTTCGAGATCCAAAGCCATTAATAAAAGAAAGAGTGACCATGGAACTAGAAAACTGAAAGTGGGTAGCACAATGGGACACATTGGACACATCCTCAGATAAAGTTGATCATCGTGAAGAACCACCCAGTAACAAGACTGAGGCCTCCGCAATTGTACCTGCAGCTACAGCTACAAATGAGAGCTCAACAGACTGAACAAGACAATGTTCATCGCCAAGCAACTTCTCCAATTTATAGGCAGCTGTATTAGAGAAGGAATTGATGTGGGCAGGCCAGATGAGGTGAGTGGTAAGGACTGAGTTGCAGGATATATGTTATCCCTTTCCACCAGTTCTGTAGGTATATGTCTTGGCAGCAACGGAAAGGTGTGTATCTGTCAGGATTGTGAGGTTTCAAAGTCATGAGGACCTTTATGGCCGCAGCCACCTCAAACAGGCTAACAAGCTCTGGAAATGCAGGGCTATGGGGGCAAGAACTACATTGGCCAGATTCCTGATGGCAGCTTGCATGTCGCCGGGAACTTCATTTAAGCCCTGCCCCTGTCGGGCAAGGCACGCGGCATGGTTAAGATATGAGAGGCGGTCTAGGTAGCGGTTAGCCATGGAGACGGAAGGCTTCAAGGGACACGGCCACCCATACAGAGGTGTTGCATGTTCCCTGCTGGTGACTGTCCACACAGAGGACTTTTTTCTTCTATCTTCAGACACATGCACTCTTCTGTTTAATCCTTCAAGTGCTTGACCGCACTGTTGTGAACTGTCTGCTGTACAATAGTCCATTTTGGTACCTATAATGGCTCTCACCACTGTGACATAACTTGTTTTCGAAATATACGGGCGTCTCCTAGAAACCACCCAAGTTCTTCACTTTCTGTTGGGTAGTAATCTTGCACCCTCTACATTCACTTTATTAGCAGCGTTTTAGGGTTACTTATTTTGGAATCATGGACAAATCCCCTTCGGGACAGGAGTCAGGGGTTTCAGAAGGTTAGTCACCCAAGTCTTTATTGTCTATACTGGCTCTAACACACTGAGCATGAACTTTGTTAGTTTCACATTCGAACAACTCATCCTGTGATTTTCTGTATGGGAATTATTTGATTTAACTTCAATTCAATGTGCTAAGGATCTACACAGCTTCCCCCCTCCCCACAATTTAATGGAAAGGATTACGACGGGCAGTTCCCAGCACAATTCAATTTAAATGGATAGGGCTATTTTCTATAGTAGAATTCATTTCATTTGGATTTAATACAATGTGCCAAGTGCCTTCCCAGTACCACCCTACCCGCTATGCGAGATGGAGATTAAGGCTGGCAGTTTCCCCCTCACACTTTTGATGGCATTTAGGGTATCTTTACTTACATGGGAGGCTTTGGTCAGGGAAAAACAGAAGGGCTCCTCTGAGGACAGCATAGATCTGGTCAAGGGCTTCAGTCAAGGATTTTCTCCTGCACCCAGACTCGCTCTGGCTCCTCTGATTGGGTCCCGGCTAGCTTCTAGATTTCCCTGTCAATGTCTCCAATGCAAGGATTGAGGCCTCTGTGCTAGTTGTTCTTCGCAAGAGTCTCATCAGGCTACCTCTCGGAATCAAGAGGAAAAGCCCTGTTCTGATGCAACATTGACCTCTTATAGGGCTGATGACACTCCTAAAATATCATAATTCCCACAGCAAAGATTGGCTAGCATCTCCCTTCACCTCCCACCAAGACGTCCACTGGCTGCTGATAGGACCAGAAGTTGAGGGATATGTATGATATAGGCTTAGGGAGGAGAAAGATTTATCATCTCAAAATGAGAAGTGGGTTTTACCTTTTCGGGTTCTGAAAATCTAACAACATGGCAGCTATTCAAATTTTTCAGCTAACTACATGAATCTATATATTTTTGGATTCTACATTTTAGGACGAGTCGTTAAAAACTAATTTTATTTTGGCACACCCTTCCTGTGTGGAGCCACCATTTTTCACAGATTGCTGCTGCACTGAAATAGCTAAAAATGGACACTTCCCAATTCAAACATTAATTTCACGATCTAAAACTTTACCAATTTTCCAGTTCCTCAGACTAATGAAAATGCCAGAATCATAATTTTGATCATAACTTAAGTTATGTACATCACAAATGGTCCCAACTGGTTTTTAATCCCTTTTAAAAATGAACCCGGGTGAGCCCACTAGGCTATGCGATGCTCTTTTTATTTAGGAAAATGTGTTAAATGTTAAACATATGGAAAGGCATTATATGAGAGCTAGCTTTTTTTCTGATCACACCAGGCAATTCAATTTCTCTTCTATGACCAGGTCAGGACAGCTGGCAAGCTAATGTTTATTCTACCCTCTTCTCCTGAGCTTCAAATGGTCTTTGTTCAGAACTAATGCACACTTTATTAGGAAACTGAGCTTAAAGGTAATTTGCGCTGGTCATGTTATCAGTATCCCCGTAGTTCCAATGTCTCTTGCAACATTTCTTGTATTTTTAACTGAAGCTCCAAGAAGGTTTCCTTGATAAACCCAGACCCAAAGGTCTTGGAGTCCAAGTTTCAGCTCAGAGAGACAAACAAGTTGCAGTTCACAATTCTGAAAGGCTGGAATATTGCATTTACTGTCATGATTCCTGCCCCTCATGTCCCCAGCCCCCCAAGATGTCAGGCTGGAGCCAGGCCATGATCACCTACATGGCCCTCAAGGGCCTCTCCACCGCTCCAAAGACCCACTTGGAGTCAGACTTGGTGCTTGTGGCACCAGACTCACTCACTCCCATAGGATAACATTGGGGATTGGACTTGAAGTGCATTGATGGGGACAAGATGGATGCCCCCACATATTTCGGTTCCCAGAACTGCATGTGCGGTCTAGTCTTTTGGGTGTGGTTCAGCCCAGAGGCACCTGGGATACCCAGCGACTATTTAAGCCACACCCAGGCTGAGAAACATTCTTTGCGCTTTCTGCACCTGCTGCATGACAATCACCGTGTTCGGATCGGTCTCCAGTAGGCCTGCATCTTTCTTCTGCGCTCAGCTCCTGCAAGAACAAGAACACCGTTAGGAACAGCCTTACCTTGTGGCGCTTCTGCCCATCAGTCATCGCTCCTTCTGTTCTGCGGGCATCTTCGGCGGAGTCATTCCCATCCCGGCACGCCGCTTCCTAAGGAAAAGGGAAAAGAACATAAAAAAGGCATTAGTAAGCATTCTGCAAACCTTCGCTTATTTTTAAATACTGTACGAGCTTCAAACCCTTACCTGAATCCCAGCCGCTCTGGGGGAACTCTGTCTGCAGAACTTCTCATCCATCTGCAAGAGGGAAAAGACACTCCAGGTTAGCGTGGAAACATCTAGATGCACTACATACCGCGCTTACCCACCACATTTGTTCTCCATAACCGGCGTCCACACTGAAAACATCGCGGCACCTAAAAGACACAGAAAAAGAACTCAGTTCAATGCAAATACGAAAGGGGTGCATCGCGCATCGCGCTCTCACTCACCTTCAGCGCTACTAATCTGATCAGCACGCTGCCATCCCCGGACGCCGGCCATCATCTAAGGAAGGAAAGGAACGAAGTTAGAGAACTGTTCAAAAGACTCATTATACTTACCTGTCAGACTCTTGCCAGTGAAGTAAATAGGCAGCAACGAGCACGCACCAATCAACACTCCCCTGCGCTGAAGGCAGGACGGAGAGCACACTATCCAAGAAAACAAGGTGAGCTGTGGATCAAAGGGAAGGGTTGGACCCCGGGTAAGAAGGGGTTCAAGCACACCAAGACAATAGGGAGTTAAACTCTGCCAATCCAGTGTTTCAGGCCCAGTCTCCACTCGAATAGCCTCCAGGGAGGTCGTAAGAGGTCATAACAGGCTGAGTGACGTCCCTGTGGATACCAGGTGAGCGTTACATTTACCCACCGTGTACATGTAACTTTGTATACTGCACAATGTAGGCTGCTGTTCACAATATAATCTTTCTTTATATAATGTATAAACAGAAACAAGTCCACTCGTGGTATTCTTCACAAATATGCCACAGTTACATAAGAAACCAGTGTTCATTTATGCAAAAACAAAATAGGCCTTTCCCTATAAATGTTGTCATTTTATGTGCTGAAATTAAGTCTCTTTATTCCTCATAAATGCAATTTGTCATTCGACTTTATTTCTTAAATGTAGGGCATCATTCCTCCTTTTTAGCTTCAAAAATCAACAAGAATTTCAAATGTATTTATTTCCTTCCATGTGCACTTCTGCAGCCTTAAATCGCTCATATGCGTCTTTACAGGAAGTCAGCATCTGCAGTGCCACATGTCTTTTTGGAATCCATTGGACAAAGTTAACAATATTCCAGTTCTAAATCGCACTTTTCTTCATCTGAGTGCCTGTACATTCAAACAAAATGGAGGGAGGCCCATTCTCGCTCATTAACTAGGCCTTAGGTCGAAATCACTGTTTTGTACTGGCTTTTATATTTCAATGGAACTCCACACTTAGCCAGCTGCACTCTCACAATGGGGCCTAGCATGGCCTCACCATCTCTTGTCACTCTGGCACTGTCTTTTTACCGCACAATTTGGCTTCAGTGGTTAGGGTGGGGTTGTGGACACTCCCTTCCGGGCTTCACATTATGGAAGGAATATCTCTCACCTAAGTTGCTTCAAGGCTCCAGAGGAATGTCTGCTCCGAGACAAACAATTAAAACCTGCCACGGAGGAGTAACGGGAGTAGTCACTGGAATTATAGGCACTACCAGGAGACTTCATCTGCAATTCGAACTGTTCCACCCCACAACAGTGCTGCACTCTGGATTCAGCACTATAATGACAGGAAATGAACCAGGTTTGAGGGGCTTTTTGTTTCTGGTTTAAAAGGTGGCCCTCCCTTACAGTCACTGTTAACGGCTGAGGTTTTGCTTCTGACGCATTTTCTTTTTTCAATGCACAGCAAACTGCTTATTCTCTAATTTTCCAACAGTCTGCCTGGTACATGGATGAATAGAATGAGTATTCTTGACCTGTACCTCAGCTATAAGACACCTACATCCCAGTCTCTCTCTAGCTAAAACACAAATAGGGCCTCCAATGAAGGGAGAGCCAGGATTGAAGGCATGACAGCAGCTGCGGTACTCAGATCAGCAGTTGTCAGGATAGTGCAGATCGGTGCAACAGAAGTGTCTTGGACGCTACTAGCTACGTTGGAAGTGAGAGAGCGAGCATGGTCACCTCAAAAACTCAATTAAATGCCAGGAAGCCTGGAAGTGCTAAGCTACCTTTGTCACCCGCAAAAAGTGCACCATGTGAGCTGATGAAACAATGTAGTTATATAAGTAATGCTCAGCTATTTTTTAATAGTCTTTCTTCATTTGGTTCAGTTGTTATATTGTAACTACCACAGTCATGTCAGCAAAAAAGATACATAATACACCTTTGAAATCTATTTGAGGCAGACTACAGTGAGGGAGGAACTAGCGAGTTGGTCATGTCACTGTCGCAAAAGTACAGCTGTGCATCCATCAAAGATATTCTTCTTAAGCAACCACGAATCCTACTGAAGAGGATTGGTAGCTCAAGTTTTCATGCCTGGGCCCCAGAACTCTGGAACCAGCTTCCGTTTGTTCTTAAGGGCTGCAAGTCTACCACCATGTTCAAGAAACAACTAAAAAGATATTTATTTGAGCTGGGCTAATGCAACCATCTCATTCCTTTGTACTGGCTCACCCTCTCGGACACTGATTTCTGTTTATTGTTTGTTTCTGTCTCGTGAGCGCATTGAGGCTTATGGGTGAATGGCGCTATATAAGAACATAATAGATAGTTAGATAGACCAGAGCCTGTCTTACTGTCTAAAAATACAAGCAGGCTTTCAGGGATTTGCAGATGTGGTAATTTGATGCAGAAAATACATCATCAAATTACAGTTGCTAATCCAGAGTAGCCACAAAAGCATGCTTGATAGAGTTGCCGACTTTGCTTGAACAGATGGACTCTTTAAATATTAGCAGTGCATCAACACCTCCAGAAAGTTTGACAGAGCTGGCTCGAACTCCAGTTACCACTCATGACACCTCTTCTTCGGCCAATGAACAAATTTGCCAGATGGAACTACAGAGCAAATACCTGGAGAACAAGTGTCACTGTAACTAACATTGGTGTTGCCAAAGGACTGAGGAGGGCCCTGCTGAAGACCTCAAGCTTTTGTCATGGAATTGGCAACCTGACACCTGGTTCATCCATAGAGTTAGGTTTTATTTCGTGATGACATGAAAAGGGCACATTGAGTCCCAGAATTTTCAGAGTGTGAAAAGTCTCTCCCATCATTGTTAAGTTCCTGAATTTTACCTGATCAAAGATTCAGCTATCACCGTTTCATAAAATAACTAAACTGGCAGAAAAGAGTGTTTGTTGATATCCCATGCCTTAGGAAACTATGCATACTTCAGTCACTGGAAAGGGCAACATTTTAGTTGGGGCGCAAGTAGTTCTTTCCCCACTAACATTACAATAATTGAAGCTGCTGAGCAGACCCATCAAATGCTGTATTTTACAGCCATTTATTAGACGTATCTAACCATTTGAAATCAGAGGTTTGAACAACTTTAAACAAATAATAAACTACTTTTGGCCCATTTTAAAAACTCACTGAAAACTGCACATTTATTATTATTTATTTATTTGTTTAATTTCAAAATAACTTTCCAAAATGTACACATATCATCAATCTAATACATCAATCTAAAACCCTAATAAAAAGGCATCATAATACAAGCTTCTCATAAGCACCATATTAAAAACACATAGTGACCTAATAGAGCATAATCAATTAAGCATATTCAATGGAACAAAACTTTCACGCACAATATATACATATCCATATGCAGTAACCTAACTCTTAAGATCCTCCTGGTGAGTTACACTCTTATGTCTGGCTAAAGAGGAAGGGGAGGCCCAACAGTAGCTCTGCCAGTCCAGCCCCATAGGGGCTGATATACTTGCTCTGGCATGATGTGCTACAAACTATCTAAAAATTGATATGATCGCAAATGTAAAAATACTTTGTGTTAACATGCTTGTAACTCCAATTACTTAATACCTACAATGCATACATATTTTTAAAACCTATTACGCATGAAAAACTATCATATAAAAATGAATTCATATTATACGCCTCTTTCGTGCCAGTTACTTATTATTAAGCATCTTCGTCTAAATCCCTATTCCTCTGTTTACCACAAATAAAAGCTTTTTAATAACTTGGCCCTCTTCCTGCTCCCACCTGTAAGGCTACAAACCTCGGTGTCATCTTCGACTCCACACTCTCCTTCTCTCCTCACATCGCTGACGTCTTCAAGAAGTCACACTACCAACTGCACCTCCTCAGAGGTATTTTTCCTTTCCTCTCCTTCCACCGGAAGCTCGCTGTCTCCAGAGCTCTGGTTCTCTCTAGGCTGGACTATTGCAACATCCTCTTTCTAAATCTGCCTGCCTCTACTCTCCGCCTTCTGCAACTAATCCAGAACAGGACTGCGAGACTTGTCCTTGGCCTCAAGCCCAGGGATTGTATCTCTCCAGGACTGAAATCTCTGCACTGGCTCCAAGTGTCTGCAAGGATTCACTTCAAAACCCTCTGCATCGTCCACAAGGCCTTCTGGGGCCTGCGGCCTCGATACCTTCAACTCCCTCTTCCTAAATATCTTCCTTCTCGAGCTCTTTGCTCATCCGCCTCCAACTCCCTCAGGGTCAGTCGCTTCTCCAAGCAACTAGTTGGTGGTAGATCTCTTTCTTCGGCCGGTGCCGCCCTCTGGAACAGCCTCCCTGCCTCCCTTAAACTTGAGGAGAACCATCTCCGGTTCCGGAAGCACCTCAAAACCTTTCTCTTTGCTTCTGCCTTTTCTCCTCCTCTCCTCTGCTGACCTCCCGGCTGTAACCGGAACCACACTGGCTACCCGGTCACCCTCTGATCTCGGGCCCAGGTCCTTCCCCCGCCAACGTCACACACCTGCACTGCCCACCTGGCAACCCCCGCACTTGGGACTGTTTCTGTATAACTACAGTCCCACTGCCAGCCCTTGACACCTGATGTCTGCACTTACCCTTGCACTTGCCACATGCTGGCTGTTACTTTACTTATTGTTATTATCTATTTCCATGTACTGCACTTTCCCTGCCCCCTTCCCACGCACTTGCGTGACCTGAATGACACCTGGCCTAGTAGGATCACTGTCTGTCTCCCTTTGTTCCCCTCCCTTGCCTCGTCGCACCTTGAAACACTTGTGTATAGGCGCGTTATAAATGCCATATCATATCATAACTCCCCATAGGCTGTACAAGTCAATAGGAACACTTTGATTATCTGTGTTCAAACAATAACTCCAAAAGGCTTCAGCCTTAATAAACTCATATGAGTGTACCAGTCGACCTAGGATTGTCATGTATTCGACTCCCAGTGCTGTGCACTCAGTCAATAAATGTCTAGCGGTCTCTACCATGCCCGGGATCTTACAGATGCGACAGCATCTGTCCTTTATAGGGATCCCTAGCTGTGCACCAGTAAAGACCAAAATTGGCAGTTGATTAATATGCACCCTTAGGCGAAAGTACAAAACTGCCAGATTTGTGCACTGCCTCACATATTTCTGTGGTTGTAGATATTTGTGCTTAACTCTTGAGACATAAATGTAGCTGCATAAGGTCGCCAAGTGGGTATAATTATTACTCCAATCCCACTGTTTGGCTTTACCTATAAAAATATGCTTTAATGTTTCATACTTAGTGCTCCTGGAGTAGTCGGGCTCCATCCAATATTCTTAAATAACTTAGCTACCAGGGTCTCAAAACCATCTTTACTACACAACTGGTGCGATTTACCATAGTTATCTAATAGGGAAAGCAATTGGCATTTTGGTTTGGAATGTATTTTCAAATGCAATAAACCTCTCTGAGTCAAAAGTTTGCCTTTTAACAAGGTCAAACCTAATTCTAACCGAAATATTGCACTGAAGTAGAGGCATTAAGCCTCAGCACACGCTTCCAAAAACAACCCTCTACGCCATCCAATCATTTCAAATCCCTCATGGCCAAAGCCTCCATTCCATATAGCACCATAGGACAGAAACATTGTTTATATAATATGATGATACCCTCAAACGTAAACCCTGCAGTTTCTCTCGCAAAGTTATAAATCAACTGTATATGGGCAAATCTCTACATAGTCCACCTTACCCAGTGGGATGTTAAAACTGGGACGCTTCTCCTTTTTAGCTGAGACTACCAGTGTATTTGTCTTCCCCATGTTTATTTCTAGCTTATTTTCAAGCATGTAGTTGTTCAGTATAGTAAACATCGCTTTAGCGCCACCGTATGTGTAATTTAACATGACAGGGTCGTCCGCATAGAGCATACATGGGATGAGGGGTCCTCCTCGCTTTGGACAGCAGCCTTTCTTTGGTAACAACTAGACCGGCAGATCTGCCATATATAGATTGTACAGCAGAGGTGCCAATGTACATCCCTGCTTTACCCCTTAGTCTTCTTAACCGGGGCAGTGACCATCCCCTCTTCAGTCAAACAAACCCCTGCCTGTGTAATCTGATGGAGGCCTTTCAAGATGTTAACAAGCCACAAAGGGCATCCCTATGTTAGGAGCTTTCCCCATAATTTCAATCAGTCCACCCCGTCAAACGCTGCTTTAAAGTCGACAAAAGTTAAATAACCAATAACCTTGTTTTTAATGTTCATAACCTTGAGCCATACCCAAGGTCACTGTGCTCATGTATATTGTGATTTACATAAGATTCTTTTATTTTCACATGTTCTTTACGGGTTTCTTTGTATCATCGTAAACACACAATCAGACCCACCAGGTGCTTGCCGGGAATCTAAAGTTTCTTTATGCAGGTGGAAAAACGCTATCCGTGGTATTCCTTTTTTTTTAATACATGTGTGGCCCTCATGTACCTCCTCCTCTCTTCCTCAAATATCTAGTTAGTCATTTGCAGCCTGTATTTTTGTATCAGACAAAAATTAACAAGCAAAGAGACCAGGTATGCTTTCAGGATATTCTAGTATTGATTTCCAAATTCTGCTGCAAGAAAAAGCACTTAGGTTTAATTAGAATAGGAGCATATAGCTTTAAAATTTAGAGAATTCAATGGCTGATGTCCTGATTGAAAATGAGCTCTTACGCTCCAATGAGCGGCTCCTTTACATGATACGAGCATCTTGGCAGTTCTGGTGCTGTTGGCATGAATATCAGTAATCGACATTGGTTTGTCCTTCTGACTAAGAAAGATGAGTGGCACGCGGGTGCAATCGTAATTTTAGAACCTTTTTGACAGCATTATGAAAATGTTATAAGCACATTTGAAAGTTACACATTTTGCAATTTTTGTTGTGAGCGCACAATCGCCATGTGTTGGATTTGCAGCATAATATCATGTTAAATCTTGTGAAGCCTACATAACTAGACCCTTTTCACGGTTACATGTGATTTTAACGAATCACAAAAAAAGAAGGAATTTTAAACAAAGCCAAAATACCTAAAAATAAAAGCAATTTTGTGTTGTTGTTTTTTGGGGGGGTGAGTTCCCTCCTCCAACCCCCATCCCCATCCCAACTGCAATACTATTATTCCCATTCCCAACCACATATATATATATATTTTTAGGTGTTTTGGGTTCATTAAAAATGTAATTGGCTATTGTTCATTCGTTAATATCACTGCATACCCCTTTTCACATGCTGTGCTTCCTTGAATCTTTCACAATGCTTGCCTTTGGCTTTGTGTGCCATCCCTGAAATCCACATGTTGAGTTCCAAGTACACACTGTAACATTGGAGCGCATCGATCCTCAAAGTAGACTTTGCACTCCTGCCTTATTCTACAGCAATCGTTTTACAATCGGAAAACATTTGTACTGCTTTTAGGCAGTCAGTAAAGTGCTTAATGTTATCATTATCCATCTGCAACAAAGCAAATGTATGGTCAAATGTATCAACTAATTTGTAAGATCGCTATAAAATAAAGTACAAATGCAGAAATCTCCTAAAATATGAGAGCATGCCACAAATGATCCTGGTACTCGATTAGGCAAAGTGGGCATTTTAACCATTGGGGACTACTAAGGTTCCAACATAAAAATATACCCCACATGGTGACGAGCCTATAATGTTATAGGAGCCGTGACATGAGCATGTACACTTTCAGTTTTGAGGGCACTGGCCGTACTTTGAGAGGACACCTAACCTAGCTTTAGAGTACATTGAACATTTTGAGTGCACCTAAACTACTTTTGGAGTTTTGAAGGGGGGAAACCTCTTCTTTAGGAGGAACGCGCACCAATTTTCGGTAACAGAACAAAAAATTCCAGGACTCATCCTTAAAAGGGAAGGGTGCTGCCCGCTGCTAAATGATTCTAGGCAAATTGCTGTTCTTCTATTGTCATAGGCGAAGGAGGATGCATGCGTCATTGGTATGCCCTTGTAGTGTTTCCATACGGTCTGGTAGTGCATCACTGCATGGCCACAGCTTCCACTAGACTGTAGCACTGGTGCATGTCGTCAGAGTGTGCAAATGCGAAGTGTCTGATAAAGGAGGATATTAGGCTAATGCGTGTGATGGCTGGATATGGCCAGGACCGTGCTTCAGCGTACTGTGTACCTTAATCTACATATGCAGTATAGTGCAATGTTGCTTGAGGTTATAACATCCATGCAAACAGAAAAGGGAGCGTCTGATCAGATGCATTCCCAGTTCATGTTTTTCAGGTACCTGCAATCCCATTTCACCTACTCTATTACCTGTAAAATGTTGGCCCTGAAACTGAAGGGGCAAACGGAAGATGAATTGTGTTTCAAAGGAAATTGAGGTCACCTTTTATCCTTACTTAAGATTTCTATAGCATGGGTGCTCATTAGGAGGCCCTTGGTAATCATGTCCCCAGTCGGACAGAGGGAGAGACAAAATCCAACTCATCAGGGATTTCCAAAAGGCATGCTGTATCTTAAGGCGGGAGATTTGTTTGGAATTGAGTTTCAAAGATTTGAGGTCGTCGCGAGAAAGAGGTTCTGACAAATACACCCGTATAAAGATTGTTTTGACTGTACGATTGATCAGAAGTTACAAATACAGTTGGGCTAATATTGGACCAACTTAACCTGAATGAACTCCAGATCCAGTGTCATATCTTAAAAAATTGCAAAGTGTGCAAAGTGGCGCATTAGGCACTTTACACATGTAAATTGAAAGGTGTGTTATTAGTACAGCATTCATTATGGGAAATTGTGAACAAATGAGGTCAAGAATCCCCTTTTCCAAACAGGACTTGAGTTCTCAATGACAGTGGCTGGTCTTAGAGTTATGGTATTATCGATGTTTAGGGAATTGGAAGAATGTACTTTTTCTTACAAGGGCTGACTTGAAAATGGTCAGCATGAACACTTTATTTCAGAGTCTTCCAGGGGTCCAGTCCTAAAAACAAAGGTGGGGGGACTCATCAACAAACGCAATGGGATGTGATCTCGCCTGAAATTAGCAAATTCATGTGAAATATGCACATTTCATTCAATTGACTTTGCATAACCACCCAAATTGCACAGGACGAATGGCATTTGCCTTTCATAAAATCAACACACACACAAAAGCAAGAGAGGATATTTTCTTCTAATAGTGTTTTTGAAAACATGAAAAGGTGTGCATGGTTTAAACACCAAGAACCATTACAAATGTTTTCCCTGGAACATGCATTAACAAAATGAGACATTTCACCTTTAGTTGTTTGTTATTTTTCATCCCGTTCTATAGAGCTGTGTTGAGTGGACTACCTGCCAACCGGACTGTAGCTTCGATCCTCGAGGTCGGCCTTAATTCTTAAATTCAAGGAAGACTTTCAATGTTTCTCATTTAAGCTGGGGGGGACAGAGTCCACCCTCTGAAAAAAGTGGGGGGACTCTGTCCCCCGCGTGTACCCTCGACTTGAGCCCTGGAGTCTTCTGATGGGAACTAACTGGCCCCCTCCTTTCCGACTCCTCCATTCAGATCATGGTGCACACAAAGGACGTGGCCTATCTGTTTCCACCTTTGCAGACAGAACCACTACTACAGTGGCTAGTAACTGAGATGAGCCGTACATGGATTCAGTCAAATGAGATCAAAATTCTTCCATCAAATATCTTCCGTGTTGAAAGCTAGATGGAACCATGGAATCCACATTTTCCAAACAGCTGCTGATGTTTCGAAGTGGGTATCTACTCAGCACACAGGAATGAAATAGCACACACCACCGCTTGATGGTTTCGGATTGGCTTAACAACTCAGATTGCCAATATTGTTTGATTTCCCTTTTTTCGCTTTTGTATTGCTAGGGTATCTCAGTTGAATCCTTGCCCCCTTCCTCCATGCATGTATCGAATTAGGAAGGCACCAGAGAGCATGATGGATCTCGTTAAACCATTCCCTGTAACCTGTGGGTGGTGACTCTTTGGGTGATGAAAGTAGATTAAAGTAGGGGACGATTGTTGGGGCAGTTTAAAGTAAAAATCGGTCAGGACTTTGTCTTTTATATATGCCGATTAGTTTAACTTTGGTTTTACTGTTTTACTTGCATTCCTTTTTGTGAGCCGTCACAAATGAACATGTACCACATCTATCGGTTTGAAATATAAGTTCAGCAGTTGGAATGTTAAGAGTCTTTATTGATGCATGAAGCAGGCGTTGGTATCTCATGATTTAACTGACCTCAGAAGTAAATTAGCTATTCTTCAAGAGAGGAATATCTTCTTTAAGAATAGGAGCTAATTGCATCACATCGTGAGGGATCAATAACAGTGTAGCATCAAACAAGTATTTAATACACAGGGTGTCGAATTAATCTGATATAACACAGAAGTTAACATTTCTCAAGTTGCCGACAGCAGTTGAAGTGCCTGGATACTTGCTCCTCTAGACCTGGCAGATTTTGTATGCCATCGGACTACTAAATATGCACCAAATGAGGAAGTAATCTGATTTCTTTTCTGAAACTAACACTGAACCCGGCTGATTGACCTAGCCCTCTATTGATCTGATGTGACTCTAATTATAAACCTGGCCCTCCTCTCAACTCTACCTCCCAGCCTCGCAGATAAGATAGCTCCACAGGTTGAGCACTCGTTGCTGTGATCTGAGTGTGATCTGCAGGTCGCAGGTTCGAATCCTGGCAAGGCCAACTCAGCCTTTCATCCTTCTGAGGTCGATAAATGAGTACCAATTTCAGTTGGGTGATATTGTTTGTAAATATGTGCTCTGTAAAGCGCTTTGGATAAAGGCGCTAAAGAAATACCACATCAGCCATATCAAGAGGCCAAAGGTCAGGCAGCCATTTACTTGCTTTATTCCAAACCTTTCATTAGTTGTTCCCATGGGAACTTACAAAAAATCCCATTCCTCACAGTCACGTAACAACTACTCACAAATAGATGTTCTCTAGGTTTTACATTTTAATTTTTCATTAATTAGAGGGGCAATGTGAAAGAATAGTATGTCAGGTCCCCCTCCATTTATGTCAGATCACTCTCCAGGATTAGTCGAAATGACGGGGTCTCACCAAACCGGACTGTCAAAATAATGGATTTCTAATTCAAAACCACTTCAAGATAGTGAATGTTGTTTTGAAATCAGGAAAGGGAACCTCTGAGATTACTTTGCACGTCGCTAGGGGATGCCCTGGGAGACTTGTTTCATGATCTGCGGGCGAGTAGACTCTGCTTTTGTGGGAGAGAGTAGGCAGCTGCGGTATAATAGGAAGGAGGGACCATTTCTGATAATCAAGGGATCATCTAATCCTTTGCTATCTCTTGTCAGGGTTTGTGTAGTGACAATCTGGCCAGTGATAGCTTTGCTCTTGAGACCTGTTTAGGGTTCAACTGTATTCACAGAAGGTGAGACCCAGTTTAGATGGCCTTTATTTTCCCAACCGGAACCTGGTAGGCTGTAGTAGTATATCTTTATTCAGAAGTTACATTCCATAAAATGGTCATTGTAAAGTGCATGTTGCATTAAAACAATTAAACAAGCATGAAAATGAAAGCTAGACGCCAGCAACACATTGGAAACTAAAACAATCTGAAAAGAACAATCAATATTAATTCAACAGGATACAAATACATTCCAAATGCTAACCCCTGTTGAAGACACCATAGGGTTAAAGGAAATGTGCACAGGAGCTTAGTCAACCAGCTGACGCCAATGCTCTCTGGTCCTCATTAAGGCTGAATAAAATGTTCCAGAGAACAACAAACTCTAAAATCGCTCACCATCATCAAGCAAGAAAAAGCCACTCAACACTAAAACCAAAAGTCTTTGAAATAGGGATTACATATTTTCGGCACAGTAGGTCATACCAGGGGCAACAGAACACAACATGCATGTTAGTATCCTGGGAGATGTTCCGACACTTTCAGTTCGATTCCTTGTGATTTTTCCCCTGCAGTCTGTTTGCTGCGAAAGGCAGCTGGTTGAGTCATCGTTTTGTTATTATTTTTCTTTCCCAGATATAATAGACACATAAAAAGCTAATATAATTCTTTACTAAAATTGAAGTGCATGAGCTGCAAATAAGTTCTTACGCTTCCTTTGTTATGACTGAATTCAGCCTGGGTCAGTTGCTTCTTCCAGGTCCAGGATTTTTTTGTTCTGAATTGGCAGGACAAAAAGACAATTGTCACCTACGTTATAAAATCCAAGGGTGTCCAGGGTTTTGAGGAGATAGCTAATCGAGCTAGAATTCACTCTAATTTGTAGGCTAGTAAGATCTTTTAGAATTATTTTATTGTGAATGGCCTTGTAATTCTTACAGAGCAAGAACCATAGTGAGAGGAGGACTAGTTTTAATTGGTCCATCGACGGTGTAAGACCACTTTTTCCTCACCATTGCTTGGGAGACGCTGGGTAGTGAGCGCAAGGATTTCCGTTCACAAGCTGCAATAGAGGGCATGTGGGGAAAACCCCCAGACTGCAGTACTGTAACGGGCGATGCCGCCTCACTTTGCTTGGCAGGCCTTAACTGTTGGGGGAATTGCACCACCTCTGTGGGAAGATGAGACTAACAAAAGATCCTAAACCTGCACCTTTGTTCTATAATGGGAGGCTGCCGATATAATCCCTGACTAGGCGTGAAATGATTTGTATGACTTACGAAATCTGTGCCATCTAGAGAATAATTCGGTGGGTGGCCTGGAGCTGATGGCGGACGGAGGCTGATGTGCTGAGCTCCGGCCGAGACGCCGCATCACGATCCTGTATTGGTGCGAAGTAGACACCTTTTTGAAACTGCAAGCTGCTGTGTAGGTGTGGGAACCGAACCACTACATGGTGTGGCGAGTCGCTGGTGGAATCGGAGCGGGGAATCGCTTATACGGTGACCACCAGGCTGCTCAGGCCCCAACGACAGGTGCCTGCGCAACGACACCCCACCGACGTGTTAGGCGGAAGAGCCGCCGGCAATACGCCAGATATCAGCTACGAACCCAGCTGTCCCAGCCCGACTTTGAAGGAGTCCGCATCGGCGGAGGAGCCGTGGGGCCTCGGGAAGGAGCCACGAGACGAGAGCGCACCGCAGCGGAAGGCCCCTAGTGGCGTTCCAGCAAGCCTGAGGTGAGGAGACCCGGGGGGAGCGTAACCAGAGGAAGTGCACCCTGGTCCCCCGCCCCACCAGCACCCAATAAAGGGAAAAGGGACTCCCCCCCCCCGCGGATGAGGGATAAGGTGCCCACTAGCATGGACAATATCTGGGCCAGGACGTGGTATTGAGGGGGTGCCCGGCGCAACACGCGCATCACGCCATACCAGCATACCCCAGCAGGCTGCCCCGGACATTGAAACCCTCCCCCCCCGACCCGCCTTGCCCAAATACTACACCCTGGAACCCCGTGGGGAGACGAACCACGGACCCCACAACCAGAAGAACCGAGGGGCGTGCAATCCGCGAGTGGGGCCTCGGCAGCCACAACTCCGCACTGTGCTCTGACCCACCACGAACGTGTGCTGAAGGTGCTCCCTCCCCGGCTCACACTGAGCACTGTAAACCCCAGCTTCCCTAGCTTGGACATCCCCGGAACTGGGCCGCAGCGCTGGGGTAACACCAGAATCATTGTGTCAACCCTCTACCAAGACCAACGGCCGGGGCTGGTGCGGGGACTTCAGCATGGGCTCCAGAAACAAGACTAGGCCCGCAACAATGGACACTTATGTCACTACTAAGGCTAAAGACTCCACCACTCCGCCCTCCGCCGTCCCAGATCCCTCACAAGCAAAAGAACCAGACTCCACTGTGAATCAATCTCAAGTGCTTGAAGCCATAGCGTCACTCCGCACACATATAGACTCAAAAATAGACGAGTTCCGATCTGACATCCAGCTGGTGCGCCATGATGCCCGGAAACTAACGGAAAGAGTGACCAGCAATGAAACAACCATAAAGGAAACGGCAGAAGGCACTGTCGAACTGAAAGCTAAAGTTGTGGACCTTGAGAGAAAAGTCGCCATTCTTGAAGCGAGGGCTGAGGAGGCGGAGGGATGGGCCAGACGGGGCAACATCAGAATATTGGGCATCCCGGAGAGCGACGAGGGTCCTTACCCAACGGCGTACATTGAATCCCTGCTACAACAGGAGATAGGAGCGGGAAAACTCACACAAGGATTCGCCATAGAGAGAGCACATAGGTCCCTCCAGAAAAGGCCCCCTCCGGGCTCGCATCCTCGCCCGATAATTGCGAAAGTACTCAATTTCCGAGATCGGGAAACCATCCTACGGTACTCCAGGGAGATGGGCCCCATTGAACGTGGCAATGCCAAAATAACCATTTACCCGGATTACACCCCGAAGGTACAGAGGGAAAGGAACTCGTTTGTGCCTGTTAAGGCTAGGCTCAGGCAACTAAGCCTAAAATAGATGCTGCTCTATCCATCGAGGCTTAAAGTCATCCACAAGGGCCGCACAGTCTTTCTGGAGTCCCCGGTGGCCGCTAACATTTGGATGGAGGATAACAACCTCTCTGAAGGAACTGAGGCCCATCCTAAGGACAGCTGAAAATAAAATCGGCCCGCGGCACACAAGTAACATGAGCGTAGTTTCTCTGCAACCCCAAGCAACCAAGAAAGTAACATACACTATCGATAGCCAATTAGATGCGGCCCTCGCTTGGCCTCACACCAGGCACAGGACCCGACCCCCACGAATAGACTAGGTGAGGCCAGTTGCTTGACCGACCATGCTCGAGCCTGACACCCGGATGGGTTCTGACGGCCCGAGAGCACCCGAGCACCGCAGGAATGATGCAGTAGCTGGGCGCACCAGTTCCAGTTTTGTAGTTGTTGTTGTTAATGTCAAGACTGCCCTCCTCATGAAGACCACTAATCAGACTATGGCGGACCACTGGCCAGAGGCTGGAGCCTATCAATCCATACAATTGAATCGAGACAAAATACCCGGTAACACACGACCAAGTTACAGGACAGGCGAGAAGCCTTCCACACCAATGATTGAAGCTGAGCGATGGCGACACGTCTCAAGATAATCACGTGGAATGTTAGAGGGATGGGATCCTACCTGCGCAGGAACCGTATACTTTCATACTTGAAAAGGAAGAGTGTATCCATTGCCCTCCTGCAGGAAACGCACCTCACAACTGATGTCACCGACAAACTAGTGGGCTACTGGGGCGACAAAGGTAATGGTGCCTCCTACTCGAGGTACGCACAAGGCGTATACACCTGGGTGAGCCCGGACATACCATTTCGCCAGATGGGGATGGAGGCCGACAAAGAAGACAGATACGTTATAGTGTGGGGCATGCTGGAGAACTTCCGATTATGCATCGTGAACTCATATTTACCCCAACATGGCATACCCACTCATCTGAAGCAGCTGTATGCCAGAATCACACACCATAGGGAAGATACTTTCCTATGGGGGGGAGACGTTAATTGCGTGGTGAATGAGGAGCTAGATAGGACCGCAACCCCACGCACCCTCAATAACCCTGCCTCCCGAGCCCTTCCCAACGTGGTGGAAGATCTACATTTGGTCGATATCTGGCGAGACCTGCACCCCACCAACAGGGCTTACTCTTTTTACTCTGGATTGATCACTTCTTCATACCCAGTGAACTAATCCCCCAAGTTGAGTCGGCATGCTATCAGGGCAGGTCGATTTCAGATCATTCTCCTCTGTTAATGCAGCTCTGCCTGAAGGGCCCCAGGCCCCCCATCCCGATGTGGCGCATGCCGGCAGAAACCCTGATGGACTCCGCATTTAAGGAGACCTTAGGAGAAAAACTGGAAGAGTACATAGAGATCAACATGGGATCAGTCGAGAAATGGAGCACGCTGTGGGAAGCTATGAAGGTGGTAACAAGGGGCGAGATAATAGCTGAAGCTGGCGGCATCAGGAGGCAACTGAGAAGGGAATTGGAGCACAAGGAAGAAGAGATTAGCCACCTAGAGGGAACTCTACCCCCGACCATTGCGAGTGAGGCCAGGTTGAATGAGATTAGAGAGCACTCCAGAATTGCATGGGAAAGACTATCCAAGTTCGACTTCTCTGCACGGACCCTCAAGGCACACAAAGAAGCAGATAAGCCAGGCAGGATACTTGCCTGGTTATGCAGGAAGGAGAACCCGCGACAGCCCCTCAGAGAGATCAAAGATGAGGATGGTATAACGCAAAGGTCACAACAAGAAATAAACGATGTCTTTTCAAACTTCTACGCCAAACTCTATGCCCACAATGAGTGAATCCCTGAAGAGGATATTAGAGACACCCTGGATCAGATCGAGCTACCCAGATTAAGCCAAGAACAACGAGACGCGTTGGGAGAAGCCATCACACTGGAGGACATATCGGAGGCGATCCGGTCCCTCTCCACAAACAAGACCCCTGGGACAGATGGCCTTATCCCGGAATTTTATAAGGCCTATGAGGGGATCCTAACCCTGATACTACATGGAGTGTACACGGAGGCATACGGGACCGGGACCCTGCCGAGTAGCATGAGAGAGACCCTCATAATACCAATGCTTAAACTAGGTAAACCTGTCGATGAATGTGACTCGTATCGCCCCTTGGCGATGCTGAACTATGACGGCAAGATCCTCACAACTATAATAGCCAACAGGCTCTCGAAGGTAATAGGATCCCTGATACATGAGGACCAGAACGGCTTTGTCCCAGGACGCAACACCACTGCCAACCTAAGAAGGCTACAACACGTTATGGCACAAACAGCGGAGCGCACGGATGATCTAGCTGTGCTCTCACTGGATGCCATAAAAGCTTTCGATTCAATATTTTGGGAATGGCTCATTGCGACCCTGAGGGAGTTTGGACTCGGAGAGCAATTCATCCGGTGGGTAGAGGTCCTCTATAACGTTCCGGTGGCGAGGGTGAAGACTGGAAGCATGGTGTCGGGGGCTTGGGCCATCCAAAGGGGAACCAGGCAAGGGTGCCCGTTATCGCCAATGCTATACATCCTGGGCCTGGAACCAGTGGCAATCTATTTCAGGAGGCAGCTATTTGACTCCGGCATTAAGATCGGCGGAATAGACATCATCTCCCTGTACGCCGATGATGTCCTTCTAGATCTACGGAACCCCAAAGAGAATGCACCCACCGCGCTGGACATCCTCGACAACTTCGCCAAATACTCTGGGATACAGTTTAGCAGACAGAAATCATGCTCCTTTACCCTTGCAAGACTCAGAGGGAAAGACATCAAAGATTTACCCGAGATTGGGATTCAATGGCAGGTGGAGGCCTTTCGCTACCTGGGCCTCACCATCACGCACTCCCCACTTTCCACTCACGAGCGCAATACTGAAACTGCATTGTGCGGGGTACGCAGGTCCATCAGATTCTGGTCGATACTTCCCCTTTCAGTGATGGGCAGAGCTGCAAACTCCAAAATGATAATATTGCCAAGGTTCCTCTATTACTTCACCAACATCACGTACTATATCCCTCCTCCCTTCTTCAGGAAACTAGAATCCCTGTTCAGAGACTTCCTATGGGGCCAGACGAGACACAAACTCGCCCTGCACATCCTCACGCTTCCCCATGCTGAGGGCGGCATCCAACTGCCCGAATTCCAGAGATACTATCTGTCGGCACAACTAACACATGTCACTAAGTGGCTTTCGGATGTGCCCTCGGCTGAGACAGGCCTCCTTCACCGGCTGATCACGCCAATGCACCACAAGGAGGTAATATAGAGTTCACTGGTGGGACCCCCCGACTCGCCCATGATAGTGAAGCTGGGGAGACAGGTCTGGAACAAGGTCAGATCACTACTTGGCCTTCAGCACCCCTGCATGCCTGAAATCCCCATTCTGGCTGATGTTTGCAAGACCCCCCTTGAACTGCCAACGATGAGGAGCTGGGAGACCTGCGGTCTCTACACATGGGGAGACATGTTCGATGAGGGATAATTCAGAGACTTTGACTCGCTCCAACTAAAAGATGGGCTCTCACCGGGCCAGTTCCTATGGTACCAGAGGGTGAGACATGTAGCCAAGGCAAAATGGAACACATGGCCCGAGGAGCCGGAGACACACCCTCTTGTACAGGAAATGTACAATCTGAGCGATGGCTGGAAGCCGACATCGAGACTATATGCCCAAATAAACGCTCGGTCTAACCCCAGAAGTGCGCTCCTGAAGGAGAAGTGGGAAGCTGACATTGGAACCGAAATCAAGGAGGGCGAATGGGCACGGGCCCTGCTGCAACCGAAGGAGGTTTCCCGGAATGCCAGGTTCAGGATGATTCAGCTGAATGTCCTCCACAGGACCTATATGACACCGCACAGAATATCCACTTTCAACGACAGCATTCCCTCGATGTGCCCATGGTGCTCCTCTGAACACACCGACATGATCCACATGTTCTGGACCTGTCCCAGATCACAGAAGCTCTGGCTGGCTGCCGAACAGACCTGCAGGAAAGCTGGATTGGAAAGGTACAAATGGACCCCCAAGGAATGCCTCTTGGGCACCTACCCGAGACCCAGCAAAGTCAGGCATCTAGTCAAACTTATGGACATGGCATGCATATTCACGAAGAGAACAATAGCTATGGCCTGGAAGTCGCCTGCAGGCCCGCGATACGGACCCTGGATTAAGGAAATGGAGAGATGGACTGCCGCTGAAACCAGAGCCTGGGAGGAGGGGAACAGCAGGGGCGGAGAAGATGTGAGTGCCACACTGGAGTCCTGGAAGGCCCTCATGAGAGACATGATCTTCTCGACGAATTTCAAACCCCCCTGAGCAGAGTGTTATGGCATGAACTGCAAATTAGCCATCCTGATGAGACCACCAAACCTGTGCACGTCCTGGCGCTACCCCCCGAAGACTGGCACGGAGAGTGACGGCCTCGAGACTGAGCCTACACGTGACGAGTGGACCGCATTGTAACAGCAGGAGAGAGGACAGTCGAAGTTGTTGTTATTGTTGTTTTGTTGTCACTTATTGTTCATTTGGCGAATGTGTCGCACAATCAATATTATGAGACATAACCTATGTCTAACTGCTTTATATATGACCGTAAATGCCAATAAAAATATTTAAAAATAAATACTCCTACTCGACTAAGGCGTATGAGTATGTCAGGCTGCATTTGGCAATTCCTCATCCTCATACATTAAGGAAATGGATGGATATTACTGATGGGGATCCAGCTTGTAAGTCCCTAACCAACTCTCGCCCTCAGGAGTAGGGCACATGATGTTGCCATTTGATTAATATCCTGAAAGTATGTTAATAAATGTGTTGTGTTTTGTATAGCCCTTTTAAAGGACATTGGACACATGGATTTTGATAAAGACTTTGTTGAGTTTTAAAAAAAAATCTAAAAAAAAATCTAGAGAATCATTCAGTGGATATTACATTTCTTTTTTACTTGTACAAACATGCTTTCCTCAAATCTGTTGCCGTTTTTATTGACGCTGATAGTTGTATCTAGTGAAGACACAAATCAGTTAGACTCGCCGGGCTGAACTATTTTGGATCATGCTAGGATTTCGTAATTATTTTTGCCATAGAACTGATTCTTGGTAGGCCACTAGGTGTAATACACTTTGCATTTAAGGCTGTTCCAATTGCTAAATATCTTATTGATTGCAAATGGAAGGATGGTCTAACTTTGAATCCAAGGTTGTATGATGTATTATGTTACACAATATTACAGCCCTCGAAGAAGAGCAGAGCCCGAAAACACGTGTCAGCCATTTCAAATTGAACTTACCTTGTGCAAACAGCATTAAAACAGGATTCTGGACATATGCGCAGTGTGAATGTATCATTATGTATACATACCCCTTTTTTAAACTACAAGTAAGTACACTTGGTATGCTTTGTCCTAAAATAATAAAAAACAAAAAACGGTAGAGAAAATGTGGTGTTTCTTTTGAAGAACACAGATATCAAGGTAGAGTGCCTATCGACTGCAGACTTAATAAAGGTGCTATGGTGGTCGCTACGCCAATTTAGCTGTTGTATCAGTGGAAGCAGAGAGGCTATGTGCCAGGAGGGATCCCGATATGATTTTGTTTTCGTTCTCAACTAGTGTATTTTTAGGCTAGTAAGACACGTGTTAATTTTAAAAGCACTGGCTTTTCCAACAAAAGCTGGAACTCATACTTTCTTCATGCCTGGTAAAAATCATATATTAAAATGTTCTTATTTTCATATCACAGGCCATCTTGAGATCAGCTAACACAACAGAGGAGGTCCTCTGCCTGGCCTGCACTGATGATGCCAAGGACTGAACACATCACCCTATCAGTGAAAGTGGCAACAAAGGACAGGCACCTGCGTATCTGTTACTGTTTAATATGTTGTGAGTGTTAGTCTAATTTAGGGAATAAAACAAATAGGTACTCCACTTATCTGTAGGGCCGGGTGCCGGAATCTGCAAACCAAGAATGGCAGTGCAGTTTCAAGAGTCGGTTGAGCATACCAAAAGGAGGTAGTCTCATATCACGGACTCATTCTTCGAAAATCCGCACAACTCAGGCGTGCTCTGACTGAAAAGGTTTAGCGGTGCCTTGTTCTTGGAATACAGAAGATGGGAGCTTATTTTCGCGGGTTGCATTGGACATGGAATCAGTTGCCTGCGAATCCCTTGGGTGGAATACTCTTGGAGTCTTTGCTCCTTGTTCGCTTCTGCTCTCCCATGCTGCTGTTCACAGTAACCTTTACCTCTGGGACCCGGCCACTTAGGGACAGAAGCCAGGTGATCCCTGTGCCACTTGTGACTGCCAATCATTTGCTTACACAGGGAGGTCCCTTACGCACAATGACATTGTCTGCTGCTTGACTATGGTTCCCAATTTCAGAAAAGTTTTTGGCACCATCAGCACTCATATATTGGCACAATCCAGGCATCTGCAGAGCTATGTAATGGCTCAAGCCAGGGTCCTCTGAGAAGTCACGTGCTGGCTCGTGCCTCACCTCTCCCTAGGCCATCATCTATTGGTTTACATCATGCATCTCTCGAAAGTCATATTGGACCATGCCTCTTAACCGTGAGAGGGCTTGTACTGGCACAAGCGCACTCATCCTGAAAAGGACCCACATGTTGGCTTGTGATGCACACAGCATGAACGTCCTATCCTGTCTCGTGTATCACCTACCTAAGAAGTTACTTATTGTCTCATACTGCCAAAAACACTCAGAGGTTATTCATTGGTTTATCACCAGGCTCATTAACACTTAGTAGAAATTAATGCAATCCTTGAAATACAAAAGCAATAAAGGGGAAAGAAAGAAGGAAAGAAAGAAGGAAGGAAAGAAAGAAAGAAGGAAAGAAGGAAAGAAGGAAAGAAGGAAAGAAAGAAAGAAACAACTTTGTCAAACGAGGTCTATTGTGACATAATCGAAATAGTCAGGCCGATTCATGGAATTAATGTGCGCCGAAAATCTCTGCGCAAGTGTGCGAAAGCGTGCGAATCGCAGCGCAAGTGCGAAAATCATAGTGCAGGCATGCGAAAGCCGCACACATCGATTCATGGAAGTCCGTACGCGTGTAAATTCTGGGATGTGCGCTAAAATCCTGCGTGGCACACACGGGCACACACGTCATCAAACGGCGTGCGCTACGCGCACAGCGTAAGCGCACATAGCGCGGCGCACACAACAAAAGTAGGCGGAACACGGGGCGTAACACGCGGAATGGGGAACAACGTGTGAAAATGTGACCGTTACGGGGGAAGTACAGGAGGCAAATGTGCGGAACGCCCACACGCGCGCCTCCAACACGTATTCATGGACTCAAACAGGGCAAACGCGTGCGGCAAAAAAGACGCGCTAATCCGGAAACACGTGAACCCGCGCAGCATAAAAGTGCGCGCAAACAACAAACAAGCTCAGACGCTACGATGAATATACCGTTCCTCGCAGCAGTGGTCGTGGGACACAGCAGGAGGAGGAGGATAGTCAGGGCCAGAATTTTTACACCCAGGACCAGACTTTTTGGGATGCCTGATGACCAGGTGTATGGGAGGTACAGGTTTCCACCTCACACTAATACTCGACCTGGTGAGTGAGTGGGAGGATGACCTCACATCACCCACCCTGTGCTCCCAAGCACTGAGCCCCTTGGAAAAGGTGCTCAATGTTCTGCACTTCTTGGCCACTGGTTCATTTCAGCGGACAAGTGCCATAGTGGGGGGGGGTGTCACAGGCCACGCAGTCACGCTGCCTAGACCAGGTGTTGGCCATCATGACTGCACACCCATCAGTCCGCAGGCACATATACCTGCCCAGAGCACCTGCAGAAAGGCAGGCTGCCATCCAGGACGTTTACGGGGTGGCACACTTCCCCAAAATGCTAGGTGCCATTGATTGCACCCATGTGGCTCTACGTCCTCCCAGGGCAACTGAGCACATCTATAGAAACCGCAAGCACTGGCATTCCATCAACATGCAGGTAGTATGTGATGCCAAGGGAATCATCACCTCAGTATATGCCAACTATCTAGAGTCCACCCATGACAGTTTCATTTTCAGAATGTCGACCCTAAACCGGGACCTAGAAGATGGGCGGCATGGCGATACATGGATGCTTGGTGAGTATAAATGCCTCTGCACATGCATGCATTTCAGATACTGAGTAATGTCACAACCCCACTAATGATACCCATCATCACCTCCCCAGGGGACAGTGCCTACCCTCTGAGCACCCACATGACACCAATTCGGAACCCCACCACACCACCCGAGGTAAGATACAACACAGCCCATATTGCAACCCGGAGCATAGTGGACCGCGCATTCGGAGTGCTCAAGTCACGCTTTCGCTCCCTTGACCGCTCTGGTGGGCAGCTGCTATACGCGCCCCCAGTAGTGTGCAGGATCATAGTGGCAGCAAGTGTCCTGCACAACGTTGCAACACGCTGGGGCCTGCCGGTGGACATGGTGGTGCCCCCACATCCCCAACCACATGCACGGCCGCTGCGCATGGGAGGGGAAAGGGCATGTGGTGATGCAGCCCGTACGCAGCTAGTGGCGAATGACTTCACCTAAAATCACACCCCTGTGGAGTGCACACAGCCCTGGCACATTCCAGCTGACAGTCAATGATGATGACATAAGGGACAGTCAACTGTCACAACCATACCAGCCTGAGATTGGTCACCTGGAAGTGTTACATTGTGTGCATCCCTACCTACCAAAAGACAACCAATGCTGTGTCACAAAAAGACACACATTTATGTTGCATGAATGACTACCCCCTTGCAAAATACAACATGAAAATAGCGCCATGTCACCCAACCCCTCACCATCTCCGCTACCCAACACACCATGGCATGTCATGCAATGTGAAAGCAAAAAAGGAATGCACAACACATGACACAAGTGTCACAAAGTGCACTGTCCCAGATGGAAAGAGGCCATAGGCAATATGTGCCCAGTAATCAATAACAAACAGCACACATGTCCAAATACTTACCAGCAACACAATACAGCAACACAGCATGAAACATTGCCAAAATATGACAGTATAAACTCAAAGTAGTGCAAGTCTTACAACCTGAATAAGCCAGCACATCGACCCCTTCCAACTGCAGAGTGTTGCTGTCAGGCAAATGTGTCAGTGTACTGCATACAACATGAACTGCATCTGCAAAGGAGACGGCCTTGTGAAGACATGAAGAAGGTACCTGCGAATAAGGAGGAAGACATGGATGCACAAGCACATATCAATACACCATGCAGTGTTCAATACAAAAACAATCCCCACACCGTTATGACTACAGACTGCCCACACTGTTCATGGGAGCCCAATGTCACTGTGTAAGTCACTGTCACTTGGTCACACCCTTTGCAAGCCCATGGAAACGGGAAGCAGGAGGGGTGTGTGTGTCAGGAACCCAAGCATCTAACCCAAACACAGGACAAGCCTGCATGTGCCCAGCCGGAATACACAGTGGATGCCCACGGGAGCCACACAAGGCAACACACTGTAAAAAAAAATAAAAAAAATGGCCATGTGGGGGCGGCCACCCAGGAGGTTCTAGGACAGGGTGCACACCAACACCCACCTGTGTGGATGTTGCGGAAAATAAAATACCTCCATGGGCTCATGGCCTGCATGGCTATGCTACTGTGGTAGAACTGCTGCTGTCGCTCTCTTCACCCTCTGCTGCTGCATCAGGAGGTGGTGGTGGTGCTATGGTAGGCAGCCCACGCAAAGCCCTGGTATGGTCCTCCATGGCAGCAAGCATGCGGGTGTGGAAGGTCTCGTTCTGGAGGATGATGGGACGGAGATCCCCATGCAGCACCTGACGGGTTGCCTGCATTTCTGCACGCATCGCCTCGCGTGATGCCCGGATCTCCTCCAAAGTTGCCTGCAGCTCAGCTGAGAGCGAACGTGTGAGCTTCTCCAGCTGCTGTTTTGACCTAAAATTTCGGGAAGCCTCAAGTTCACCCAGAGTCTCCCTGAGGGTGTGGAGTTCTACCCTCAGGGCTTCCCCGTTGCCCTTTGACTCTATAGATATGGCTTCACGCAGAGTCTCCAGTGCCGCCCGTCGGTCCCTGTTGGATGCCAACATGTCTTCCCTGTGTGATTGGCAAATGGAGTCTGTTGCCTGCTGTTGTTGCTCCATCTGCCTTTCAGGGGGGAGAATGGAAGTGGCCACCCTCTCCATTTGCTGAGCCATCATTTCACCCGATGCTCCCTGTTGGACTGCTATACCGTACATGGAGTTTTCCCATACAGTATTGCCTTGAGGCGTACGGCCACCGCGTCCGCGGGCACCACACCTGCTCGGGGCAAGGCGATCTGCACCTTGCTGTGCTGGCACTGCCTGTGGCTGCAGGACTGCATTCCCGCTCTGATCTGCTGGCCCAGGAACAGGATCAGATGTTGTGGAGTGTGACCCTGCATCCGTAACCGCCAAAGGCGGACTTACCAACACTGACATCCCCATAGAGGGTTCTACCCCTGGTGCAGGTGGGTTGGACAAAACAGAATCCCTGCCAGAAACACTCACCTGCGACACCACATAAGTCTCATCATCCGATTCAGCACCTGAATAGAGGTCTGGGAGGTGCACCCAGAGACACCCCTGGACAGTATGGTCTGCAGTAAGATTGGGTTTTCACCCACCACCACACCACATCCTCCACTGGTGCCCGGTCGTGCCTGAGACTCCTCCTGGGTCTGCACCATCTCCTCAACCTCAACAGCATCAAGTGCGTCATCACCTGCAAAAACATGAAAGACAACTAATGGAAACAGGCATGAGCACCATAGCACACACATAGGCCTGACAAGCCAGAGATCCAGTACATGAATTACACATGTCCCACATGACAATAACCCTGGCATGCATGCACTGTCAATGAGTTGTAAGGGGAGGCAAAAAGCAGACACTGAGGACACCAAGATGGAAAAGCAACACATTTGCTGCATGCTGGGTAGCACTGGCATCACACATTAGCCTGTGAGTGGCATGTCCAATACACATACATGACACATGCCAGCACACAGATGGCATGTAGCCTAGCCATGGTACATTTGACAAGTACAGCCATATGTCAGTGAATGAGTACCGTCACCCATCCATGTGAGATGGACATGATGAGATGAAAAATGCTTAATAGTGTGACAAAATACGCATGTGCCACACCCTGCAACACATCCAGTGTACAATAATACAGTGATCGCAGGCAGATGTACACATCAATGGTTGGTCACTTCAACATGACAGGAAACAACTATCATGTTCCACATTCAAACAGGCCCCAAAAATTAATGTGAGCAGGCCAATACTCAGCCTGAATGGTGTAATCATTCACATAACAAGGTAACAAATGTGGGCCAATGTGGGGTGTAATCAATGACAGAAGCATGTCACATACGTGGCATTAGGGCTGAAAAATGCTTTGCAAAAATGGGAGAATTTAAACAATCAGCCTGAATGAACACTGAAAAATTCAGAACAATGTTGTTGCAAGATGGCAGTTCAAGGGCAACTGCAGTAATGTGGGGCTAATTGGCTACTGTGGGCAGAAGGGATACTGTCATACCCAAATCCAAGGCCGGTGAATGTTTTGGGGGAAGCACATGGGTGACCCATACCACTCAGGAGTACACACCCTTACCTGGCACTCAATCAGAACCCATCACCCAAACAACATACACATGGATTACACACACATGCATGGGCACTCACCGGACAATGCGTCGTAATCTGGTAGGAAGGTCTCCCCCGCTTTGGATCTGTTCCTCTGTGACGAAGGTTCCAGCAACAGACTCATGTTCAGTGAGTTGGTTGTCCTCTGGTGGAGACCCACCGCCAGTCACCAGAGTAGAGGCATGATTTGAGGCCAGCCTGTTCTTTGCTCTGCGTTTCAGGTCATTCCACCGCTTGTAGCAATCAGCTGTGCGCCTCACAAATCCAAGGGCACTAATGTGGTCCGCGATGGTCTGCCAGTGTGCCCTACGTTGACCAGGTGTGGTCTTGCACCCTGCAGTCACCACCATTTCGCGGCTATGTGCCGACACATAGGCCACAAGTGCATCAAGTTCGGCGTATCGAAAGCTAGGCTTCCTTGACGTGCCGGAGTGTGTAGCTGTGTCTGGGATCTCAGCCTGTAGTGCCAGAGCACCCTTCTTCTTCTTTTTCAAAGGTGGTGCGGATCCTGAGTGGCTTACGCTGCTCTGGTAAGTAGGGGCAGAAGCGCAGGTGGACTGGGTACTAGAAGTGTGCAAATGCACAAAGACCATCGGTCTTGGTGCAGGCATTGGCTGCAGGGTGATGTTGGCAGGCCAACGTCGGTTTGATGGATCTGAACCGACACTGTCCCGGCTGGGAGACTCCGAGATGGGTGGATACAGCTGCAGCTGCCCCTGCAGCCTCCCCACCCTGTCTACTTGGGGCAGCAGATGACATTGCTGCCCCAGATCTACGTGGCCTGGTGACAGCAACTTGCACCGCCACACGTGGCTTAGACTTGCTGACCTGGAAGTCAGCCTGGGAGTCATCCTGTGCCGGTTCAGGTGCCAAAATGGGCTGGTCCAACAAGGGCTGAGCTGGGATGGTGTCAGCTACGTTTCCCACAACCATGGTGGAGGGGGCATGGGTGTCCCTGATTGGTCCTCCACACACGGGGGTCTAGGGGCACCCTGCAAATCCTGGCCACATCCCCTACCGCGCCCACCATGCCCACCTTTTGGAGGTCAGCTACCTTTGCCTCCCTTACTGCTTGGTCGCCTCCCAACCATGGCACTGATGTTGTTGTGCGTATGGGAGTTGCAGTAAACAATTGTCCTAGGCAATTGGGGTGAAAGGGTAGGGTACTAGATGGAATTCATATCTTAGTGCTCTAGCAAGGCTGTATGTGACCCCTAGGGGAAAATAACAGGTCACGCAATGCACAGGCACCCACCCCAAAAACAAAAGCACACGTGCACGCAACCCCTGGTAGACCACGTGCGTGGAAAAATAAACCTGCACTACGCTCTGGCACCCAGAAACACAAAAATAAGCATATGCGTGTTACAGGCAGCCTGCAATGACCTCTGAAGGGGTACGCGACACACGGGGGCAACCACAGTTGGAAAATACGTGTGCGACTCACTGTCTGCCTTGAAAAAGAACGTGAAAAAGATGCGTGTGTGCGCGTAGGCAACACCCCCGCCAAAAGAAGCAAAGAACGCAGTCTGAGGAAACAGGGAGTACGAACTGGAAACGTTGTGAAATAATCGCGTGTGAACCGACAAGAAGTACAAGATACACCCGCTCGCTCTCCACAAAAAGCACATACAGGGAAATAGCGTGATACTCGTACCTTTTAAGCCAGCCCACACGTGAAACATCACCTACGCGCTAAGGCCCTTTCCTCCAATAGCACGGTGACGTGCAGTTTTCTCACGTGCTAATTCACTATGCACCCGTGTTGTGGGCAGCGCCTGCGTGCCCAACGTCACTGACGCGCTTATGCGCTAAGGGCCTTTCCTCGAATTACACGCTGACGTGCAATTTTTTCACGTGCCAAATCACTCCGTATCAAGCTGGTCACACGAATACACACGGAAGACCACGCTCTTGCCCAAAAGGCCATTTTCCTGCCGCCCAGAGCCCCGAGCATGCTCCCACCTGCCATCTGCTGCTGCCTGACCGCCTGCTGCCCACGTGCCCTGCTATTTGCTGCCTGCACGTCAGCCAGGGGTGCAGTTGCTGTGACCACCCCTGCTGGAACTGAAGACTCCCGACTGGATACCATCGCTCCACAGCCCAGCCCCAGGACCCAGTTGCCCACCCACACCTGCCTCTGGGGTTGCCATGTCGGGCACAACACCATCTGACATCACTGGAAACCCCCAGCCAGAGAGGCAGAGGGCCACCAGCTTCAGTGCCAGGGAAGTTGGTGCCCTGGTGGAGCAAGTCCTGGGGCAGTATGATGCCCTCTTTGGAAGTTTGCACGCCGACAATGAAGGATGGACCAGGATCTGGATGAACATCGTGACTGCCATCAACGAGGAGGGGGTGGCAGTCCGCGACATCAAACATGTCCGGAAGCGCTGGGAGGACTTCAGGTCCAGGACCCTCGACAAGGCCCAGCGCATCTTGAAGGCAGCGGATGCCAAGGGGTGCCGGGGCCACCTGTCGGACCACCAAATGAGGGTCCTGGAACGCACACGCCCAGCGCTCCACGTCCAGGTCCTTGAGAGGCAGACCCGTCTGGAGTTGGGCAGTAAGTGTACATGCATACTGATTGGACGCTGTGCGTGTTGTGGTGTGCAAGTAGTGTTCAGGTTGCACATGTGTTTTTGTAGGGCCATGTATGGATGTGTATGTACAGGGGCGTGAGGCTGACACATGTGAGTCCTCTCATGTGGGAGACACATGGATGGTGTATGTGTTGGTAAGCATGCAGGCCAAATGCAGGTGTGGGAGCACACATGTTTGAATTACTGTGTATGTACGTTGGCATGGTTGTGGTGTCACACATGGATGGTGGTTCCAGCTGCATGTATCTGCACTGTGTACATGTGCATGTGTGTGTATTTGACAAGTGTGCAACTGTGATTCAACATGGATGCATGTGACACTGACATGTAGAAGGCTGAATGGCAGATGTGACATGGATGGCGATCTCACCACTGCGACAGTTGGTGAGGATGTACACATGCATGTAAGTGTGGTGGTCTGTGTGCATGTGTTTTGCACTCCCTGTGTTTCATGTGATATCAGGCTCACCTTCAGCTGCTCGTGGTGTTGTTTGTGTATGGATGGTGCTGCCTGGTGCAATAATGCTGTTGAATTGCTCATGTGTGTGAGTTGAAATGACATGTGTGTTGGGGAGTGTGATGCCATGTCTGAAGTTTGACACTGACACTCATGTACAACTGTCATGTGTGTATCAGTCCATTGTCCAGTGCATTGATGCCTGTGTTCTATCTCTCCCTGTCTGCAGCGTCAACTGATGAAGAGGGCGGAGATGGTGCTGTGGAGCAAAGCGGCATGGATCGCACCACCAGCCGGAGACGCAAGGCCCGGCTCCCCTCCCAGGTTGCCATCTTGTCAGGGAGTAAGGAGTCTGGTGCTGCGTCCCAGGCCGCAGCTGCCGAGGGTAGGTCCAAGAGGCAGAGGTTGGAGGTGGACTCCTCGGCAGCAGAAGGGGCAGCTGAGACCCCACAGGGTCCGACAGAGGAAGATGACACAGAGTCATCCAAGTTGGTGGGGGGTTTGGTGGAGGAGGAGGCCGTGGAAGGGACACACACGGGGTCTGGAGGTGGGGATTCCACTGGTGCTAGTGGTGCAATGCAGGGACAGGCGGCAGCACATGCTGCCACGGAGGTGCCTGTGTGTAATCCTGTCCCCGATCCTATTGACTGCATCATCCCGCACCAGCAGGGATGCCTACATCCAGACCCGTTTTCAGGGAAGGGATCCGCCTACAACAACTGGCCTGCCTCTCCCTGCGGACGTGGCTATCCAGGACCGGGTTGTGCCTGTCCTGATTGGGATGGCGTTGCGTCAACGGGGCATGCGAGGTGACCTGCAGTGTTTTCGTGAAGACACTGCATGTCATCTCGAATGCCTCATTGACCGTGTTGACCCACTGGGACTGGTCACCAGGGCTGGATTCCTCCTTTTGCTGGACCTTGTTCCGACCCCCTCCTCACCTGAACACCTTACGCACCAGTCGTCCTCCATGCCTTCTTCCCACCCATGTATCACCTGGGTACCCTGTGGAGCTGCCTCTGAACCAGCAGCCAGGCTGGTGGGTGACACATCCGTGCCACAGTCGGGAGTCGGACGTCCAGCAGGGGTGGCCACCACGACAACTGCATCCCAGCCAGAGGAGGACGTGCAGGCAGCAAGAGCAGGGGCACAGGCTCAGGCACAGCAGCAGCAGCAACAAGTTGGGAGCCATGATGGCTCGGGGCCATCCACATTGGAGGGGCAGGCATCGGCCAGAGGGCAGGAGGACCCAGGATTACAAGTGTCTTCCATGTGGCAGCGGTTGGGCCACGCCATAGATGCGGAGCGGTGGCGGGCGGAAGAGGCACGGCTCACAATGGTCAGGGTGGAGAACTCCATGCGGAGGGCACTGAGGCGGGCCGAGTGCCTCGAGGCAATTCGCAGGGAGTTGGAGGTCAACATGTCATCGTCCCTGCGACCCTCAGGGCCATGGAAGAGGACCGCTTCCAGGACATCGAGCAGGAGTTCGATGATGCCCTGGCCCGGGAAATCGGGAAGTGAGCCGTTGGACTAGCCCGCTGCCATTGTAAATAGTTTATAGTTTTAGGTTTCCTTTATCTTTTTCATTATTTGGGGCGCTTGGACTATGCCCCGCCTTTTTGTATATAGTTCTTTATTAGGTAGTTTTTTGGCTAGGTTTCGTTTCATTCTTTGGGCTCATGGACCCTGGATTACTTCGTAATACATAGTTGAACAGTGGATTTATCTATTATTATTTTTCTCACCATGGATCAATGGATTTTACTGTTTCAGTTTCCTTTGGATTTGATTTGTTGGCCGGAGACTTTGGACACATTTTCATTTCATTGATTAGGATTCAGACTGCATGATTTTCTGTTTGTGTTTTGGACATGCTGCATTTCATCTTTTTTTGATACTTTTTTTCATGTTTTCATTGGATTTCATTATTTTTCTGTACAATACATTTTGTTTTATTACTTTGATGTGTGGCATTCTCTCATTGGTTTCATGCATGTCACAGTGTAAGTTTTCACAATCACCAGCACCCATTGTGGGTTTGTGACAGACATGTGTTGATGTACATTCTTGCCATTTGGGTTGTATCATGTAATGGGCATTTCAATGTGGGGTGGATGGGATACTTGGTTGGGTCTTTGCACAGGGGTGGTCTTTGCACGTGGGAGGCCATGAGGCACATGATTGTGGATCATAATGACGTGTTGGGGGGCATGAGTCTGGCCCTGAGCCTCACTGCTGGGTGGGTGGGGGTCCTGGGGGACATAGGTCGGGGCCTGCTGGCAGGTGCCCGTCAATGCTGGGTGGGTGGGGGTCCTGGGGTACATGAGTCGGCCTGCTGGCAGGTGCCCATCACTGCTGGGTTGGTGGGGGTCCTGGGGGACATGAGTCGGGGCCTGCTGGCAGGTGCCCATCACTGCTGGGTGGGTGGGGGTGCTGGGGGACATGAGTCGGGCCTGCTGGCAGGTGCCCGCAATGCTGGGTGGGTGGGGGTCCTGGGCGACATGAGTTGGTGATTACTAATGCAAGGTGACATGTGGGCTGGCTGGGGGGCCTGCCCATGGTGGATGGGCTGCGTGTGGAACATGACCAGGGGTGCAGGGTAGTCCCCTGTGGTGTGGGCTGCCTGCAGGGGCCGTGGCGGGGGTAGAGGGCACACCTGGGAGGACCCACGCTGCCAATTCACGTGTGGGACTCCCCGCGCACCCCACTGGATACACGTACCCCGCTCTGACAGCGAAATCGCATGTGAAATTCCCCCGAACCCCAGTAATACACGTACCCTGCTCGCACAGGGCCAATCGCGTGTGAAACTCCCCGTGAACCCCAGTAATACACGTACCCCGCTCGCACAGGGCCAATCGCATGTGAAACTCCCTGCGAACCCCAGTAACACACGTACCCTGCTCGCACAGGGCCAATCGCGTGTGAAACTCCCCGCGAACCCCTGTGATACACGTACCCCGCTCGCACAGGCCCAATCGCGTGTGATACTCCCCGCGAACCCCAGTAATACACGTACACAGCTCGCACAGGCCCAATCGCCTATGAAACTCCCTGCGAACCCCAGTGATACACGTACCGCGCTCGCACAGGCCCAATCGCGTGTGAAACTCCCCGCGAACCCCAATAATACACGTACCCCACTCGCACAGGGCCAATCGCGTGTGAAACTCCCCGCGAACCCCAGTGTTACACGTACCCCTCTCGCACAGGCCAAATGCGTGTGAAACTCCCTGCGAACCCCAATTGTACACGTACCTCGCTCGCACAGGGCCAATCGCGTGTGAAACTCCCCACGAACCCAAGTAATACACGCACCCCGCTCGCACAGGCCCAATCGCGTGTGAAACTCCCTGCGAACCCCAGTAATACATGTACCCCGCTCACACAGGGCCAATCGCGTGTGAAACTCCCCGCAAACCCCAGTGATACACATACCCTGCTCGCACAGGCCCAATCGCGTGTGAAACTCCCCACGAACCCCAGTAATACACGTACCCCACTCGCACAGGGCCAATCGCGTGTGAAACTCCCTGCAAACACCAGTAATACACGTACCCCGCTCGCACAGGCCGAATCGCGTGTGAAACTCCCTGCGAACCCCAGTAATACACGTACCCCGCTCGCACAGTGCCAATCGCGTGTGATACTCCCCGTGCAGGGGTGTACATGTATTCAGAGGGGTGCGCTGGGAGTTTTACAGGTGTTTTTGTGGTTGAGGGGCTGTATGCTGGTCCACTGGCCTGTGCGCCATGTACGGGATTTGTGCGCTGTGCATGGTGCATGGGGAGGGGTTGGGGGCGTAACTGGCACTGCTGCAGGCTCGCTGCGCCACTCTGCGCCATGGCTTGTAATTGATGTTGAAATCCATGAATACGCTGTGCGCGGAAATGGATTTTGGCGCACGCGGCTTGCGCAGACTGTCGCACGCACACACTGTGCGCCAGCCGCGTGTGCCACTTGTGCGCTGAATTCTATGAATTACCCCCTTAGTATGGTGCCATGTGATGTTTGGTTATTCTACCTAAGCGCCACATAGAAAGTCCTGTGATGGGTATGCGCATGACAGGGTATTTGCATCAGGGTGTATGCGCATCTCTAAGAGTGTTTGCCTTGTGGTTCCGAATCAAGTATGAACAAAAAACACTGTTCAGTTGTCAATGTATAAGCATGTCAATATGCTCTTCTATATCAGAGCAGAGTGTTATCTCAGTGAGCATGCACCAAGCACTGCACCATCCCGTTCCTTATGCCGGCAAGGTGCACAGTACCAGGGGGCATCAGACGTCTCCAAGAATTGAGCTGACAGATATTGACTGAGGTGCTGGCCAGGCACCGAAGCACCAACTACCTCAAACAGACTAAAGGCATGAAAGACCATAAGCTGAAATAAGAACTTCAGGTTCAAGGTCGGATGGGGACAAAATATAGTCCTGGGTATCAAAAATAATATGCATCATATTTCTGAATTGGAAGACATGCTACCATAATATTGATTTTCAAGAGAGGGGATAGGCTTAATCCCGCCAATTACAGACCAATTTCTTTATTGGACGCTGCCACACATTTTTTTCAATATTTAAATTAAGGAAACTCCATTCTTGGGTTGACTCATCTCAATGTCAGGACATCTACCAGTCTGGTTTTAAATGCAGGGACGTCATTTACGGGTCACCAGAGGTCGCAACTGCGACCTCTGGAGGTCTCCCTTGCGACCTCTAAAAAAAAAAAACACAAAAAAAGTTTTTTTTTTTTTGTAATGCAATCTCCTGGACTGTGGCCAGCACCATGTGGCTCTTTACTTCTGGATTGATGGCTTTCTTGTTCGGGCCCTTTTAAAAAATAAGAACAGAAGTGCCACAAGTCCAACACTTTCAGCACTGACCCTAAATAAGAAAGAATAGGAATACCAAATAATGTGTCCTTCTAGAATTCTATACAATAATTGCTAGACTCATTAAAGGTTTATTTCAGGCACACTTCAGGGGGTGAGTCACTGATTTAGTCTGTTCTTAAACGCCTCAACTCAGCCTTTCATCCTTCTGAGGTCGATAAATGAGTACCAACACAGGTTGGGTTATATTGGGTGTATATTTTTTCTATATACAGCGCTAAAGCGTAAGTGCTATATAATAACACATCATTATCATTAGGTCATGGACGTCTGCTTGCATTCAAGGTCATTTGGTAATATGGGCCTATACACAGTGATCTTAACGATACATATAGCAATCCATTCTTGTATGAAATGTACATCATATTATAGTGATATCGTAACCATATTTTTCGTAGTGTACAATGCTATGTGATGCCACTTCCTGTTTTGTCAACAGGTGAAAGGTTGTGTTCCATCGCTTCCCGTGATATCATTTCGGGGTGGGGTCAAATGACATCACTTCCTGTGATGTTATCGCCGGGGGTCAAGGGTCGTGTGATGTTGCTTCTGCTACCCCTGGCATTTTGGTGAAATGACGTCCTGTTTAAACGTGGTACAAATACTTCACTTAATTGTTAGTCATTAATGTATTGGTAAAACACACAACTTCAGCAAAGAGACAACTCTATTTGGCCTTCCATGACATCAGTATGGCTTTTGATTGCATTATCTGAAGCACTCTTTGGGATAAAATGAGAAAGCAGGGGTGCTCTGAATCCCTGCTTGCGATTCTGGTAGAATTACATTCAGAAACCAGAATGGAAATAATGTTGAATCAGCTGGGAACGTGTTTGGAGTGGATAGGTAGTGAGAGGGGCCTCTGGCAACGCAGGGTGCTGGCCCCTTTTCTTTTTTACATGTACATTTCAGATCTGGGTAAATGTTTACAAGGGGTCGGTGTCTACCCATCTAAATTAGGCTCAGCCCCTGTTCATTACCTAAGCCCCTATTCACTACCTATTATGCGCTGAGGATATTGTACTCTTCAATTACACACCTATTGGGCTACAATGGTCCCTGACAGCAGTGTATGGCTATTTAAAAAATCTGGACCTAGAAGTGAATATCTCCAAAACAAAAGTGTTAATAGTGAACCCACCAAAGAAGGTACTAAAGAAAACGTTTTGTAATTGGATGGTAAGGGATGAAAAATTGGAAGTTGTATCAAGCTTTAAATATTTGGAAGTACTGACTTTCAGGAAAGGCAGTACACAAGGCTGGAAGGAAATACACAAAACTGCAACAAAGGTCCTCTGCAGCACAATTACGTCTTCTAGATTGGAGATTTTGGCATTTTTCATTGAGTCGTGTGATCAAACTGTATAACCAAAACATTTTACAGAAATTAATACATGGTGCTGAGGTTATTGATGTAGGGGTGGCTTGGGAAAAGCTTGAGGCAAATATCTGGAAGAAGGTCTTACGACTCCTGCGGGGTACCCCAATACCTGCAATTAGGCATGAGTTGGGCTTCATATCTTTGGAGGCGCATATAGATTGGAGACGTCTTCAACTGTTTAGAAGTTTGCTCCTACCCCCAAGTGGCACTGTGGATGTAAACTTAAACCAGGTATGGGTGAGTGCATAATACTGACTATGTTGGCAGATTCATGTCTCTCCATGCTGACAACTATAGGGTCAACCCAAGAGGAGTTGACTATTGGACCGCATAAAGTAGAGAAAAAGATCAGGAGCTGGACTGGATTCGAAATCGGGAGATGCTGTTGAGATATAAGTTATGTGACCGTTTTAGATTCGACATAAAAACATTCAATGCAATCCCTTCTTACCTGATAAAGCCTCCTTCGCCCAAGTGTAGGAGAGCAATATTGCGACTAAAACAATTTGGTTCCCGACTAGGGATGTATTGGGAGCCAGAACAAAAGATATACAAGAGGCTAGGCTGTGTCGCTTTTGTGGACTGGAAGTTGAGACTCTACAACATCTGTTTGTCGGCTGTGGGGTCCTTGATGAAGTTCGAACTCTACAATTTAGCCTCTATAAGGCAGTCAATGGCGCTTCCTCTTGGGACTGGGTAAGGTACCTCTTGCTTTTTAACCCTAATGATGCCCTTTGCATTGCTGCAATGAGATTCATGAGTATGACTGTTGAAAAGTATGTCTGATGATTTAACTTGGTTTGTAATCCTATGAAATATGTGAGCACTATTGAAAAGCATTTAAAATTATCTAATATGGTTTTATGTTGTGAAATGTGTGATTGCTTATTGTGATATAGGGAAAGTACTTATGATTTCATTTGATTCCTAATTCTATTAAATATGTGATCTTTTATTGTGAAATATTAAATGAGCTAATATGGTTTTAAAATGTTGTGAAACGTATGATTGTTTATTGGGATATATGATGGAATGTTGGTTTTAGATATTGTGGGACGGTTCTTTGTCTCTTTTAGTGTGTATTTTTGATGAATTGCACATATGTCTACTGCACTTGCACGATCCGAATGTCACAATGCCTAGTAGGATTGTTTTTGTTTTGTCATCCCTTTTCCCCCATCATCTTGTCTTGTTGCCCCTCGAAACACATTGTGTATAGGCATGTTATAAATACCCAATAAATAAATAAAATACATTTCAAAATATTATTTTTCTTAGATGTTTTCATTTTCCTTTTCGGAAACTATAACACACAATAAACAATACACTATGATATATATTTATGATTTGCAATTTGTGACGTTTCACAATAACTTTGAGTAGTATTGTTTGGTAGCATTTGTACCCTATTTTTGGCAATATGTTGACTTTTATATCATTTCTTGGCACAGTTTCTTCACATCATCGGATAGAATGTTCATCAAGTTTCGGTATTTATTTTTTGCTTCTAGTGCTCAATTTTTTTCTCAATGTAATCTCTCCTTCTAAACGCCTTGAGCAGGCCTCCTCCGAAAGGGAGACTATGCAGTAATGTAAGCCTACATATTATGACTGTCAAAAGCAGCGGGTGTTGGCTCATTAAACTCAAAGGGACACATGGGAGAAAAGTATAACAACAGGCAGGTGAAATGAAAAATGGTCTAAGTCTTTGAAGCACCGGCTTCACGGCACATCTGAATTCTGAAGCAGCCACACTCTCTCTGCAGGAATCCTCAAAAGTTCCTTTTCCCAGACTATGCGCCACTGGTGCCTGCTCTGGCCCTCCCTCAAGGTGGCAGAAATCTGGACAGTTGGAAGCAATGAAAAGCAGTGGCGTCGCTAGGGTGGGGCCTGGGGGGGGGGCAGGGCCCCACCCCCTGTGAAATCCTGTCTTTTATTTAATGTGTGACACACTGTGCATGCTCTTGTTTACAATGATATGTTTAATCAATAGTTCAATATCATGCCTTAATGATTATTGTGTAAAAACAGACATGTTTCACCATAATTGAGTCCTCCGCGTGTATTAAGGCCTGTGGCACTATATTCGAAAACAAATAAACAAAGCACTGTGTCAAGCCCATTGAAATGTTCTTTCAGTAGAATAGTTGAAAACCACTGCACCCATGTTTGGAACAAACACAAGATAGTTCTGCACCAGTGTTTCATACAAATATAACATAAATCTTCAAAAGAATACATATTATACTGCAGACAGGGATTGGTAATAGACAGGTTGATGGTTGATTGAGGAAGTTCTTCAGGGGCCAGGATAGCCTGTGTCTTGAACGTGCTTCCATTGTTATGTTCTAAGTCATCATCATGAAAGACTCGGGTTACCACTGTATCAGGTGAACTGTTGCCCGTGTGTATTACACTAGAAGATGAAAACATAAAATAGTGCGCAATGTTTTTTTATTTTAATGAAGTTCTATTGCATTCAGTTTATAACAGCATTTGGTAACAGTCATACAATACTACCTTGCCCCTATTATAGAATGTCCTCCCTCCCCTCTTCCGGAGACTGGGACCCCTCTATATGGTCACTTTGAGTCATCTTGTGCACAACTTAGATGCAATTAACAGTGACGAGTTTGGCTTGTTTTATGCAAATACCACCTCAATGTCAGTGCTATTAATCCTTTATAGGTTCTGAAGGAATTTAATTCAGTTCCTGGTCTAATTTGTCCTTTTGGAAAGCAGGGGAAGACTGTTTGTTGTTTGGGTAGCGTGTTTGCTAGGACGGCCTGGGCTGCGGGTCCGATGGTGGGTAGCTAGGCAATTCAAACGTTTGGCATTTTAGTAATCTGATGTTTTATTTTTAAATTCTAATTTTATATATTTCTTTTAAATGTTTGATTTTTTAAAATATTTGATTTTTTTAACATTAATTGTGATGATCTAAGTTATATGTGTTAATGGATATTAATTGTAAATATTGTAAAAGTTGAGTTTCTGAACTAATGTACAATTACACTAAATAAAAAAAAAAAAAAATGAAAGGAAGATGCACGCCAACATGAAAGGTGCCGCTCGAAGAAAGAAGATTCTCGCAAGCTTTCCAAGAAAAGCAGGAGAGAGCGAGATAGAGCTCTATGTACCTCTTGAATAAAGCACCACGATTATGTGTAAAACGATGTTTGCTGCAGGGCAGGCCATTACACTATAAACACCAGGCTTTACACAGTTTCATGGGGACTTGCTGCCACTAGCCTCCAGCCTCTTCGAGCTTCCTCTGCTTCTTGAGATCAACAGACGCACACACCAGTCACACCAGCTCATTTAAATTAGCAGGGATTGCCGGGAGGTTATCTTATCCCACAACCCTCGACAATAGACGCGCGCATGGTGTAAAGTCGGTCTAGTTTCCCCTTCAGGCTCAGGCGTGACGTGAACACGGCCCCTCATTCGTGCTACGTACGTACGGCGCGAGGGCACCGTGCCATGATAGCAGTACTGACGCAGGGCTGCGCAGGCGCAACTCTGAGTAAGAGCAAATCACGGGCGCGCAGCACGACGCATATCCATCGCGCTCGTTAGCATGTGGCACGGCACCCAGAGATTTAGAAAGGGAAAGAAGGGCTGCAGCTACTTTGTCCAGAAACTACACAGCAGCACGGACCCACATTATTATGTTTAAAGGGGACAAGAGAACGAGCACATGTCATACAACGTTATCCACGTGGATGACAACTTATAGATTTTCCCAAGGGCAGTGCAGGAACAACTCAAGGGTTAACTCGTTTTTGGAGGCTTATTTTTCCTGATTATAATGTGGCAATAAGAACCCTTACACATATTATTTAACAGACATTACCACCCAGAAGGGAATTATGCAATTCTTTGAGTCAATCAGTATCCAAGGCTCTGGGAAATAACTGCCAGTGTGACCATGGATCAAGTCAGCACGCAAGATGCCATGTCCCATGCCAGCAGTTGTCACTCTCCACGGCCCTTTCCCACGCTGATACACACTCACTGCTTTCTCACCCCATCGCCCTCTTAACGCTGACTGCCTTGGCCACTCACTGCCTGAGACCACATTGTCCCGTCTTTGGAACCCCCATGTATCGTGCACCAGAGCCTGGCCTACACCATGTTGAAATGCCCCCCATATTTGGATTAATTTATTTTGGACTTCATTTCCCAGCATTCCTTTAGCAGCAGGTCCATTGGCTGGGAGTTAATAGCAGTATTACCCGGACCCTGAAACAATTCCAGTGGTTCTGCGACCCACTAGCCCTCGCAAGGCACCCTTGCTTTTCTTGGGCCCATAAGTAGGTGTGCTGGGTTTCATAACCACCAGTATTGCGCTGTGGTTTGGCAATAATGCTCAATTATTGACCTGGTAAATCACAGACTCTTACCACTGAATTACAATTACATAAATGATGTGCAGGAAATGAAGCAATATGTCTGCACCCCAAAAGCGATGGGAGGCAAACAGTGGATTAAGATTGGAGGTCATGAGCACCCAGGCCTGCTGCCCACCTATGCTTTACTACTTGAATAGGACTTGCCAGTGAGCGCCCCCATGGCAAATTCATCCACCAGCTCTGAGCCACGGCCCATCCCAAAGTGTAATTTTAAGGGTGAAACATAAAATACATTTAAATTTAGATCTGTCCAGGATCACATTTAGAACAATCTACAAACGCAGCACAACACTCCTGAATTAATCTATGCACTACTGCACACAGACCCTAATTCCAAAATAGGATCAAAATTATGTACGCACTGCACATCCATTGCTCCAGACAACTTTAAATTAAAGAGTAATGGAGGGTGGAAAGAAAAGCAACATGGATGATGGTCTGGATGCACCAGACTGGTTCAGGGGTTTTTATTCCCCCCCCCTCCCCCAAGTTTCCAATGAAAGGCCACCAGTATCACTAGCACCCCATGAAGGAAACACGCCACTGCACAGCACTGGAACCCTCCCCTACAAAGAAGGAGCCCTGGCTGTCGGGCCCTGCTTGGACTGGCGGCGCAAGCAACCAATCAGGCACAGGAAGATGCTGGACAGAATTAGGTGTGGAAAGCGGCTGGGCCTCATTTAATCACAATGGCGTGATCAAGAGATTATTTACAGATATTAGTGAAATCATAGTGTTGGCCAGCAAACAAACTCTAACCCGTGTACCCTCAAAAGACACATCAGGAAATATGTGCAGGAGTGCAAAGTCATGGACCATCCCACACCCGAGAGTGGTCCCTGGCAAGCAAAGGCTAGAAATTGAGGACAAGAGCACCCTAATCCACTTCCCAGTCCCCGACCGTGCCTAAAGGATCAGTCGCTGCTGGAGGTGCTCCCGCGGCACCTTCACCCACCGGCACTAAGCCACAGCCGCCCCACAAGGCCATTTTAATTGTGAAATAGGAAGTACTTTGGGAATTATAATTGATCTTTCAAGACCAAGATCACCTATACCACAATGTCCTAAACGCTGCTGTTGTGTTGCTACCTATTCTGATTAGGGGCACTCCCCCACTCCTGTCCCAATGTGACTCACACTTGACGCTTTGAGAAAGGGTTTTGGCAAAAACAATCAGTTAAACAATGACAATGTTCAAGTCCTCCTTGTGCAGGTGCGTCTCAGCTCTGTGATGACATGTGCTACTCTTATATCAAATATATGTAATTTGGTTCGTGTGACTGCAAGTCAAACTTGGTCATCTCATGGTTTCGTTTCTAGCAGACACATTGAAAAGCCTCGCTGGCTTTCTTTTTTTTATTAAAAATGCATAGAGAGCACGTGTGAGGAGGCCCCCAAGTCCTGCCAGCCCCCCAACCCCAATAGTTCAACATCCACTATTTCCTGAACTCTCTGCCTGCCCAGGGCACACAAGCCATTGGCACACATGTGAACAATGATCAAGATGAGTAGAGGCAGTTGTTTGCCGGGGTAGGCTTCCGTCGCCGTAGACTCCAACTAGTGCAGGGGCAAACATCCAGCACCGATGCGCAAACATACATCCCTGCAATCCCCTTCTGTTTGCACATCTGTATCTCCTCTGAATGGTACATTGCTCGACTTCCAAAAGAAAACCCCACGACCAACGGTATACAAGCCCATACTTCTAAAAATCTACCACAACAATATTAGTTTATTGCCATTAATTGATCTTATGAACCACATTTGTTGTAGCACTTCACAACTCCCCACTGCAGCAAGCTGCACAAACCTGCTGCAAAGTTGATGCAACGGACCCTCAGTGCTTTTTATTGCTACCACCCAGCGTATTGTAATGCCCAGAGGTGCAGCTGAAGGGGCAGCACCAATGCTGAAGGAATGGGGGGAAACGCCTGAAAGTGGACGCTCCTTTCATGCCTGATCTTTTTTGTTTTGATTTATGCCAACTGGTGACCTTCAGCGCCTCGATGCCCGCGGGATGTGTGAGCGCTTTAAAAATGCAAGTAAAAAAAAGGATGTCCTTGCTGCAATAAACAACCACCCATGCAGTCTAATTTAAAGCCAGAGATGAGTTTGTTCCCTCAAAAGGCCCCTTAAAGGGCGGGAGAAGGGGCAGGTCCAAACTATACAGATTTACATGCTGTGAAGCAATGCTCAGGGAGCATTTTTGCTACATATAAAAGTCTCCTACTGTCAGCAGTGGACGAAGTGTACGAAAAGAAGTAGTGGAACTATGTCCCCTGCTGGCCTGCCCCCGCCATGCCCCCTCCCACGCGCAATCCAAGCCCCCAAGCACACCTGCTGTTTAAGACAATGCTCCGTGCAGTGCACTGAAGAGCAAGTTTCAACTTCTTCCTATTCTTATTTTAAAACTAAACCATTCTGGAACAGTTTTAAAAAGAATACAAGTATAGAAACAGTAAAACTAAAAAAAAGAAAGTAGTAGAGGAGCACCGCTCCCGCCCACTTCAACCAATGATTGCCAGACTGTACTTTCTTTCACCTACCCCACTCACGAAGTGCGTTTACCCCAGCGCTTTGCCCAGACTTGTCTCCCTGACAAGGAAGCGAAAAACGATATGGGTGCCAAGTCTTAGAGGGAATCCATGTGGTAACTGCGCCGACGAAAATGTCGATGCCAATCACGGTGCGGCGCAGTGATCAAATAGATCACTTTACCCATGTGCCCCGGCCCGCATTCCCTTACCCGACCCCCCACCCCACTTACCTTCACAGCAGCACACTTCTGGGTGAGCTGCCGTCTCCCCGCTATACCTGCAGAGTTGATTCCTCCCATTTACATGGGTCGGAGCTGACACCGTAGGGTGCTTCTAAAAAAACGTTCTTGTCCCCCACTTACCACAATGGTAAGCGGGGAACACCCCTGCAGCCCCCGTCTCCCATTACTGGGCCCAAGGAGAGCGGGTGACACCCCCGCTCTGCTTGGGTACAGTAATGGGAGTCAGTATTTTGTGCGCCCCCAAAGTCGCAGTAACTGCGGGGCCGCACTACTGAGGGCGACATTTTGGCATATTACCCTCAGAGGCAGAATGTATATTATTTGTTTATTACATTTATTTCTGAAGCCAACTCTCACTTGATGGCAACAGGGCGGTGTACAAAGAACAATAACTGAAAAATAATACACTCTTAGAAAAATACATGGTAAAGGGAAAGAAGAAAATAGCTAGGACAGACCATCAGCATACCTATAACCGGGAAATAGTGCTAAAAAGAAGAATCTTGAGAAAACTAAAAAGAACAGCAACCACATCCCAGTTGCCAGAGAACAAGACGAAATGGCATAACGCATCCAAAGAATATAAAGCATGGATATGGCAAAAAAAGCCTATCTATATCAGAAAGATTCAGAAGTCATGCTAAAAACATTATGCAGTCGAAAATCAAGAGAATTCTGGTCCCTTATAAAGGAAGGGAGCACAATAACAAACGTATTACAGAACAACGTAAGCGAAGACAAATGGATATCCCACTTTGAGAACCTTTATAGTCCGATCAATAAAAGCAATGGCCAGACCCAAACTGAAAAAACAACAAAAAGAGAAGAAAATATGCAGTGGAACATTGTGCACAATGAAGAAGATCTAATTCGCCAAATTAAGAAGATAGGTAATTCAAGGGCTCCAGGACCAGATGGGATATCGAATTGTGACCTCAAATCAAATCCAGAGCTGTGGGCAGCGTTTATCAGCAAGCTATTCCAGAAATGTAATCAAGAAAATAACATACCGTATTCATGGCGAACGGCAATAGTGGTCCCGATCTTTAAAAGAGGGGATAGAGAGGACCCAGGACACTACCGTCCGATATCGCTTTTGGATGTGATTGGAAAAATATTTGGGAACTTTGCATTGGAAGCATTTCAAACCTGGCTGAAAGGTGAGAATAGATCGGATCCCTTTCAAACGGGGTTTGTTAAGAATGCAGGGACCCTGCCAAACATCTTGGCGATGAGCATAATAAAAGCGAAGATCACTCAAACAGGCCAACGAGTGCACGTAGCTTTCATTGACCTGGTTCAAGCTTTTGACCAGGTCAATAGACAACTATTGTGGGAAAAGCTGGAAAACATTAAATGTCCTGAACTCATACCAGCACCAATTAAAGCACTCTACAAAAATACTTCAATCAAGGTGAGGCTGAGTCGAGAGGGACTACTGTCAGAAGATATCAAAACAGAAAGAGGTGTAAAACAAGGATGTCCTCTCGCGCCGGCATTATATGATGCATATATGACGGACTTCCCAGAGACGCAGGCTAACGTGAGAGGTTTTCCACCAAAGATAGGAGGAGAAGCCGTTCCACGTCTGCTTTACGCCGATGATATAATCTTATTAGATCTTACAGCGGTGGGACTACAGAGGCAATTGACAAACTTGAATGATTATTTGAAAAAAAATAATCTGCACATGAATATATCAAAAACCAAGGTGATGACATGGGAACCATCCAGAAGAACTAAACAAAATCAGAACTGGTTCGTAAACAATCAAATGTTGGAAAGAGTAAACAACTGTAAATATTTGGGAGTGACTCTAAGTAATAACCTAAGGGAGAAACCTATGCAAGACATGATTTGGACCAAAATGAAAGCTTTAACCTCGCAAGCAAGAATCATGGACAAGAAATATGGGAAAGTTTCGCTTAAAGCAGTAATAACATTTTACAAAGCAAAGGAACGGAGGCCATGCTTCCCCTTCAGGAAAACCTGTGGGCGAGACTGGAGAGTTTCTTTTGGAGACAAGTGCTTGGATTATCACCAAGCACTCCTATGCCGCTTATCAGACGGGAATTATGTATTTCATCACTGAGAGCGATCAAAGAAAGAAACACGTTGATGCTCTACCGGAAGATCATACAGGAAAGGAAACCAAAGGTCCTGGAGTTGGTGGAAAGAGAAATGGAAAATAACAGCATTAAACAACTGGATGAGTGGAAAAATCAAAATATCAAATTACTGAAGGAAATTGATGTTAATACAGAACAGCTGGTTAGAAACCCGGATAGCGTATTCAAAAACCTTTTGGAACTGGACTGGATTGCCACAGTTGTAACGGCGAACGGTTATGAAATAACAAAGTCCTTCCCGACAACTGAAAAGAGACTAAACGATATCAGAAGCTACTTGGAAAAATTCCCGGATAAACTCCGTAGTAGGACTTTCCTACGATTTCGTTTGAACCAGCTAAAAACAAATGAAGTTCTGTTCATAAGAAAACAAACCTCTATGAATAAATGCAGATTCTCTAAAAAGGAACAGGAAGTAGAATCAAGCAGGCATCTCCTGCTAGGCTGTGAAGGAACTTCCCAAGCCAGAAAGACGTCCTTGGTGCAAATAATGTCAGCCTTCACAACTTTAACAGAAACAGAATGGTGGAGAATCTTGACAAGTGGTGATGATACCCGATGCGTGATAGGGGTAACCTCGTTTTTAAAATGTATTGATCTGGCGCAAAAGGCGGATGGGACGAGGGAACCCCCCCCCAAGGCCAAAACTGAAAAACATGTAGGGAGAGGCGGACCCTATAGCCGTTTGAAATAATGAAAGCTAAAGCTTAAAGTGAATTAAAAAAATCACTAGGACTCATTATAACTCGAGAGGTGGAAATAGAGACTTACTATCATCATCATCGAAGAGAAGTCAAATGGCTTGGGACTGGACCTACGTAAACAAGGGGTTCTGTTTACGTATTTTACTAGGGAGGGAGGAGGACTTGGTTAGTTTGACCCACCCTTCTTTTTAGGTATCAATATGGATATGGATGGATTTAAATGGATTTAGTCTTTTTTGTAAAAATTGTTAAATCAATTCAAACAAATAAAAAAATACACATAATTACAAACAAAACATCCATCAACACAAGGAATACAATTACAAATAAAAATAAATGAAAACAAAAACAGAGGGTCATTAGCATTGATAAGGACCTAATCCCTAAAATCCCAATTCAGCAAAAGCTAGTCTAAATACATTTGTTTTCAAGGCCTTTCGACAAATAAGCAAAGCAGGTAGCATCTGAATTTCAGCTGGAATAGACTTCCAGAGTTGTGGAGTGGTTGCTGAGAAAACCTGGTTGGAGTATTTGGCCCGCTTAAATCATGCACTACCCGACCTTTATGTATCAGCACCCCGGGTGGACCTATTGCCCCCAGAAATACGCAGTTTCTCAGCAAGATAAAATGGACTTCCCGGGTCCAACCACCGTTTAAGCTGAATTTGAAAGTGAATGGGGAGCTGGTGCAAACGGACCAAAATGGGAGTAACCAGATCATATTTACAGGCTCCCACTACTAACTGGGCTGCAGTATGCAAAAGAGATTTTAAGGATGCAAAAGCGGAACCAACAGAGTCCCGAGAAAACAGCATTTCTGGCATCTACTCTTGAAATTACTAATCCTTGAATTACAGACTGAAAGTCCAAAATGGGGATAATTAAGTGATTTGATGTGTCTTACTGAAGGTAAAAGAAAGAAACAATTCTGAGATAGTTTGGTTAGGTGGAGGCGGAAATTAAAAGACAAATCTTAAGTGAAACCTAAAGAATGGACTGAAGAAGAAGAGTGGGAGAAAAGATAGATGAGCTAACCAACATTGCACTAAAAAATGAGTGGCTGAGGAACAAGGCTGGAACATGAGCCCAGTTTTGTGAGGATCTAACATTAATGAATGCACAGACAGACAGTCTACTATGACACCCAGGCAATGCCCAGGAATGTGGACATATGCCAACAAAGACATCTTTCGAATTAAAGTTGTGTCGCTGATGCCTAGATCTATCATTGGCTCCATGTAGATGTTGAATAAGATTGGGTACAATATCGACCCCTGGGGTGCTCCTCATGTAACTGGAATGGAGTGTGACCTGTATGAAATACGGTCAACCAGATAGGAAGGAAAATAACATACCAGAGTAAGACCCCTACACGACGTACGTAACATGTTTAAGAGGTCCCCATGGCCGAACGTGTAAAACACTGCTGAAAAGAAATCAAGGAGAGCAAATAAGCAGACACCACCCACATCCAGCACTCTAAAGGCATCACACATCATTTGAAGTGAAATATTGCTGACTCAGTTCCATGGCCAGAGCGGAAAACAGATTGATAGTTCCTAAGAAAACATTATAAAACAGATCATCGCCCAAGTGAAAGGCTGCCTGACGCTGCTCAATGCACTTTACTATAGATGAGAGCTGCAATAGGCTTAAAATTTTCTAAGCCTGTGGAATCAAATTCAGATTTTTTCAAAAGAGGCCGATCTTGATCCATCTTAAAAGAGGATGGAAACGTGCCCTGTCCCAAAGAGGAAGTGAACAATATGCATAGGAAAAGTTTCAAGGCATCTGCTATTGCACTAAAAGGCTGGACTGTTAGAGAGTCGTCTACATGATTTGACGCCTTCATAGACAAAGTTGTACACTCAGCCTGACAAAGGGGGGAGCACATTGAATCTAGGAAAAACACAAGAAGGCATACGGTGAGTGGTCTAGCATTAAAGTTGCTTGGAAAAAATATCTCCCCCTTCTCTTCCTTACCTTTTATTAAAAAATATGTTGATTTTACCAACTTCTTAAATGTAAAGTCATAATTGCGGGTCCTTAACAGGATGAAGGCATTTCTTTACCATTAGGAATAGTTCCCTCAGAGGATTTGAAGCTGAGCTAACCTTGCTCCTGATAAAGGTGGATTGAGTAGTACAAATAGCCCCTCTGTACTCTACTTTAAAATTGCTGGGGGCTATCTTGCGGGTGTGATCTTTAGAGAACCACCATTTATGGTCAATCTTCCCAATATTTCCGTTCTGTTCTCTTAGTGATTGATCATACCAATGATGAGAGAACTTCGCTTCTGCCTTACATCCGTGCAACAGCGCTACTTCATCAGCAAAAGACACAATGCTGCCCTCCTGGTGCACCCATGTGAGAAAAAATATGAGTGGGCACCAGCATTACAGCAAAACATATGAAAGGATTTAGACACAGCTTAATAGGCACTTTTGTTTTGACTGCCAATGAAGCAGCAATTATTCTAGGAACAACCGAACATTAAGATTTCACAGAACCGCAGAAACTATGTCAACAACTCTTGATCCCCGGCTACAGTAATCTTAGAATGAGACAAAGCATATGCAGCGTTATTCAACATTTCTGGCACATGTTTTGAAATTAAAAAAGGTGTTCTTATTGAGGCACATCAAATATAGACACTTCAATGTTCTGGTGACTATCTCGCATGGCACCTTGTGGGTATGCTTGAAACACCGATATTCTCTCTGACCGGAATGCCACATATCTTTTAACTGGTCTCCCCAATCAGTGAGGACCACCACTATCCAAACAACTCCAGAAATGTTCCCTCCTAAACCAGTAGCCCTCCTGACCTGTGTTAGTCACAGTGAAATCTGTGTGTGCCATTACCGTCCGGGCCTGCCTGCCGGCCTGCTCAGCTGCCCTGCATCAGATTCGTAGAAGTTAACTTGTCGTGACTCTTGAGTCTCGTGAGGTGAGTTGAGCCACCTTGCCCTAGCATGCCCATGAGCTCCTGTGGCAATGCCCCTTGTGACGTCTGGAGCAAGGGTTAATGTTCCTTCTGTGCGCTTTATGATACTGTCTCCCCTGCCTTCAAGTGAAGCTATTTCTCATGCATTATCTTTGATTTCCGAAGTAAGATCGTTTCGTAGTACTTTTATCCAATTGCTTTAGTGTGTCGTTTAAGTCCTCCTCCAGACTTTAGATGGTTTGTAAGAGGAGTTATTTTTTCAGTGTGGTACTTGTGCCTGCCATCATGCCAGCATCTTCGTCTCCTGCATTCCCTTGGGCATAGGGCACTAGTGCGGAACTGTTATGCCAGTCCAGAGACCCAAGAAAGGCATGCATGCAGGGGTTAATTACTTTCCTCTCGCTTTTGTTTTATGCCACATAGAACTCATGAGGGGCAAATCCCTTTCAGCACCATTGTCACCATCCAATTTCTTCGATACCTTTGTCTGACTTTAGCCCTAACATTGTGAAAGTTGCAGTTCTTTGAGACAGTCACTTTCCACAAAACGGGATATTAATTATTTTTTGATCCTTATACCTCCATGACTGGATAGATTTCAATCACCTCATACGCTGGAAATTATTAACCGTCACTAAGTTATGCCACGTCCAGCCTCAGGGAGACGGTGCGTATTCATAATGTTATGTGGTCCCTCTTTCAACTGGCCTTAATGTGCCAATGTGCCAGTGTACATCAAGCTTGCTTCGTGCCCATCTTGATCTCACCCCAAAGCGGGCAGATACTTCCAGCTCACCTCCTTCCTTTGAACACCTTTCACAGAGAGATTTGGTCTCGCAGCACCACTAGCCCCTGGCAGAGTGACAGCTTGTAGTTTATTGCAGGAGGTCAGTTGTGGCCATGGCTGGGCAGAGCCAGTCTGATGTCAAGCAGCGCCTGGCAGAGGGATAGCTTGCTGCAAAGCTGCAGGAGTTCTGCTTGGAGCTTTGCATAGCTGGGGCAGAAATCTAGCGTCAGGCCGTGTATAGCAGAAAGCTTGCTGCAGGAGCTCTGCTGGGAGCCGCGTGGGGCTGTGGCAGAGTCAACCCAGTGTCAGGCTTAGTATGCTGGTAAGATAGCTCAGTGGGTTCAGCATTCACTGTCTCCATCTGTAGGTGGCAAGTTCAAATCCCTGCACGAAAAACTCTGCCTTTCATCCTTCTGTGGTCGATAAATGAGCACCAAAATCCGTGTGGCGATAAGTGTATGTAAACATTTTATGTACAGCACATTGGAAAAAGGTCTTCATGTACTCTACGTCAATTCCTCTGCAGTGTTTGTTTGTGTTGCTGGTGCCTCTGCTCTGCAGCGGGGAGGAGAAAGCACGCAGGAGGTTATGTACATTATGACATGTGAGTATTCAGGGGTGGATCGTTGTCTCTCTGGTGGGACGTGGACACGATTCCCGAGCCCAGCCGGGTGCCATGGTGAAGCTGACTGCCATAAACCAAAGACCTGCAGCTTCCATCTAAACCTGTTCTGTCTCCTGACCGGCACTGTGTGCTACCCCTCCACCGGCTGTCAGCAGAAGGTGGATGCGGGGAGCCTGGAATGGAGGAGGGGGGATGAGGTGATGCTGAATCGGTTGAGGATAGGACATGTGGGGCTGAATGACTGTCTGTTTCGAGTAGGGAAGCGTGAGTCGAGGGATTGTGTGGTGTGTGGGGTGCCTGAGACTGTGGGACATTTTCTGCTTATGTGTGAGAGACATGTTGAGGAGAGAGAATTGATGAGGGTTCGGTTGTCTGCGCTGGGTGTGGCTGAGCTGAGAGGGAAGGCTTTGCTGGGAGGTGACGGGGTGAGAGGCAGGAGAAGGAACAGTGTGATGTTGGATTTTGTGAGGCAGACTGGGCGGTGGGAGGAGTTGTGAGATTATGTCAGCTAAGTACTGATTGGTGGGTCTGGTGCACATCATCCTTTAGGATGGGAAAGCGCCTGCGTGGGTCCGCCCATGCATCTGATAATAAAGAAGAAGAAGAAGAGATGCTGCGGGCACACCCCGTTTCTTATGAGACTTTTGCATGTCCTGTTCTCCTGCAGTGCGCCTCCTTCTCACCCACTGTCTGCTCACTCAGTGCCCTTTCGCCACACAGCACGCACGCATAAAAGGCCCTCTTCTTATGCAGTGGTCACACAGTAGCGTCTCACTATGTGCTGTCCTACCCCTACAGTTGCTTCTCTCACTGCAGTGCTCCCCCTCCCCCATCAGCAGTGATCGGCGTCTTCGCTCACGCCCGCCCAGCATGTCACACAAATTGTTTAACAGATTCTTTTTCTAGCCCTATCTCAGATACACATCATGCCCCTTGGATCCCTCTCCCACGAGCTAACAATGAGCCAAGAACCAGGCCGGTGTACGGGAAATATATTGGTATTTATTTAAATTAAAAGGAATAGAAATTAGAACGAAAATATCAAACACCACTTTATCCATGCAACAACAACTTCTCTCAGCATCAATAAATCACAAAAGTGAGTTAAAAAGAACACAATCACAATTCTTCACTTTCTGCAAATTTCACTTGAAGAAATAACAAATGTGCTTATCATGTAATGTTGTGAGATTTTGATTTTCCTGTAGGCTTAAAAGGCTAGAAGTAGGATTTAAAGATTGGTATCTATTTATTTATTTGCATTTGTATAGCGCACTTGCAGCCCAGAGGCATCGAGGCGCTGTTACATGAATATTTAGCAGAGTTTTTAGGTTAAGTTGGTTTACATGCGACCGTGAGGTCTCTTGGTTACAGGTACATCAGTATACATACAAAAATTACAGCGGAGAGCATTTGACAGTATTCATTTAAAAAGTTTAGTTTTGATTGCTTTGCGGAAAGCTTGGTGAGACTCAATCATTCTTAGGTGTGAGGGAAGGGCATTCCAGTGGGAGGCAGCCATTGTGGGGAAGCTGGATCCTCCAGCACTGATTCTTTTAGTCTTTGGCGTGAGAATCATATTGGAGTAGCCCTTCCTGAGAGGTCTTGTGGCGGTGTGTTTAACCATTATGATTTTGCCAACACACATTTGGTTTAAAATAAACAGAGGAAGATTTATCTGTTTGTTTTTCAGACCCCCCTTGCTTTGGTCTATGCTCGGAAGTCAGACAGAATAAATGGAATGCTTTGGGGAATTTTGGATTTCAGACCCCCCTCCACTGAAAGGCCTGTGTTGGGGAGGGTGGATAAAAAGGTTACACTGATTTAGGAACAAAGACACCCCTCTTCCTTAAAGAAGTCGGGGTCAGTAGGACACAAAGTATTGCCCAATTAATTTATAGGCTATAGTTTTCAGCACACACTGCGAAGTGAGCTTTGTTAATTTCAATTTTTAACAAAATTCACCCCGTAGTGTTCTGCCAAATGGGGAATTAATTAAATTAATATTTTTGGTTAAAGATGCTAAGGATCTACACAGTTTTGCCCCCCACACCCTCACCCACTACAAAGAGAAAGGATTCAAGGCAAGCAGACTCCCCCACCTTTAGGTTTCCCAAGGCTCAGTTCTACTTACATAGCGAGCCCCTGTTTAAGGTTCAGGAACGCCAGCTGCATCTCAGGACACTCTAGAAAGACAGGGCAGGGTTCTCGTCACTCCACTCTCAAAGATGGCCTCCTGTTCTCCACCATAGGACCCTTTCAGCTTTGAGGCCTTCCTAGAAATAGACAACTCCACCCAGATGCACTCTCAGTAATCTCCTCTGGTGTCTCCTTACAGCTGTCGGATGGTAAGTTTCAGCAGCCTTCCTGATGGTCTGTCTCTTGTCTGTCTGTTCCTCTCTCCCTCTGTCCTAGTGTAGTCCCACTTATATAGCAGCGATGACACCACCAATTTTACAATCTTGGCAGGCAATCATTCCTCCACTAGGATTGGGCAGTTACCCTTTTGTATCCTCCCAAACCCCGCCTCCAAGTCAGGATTGGTTTAGGGGTCTGGAGCAACATATGGCCCTTTGTTCCCCTTTCAACTTTCTGGCAAAAAGTAGTTATGTATCACAAATTCAAAATGTTACTAGCAACTGCCATAGTAAACTATTTTCAGATTCAGCTAATCATGGAGAATTAGATAAACCGACCACCAAATCCGTACCATGTTGCACGGCCATGTGGCACCTTTCTGCCATGTCAACAAAAAGCACAACAGTTATGAATATTAAAATTCTACTTTATTATCAGCTGAAATAAAGTAGGGAAATCTGGTGAACAAACAGATTGCAGCCCATTCATTTAAAACTGTCATCCTACATGGCAAACAGTAAAAACCTATCGAAAGAAGGGATTGATTAAGGGAACATATATACCTATTCTTCATTTAGATGCTAGTAACATAATTGGATGCCCCTTATCTGGTAGGCACGCCTTGAACTACCTCTAACTACGTATAATACAGATTAATAGCAGAATAATAGCAGCAGATTGGCCCCTGCAACAATGTACAGTACACTGCTACATAGGTCCTCATGATTGGTTGGCATTCTCTCCTACCCATGGACATTTGGCTCGTTAGCAGCTCGTAAGTGAAACGAAACGCAGGTACAGGGAATAATGTCAGACCACTGCCCACTTGGCCAATTAGCCTACCATTTCTCATCAGTTAGTCTCCAAGCCAAGACTTCTTCTTTGTAGATTACCTTGCTGACTGTTCTCTTCCTTGGGATTATTAAGGGAGTGTAGGCACATCACTATCTCCATCTGGAGCTTAATGAATAGGCCTTGTTTTCTAGTCTTGCACCACGTGTGAGGAGATCACGATTTTGTCCATGTTAACCATTTGGTGCCATTTAATTCAATTATAGTGGGTGCTATTACTCCTCTTGGCCTCTGGAAGCTTGGTTGCTCCCTCTTACATATGCTTTCTGGATCTTTGATTGTTCAATACTTGGCACTTTAAAATGTTCACTACTTTACTTAATCTAAGAGAAATATGTCGTGCATATGTAGCTTATCCTCTGCGACTCCCCTTTTGCCTTGCAGTTACCTCTTGATGTGGCATCCTTGATCCCAAGGCAAACATATATTCTTTGTTCCTCGCACAGAGCTGTTTTCCAGCACCTATCAGCTCTGCAGCCATGGTTTCTCTCTTCAAGGCTTCTTGCTTATTATTTATACAGAGTCGATGTCCATCGTTTCTACATGGCCGCTTTACCCATGTTTTATTTTCTACTGCAGCAAGCTTGTATATGTCTCATCTACTAATTCTCTTCTCACTTATCATCTTAGTGCATATGATTTCTTCATATTCACATAAATGTTTACTTTGTTACTTCAGTTACATCTTCGTTCTTTAAGTATTCACATATTGTTTCAGTGCATCCTTGTCTTCTCCTTATAACATCATTTTACTCTTGTTTGATTTAACTTATAACTCTCTTATGTCCAATGATGTATGCAGACATCCTTCTACCATGTCAGTGTGAGGGAACAGTCGATACGTTTGTCTGAGTGCATAACGTCTCTTGTATCTTCAATGTGGTATTGGGATGATATCTGGTGTCATACACAATGTTTTCCTGTTATTCTTCCAGTATGATGGAGATGAGGGGGCAGGCACTAGAGATGATGTGTACATCTGCCTCTCTACATGCCCCCTCTGGTCGAGTCCTAGACCACCTACTCAATCTTCTTCACCTTTTCTTCAAACTTTCGTTTCTTTGGAATCCATATCTTCACCAACCCCCTCAGGTCACCTGCATTCTTTATGTGCTCCTCCACACTCCAGGTCATATGGCAACACTCCCCAGTCACCCGACAGAATACCCAATGTCTTACATAGTTCTTATGATCTTTAGGGTAATAAAACTTCATTCCTGGGGGTGCTAGGGGACTTCCTTTCAGGTGCTCATGGGTGGTTGTTTCAGTCTGTGTATGCTCGCCAGTCTCAGCATTCACACCGATCATTATCTTCATCCCAATAGCTTTCTTTGCTGTCTTCTTGCACTTTCCTATGATTATTCTTATAAGACAGAATCCTAGCAATACTAACACTAGAATTGGTCCAAGCAACATGAAGGCCATCGCCAGCCACGGTGGAACCCATGAGAATAAGGACGAGACTCAGTCGTCATCTTCAGTCTCGTCTACCTCTGCCTCCATCTTCATTTGCAGGGTTGACAGCATAGTTATTGCCTCTGTCAACGCTCCATTTTCTCCATTATGGGCATCAACCTTCCGTTGCTGTAATGGCCCTCAATTCTTCTCTAATTGCATTAAATCCTATTATTGTCATGTTTATTGGGTTTAAACAGCTCCCACCTGGTTATTTGTAACCACTTGGTGTTCACTGCATTCTGGATTCCTTGCATAAACATAGCTGTAAATATCACTGCCATTCTACTGAACAGTTTATCCTCAGCTGGAATATCATGATAGGCTTCTATTGATTTTACTGAGAAATAGTTCTCTCTCTTCAGTCGGATGAGGTTAAGTGACCTCTTCTTTCTTTGGTGTGCATCCATCTTCGGAAAGTCAACGATATGGAGATCACTTTCGGGAATCATCAATCACATGTATGATCACTATAGAGCATATTCCTCCCCAATTTTTAGGTAGCTGTATATAAGCTCTGGATACACAGGCCCAATAGTGGTCCAACAGCAGTTCCTCCATTCATTCCTGGTATGTCAATTATCTGCTTGCATTCTTTGTTTTCTCCAACTTTAGTCAAACCCTTGTTCCTGAAGCACAATGTGGCATTCTTCATTGGCAGTATGGACACCTGTTCCTGCTTCATTTTTTGACTCATGTTAGCATTTTCGATTACTTGGCCCACTCTTTCAGACATTAATCATTCACTATTTGCACTATCTGTACAGGTGCTGTCATCCACAGATGTGCGCTACAGGCCAGCATTCCGTCTTCCCATTCTGCACTGGTTGCTACTCGTACATATACTAATAGCTGAGGTCTATCCCAGCATCCTGGTAATCGTTGCGTGTCCCATGCGTCTGCACAACCCAGTCTCTTTTGTTCAATAATCCTCATCTGGTCTCCAGTCATATGAGTACATGAGCATTCTACTTTTCCAGTTTGGGTCTTTTTCCATTTTCTCTGTTTTGATGTATTCATCTTCAATGAAAATGTATTTCTTGACCTCCATCATAGAGTTAAGATGTGAGCCCAATCTATGGACCCTCCCATTTGTTTGTTTGTTTGTTTTTTATTTACATAGCGCTCCAGACCCAGAGGTAAAAGGGCGTCCCCTGCACAACGTATTACAAGCTAACTGGCTTTCTGAAATAACAGAAATGGTGAAAATCTATGTCCACTCTTAAGTATAATGCAATGTTCAAAAATTCCAAACAAGTCTTCTCTTTTTCTCTTTTATTCTTATTCGTCCGGCATCTGGATGATTTGCCTACAATTTCCCAAAAATGTTGCTCTACGTGTTTCGGGGACACATTCCGCTTCTTCGGGAGCTAAATTTGATATGAAACAATAATACCATTTACTCAAATATTTTCTCTTTAGCAAACAACATCTGAATACACCACCATACTCCGTGAGTAACAGCCAATTTTGTGCCAAGGGTTCACATTCTAATATTTATAGAATCAGAGTCACTGTCCAGTATGCTTTTAAACCACATCTTTATCATTTGGGTACCAACAGTACTGTCACATTTAACTACGAAATGATCGTGGACATCACTGTGACATTGTCTCTTTGATGGGGGGACATCCATAACCCTACAGGTCACACTCGAGTGGCTATATTCCGTATTGGGGCAGTATAGAGAGATGTAACTCATGCAGCACCCTATATATATGTTCTGTCCGTGTGTCTACATACCTATTCTCAATACTCAAGTACATTGTACTATCCGGTACATCTGTATACCACTTCAACTCGTAATAAAAATGTCCTCATGTAGAACAACTGTGGAGAAAGAGTGAAACCCTGTAACACCATCTCATACATCTCTGATGTCTATGCATAGGCTTAGGCTCTCAAGCCTACCTTAGTTGAAGTTACCACAAACCCAGAGAAGAGTGGCTGTAGATTCGCTGCTAACTTGATAAGGAACTGTATACCGTGCCTGTTTCCTGTGTTTGGAAAACCTATTGAAAGGAGACATGGAGTTTTGTATAAGAGTCATGAACTTCCATCTTTTAGGTTTCAGCGTGCTAATGTGTGAAATATAAGGATGTACGCCCCTTTCTTATATCTCCCTTGCACCCTAAATGTTCTTTGTAAAGTGTTTATAAACATTGAATATATTGCTTATTTTGTGAGTGCATGCACAATCTAGAAGCGACTCATCGTAGAGTTGCCATCTTCCCTAAAATTGCCCTCTTGTTGTGCATTATGTACAGGTATTTCTCTTGCAATACATGTTCTGGCTGTGCTCATGGAATAAGGGATGAGAGAACACACGTAGCGGCTCTCATATGACATTCTCCTCCCCACCTCCTTCATGTGCTGATACCACATATTATTCTTTAAATGGGCTGAATTATCAAGATATGCATTTATAACCTCATGATCTTCTTCAGCATCTCTCTTATGTTGGATAATTTGTTTAGAAATCTCAGGGAAAATATGACCTGTGCTTTTATTAGGAATACTAATAGTTGCCTCATTGCCTACTATTTCATCTGCATTATTGATCAGTATTTGACGAAATGCCATGATAACAAGGAAGAAAAGAGACATAATTGTACAGAATGAGGTTACAAGAAGTATTCCAAATAAACATATTGATCTTCTTGCTGACAGTGAATCTCGTATATCTTTGAAAATTCCCATTATTTTTAATTCATTGTGAAATTTTTGGCACGTTTATAAACCACATCTTTTTATAATAGAAATTGTAAAATGATCACAATGATGATCTTGAAAATAATAGGACTGTTTTTAGGATTTCAAAAAATGTAATAACATCAATGTTTTGTCCTGCTAAAACTGGGTAAGACTGCAGTATGCAAGTGAAAACAACATACAAGAATGTTTGCAACGTTATTGTTATAGGCTGCATTATGTGTTGTGTGCTCTTCTTCTTTGTATCTTATCACAAACACACTGCCTCTTTTACCTATCTAGAATAGTTCTAGAACTGCTGCAAAGGTTAGTCGTCCTTTCCCCTTTGACTTTAAAAATTTTATTTGTCTGTATCTTTTAAGTCTTTATTTTGGTTCTTTGTAGCCAATCTCATCATCATCAGTGGAGCTTCTTCTCTTGCTTCACTGTCAATGGGTGCAGGAAGGGGCAGGGTCCCTCCTTTGTACGGCTTTATGTCATTCAGATGCAGTCAGGCTCTTCTTCCTTTGATTTTCACTGCGGTGGGAGTGACCCCCCTCTACTAGATACAGTCCTTCAAAACAGGGCTTATTCCAAGTGCGCACAAAACTCCTTAAAATCACTTGGTCCCTTAGGTACAAACTAAGCTGTTTTAGCAAGTCACTGGGATCAACTGTTTGGCTGTCTTCTTCAATCTTCTTTGAGCCTTCCCTCCAATTAATGATCTGTTAAGAAATAAAAGAAACACTAGCGGTCATATTTGTAAAATAATCATCCATCTCCTCACCTAATATTTTTGCTACACTGTGGGCATCAGTATCTATTCAAGTGGGAGGAGCAATGGGTACTCTCTTGCGGCATCCAGTCACCAACACATGAGGAGTCGGGTGGTGATCTGAGGCAGGCTGATTCCTAAATGCAAATAATCCACGGGGTAGGCAATGTAGCCATACCCTCTTCAAAGTTATATACATTTTAGCTATCATTTCTTTAGGGAGTCCATTTAATCTCTCACAAACACCATTCACCTGTGTGTGATAGGCAGATGAAAACTTTTGCTTTATGTCCAATAAAGAGTAATCTGTTCAAACAGTTCATTTACAAAATTTGGCCCATTATCCGACCGCAGGACTTCGCACACACCCCATCTAGGAAAAACCTCACATACAAAAAATTTGGCAGCACATGTGGAATCTGGGTGCGTATATGAACCTGCTGAAATCCATCTGGAAAAGTGACATACCACCACTGACATAAATCTGTATCCATTGCATGTTTGCAATATGTCCACATAATCTATATGAAGATGCTGAAATGGACCATCAGGTCTGGAGATTGCTTCTGGCATACAATGCAGTTCACAATAAACTGTGCCACGTGTTCTAATAATTTGGTGAGAACCAGTCTTCTGTGATCATGGCAGCCAAACCCTCTCTAGTTGTGAGCATGGGGTATTGAAGCTGCTCCAGCACCACCTTAATAATGCTAGAGGCACAACTGGCTTTCCAGTGCTGTCTTGTCTCCACAGAGCCGCAGTGGGGGATAAAAAACACCCCTGTCTCTTCCATAAATCCTGCTCTTCTTTAGGGGCTTGACCTTATAGCTCAATTAACTTTACAATGGATAATATATTAAAGCCTTCCTTTACCATCATACATCACCCTGACATTTGCTTAACACTTTCTACTTCAAAATCAGAGATGTTTGTGAAATATGCTTCCCTTTTGGCTTCAACAACTGCCTCTTCATTGTTTTGAGAAATCATGTCTGCCCTTTTAGTATGGGCTGCGCATTTCACCACGGCGATACCGAATGGGAGCTTCAATGCCTTAATGAGTTTATCCAATAGAGACGCATGTTGCACTGGTGTGCCATCTGCACGGAAGAAACACCTCCTTTTCCAGAGTGATAATCCTGCGTGTATGGTTGATGTCACATAGGTGGAGTCAGAGTACACTGTCATTTCCACATACTCATATCTCTGGAGTGCAGCGATAAGCACCACTAATTCTGCAGCCTGCACTGAACAATGTGAAGACAGTCTCACACTTGTCACTACTTCAAATTCACCATTCCTATTTAGCTTCACTACTGCCGATCCTGTATGCCTTTCTCCTGTCGTTTGGTCAATTTTCAAAGAACCGTCAATGAATAGAATTTCCACCCTCTGAGAACATTTTCTCTAACATGGGGAATATCATAGAATTCAATATACGTTGTCCTCCTGCCGCACTGGTTCTGCTATGAATGTTGTTGGATTCACTACTCTATATCTAACAATTTTGATCGGTGGGTTCGAAATAATTACCTCATATCCTGATCCTCTTTGTAAAGTCAATGTACTTTTGGGCTTCTCTAAAATGCTAAATAAGGAATGCTCAACAGAAAACTTCATTGAGCACCCCACTGTAATGCTTGCTGCTTTTTCAATTGAAAAAGAAGCAGCAACTAACGCTTGTTCACAAGGATAATGTCCTTTCATTGCTGGGTCTAAAATCCCACTATAGTAAGCTAATGGTTTATCTTCATGTCCTAATGTCGCCTTCGGTGTGAGGACTGTTGTCATTACTTCTTCATTTTAGTTTGAGAATAAATAAACCTCTTTGTGATAATCTGGAATCCCTAACACAGGGGCTGTACAGATCGCCCTTTTAAATTTTTAAAATCTTTCAGTCATCTCATCTGTCCATAGTATCGTACGTTTGCCTGCCTGTGCTTACTTGAGGCCTTTTAAAAGTGGTTGAATATATGTGCTATAGTCAATAACCCAGGCCCTGCAATAATTACATAGGCCTAGAAATGGTTGCATTTCCCTCACTATCTCCAGTCTTGGAGTCTTCATGATTGCTTCTGCTCTCTCAGGTGTCACTTTCCTCCCTTCTTGAGAGACTAGCTGTTCTATGTACATGACCTCTTTCTGGCAATATTGTAATTTCTCTTTGTCTACTTTATATCCTTTCTCTGCTAGTATGGTCATTAGTTGAACTGACTCTTTTCTGCACTTTTCTTCTGTCTCACAGCAGACTAATATATCATCTACGTACTGAATTATTGTGCTCTCAAATTGTATGTTATCTAAGTCCACCTGGAGGACCCTATTAAAGATCTAGTGGCACTCACAATACCCCTGAGGCAGTCCCGCGAGTTTCCAGTGCTGGTTTCTATATGGAAATGAGGTCAAATCTTGCCTCATGAAGGGGAATTGAGAAAAACATGTTCTTCAAATCTTTTACTAAAAGTACTTGGCTGTGGCTGGATTATTCCATAATATTGTAGCTGTATTCGAAACCAGAGGAAACTCTGCTTTTGACAATATTGTTTAGGGGACATAGATCCTGAATAAATCTACACAACCTCCCTGTTGATTTCTTCGCTGGGTACAAATCTGTGTTACGTGGGAATTCTGATGACACCAATATTCCCTGCTGTACTAAAGCGGAAATGATTTAAAATATACCTTCATCTGTTTCTCTGGACATGTGGTACTGTTTTGCTTGTGGCAAAATTGCTCCTGGCTTGGGCTTAATTGTAACTGCTCTGCACCACCCAATAGGTCCACTTAATATGGACTGCTGGTCCATAAGATACTTGGCACCTTTTCTAAATCTTCCTGGAAAGATGACTGTTTCTTTTTTACCAATGCCATTTCTGTGGTATTTCTCTATCCTTTACTTTAATCCAGTAAGTGAGACCTATGAAAAATACTAGTTCATCATCTGAATAATCATCTCTGAACAGTTCTTTGTCTGTCAAGTCTGTTTTTCTATATCCTTCACCAAGAGCTATTACTGCTCTCCATTCTCTTCTTTCGTCATCTGTCCCATGGACAACCACTCTTCCCTCTCTGACCACTGCTGCTGCTAGCTCTAAAGGGATAACCTGTCCTTCTTCATCATCCATAGATATTTCTGGCCTAAAAAAAACATTGTCAGGTATTCTCAATAATTTACCTACCAGTCTAAGGAGCCACATTAACAAAACAGTTACTCCATCCTTAAATGCTAAAATAAACTCTTACATTCATGTAAAGTATCCCTGGAGTGGAACACACTATCCCTTTGTCAGTAAAAGATATCGTCATGTTAAGTTTTGTCATCAAGTCACGCCCTAATATGTTAACTGGTGTCTGCCGCCAATACAATAATGGCATAGACACGTCATATTCTCCTATAGAAATTGGTAATTCGTCAGTAAAAGGAACTAAACTCATAGCCCCAGAGAACATCTGCGCATTCATGGCAATGCCAGACAATGGGTACTTACTCTCTAGAACACAGGAACAAGTTGCTCCAGTGTCTACAAGAAACAGAAATGTCTTGCTTCCTATCATTGCCCTCACCCTTGGTTCCTCTTGGGGGTCTGTTGACACTCATGGTACTGAACACATTATGCTGCTCTGTTGGCTTTCCTATTGTGGATATAAATTCATCCCTGTTCCCCGTGAAAGGATTTCCTCCTACCACGGTCACACTCCCCATCCTGGGTGTGGATGCTTGCGAGACTCCTGTATTCACATTCCATTGCGGTACCATTGTTTGTTGTGTCTGTGCTTGCTGGATCTGTGCTGGTTGTGTTTGCATATGCACTTGCTGTGGTTACCCTTCTGGTGACTGTGCTTGCAATGGAACTTGTTGTGCTTGCTGTATATGTGGTGCACGTGTCTGATTCTGCGTGTGATCTTGGGCATAATATTCTTGTGGTTCTGTATTATACTGTGGGAAAAAGCCCATCCACCTCTTGTAGATTGCCAGTTCTGCTGCCTCCCCCTCTACTTCTACACATTCGGGCCATATGTCCTGTCCTCTTTCCAGCATTGCTGCAGCTGTCTCCCATTAAATCATCCTCCTCCTTGAGGGTTTTGAAATCCGCCTTGTTACTCGGAGTGACCTCCATGTGTCGGCTCAGCAATTAGTAAATGGCGCTCCATTGTGTGTCATGTTTTGCGCTGTTACACTCGCATTACCTGCTCGTCTCCAAATTTTCTCAGCTCTCTCTCATAGGATAGCTGCTAGCAGGCCTTTTATGTCACCCACTGCTAACATCATTCTTTTGTCATTCTTTCTAACTCATAAATCCATTTACCTGCACCTGCAGTCAAACTAGGTAATTTACATATCAAATTATCTTTGTCCATTTGTGTCCACAGTATTTATTGCGGTCGTCCTGCCCCTTTCTCTAATAATGGGAATAGTGTAAATCCTGGTCCACAATCATACCCACCTACACCTTGTCTTCCAGGTGGTGCTAGTTTCGCCCATTCATCTTTGTCCTGGCAACAACCTTAATCTGCTTACATATTACATATGGCAGGGATATATCCCTTGTACTGCGCGACCATGCTTGTGATCATTGCGAAAATTGTGTCGGCTCTGATGTTTTTTCTTTTGGTCTTCTAAATCTGACCATTTTACCCATCTTTCTTTGCTTGGGTCTATACATGTGCCTTCTCTTCACGCTCTTTCGTTTTCCTCCCTTTCTTCATCTGACATCATAATATCCCAGGTTGTATGGCTGTCGACCCTTTCCTCGCCATCAAGATCTAGTCTACTTAAGGACAGTGTTCTATGCTCGTCCATCATTGCTCATTCCAATCTGCCTCCTGTTTCTTTCGCTGGAGATCCTTTGATACTCTCTTTGATTTTGTAACCATCTTTATCCCTCATTTGCCTATATAAATCCTCAATCCTTTTCCCTTTGCCTTCTGCCTCATGCTCATCAGCCTATGTATGTATCCTCAGTATCCCTTGCAGCTCCCTGCGGGGCTGTTGTGACCCTCTCTCTTCTATCGTTCTTGTGCTTCGATTGGCACTATGCACCTATTAAATTCATCATCCCTTTGTCCCTACTCCTTCTCATTTCTTCTTCCCTTCTTCTCATCTCCCTTTTCACTTTTTCCTCTCGCCTTCTTTGCAACCTATGTTCTTTCAAATCTCTGTTTCTATTTCATCACATTTCTTCTCCTCTTGTCTCTTTCTCCTTCCTCATACCTTCTTCATTCTTCTTTTCACTTCCTCTTTTTTTAATTCCCCTCTTTGTATGCCCTCTCTTGTTCCTTTTCCTTATTTTTCCATACCTCTCTATTTTCTCTTTCTCTAACAACGTCAATACCCTTTCTGTCTAACTTGAGTAATATCTGTCCTCCCATCCATTCGTTCTGCACTATTGTCACTTCCTTGCTTTGTCCGTCCCTTCTTTTTGTCTCTTATCTCCTTCCTCTATCTCTATCTGTCTCTCCCTTCTTTCATCACGCTCTTTATATTCATTGTGTTCTGACATATATTTGCATTATTTAATCTTACTTTCTTCCATGTTGTCCTCACTATTATAAGTGGGGGGGCTTGTATGTTGGATTAACATACCCCGCTGCTGCTTTGAACCCATTTAAAGGATAGAATCCCTGTTTCCCAGTGTCTGTACTTTTGTTTTCAGAAGGAGAAAGAGGAGCCGAGGGCCTTAAGTCCTCCCCTTTGTTCTGATTAAGCATCCACTCCTTTTCGGGCGTGTCTTCCTTCTCCCTCGGATGCATTTTCCATAGCTCTAAAATGGCTAACCTTTTCTGTAACTTCTTCCCTGTATAAGCAGCATGTAAGTATGTTGCCATGTGTTCTCGATAATGAACCTTCTTGAGGGGTATACATTTTGCCAGCCGTGTCTTTTACCCATTCTTGGGTGTATATCTCACTAATGTTTTACACAAATGTAGCAGGGGTGTGTCCCCCATAATGACAAGTTGCTTTTAACTGTCAATACTTACCAGATCTTTTATTCTGTTATTACTTTAAGAAATTATACCACAACATTTAATTCGGGAAAGCACCATCAATTGCCACCCATTACCAAAACACAATTCTTTAACCAACTTTCAAACCTATACAATGATGTTCTCTTTTATTCCTTCACTTATAGGTCTATTGATTCTTGCTGTTTCATTATTAACACTTTAAGAATATCCTTTTATTTCTTATTTTTTCTCAACCGTTATCCTCCTATGATTGACATCAATCGCTTCATTTTAGAGTCTGATAACCAGCTAGATTATTACTATTGATTTATATCTTCTAGTTTAACCAAAATAAAAGTTTTACGCTGACATATTTATAACCCCAATCAAATGTGCACTTTAATTTTCTGCGATCGCCTTCCTTTACTTTGTCTAGTAAATGTATCTCATCTTATGTTTACCCCATTTGGGAGTTTGACACACATTCTTCATCTCGGCCTTGCCTCATGAATACCCCCCAAAAATACCCCACTTGAAGTTTAATGCATGCTCTTCTGTCCCTTTGGAACCAGGAATCGAGGTATCTCGCTCTCTTAACCAAAATCCTGTTATTATATGTGTTTACACATACAATATAATCCCTCCCCTTTACTTGACACTTTCGATCCTCTACTTACATCCATTGGTCAGCTCAAGTCCCTCGGTATTGACTACTCCCCAATCAATCACTACGCCTTCAGTCCGCAGGGCGCCCGTGGGGACCGGACAGGAATTTTGTCAAGGGGGCACCTGCCAACCGTCTCTTTTTCACAAGTGTGTCTTTCTCCGTTCTACACATGAAACTCTGCGATCGTCTTGCTAATGGTGGAAGACTTCAAAAACCTGAGAGTCTGGATCTGGGCCCAGGAGACTGGACCAGAACCATCCGCACCGCTACCAAAATGTGCAGTAGCACTTGGAGTGTTCCAAGTGCCAGATGGAAGTACCAAATAATTATCTCAGACACTACTAACCGGACAGACTCAAAGAATATGGAAAAATACTACTTTATTATCAGCTCAAATAAAGTAGGGAAACCTGGTGAACAAACAGATTGCAGCTCACTCACTCTCAACTACATTTTAATTACACAAATACTTTATACCTCAATGTATGTCAGCTCTGACGTAATCCTAAGTGGCAAACAGTAAAAACCTATTCAAAGGAGGAATTGGTTAAGCGAACATATATACTGATTCTTCATTTAGGTGTTAGTAACATAATTGGCTGCCCCTTATCTGGTAGGCATGCCTTGAACTACCTCTAACTACGTATAATACAGATTAATAGCAGAATAACAGCACCAGATTGACCCCTGCAAAAATGTCTAGTAAACTGCAACATAGGCCCTCATGACTGGTTGGCATTCTCTCCCAACCTTGGACTTCGGCTCGTTAGCAGCACCTAAGCAAAAGGAAACCCAGGCGTGGGGAATAACGTCAGATCACTGCCCACTTGGCCAATTAGCCTACATCCCTCATCAGTTTGGCCCTGAGCCAAGGCTTCTTCTTTGTAATTGACCTTGTTGACTGCTATATTCCTTGAGACCTTTAAGGAAGCGTAGGTACATCATTATCTTCATCTGAAGCTTAATGAATAGGCCTTGTTTTCTGGGTTTTCACCACATGTGAGGAGACCACGATTTTGTCCATTTTGACCTATTATTTTATGCTATTTAATTCAATGATACTGGGTGCCATTACTTCTCTTGGCTCTGGAGACTTGGTTGCTCTGTCTTACATATGCTTTCTGCATCTTTGATTGTTCAATACTTGGCACCTGCAAATGTTCACTCCTTTACTCAATCTAAGATAAATATGTCATGTGTATGTAGCCTATCCTCTTTGACTCCCCTTGTGCCTTGTAGTTACCTCTTGATATGGCATCCCTGATTACAAGCCAAACAGATATTCTCTGCAGCCATGCTCTCTCTCTTCAAGGCTTCTTGCTTGTGCATCTTTTCATCATGGCCACTTTACCCTTGTTATATTTTCTACTGCAGCAAGCTTCTATATGTCTCATCTACCTTGCATGCCCCCAAACCGACGCTGCTGGCTGCATCTGTAAATAAGCCCAATTCCTTTCTAGTCATCGGAGAGGTAGCCACGCCAGTGTCCTATGAAAAAAAGGAAAGAAAAACAGTACTATTTAATAAGTGTCCCATTACACTTTCTGACCAATGGATCTGTTGAAGGCTGCCTTCGCAAATGTGACTCAGCGCTTGGGAATGGCTTGAAAACCCGTTGCCCTATCGGGATAATTCTCTTCAGAAAATTCCAACTGCCAAACCAGAGCTTACAATTGGTGCAGGGGGCCTTTTCTGGCTGCCAACACCCTGTTAGGGAAGCCTAGAAAACTACAACTAGTGTCTGCTGACCGTCTGGTGAAACCTGCCACAGAGTGAATGCCCAAAGGACTACATCTAATGAAAGGCCCTGTTGTCTTTTACAACACTAAATTAAGTCCCAATACTTCCATCACTTCCACAAAATGTTGCAGTAACACAGCACATTTCCCAGAATGGGATTGCATCAAGCAGAAAGGTAGCCAAGTAAAGCAACATCTTACTAGAGCAAGACACGCTTATTTACTACCCACTCTATGAAAGTACTTACCCTCTCAAAGTGCACGCAGGAAACAGAATAGTCTATGGGCATTCACACATTGTAATCATAGTTGTCTTCAATTTGAAAACCCAACAGATTGAAATCATAGATGCACTGGAAACAGTGAAAGCCGTCTTAAAGTCAACCTTAGCCACCAGACCTGCAGGCCCCACCATTCTTAGCTTACCAATGTTTTGACCAAGAGATGGGTGTCTAGCAAAGGACTATTCGAGGTGTAGTGCATCATTCACTGATGCACCCTTGGAGAATGCCAAATTATGGACACAGTGATATGGTCCCTTAGCCTAAAGAAGAACAAACAGAAAAGTAAAGGCAGGATCTGTAACTGAGAGGTCATCTTCCCCAAAAGTACTTATTTCCATAACTTTTTGTACGCTGCTTATTGAGTAATTAGTAGAGGATTTTGATTCTTAATGCGAAGCCACCAACTAACTCAATACAGTAAAGCACCAGAACAAAAACCCAAACTTTATAGTGGGGGAGTAAATGATGTGCACTTGTTTCTACTCATCTACTTACCCTGCACATCTCTACTTTTTATTTGGGTCTTATTGCACTCAAGGTTAAGGCACGCCTTTGATTGAACGCACTTGAAACTGCAGGCTGAGTATGTTCTGGGTACCCCCCTTGATTCGAGTGTGGAAAGGACTTGGTAGGTTTGAAATGAGTGGACATGTGATTGAGCAAAATACCTATTTCCTACCATCCCCTATTAGGACCAGGACTCCCATCTTTCAGCATGCTAAATTTAGCATTGTATGCTAACCACGAACCATGTGAAAACTCTCTGTGAGTGAGGGGTCTGTAACCTGCAGCTTTGCCAATGTTTTGAACTGTGACTCACATGATCCCCCACCAAAGACTTTGCTGGCTAAGATGGATTGGAGTTGTAGTCCAAAACATCTGTAGACCGAAACCTTGCAGACCATTGCTGTAAACTGCTATTATTAACAAATGGTAAACTACAAATGTAAGTGCCCTCTCAGGTATACTAACAAACCTGTGGCCCAATTAACTATCATTTTTTCTCCGCTCTTTTCCTTGCTCTTTTATCCATCTCTTTAGCTTTCTTGTGAGATCTGTCCCCTGAACTTTTATCCAAAACACAAAAAAACATCAATGTAAATCCCCATTCCATATTTAATTCAGGAGGTGAAATTGTGCCCTGATGCTTCTTCCACCACTCTCGGCCTGCTGCGCTTGTGACCCCTCACCACTGATGCCTCCCCCTTCTCCATAATAAAATCTTGTGTTGACAAGGCCAGAACCTACCTTGTTCCTCATGCTGCACAGCTGGTGGTGCCGGTGACATGGAGGGCAGCCCCCATTGCCTTGGTTGGTGCTTGATGACTGAGTCAGGTACGCCATGCATGGGACTATCTTGCTGCACAGAGGCCTAAAGCATCAAACGCCACATCAGGTAATACTGGCAACTCTTCCTCATTATCAGCTCTGCAATGTGATGCAGCTCCACTAAAGGGGTTTGGGTGTTTGTCCTGGCCTGCTTTGCTTCAGGAGAAAGGAGATATCCACAGTACCCCTTATCCTGCATCATCCCATTGTCTCTGCACCCATGAGCATGCTGCACCAGCTGCAGAATTGCTAACCAGGACAATTGAATCTGCAGGTATAGTACCCGCCAATTGCTATAACTCTTGTTGCAAATCACCCTCCTGCATAGCCCCAAACTGTGCCTCCAACAAATCAGCTGCATTTGTGCTGCTTCACCTTTTCAAACTGCGAGGCTTGATGCAATCACTAAGCATTATACACATATGCTCCAACTCTGCAGGATACAGATTCAAGACACCACCATCTCAAGCGAGGGGCTATAGCTCAGGGGCAACACTTTGTCTTGGAACAAAGGTTCAAATCCCGCACTCTCCAATCTCTGGTATTAAGCACATTATAAAAGAACAATTATAATTCATAATTATAATTATAAAGCGACCAGTCCCACAAATGCTGCACAATGCTATGAGCCAAACCACAGAACAGACTAGCAGGAATTTATTTCGGATGCCATGCACCGACCCACCAGACACAGACCGCCGATTGTTGCAGGCCCCCAACCTGACCCCAACACATAATGCACTCAGATGAGGACATCAGAGCGTGGCCAGGCTGCTCCTTGGTAAGCACGTGCCCAGTATGGACTGCACAAGAGGATGCAAAAGACTTTTACCCATCGCTTGCCTTTTAACTTGATTTCACGCGCTGCTGCAGGGCCATTCCCTGGCATTTTGTGTCATTGTGCTGGATAACACTGGGATTCGGAGCTGGTCTGCCAGTGAGATGCTTTTATGATGCCTCAGAGTGGGGAACTTTGCAAAAATCACCTGTAAGGTACTTTATTTCCAGCCAACTCTTGGCCGTGTGTTGGCTGGCGGCTGCGAGTTGTATGGATCAAACCCTGCAATAAGATCAATGCACAGGATAGGCCCAGGGGCAGATATTATACAATCCATATATGACATGCCAGGATGTGCCCAGAATCAGGTGCAATGCGTCGTGGGACACATGTTAGATTGCGTTGAGCGGTCTGTATTACATTAAATTACCCAATGAAAATAAGTAACATGCTCTGCCCTGGGGCATATATTAAAAAAACAAACTCCACGACAGGGTTTATGAAGCAGCAGATAAATAATTCACTGCCTTAAATTGGAATATTTGTTATGGAATAGATGAGTCACCCAACGTATGTTATGTTATGCTACTGGGAATTCCTACAGCACGCTTCTGCCATTTGCATGGTCCTCCAGGCGCTCTTGCGGACTGGAAAGGGGTGGGGGTGGAGGTAGTAGATTAGTGAGGAGAAAGGGAAAATGTAAGGTGGCTTTGCTGTTAAATTGATGTGTGCAAACCTCTGACCTGCCCTGTGCTCCGCCTGCAGGTCTGTTTTAGGTGTTCTGCATTGAGCTCATAGACACATCTGCCAGCCTCCTGCGCCAGCCTCCTGTGCCAGTGGTGCGTGGATGTATTGGAGAGGGCTGTGGCACTGAAGTTGGTTGTAGAGATGCAGTGCTCGTATAGTGGATGTATGTCGGGAGGGACATTCAGTTGCTATGTGCGGGTGGCTACGTTGCTATGCGTAATGTGAGCTGGAACGTAGAATTCGAAAGTGATATGGCAGTAAGCAGTCGATAGGCAGCCTGGTGAGGGCTGAGACAATCCTGGAGTCACATGAAGCAAATTATAGCATGGCATAACATGGCATGAAAAATGCATGGAGGGCATAATAAAGTGCTAGCAAAACAAGTCTCCTCCCCTAACCCCTACCACTGGTGTCTATCACAGGATGTGCCCAGGTGTAGATAATAAATATTACATAAAACGGTGCACCCAGGGGAAGACATAACATTTTCCAAAACAGCACACGCTATGCCTTGCAACGTGCCCCGTTGTTTTCACAAATTAAATTACTTAGAATGTATATATTTATTTGTGGGTTAAGGGGTAAAAACGGGGGTGGGGAGGGGTTTTGGGTCAGGGGTGGTAGTGAAAGGGGAAGATTGGCTTGGGGGGTCGGGGGTGACCCCCTGTAAAGGAAATTGAAATAAAAAATCGAAGTGATTTCCACGAAGTAAATTAACATGAAGTCATGTATTAACTTAAAATGATATGGAGCCCTTGCAACACATATTACATTATAATAGCGGGTTTTTTATTTTAAATAGGGCTTCACATTGGATTACTCCAACCTCTAGGCACTATACTAGCTGTTGTCATTAGGAAATATAATAGCTCTCAATTTTTAAAACCCAGAATGAAGAGGGGCTAAGCCGGCCCTGCTGGGATTCAAACATGTGAATTTCAGGCAGGCCTCATGCCAGGGGCAAACACTTTGCTGGGGAGCTATCTACATGGCAAAAGGATTTTATGGCAGGATATGTCCTAAAGAAGACCTTACACTGTCCAACTCATTACATGACAAAATGTGCCCTGGGCTATTCATAAATCACCCATCATATTTTATAACCATATTCTTGGTGCCTCGGAGCAAATGTTATACATCAAATGACATGATGTGTTGTGCCCGGGAGCAGATCATAAATGCTCCAGCAGATTATATTACATCATGTGCTTGGGAGCATCAAATGAATAGAGTAAATTATTAAATGAGAGGTATGCCCATGAGCAGATGTTCAATTAGCAAGCACATTAGATGAGTGGCTGCGCCCATCAGTAGAACTTTAATTATCCAATGTGTAACATGAAAAAATGTGCCATTGTGCAGATGTTACATTTTGATTATGTATCATATCACAGCATGTGCCCAGGAGCGGATATGAAACCCTTCAACCCCAAATGTGACACTAACAGCCTTATTACGAGTTTGGTGGTATTTCGACAGTAAAACTACAGAGATACAACCAAACGGTATTACTGTTCCCACCACTTGGTCGGGCAGCATTACCAATGGCAGTATTATCACTGGATTGCAAGTGGTGGTAGACAGTGCTAGTCCCCATTAATTGGAGCCCATAGTAATACTGCCGATTTGCCAGTTTTGGGGCAGTACGGGGAGGAATTACCTCCAACATTCTGCTGGAGGGGTGTCCTCTGCCTTACCTCCAGACTTGCAGTTCGGTGGTGTGGTAATGTGGCGGTAATGCAGTCGTAACTTCATCACCACTGCATTACTACCGTTTTTTACCACACTGTCAAACTTGAAATGAAGCTCTAAGTGCTGTAAAATACCCACCCTATTAAATGACAGCATGCACATAGGAGCAGATACTAAAATATCAAACAAGTTACGAGAGGACTTGTTCCTGGTAGCAGATGGGAAGGTTACCCTACTGCAACAAACACTGCAACATACACTGCAACATACATTTTCCATCTGTCCCAAGATATGTCCTCTTTTTTTTTTTAAGCATAACCAATTCAAAATGAAACGAAAAGACAGCAATTTAGTCCTCATAATATAAACACGTGTTGATTTCAATTATGACTGTGATGACTTTAGAAAAGCTCAACACTTGCAAAGTCATTTAATTTTGTTTGAATTTCAGCACACTTGCACCTCTCAAGCCAAGAATATTGATAATAAGTTTGTTGTGCGGATATGGGCAGGAAAACGCATTTGAAAACACATCTGAATGCCAGGACAAGTAACAACTGAAAGACCAACATTTGCATGCATCCTCCCTGACACCCTCTCAAAACCGCAGACTTAAGAATATTTGCTTGCAACAGGGTGCAAAATTGCACTCGCCACTAGCCATTGGGCCTCATCACGACTTCGGTGGTAACCCTTAAATCCGGCGGTAGCACTATTACCGCCGGATTTAAGGGTCTGCCGAATCAGGGCTTCGGCGGATTTCTCCCCAGCTCTGAGCTGGTGGGAAATCCACCGAAAATTCGTGCTATTACCGCCGGCGGTATTAGCGCAAAGATTCCTCATTGAGCCCAATAGGGAATGGGGCATTCCCGAATGGGCTGAGTGAGGAATGGGGACTTACATTACCGCCGAACTCGTGATCCGGCGCTATTAGCGTTACCGTTACCGCCCAAGTCGTGATGAGGCCCAGTCTAGTGATATTTGACTCTTGTCGTGTAAGTAATGGTGTGCTGTTTGTAAGTATATAATTGAGGTGGCAAATAACTTTTTATAGCTGGCTAGCAACTTGAATTGGTGCCCCTACTTGTAAGTTATGTTTGCAAAGGGTACGGCAGGCTCGGAATAGCCTATGGGGCAATGATCTAAAGTGCAGACCAAAATATGCTAGAGTGGCCCAGTTAATTATTTTTCAAAATGGGTCAGTTTTGTGGCCAAAGAAGGCAAGTTTGAGGAGTTACCTCACTATGAAGCTAGTAGTTTTGTCCTTTATTACTTTATTAATTTACGTGTAAATTTGCAACACATTTTACAAAAAAACTCCATCATGGGTGGTCAAACAATCTGTCACAAAAGGAATGAATTGTCCAAGCCCGAGCTAGTTGTATGCCTCAGTTACACCCCTCTGTATGCATTCTTTCCGTGCACTAAGCACTTCTAAATTACACCTACCTACGTAGGATTCCCTTTTGTGAAGCCTGCGTAATATGTCCATGTGTAAACTGAAACTTTGTTCTTATGTCAGCCACACCTATGACTTGAAATATCTTTGTGAATTGACACCTCAATGGTTTTACTTTTTGCACATTCAGTCAGGCATTTGTGCAACTCATGCCTTGACATCTATTTGCAAGCTAGAGTTATGAAAGTACCTTTGAAGACGACTTTAATTTTTTATTTCTTTTTGTAAATGAGTATTCCTCAATCATGTGTGGTCTACTGCATCAAAAAGCATTTTCTGAGTGTCTCAAGTTGATCCCTTGATGAGAGTGACGGTGAGGTCACCACTGATCCGACTAACAATCAGCTAAGATTAAACATCTATTGGAAGGATCCAATGCTGATTTTCACAATTTTGGTGCAATCAATTTTTTGTACAATTTACTCCAACATTGGACACTTTATTTATTTTTATTTATTTATTTATTCGCATTTATATAGCGCACAAAACCCAGAGGCATCTAGGCGCAGGTTACAGAATTACAAAGTGCAAGTGAAAGCATACGGTTACAGACATGAATGGGGTTGGGGTGTATATACAGTCTGGCAAAACACCACATGTTACAGGGAGTTACATCAGGCAGCATATAGGTTGAGTAGGTACGAATACACATGCTAGCTAAGTCTCACCTCGTGTTATGGGGGCTAAAATGGGCAGCACATGGTCAAGTGGGTAAGATTGCTCATGCTAGCTGAGACTTGCCTTGTGTTTTGAGGGATACAGCAGGAAGTATAAGGTCAAGTTGGGAAAGATTACGCATGCTAGCCTCGCCTCGCCTCGCATTATGGGGAGCTACAGCAGGCAGTATAAGGTCAAGATGGGTAAGATTACGCATGCTAGCTGAGCCTCGCCTCGTGTTATGGCTCCAGCATGCAGTATATGGTCAAGTAGGTAAGATTACGCATGCTATCTGAGCCTCGCCTCGTGTTATGGCTACAGCATGCCGTATATGGTCAAGTAGGTAAGATTACGCATGCTATCTGAGCCTCGCCTCGTGTTATGGCTACAGCATGCCGTATATGGTCAAGTAGGTAAGATTACGCATGCTAGCTGAGCCTCGCTTCGTGTTATGGCACAGCATGCAGTATATGTTCAAGTAGGTAAGATTACGGATGCTAGCTGAGCCTCGCCTTGTGTTATGGAGGGCTACAGCAGGCAGCATATGGTCAGGTGGGTAAGAATACACAAGCTACCTGAGCCTCACCTCGTGTTGTGGGGGGCTACAACAGGCAGCATATGGTAATGTGGGTAAAATTATGCCAGCTAGCTAAACCTCCCCTCTAGTACTAGGGGGCTACAGCAGCAGCATAATGGAGAAATCAATCAGATTACGCACAATGGCAGAACCCACTTACATCTTGCAGAATATTGAGGTGAGGTATGCTGAAAGTGCATCAGGAAGGACGGAGTGTGCAGTGGCCGGGACTAGCCCTTAGAGGGTGAAGTCAAGTCCGTGTGAGGCTGTTTTACAGTGAGGACTCAGCGGGTGGGAGACAGGAGGATAGTAGGCCTGAAAGTCGGGTTGCTAGCGTGAAGGGTTATCTATAAGGTCTAAAGCGAACATATCTGCGTGGGGTGAAGATTCTCCAGCTTGGTTTTACTGACAGGACAATCTTAAGGCATAGAACAGCAAGGTTACAGCGGTGTGCGCAACGTGGTTCAGTTTTTACAAGCAAGACAATTTTACAGCTTGAAGCATCAAGGCAGACGAGGCTGGGAACAACTAGATACGAACTGAACAAACAAAGCAATTTACGGTAAATAAATCTTCTGTCATTGATAAAGGATACACCTAAACCAGACAATAGTCAAAGTAAACTTAAATATTAATTTATTTCCAGTGTTATGAACATGACTATCGGTGGGAGACATTAAGTGAATTTCCTTAGTGCAGCTCGAGGACCAAATGGTAACCCATAAACTGTTCAGTCTTTAGATGAATAAGGATGCATGATTAGTATGTAGCTACACAATTAAGCAATACAATTACCAAGTTAGGTAATAGTCCGGGGAGTAAGTTTGAAGCCCAAGTGAAGCAAGGGCTTTAACAAACCTGATCAGGTAATATCCCCTGCCAGCGAGGGATGTACTGCTATTAATATCCCAACGCGTTGTAATGGGATAGTACGCTTTTTTTCAAGTTGAGAAATGGCGTGTTTTCTGTTTCTCAACTTGAAAAAAAAATATGATTCAAGGTGGACACCATCGAAGAGGGAAAAGGAACTACACAATGTCCCTTCTCCCTTTCCATGGTGGCCATTGCCGCATCGGGGAAGAGCCGGTAACACTAGTGTTCCTGGCGCTGGCGAGGGACAATAGAGCCCCAACTACGCTGGGGATGAGGGGCGGGGTTGGTGAGGAGGTTCAGAGCAGGGGTTTTGCCATGTAGTAAAGCCCCTGTTCCGAGCCTCTTGATTGACTCGGAGGCTGCCACCCGCCGCGCCCCCACCCAAGCCGGGTACTAATGCAGAATATGTCTTCTGTCTGAAATAAAGGGTTAGTGTGCAACCTTACTATCTTGGAATTTTATTCTGGAAATATATGTCTAGTGAATCTCAGAACTGGGGATTGTTTTATAATTATTTTCTTTGTAATCAAAATTATTCTTGAAATTGCACCCACTGATTTTATCCATTCAGAGGAACTTCTTCTATTTCTCCTGCCTTTGAAAGGAAATACCTTGCCTACCACAGACTACTTGTGTAATGAAGGAAGACTTTCCAAAGAGTGAAGAATAGGAGGAGGTTTGGTTTTATGTTATGGTCCTTACCTCCTATTTTACTGATGTGATGCGTTCATAAGTTTTGAGGACAATAGATCTTCCCACCCATCAGGGTTGTGAAGTGGGAAAGAGGAAATCAAGCTTCTCACTTCTGGAGTTCACAACTAAACATTTTGGAAGAATATTATAATAATGTATCTACGAATGGACAGAGGAGAATTTAACCTTTTGTGACATACAATATCGTTTTGTGTAAGAGCTGGGCACAAAAGAACAGTGCCTCAAATTATATCTGCAGATCAGCAAAGAAGTGGGTAAAGCGACCATTATAGATAGGCTATATGGATGTAAAGATCACTTTTGATTGTCTGATCAGAAATAAGCTCTGGGGCTATAATAAGATACAACTGCAGTCAATGGCTTTAGGCAACATGAACAACTTTCCACCTATTTTGCATACATTTGGAGAGAGGCAAGGGTACTCCATGGCACACGTTCTGTTCAAAATATAGACACGCTCCCTAAATATGGCTTTAAATGTAGTCGTACAGGACACCCCAACGTTTAGGAGCAGAACAGACTGGTACTGTACTTGAGAAGGCATGTGTGCATATCTCTCTTTTTATCTGCCATTTCAGACAGATTTCATCACAATTGCAGTTACAATTTATTTCTGATACATGCCAGACACAAACTCCACAGACACTGTTTACCATTTCACCAGGAGGTGGCTCCTTATGATTCAATGGGTACAAAGCACCTGCATGCGCTAGCCCTGGCCACATATGCACTGCAGAGACAAGCGCGGGATGCAGAAGTCATTTCAAGCGCCTCAGCATCAGCGGATGAGAAGTTAAGCGCCTGCCACGTCTACCCGTAAAAGATTTCAGACCAGACCAGAGTTTGAACGTGATGAATGCCTCATCAATGGATGAACCCCTCATTCAACTGGGCACCAAGCCTTCATACACTCTGCCAATGTTATTGTGTCATATGTGGTGAACGTTAATGAGCGGACTGCGTTTCCTTTTGGTATTATGCATTCATACTTGCATGCATCTATGGGCCTCATCACGAGTTGGGCGGTATCCCGGCGGTATTCCCGCTGGGATACCACCCATGCTAGTAGCACTACCGTCACCCGGTCCAGCGCTATTAGCACCGGATCACGGGTTTGGCGGAACGGTCCTTCCCCATTCCCCATTGGGCCCATTCGGGAATTCCTCATTCCCCATTGAACCCAATGAGGAATTTTCTGCGTGATTGCCGTCGGCGGTATTACCGCGCAGTAACAGCACCAAAAATCAGCAAATTCCCAGGGATTTCCCACCAGCTCAGAGCTTGGGTAAATACTGCCAAACCTGTGATTTGGCAGACCCTTTTATTTGGCTGTAATAGCGCTACCGCTGCATTTAAGTATTACCGCCCAACTTGTGATGACCCCGTAGGTATACTCTGCCTATTTGTAATGTGAGTGCACTCAGTAACCAGTACATGTAACACCGGAAGCATCAGGGCCTTTGACATAGACATTATTTCAAGCATATAGGCATTTGGGAGCACATCCGTTTCTTTTTTTGTTACAATGTATATTGTTATTAATGTATTTTTATTTATTGTTTTGATGAGATATTACTGAGTAAAGCCATAACTGCACTGTCAATGGGACAAAAAAGAAATAGTGTAAATTTCCCAATGGCCACTTGTCGAGACAGGAGATCTCGTATTGTAGCAAAGGATGAATTGTGTGTTGACCGACATTATGAAAGTTGATTTTAAGCAGTGTACAGATGCAGTATCTACGCTACAGCAAATTCAAAAACATCACAGAGAGAACCATGCAAACTGATAGCATGACTATTCTGCATGCTTATTCAAAAGCTGGGGCATGTTACAGGAAACGCATGAGATATTGGAGGTTGGCATCAGGTTTCTTAGGGAAGGGCTGCAGTGGAGACTTTCACAGCTGCATTTCTTTTTTCCCATTTGAGATCTAGGACTACATATCCCAGGATGCATGAGGTATATTGGCATGTACTACCCAAAAAAACATGCAACCTGTAGGTTGCAAGGGCTATCTCATTACCTTAATAGGTTAGAGGGCATGTGATGTCATGTTATGTTATGTTAATTGGCACTTATATAGCTCTCTATATATCATCGGTATGACCTCAAAGCGCAGGTAGGTTGAACGCCCTCGGGGACCGCAGTCCAGGTCAGTCGAGAGAATAGGGTTTAATAGGGTGCTTGGGTGCACCAATTATGTGCGCAGTTGATGCAATTGCCTGATGCTAGCTGCATCCTAGCATTAGGTGTGGTGGTATTTGAGATCAGTAGAATGTATGCAGTCTGGAGGAGGTCATCAAGACTGGGTTTTGACTGTGTTAGGCCTGTGTAGGATGCTTATGTGTGCAGCTAGGCCCGAATTTCGTGGGTATAGCTGCTCTTTATCAGAATGTTGAGTTCTTCATGGAGTATTGTTCATTTGTGAGCAGCTAGGCCGAATTGATCGAGGGGTGTAGCTGCGCTCTAATTGTGTGTTGGTGTAGAGAGTGAGCATAGTGAAAGGAGAGGTGAGTTCTGGGTGGAGTTCTAATCTAACAAGCTCGGTATTCCAGATTTCAAGTGCAAGTTTGCGATTGTTGCATTAAGAGTACATTTATTGGTGACTTAATAGGCGCTTTCAGTGGCGTCATTGCTCCTGATCTTATCGACCACTTGTCATCAGGTTGCAGGTCTCAGTTGCCTTAGATGGTCTTAGTCGGTTTTATGGAAAGAGCCAGGTTTTTAGAGCTTTGCGGAAGGTCATGTAGTCTTGGGTGTGTCGAATATGAGGGGGGAGTGAGTTCCACAGATTTGGGGCTAAGGTTAAGGCAGATCCTCTGATGCTTACAGAATTAGAGGATGGAATCCCTAGAAAGAGGGCAGTCTATGAAACTCAGAACCCAAAACACCATTTGTCGCATTCACAAATGAGCGCTAAAATTCTAATGCTACATTTACGCAGGATGTAAAACATTGGAAAGTGATTATGAAATTCATAATTTACAAAATATGGATTTGGGCCTGCATGGAACGGCACACCAGCAAGATCATTTTTGCCAAAACGCTGCTGTGTTTTGTTCAGATGGTTTAATCAAGTAACTATACAACAGTGGCTTTAGGGATTTGCATGAAGGTGCTACACTACAAATAGTTTTTCGAGTTTGCTACATTGCTTTAGAAGCCTTACCAGGCACACACTCAGCAGTTTAAAGGCAAGTTTTCTGCAATGAGGCCCAACAGCTTCAAGCTCTATTCTAGGTCACAGAAGGGATTAGAGCTGCAGCATAAAGGGTAAGAGAGGCGAGTTTACCATGCCGAGGTCCTTCCTGCAGTTATTCTTGTGAAACATGTGGCAAAGACTGCTCAAAGTAGCCTGCGCATTCTTGTTAATGGTGATTTGTATCATAGGCAGATGCTGGTTTGCCCTGAACTGCTCGCTTTTTCATGGTGCATACTGTACTGTAATTCTGGGTGGAGCGCAACGTTTTTTGTGTGAGCCATTTTGATTTGCATGTTAAAACGAGGCTCTTACAGCACCATTTATAGCTTGTGAAGGTGGTTGGAAAGGCATCTCTAACTGTTGTGACAGAGTCATCCATATGGCCCTGTGATGGGGTGCAGTGACCCCTCCCCATCTGCGGTAGGGGACCTCTCAGGGTACAGCCACAGCTGCTCTACCCCAATTGGGGTGTGAAGTTAAGAGAGACCTGAGTCCCGCTCCCCAGAATGTCTGAATCCATGCAGGTCTATGTTTACCACTGTCATTGTCGCTGTACCTTAGAACCTCTGTCCCGGTCAGGTCTTGTTTTCTGTTCATCTAGATGAATTTAAGGTCCAGCAAGCACTTGAGTTTTAAGAAGCGTAGAAGAAATTACAGATCCAGGGAAGCAATACCAGGAGAAGGGAAACTTGAACTACCACTACTAGAATGCACCTGGGCACAACAGAGAAAGCCCGGCATTGAGGCAGAGCAATCGGTTCGGTACCCAAATGGAAATGGACTGGAGGTTCACCTGCCTTGACTAAAGGAGACATCAAACACCCACACAAAAAACCTAGATGGACTACCAGGAGACTGTGGAGCAGCAATCCAAAAACTGGAACTGGCACGAGACTCTGGGGGAACAGGGAAAACCCAGAAACACCCCAAAGCCTAATAACACAGACACTCACCTAGAACAGAAGACATCTCAGGAGGAAATGATCCATCTGAGTACATGCTTGCCTGCCTAAAGAAGAATGGAGTCTGAAAAGGGAGCGGGATAGAAGGCTTCTTAAAGACTTCTAGGAGATGTCCCAGCATCCAAGGGAGTAGTTCAGATAGAGATTGGCCAAGTAGAGTAGCGGACCTAGAGAGCCAATGGGAGCCAGGGGAACTCTTCAGCAGGACAGGCTGGGCTATTAAAAGCCAGCAGTTACAGCACAGTGGAAGGTGTTCAGGTGAAGTTGGTAGTAAAGCAAATGGACCAAGAGACCAAAGAGGAGTGCAGAGTGGTTGGAGAAATATGTAGGGAGGAGCTTTTTGGCTTGATTGGAGAGTGTGGTACCAATTGGGTTGTATGTGAGATAGTGAGTCTGAGACAAACTGAAGAAAGTTTTGTAGAATAGTTGTGAGAGTGACTGGATGTGAGTGTGTATGTGAGTGGGTGGAAGAGAGGTACTTGTTGGTGCCTTCCTGTTTTGATGCCCTTTTGCCCTACTTAAGCAGCCCTCCAGCCTCTTTTACTTTACAGTTGGTGAGCAGGTGAAAGTGGATTCAGGTCATGTGGCCAAAGTCTCACTCACCTTCTTAGCAACTGCCTCTTCATTTCTGATCTTAATTCTTAGATCAAGGACGTCTCTCTCCAGGGCATCCCAGGTGAAGGGAATAGACGAAGGAAAGGGCCATTCCTGTTAGGACTGGGAGGAGCAAGGGCCCAATCCCTTGCTCAGACAACAGGTAAGCATGCACCAACATGTATTTTCTCACTCCGTCCCCACAGGCCATTTCTACCATTAACAGACAATGCCAACGTCAACAACATTGCCCCTCCACTAAGGCATGGACTTGGCAATGCAGCAACCTCACCCACGTCAGCCTCAAGCACATCAGCACGCCCTCACTGTCCACCACACGGATGTTGATGCTCACCAACGCCCGCTCATCTATCATCCATGCAGCAGACATCGCCAACCTCATCACTACACACGCCCTTTATGCCATCTTCATCACCAACAACTGGTTGACACCCACCTCCACCCAGATCCTAGACGTCCATGTCCCCAACGGCAACATCATCCAACATAGAGAGAGATCAGCTGAACAAGACAAGTGAAGGCCTCGCAGTCATCCACAAGACACCATGGCCCTGCACCAGACTTGAAGCCAACAACATTGGTTCCTTCAAAGTCCTCTCCTGCCAATTTCTGCTTCTCCCTGTTGGACACAGTCACCATCCATCTCAACTACAGACCACCCAAACCCAACACCACCTTCATCAGAGACTTCACCGACAATGGCCACTGACATATCCCTCATGCACACCAACAACATAGTCCTAGGTGACTTCAATCTCCCAGGCAACAAGACCAGCAAACGATGAAGTAAGCTCTCCTCATCCTTCTCAACACCCTCAGCCTCACAAAGCACACAAAAGACCCAATGCACAAGAATGATAACATCCTTGACCTAATTATCACTGCACTGCCTTCCCTCCACTACATCTCTCATTTCCCGCTTGACTAGTCTGACCACTTGACCATTCCTTTCAACATCCTGCACACCACCCCAGTCAAGCACTCACAGCAGAAACCCCTCAGACAAATGTTCAGGTACTTCAAGAACTTCACAGATGTCCTTGCCAACCTCCATTTCACATTTACCGAACACCTCCAACAACACTGTGGGCCTCATTACATGGACGGCGGTAATCATGGCGCTATTAGCGCCATGGTTGCTGCCGGTATTTTACCGATTCCGCTTGATGAATGGGGGAATTACCGCCCCATTCCAAGGTTGGCGGGGTGGTAATTCCCCATTCACCAAGGCCCTTCCCCATTCCCATTTGAGCCCCTATAGGGCTCAATGGGAATGGGGAAGGAGCAAATAATGGTACCGCTATTAGCGGTACCGTTATTTGCCCTGAAGTCCCTCAGCGGGTTTCTTCCTTAATGTGTGGTCTGGCCACACGTTAAGGACGGGACCCGCTGAGGGACCTCGTAGTATGGCGCTAAGGGATTACCGGCACTGGTGCCCTTACCGGTGCCGGTAATCCCTTAGCGCCATCCGTGTAATGAGGCCCTGTGACTCTCTACTGAAAACACTCAATGCCACCCTCTCAGCCTTTTTCAACTAACACGCACCTCTGAAACGGCACACCTGCAAACCAAAACCGTCAGCACCCTGGTACACTCAAGAACTCAATCTCAGCAAGGGATTCATCAGGAAAAAAGAGAAAACCTTGCGGTGCTCCAGGACTGCATCCAACCTGGCGCTCCTCAAGGAACTCCAAGCAACCCGCTGACAACTAATCAACACAGCCAAGGCATCCTACTACCAGAACACCATAGCAGAAGCCGACAAAAAAGCAGAGTCCTCTTTAAAGTGGTCAAGCACTGCCTCAACCCACTACCGATCCTGCCATATCACACTCCATCAAAAAATCAACTGCCATTAACACCTTCATCATCAATGAAATCAGCAAGATTCCCCAGCACATAGACACCAGCTCTGCATCCACAGACCCACCTCACATCCCTCCTCGCAAAATCTCCACGCCCTGGACAACATTCAAGACACTTTCTATAGAGGACCTGGTAGAAACCATGGCTGCCCTCAAAGACACATTGTATACAGACGACATCCTCCCAGCATCTATCCTCAAGACTCTCCCCACAGAAGCTTTCCTTCCCTACCTGGAGATCATCAACAGCTCCCTAACTCAAGGCAAATTCCCATCGACCCTAAAGACAGGACAAATCATCCCACTACTAAAGAAACCAACTCTGGATCCCGATAACCTAGCTAACTATCTCCCCATCACCCATCTTCCCTTCCTAGGTAAGATCATCGTGAAAGCAGTAGCCACACAACTGCAGCAACACATTGACACCAACAATTTCGTCCTAACCTACCAATCCGAGTTCAGACCCTGATAAAGCATGGATACGGCAACCATACAGGTGGTCAACGATGCCTTCAACATCCTTGATGATGGCCACCGCTGCCTCCTGGTTCTCCTCGCCCTCTCAGCCACTTTTAACACAGTAGACCACAAAGTGCTCACGGACAGCCTACATTGGTGCAAGGAGATCAGAGACCTTGTCTTACGCTGGTTCAAGTCTTATCTCGCCAACAGTTTGTTCAGATGGACTCCTCTAGATCACCAATGCTACCCATCACCTGTGGAGTCCCACAGGGTTCCATCCTCTCCCCAGTGATCTTCAATTTATACATGGAGCCTCTGGGGCTCTTCTGGCCACACACAACATCCACCAATACACCCAAACATTCACTACACACAGGTATACCTTAAGATCGACTCCATAAAGTACATTCACAGGCTCAAAACTTGACTCTCGCTGATCCAGTCTTGGATGTCCAGTTCATACTTGAAGCCCACCCTTCCAAGACTGAATTCCTACTCCTCACCAACAACACTGAACACCCAGACATACAGACGTGGCTATCAACCATGACCCCTAAGGGCTTCACACTTGAGCTCACCTCCTGCGCCAAGTCCCTTGGGTTCCACATCGACAAAACAGTTCTCCTTCAAGACACATATAGATAAGAAATCACAGACAGCTTGGTATCAGCTTTCCCTCCTGTGGAAATTCAAGCCCTTCCTCCCTCTGAACAGCTTTAGCTCCACTGTTCAAGCACTGCTCCTATCCCACCTGGATGGCGGCAATGCCCCCCTTGAAGGCCTCATATCGTCCTCCCTTGTGTCCCTGAGTAGTGTCCTACATGCAGCCGCACACACGTCTTGCTGCATCATCTATAAGGCAGTCACCCTCAAGTCACCCAGCTACCTTGTGGAGAAACTCAGCATCTCTGGCGGACAGAGCACCACCAGAAGCCTGGACACATGCAGAGTTCAAATCTGCCGCTGCAAAAAGGAAAGGACCAGAAAACAAACCTTCTCTGCCTACGGCCCAAGATTATGGAACCTTTTCCCTGTCAACAGCAGACTCACCCCCACGCTCCTATAATTCAAAAAAGAAGTCAAGAGTCACCTCTTCAAAGAGTCTCTCCTCCTCAACACCTAGGCCATCATGTCACCCCCCACACAACCGGACTCACTAGACGCTGTCTGTCCATCTCCTCACTGCCACCCTGTAAATCTGTAACCCGCCTATGTGCCCCTCTGTATCCTACCCCTGTTGTTTATATGTTCTGTTGGTTCCTCTGAAAAATGCTGGTTAGTCATCTGTACTGTTGTATACCTCTGTAAAGTGCTATGTTGTGTATATGTACTGTTGTATACCTCTGGAAGGCGCTCTGTTGCTTCTCGAAGCTGGGTCTGCGCTCAATACCTACCAATACTAATGTGAAAGGCAGGAGGATCGATTCAGGGAGTGTCGGAGCATAAGAACAGCACGGAATTGGAGATTGGAGACAGGAGAGGAGAGAGAGAGTAGTAAAACCAATGAATGGAGTTCAGAGAGAGCGAGATATAGAGAGAGGAAGGAAAGTCCAGGAAGCAGAGTATAGGGAGCATGGAGCTGGGGGGATATAGGAGTAGCAGGGGAAACCAGTAAGACCAACGGATGGAGTGTGGACAATCAGAGAGACAAGGAGGGTGTGTGAAAGAGTTAAGAAGAAGCTAACGAGACAGCTGTCAGGAGCGGTAATGTAACAACGAGAGTACCCATTTAGGTCCTTAGGAAGTTCCTGAGGGAATTAGTCAGATAAGGCTAAGTCCTTTTTGGCCTCCCTATGCTGAGGGATAGAACCAGATAGTATGTGTACCCTGATTGTAGTTCACAAAATCGTGCAGAAACGTTGTGGCGGAAGGGGAAGCCTGGGCTACGGAGGTGGGAGCCCACTGTAAGGTTGGGGCTATGGTGCAGGAACTAGTAATAGACTGAGTACACCAATTACCTGAAAAATATGTATATAATCTAATAAAAATTTTAAACTGAAAAGCTGTTGGGGTACGGTTATTGAGCAACTTCTCACAATGTACTAAAAAACCATCCGAATTTCTCAAAGAAACCCCTACAGTACCGGCTTCTTAAAAATCACAGTTGAGTTGAAGCTGCCCACCCCTCGCTCCAATACCATCCCCACCTGTTCACAGGGGACTCAGTGCTGAGTGCCGAGGCCTACCGTTTTCGGCACATCAGGGTTATACAGCACTGCTATGTCTTCCATTAGCATTATGAACCAACAACCTCAAGGTGAACCCCTGCCTCTAGCATGATAAAACAAACAACAGAAAAAAGTAAGACATTTGCATGATAGAATTTCTGCCAACATGAAAATAGTCCCTACAGCATCTAAAACCAAAGGAGAGAATAGAATACAAAGTGCACCTTTACCCAGACCTGATCCAATTTGACGGCACCAATCACTGAATGGAGAACAGCAGGTTCTACATCACGCAGTAGCCTTGCCACGTAAAAAGCACACCTATATTGCCAGAAGAACTTTGGGGCCTCGGGAGTCTGCCATGAAAGCTCAAAATACACAATGAGAACTCAATTGGGGCAGAGACTGTGATCCCAAACGCCAGGAAAATCTAAGGCGTGTCAGTAAAGAAGTTCCTCTTCAACACTCCAAGTAATTTGATGTATTCCACAATAGTATATTGTGTGTCTATTTCTTGTCTCGTACCCTGTTGTGAACTAATACATTTGAACCATTCTTTGATGAACTTGGATAACTTCTTGATTCTCTTTTCGCTAAATATCACCTCATTTTCTTAGGGGACTTTAACCTTCCTTCTCCAACCGCTTCTCAGAAATATGAACTTCAGTCTTTTCTTAGTGACCAAACTTTCCACTCTATCCATAACCTACCTACCCACACTGGGGGTAACTCTTTGGATCTCTTATTCATCTCCACTTCTTTCTCAGCCACTAATACTACTGTCACACCATCCCTGTCTGATCACTCCATTGTTTCCACTACCATCTCCTTTCCACTCTCTGACCGCTCCTCACCACTTGCCTCATCAATCTAAACCTTTTGCCATTCCTCCCTTTCTCTCAGACCTACAGTTCTCACTCTCCTCCTTCACATCTGACATCTCTTCTACTAACACTGCACTCTCCAGCTTCCAATCCCTAATCAATGACTCATTATCCGCTTACTTCCCACTACTAACTTTCGCCCCTACGTCTCAGCATCCTCAACCATGGGTCACCCCATTCATGCGCTCTGGCCGCACAGACATGCAAGGTGTACCCAGTTACACGAGGACCAGCAACTCTACCTCTCCCCCTGAACTCTCTCAAGTCCACGCTTGATAGAGTGAAAAGGGAATTCTACCTCACCTTCATTGTACTCCTGACTGCTCCTAAATATATGACTACCAACTCAACTGTCACAGGTAATGACCTAGCTGAATACTTTGCTGTAAACATTTCCAAAATTAGAGACTCTCTCCTTACCTTCCTCACACTCCGCCTACTCGCCATCATCCTCTGCCTCGATCTCCCTCCTTAGTCATATTAATACTGAAAAAGTCCTATCTCTACTGATGAAGGCTAACCTCTCTTGTGCACCATCAGACTATTTTGCTCCCCAGCTAGTCAAGCCCATTGCTCCTATTGTCGCAGAACTCTTCAACCAGTCCTTTGATTCCACTTGTTTTTCCTCTTATTTCAAAATCGGCCACAGTCATCCCTCTCCTAAAAAAGCAAGGGGCTGACCCAAACCTACCCGCTAACTGTTGCCCTATATCTCTCCTTCAACACTACTCTAAAGTGCTCAAAAGGGTTGTGTTAAACTGTCAGACCAATTTCATAGACAACCACAAACTTCTAGACTCCCCTACAAGCAGGTTTCCGATCCTATCACTTCACAGAAACTGGTCTGATGAATGTGTCCAGCTTCATCGCCTCTGCTAAACACTCCAAATTCTCCTGGACCTGTCTGTTGCCTTTGAAATGATTGATCACTCTGATCTCCTTAATATTTTCTTCCTTCTTGGGATTTGTGATAGAGACCTTACCTGGATTGAATCCTACCTGGTACCTTGCCAATTCTCTGTCTCCTGGAACAACAACACCTCTCAACCCACTCCTCCAACTGTTGGTGTTCCAGAAGGCGCTGTCTTGGGTCCTCTCCTATTTACACTCTGCACCTCTGCTCTTGGGGCACTAATCTCCTCCTTTGGGTTCTCGTACCAACTCTTCACGAATGACACCCAAACCTACTTCTCATTTCCTGAAATCTCCTCTGATCTCTCTATCAACATTTCCAATTGTCTCTCTGCCATTAAATACTAGTTGGCTTTGCACTCTGTGATGAGAAACTGTACCAAAACAGATGTGCTCTTCTTCCCTGCCAAATACTCTCTCTCATTTCTTCCTCTGCCTATTCAGTTCCTGTTCTTCTCCAACTAGAAACCTCAGTGTCATCTATGACCTTTCTCACACGTTCTGTACTTTATTCTCCAAAACTTCTTAATATTAGGAAAATCAGGCACCTCCTTCGTTTCAACACCACCAAGCATCTCTTAACCACTCTCGTCTTCTCTAAACTGGACTACTGTGCCAGCATCCTCTTTGGTTTCCCCATCTAAGATTTCTCTCCTCTAAACAAGATCATTCACTTTGCTACCAGGGCTCTCTTTCTTTACATTTACTTACTCATACCATCACCATGCTGGATGGGTGATGATGCAAAACAGGGCCAAATTTAATGTTCTTCTCCAGGTTCACAAATCTATTCATGGTCGACTACCCTTGTGGCACCTCACCCTCCCTGTGCTTCCTTTCACATCCGCTCTTTCTCTCTTCTTGCATGGAATTCTCTTCCACCAGACATCCGAGAAACAATCCGCACAGATGTGTTCAAAACCAAACTAAAAGCCTACCTCCTCACCTCAGAGTTCATCTCTTAGCCTACAGTGTACCTGCCTTCTGGCTAACATTGTTCCCTCGCCTTTAACCTGACTCTGTCACTCACTATCTCTGCCTCCAGTTTAGCACTGCGTCCATCATGGTCATATTCCAACAACAGCTAGCTGTACCGCCTAACTGCACTTAAAAATGTCTAATGTTGGTTGTCCACTTATGTATTGTCCTTCCCACCACAACCTGGTCAGAATGTCACTAAAATTCACCCCATTGGAAGAAGCTCACTGCTTCCCGTCAAATCTGATTTCTTATAGATACCACATTCTTTTGTGGTCAAAAAAGCATTGTTCCTCCCTGTATATAAATTAAAAAAAACAATAAGATGCATTGGAAATTTCATAAATGTCACTACATCATTTTATATGTTTCAAGCTACAGACATTTGTAAATGTTTTGATAAGTCAATATTGGATAATCTGTGTTTAGCTTGAGATATATGTTGTATATGATTCTTTGTTGTAGTAGTATTACTGATTTTAATGTCTTTACATGGAAGGTTCTATGGTTTCGAAAGAGACCTATTAAAAACTGTATGTATGATACGGGGGCACTAGCGAGCCCATAGAAGATGGCCACCTAAATCTGAGCTCTGGCGGTGGACTGATGAATCCTTGAAAGACCTCCCCAATAATCCTGAAGCTAGACCCCTTACTACGGGTTACAATACAAGGCACAGTCAGTGGTGGAGGAAGAGATCAAGATGAGCTGCAGATGTGCACAGGGAAACAGACAGCGAAGGGCTGTGAGAAGGCCCTGAAGCGAACAAGGGAATAGGCGCATGCCGTGGAGGAGCTGAGAAGTGGCGGTGGAAGCCGCAAGCTTGTCGGGGAACCGCACAGCACAGGAGATTTAAGCCTGGCCGTTTAGGAGGCGACGTGGCAAACTTCCCTAAGGATAATAAGGGATCGGCAGAAACCTCATCAGTAGTATGGGAAACATTTTAAATCTTTATTAGAGGCATGTGCATGTCAAGGGAAGAAGCAGTCCTAAAGGGGATGAGGAGATCATTAGACAAGTTAGAAAGCACGATAAAAGAGCTGGAAGCCAAGTACGAAGCTGAACATAGGTTTGAAACACTACGCAGAATCAAGGAAAAGCGGATGAGTTTCAGGACTTGGTGACCAGAAGAAAATGATTTCTATTGAGGGAAAGGAAAGGGAGGCAATATGGGGAAGGAGAGAGACCGGGCAGGGTGCTGGCATTGACTGTGAGGGGAGACAAAGGTAGTCATTTAATCTGCAGCATTCGGGGGGAAGATGGTGTCATGAATGTGAGCAATAAGGCCATTAACGGCTCCTATGCAGAATATTATACTGAGCTCTATAGTACAAGGCTCAAGGAACCTATGTCAATCATTACTAAGTACTTTGACCATATCGAGCTATTTGAGTAGATAGGGTGATGCGTGTCATTCTTAATGAGCCCATAACAGAGAAAGACATTGGGGAGGCTTTGGGTGGACTCCCAGGGGGTAAAGGCCTGTGTCCCGGACAGGATCCCGGTAGAGTTCTACAAGGCCTATAGGGACGTTTTAACCCCTCCCTTCATGGCAATGTATAATAAATCCGTCCAGACGAGCATCTTCCGAAGTCCACCAGGGAAGCTCTGATTACAGTCCTTCCTAAACCGGAAAAAGTGTTGGACTTGAGCGACTCGTATAGGCCCATATCCCTCATTAACTCAGACAATAAAATCATAGCCTGGATGCTGGTAAATAGACTGATGCCCTTGCTGGCAGCTATGTCCAGGGCAGATCAAGCAGAGTTTGTGCCAGGGAGATCCAAGGTCTTTAATCTTTGAAGGGTTTTTGGGCTGATTGATCAGTTGGAACTTTACCTGCAGGCTGTCGCAGTCACTTTGGATGCCGAGAAGGCTTTCCATCTCAGTGGAATGGCCCTTCCTGTTTTTAGGTCCTGGGGTGGCTGGGTCTGGGGAATAGATACATATCCTACATAAGGCTCCTCTACTCAACCTCCATAGCTAGAGTGTGCAACAAGGGCATGGTTACTCCCTGAGTGACTTTGAAGAGGGGGACTATGCAGGGCTGCGCTCTCGCCCTGTTAACATTCGTCATAGAGATAGAGCCCTTCGCAGAAATAATTAGAACAAAACATATGGCCAGGGGCCTCAAATATACACATAGGCTAGTGATATTGTTGAACACAGATGATATTATGCTATTTTTGAGGTCAACCTGGAACCATTAATGGAGGATGTTCAGGAGTACGGGGCGCACTCAGGCTTACGAATTAACTGGCAGAAGTCAGAGATTTCCCCCTTAACAAGCGGCACAAGAAGCTTAATTAATGCAGTTAAATGGAGAGAGAACAATGTCAAGCATCTCGGGATAGAGATTGCACGAAACAGAGAAACACTGGTTAAGCTAAATTCCGATCCAGTAATGGAGCAGATCAAAGCAAAACTAGACAGATGGAGTAATCTGACAATGTCAGTAGAGAAGATAGTGATACTACCCAAGCTCCTGTATCTATTTGTCAATATTCAGATAACGTTACCCAAGACATTTATCCGTGACTCTGTGCACACAAGTTTCATTTAGGTGGACAAGATAGCCAGGGTGTGGTGGGAGACCCTTACTACGCCACTAGAGGAGGGAGGCCTGGGCGCACCGGACTAGATCAGTTACTAAAGGGCCAATTCTCGTACACTACCTGTACATATCAGCGCACACAGGACAACAGTGGCTTCATCGCTCCTGGCGTACCCAAGATGACTAGAGAAATCAATGTAGTCACATCCACGTATAAGGCGTGGGGATATTTAGTAACAGATGATGGGCTGGATAGACCTGCCTTGCCCTTGCTGCCGGTGCAACATACCCTGGGGCTTCCATTGATAACTGAAAAATGGTACTTCTACAACATGACAAAATTGGGGATATGGTTCTTTAGGCACATCTTTACACAATCAAAATGATAAAGGGTACCTGGTAATAATCTATGGTCCTCCAGGTATATATACAATGAACAATAAGAAATGGACCAGTAGATCGAAGATGACAAAGTATTCTTCCACTAAATCTTCGTACGAATAATTTTATTTTTTTCAAATACAAACAATGTTTTATCACAAAGTTAAAAAACATCGATTTACATATATATATTGACACTCTCGCAATCAGTATCCCCACCGCTCATACACATTCATTATTTGATTTATTTTAATTTGAGCACTTACTGAGTGCAACCCTATTTTCTGGAAGCAACAGAACGCTGACCATCACTAGAGTTTACTGGTATACATTGGATGGTTGCAAGGGGGCAGTCGTTCTAACATAACATTTATTATTGGCATACTATTTAGGGTGGACGGGAATAGTTTGCATTTATGGTTAGTAGTGAAGATGTAACTATGCTGAGAGTGGATAACAGGGGGTGGGCTGATACGGAGAGGAGGGGGTCAAAAGGACAAATCCTGGGATAGGTGGCTTTGGGGGGTGTATTTTACTGGGTGTGAAGAAGGTGCTCCTTGAAGAAGAGGGTCTTGATTTCTTTTCTGAATTGCACAAGGGGTGGGAACAAGTCTGAAGTTAGTGGGTGTGATGTTCCTCAGTCTAGGGCGTAGAACAAGAATGTTTGTTTCCTGGTTCTTTTTTTGGCATTTCTGCTGTTCCACTTTGGCTTAGTCCCGACTTCAGGTGATGCGCTGACCACAAGAGATGGTGACTGCGTCTGGCAGGTGGACTGGAGCATGCATTGTGACCACTTTGTACAGCATACACTTGGCATTGAAGATGATGCATGCCTGTAGGGGTGGCCTTTGTAGGTCATTGAGAGTGGATGTGATATGGTCGTATCCAGAGATCTTTGATGACGTAGCAGTGCTGTGTAAGTTGCTTCCCATAGGTGTTAGGGTGGTAGTGGGTGGGAGGGCAGATCACTTCCTTCATCCAAGTGAGATAGCACTAGGCTGTGTAGAGCAGAATTAAAGCTGGTGTCTAGTAAGATTAATTGAAGCAAGTTAAACAAGGAGTCTGCGCCACATCCAAAAAAGTCCAACAAGTACAGTTGTACTGTATTTATTAGATATTCAAGACATCCTGACACGTGTTTCGAGCATAGCTCTTCTTCTGAGGCTGTATCAATTATAGATCGTTGTATACATATGAAACAATGATATAACAATAACAGTCACAGTAGATAGTCCAGACACAGAGGTCATTTGAGATGCGCCAAAAGTATGCAATCTAATAAATACAGTCGAAGTGTACTTGTTGGACCTTTTTGGATGTGGCGCGGACTCCGTGTTTAATTTGCTTCAATTAATTTCACTGTGTGGGCTGGTCAAGGAACCCACAACCAAACAGTTGACCGCTGCCGTAATTTATACACTTTGATTTCACAGCAATAGTGCTGGAATTCTCAGTGACCTTACTTGACCATTTTCTTGTTGGTGTCTACTAGGGATCGATTTACTCTTCTTAGGACATATAGTTTCTAACAAGCAGTCTACGTTTTTCTCACGTTTGAAGGAAAGAGGACTGTCTGTGGAAACCCATAGACGTGCGGCAAGGCTTCAGCTGCAGGATGAAGCTCTAGAGGCACATGGTGGACACCCTGATCAGGATGTGGGGTGTTCATTGTAGTCAGGGTTGGACTGGGACAAGAAATAGGCCCGGTCACCCAAAAAAAAGTGGCCAACCCCTCATCTCAAAAAATGGCCCACCCCTAGTGTCTCTTGACCTCTGATAACATCACCGGAAGTGTTGTCATTTGACCCCACCCCAAAGTGACATCCCGGAAGCGATGAAACATGACCTTTCACCCCTTGACAAAACAGGAAGTGGCATCAAATAGCATTGTTCCTAAGTACACTAAATTACTGTGAATCCAGGCAGGCGTCCAAGGCCAAATGATAATATGTTATTGTATAGCACTTACGCTTAAGCTCTTTTTTATAGAACAAATATGCATACAATATCACCCAACCTGTGTTGATACTCATTTATCGACCTAAGAAGGATGAAAGGCTTTTTGAAAAAAAAAACATTGAAAAAAAAAAGCATTTTTTATTTCAATTTTTTTTCCAAACCTGCCCAGGTATGGCGAGAAACCAGCCCCACTACCCAGGGACGATTTTGACCCAACCACGGCCGGAAGGCCGAGGGGCCAATCCAACCCTGATTGTTGTTGGTGAGGAGCAGGAATTCTACCATGGAGGTATTTGGTATGAGTTAAGCGCTGGACTCCCAGCTGTGGATCAGAGTGAGGTAGGCCTCCAGTTGCTGAATATCTTTGCTGGATGATATGTTTAGGTACATTCGAATAATTGTGACACGTGACAGCCTACGCATTTTTTTATTAATCATGTAGAGCATGCACAACTGCACCAAATTCTGTCAGAGGTCCAGCTAAATGACCATCAACAGATATCACTCACACTTAGTGCCATCATGTTATGCTGTGCGGAAAGCAAGCCATCTTTGCTCTGTGGAAATGCAGTGACTGATGACCATGAAGGAGCAAATGCATATCCAGGCGCTCTGCAGCCTAGTCACAACTCACTCCAGCACGTGCTGTGCCTGGAGCAGATATCCAATTATCCAACTATTTACATGACAGCACGCGCCCTGGAGCAGGTATCACATTATCAAAAACATCCCACATCAGATGTCCACAGGATTAGATACTCAAATATTCAATGCATTACATGAAAGGAATTACCTGTGGACAGGGACTACAACAGCTTATCTATTACATGGGAGCTAATGCCGGGGGTTTAGACAGTCAAACCATTAAAGACATTCGCTGAGTTTCATGAATACTGATAGTGGAAGGCACGGATACCACTCGCAAGATTAATTGTGTTGCTCTGTGCAGCCGCACATAACCGTGTGGCTCATTTCTAAGCCCCCCTAAGTGTTAAAATAAAGGTGCAAGAGACATAGCGCCTCATTAGAAGCTTGGTGGCAGCCTGCCGGCAGGCTGCCGCTGAACTTCGAACATTTCTGGTGCCCACGAATGGGTAATTACTGGGTCATTATGGCCCTGCCGGACCCGGTAATTGCCCATTTGCAGGCGCCGAAAAAAGATGCTCTCTATTCCCATTCGGCCCCATAGAGCTGAATGGGAATGGGGAGGTCGGATGCACCGGAATGGGGAGGTCGGATGCACCGGCACCGTTTTTAACGGTGCCGGTGCATCCGACATGCTGTGCTCGCGGGTGCCTTTCTGCCCGTCATGTTCGACTTGGCGGGCAGAAAGGCACCCGTGAGCACAACTCGTAGTTTGCCGGTCCGGGAACTACGGTACCAGCATGCTTACCAGTACCGTAGTTCCCCGACCGGCAAACTTATAATGAGGCCCATGCTCTTAATTCTCTGGGGCATTTTCATTTTTTTTGGCAGGCAGAGTAGGGAGACGGAACGGGATATATGGTCCACCCTTGCATTCCTGCACTTCCCCTCTGCTAAAAGCAGGCAGATTCCACAGGAATCTATTGGAAATGCCTCCAGCCATCATTTATTGTAGCAGGCATTCATATGTTTTCAAAAACATGGTGAAAATAAATGGGTATTGTGGTGAATCGAAGAAATATGTTGCTTCTCCCCAAGGGGGAACCTCACCTGCCTCGCTGTGGAGCTAGGGAGGTGAGCCCGCTCCGCAATACCCTCCCTAGGGTTTGAGGCAAGTGGGACCTCACCGGGAGAGACTCCTGCTTAGAGGACAAGGACTCCCGTTCCTGTGAGAAACTCCCTACATTTGTACACACTATGGTCTACGTGACAGGCTCTACAACATCAGAATCCTGCAAAGATAAAGACTGGGTCGAAGAAACTCCACAGAGATACCATTATCCTATTAGAAATGTCCCTTTAAATCAAAGTATGCAATTCATTGAAACAAGGATGTTAAATAACAGACCCTGTATGGAGAGCAGAGAGAGAGAGTGGACCGCATACGCAGACTAGAGAGGACCCCGTGCTACATAAGATTGGGAGGAAGCAGAGCATGCACCAGAGGGGGAACTGTGAGTCTGAAACTTGCTTGAGAAGAGAAGCTGGACTGCCAAGGTCATGGCACAACACCGGCACTAAAGAGCAGCAGGAGAGGACCCCTGTACAAGAGGCTGAGACGCCAAAGTCACGGTGTAACCTCAACACTAGAAAGCTACCAGGCGGGAGTCCGATATGAGAGGCCGAAAGTCACGGCACAGCCCTGGTACAGAGAGCACTAGGGAAAGAGCCTGATACAAGAGGCTGGGATGTCAAACTCACAGCGCAACAGCAAAACCAGAGAACATTAGGGCAGGAGCCTGACAGAAGAGGATGAGACGTCAACATCCTGGTGCAGCCCCGAGATAAGAAAGCCACCAGAATGACACGCAACCCCAATAATGCCAGGGAAAGCAAAGCGAGCAAGTTCTGAGGCTCAAGAAGAGGTTGCCAAGGAGCAAGGCTCCAGAAGACGTTCCCTGCATAAGAGAAGGTAGCAGAGAGAACGGGGGGAACATGAGACCAAAGAGAGATCATTATTTCGTGCATATCACTCGCACTAAAAGAAATTGTGAGAGAGACTTATTCTTGAACCAGCAAAACCTACATTATTGGAAAACAGAGAAAGACACAAAACCAACTCTGAAATTCCTGAACTTTAATTATCAGGAAAACAGAAAGAGAGACTGAGAAACTAAATTATAAAGAATTAAAACAAGGAATAACAATAAGCCTGGGAGAAGGGGAAACCCATAAGAAATTTCATATCAGAAGAAGAGGATGTCAAAAGGAATGGCGATTGTTAAATTAGAAAATATATGAGAGAGCCAGCTTAAAAAGCAAGTAGGTCAAAGCAAGTGCTGTTCTAATTCACCCAAAGAGAAAGGCCACCTGAACAATAGTATCCTTCTAGGATACGCCGGAAGTAGCAACAAAGAATATATATCTTTGAAAAGAAGCCCAAAAGGGGAGCCTAAGGAGAAACGAAAAATACAGAACATAATAGAAGAGTTACAGAAACTAACAAAAGAAGTCACAAGAGACTATCTGAGAATTTCATATCAGTAAACAAGTCTACTGATTGGTCTTAAATACCATAAAGAGAGGGTCCTGCACCAGGAGTCACTCTCCGGATATAGGTTAGTTATTATAGTGGTAGGGTCAGGTAGGATAGTTTTTGGATGGCAAACTATTTCCTTTTGGACATGCACGATTGACTGATGAGTGTTAATATCGTGACAAAAATTGCCATGGTTACAAAATATCATGGCTGGTTTTTCCGCTGCAATCAATGTAAAGAATGCAGAGAACACCCCACCAACCCCCGGACCCATTATACCATTTAAGGGGAACGGGGGACACCCCCGCAATCCCCAGCCCGCTTAAATGGTATAATGGGGCACACCTTTACCGAGTCAAACCACAGCATTTTTGCAGCAATTTTTTGTATAGGTGACATTTTTGACGCAATTTTATCACTGCATACCCTGACATGCACCTTAGTTTGGAATATAGGCAGGGAACGCCCAAAGAGATGGGGAACGTTAGATATAATCCTTTACTTTAATAAAGATTTATGAGTCATGTCCTCACAGAGTGGTCCTTCTTCTGACTAGCCACAGTATAGTTCACCGATAATAACACTTTTCTTCCACTATGTCTTGGACATGATGAAAATTGCATCGACAGGATTGATTTGCATAGCACGGAAATTACTTTTTTTTTTTAAATGGGGTTTCATGTGTTTACCTTGACAGCAAAGCTTTCTCTCAGGTAACATAAATCTCGCAGATGCTTTAAGAAGCACAGCTACATCGCAGTAGTATTCAGACGGTATCAGGTTAACATCTCAGAACACAGAAGCTACTACTCTGGTTACATCATTGTGTGCCTTTAACGCTTTTTCATCAGCTGAGCTGGCTTTCAGGCCCTGTAATAATACAAGGGTATCATGTAGACTGCAGAGCCATTCCTCGAGTTACACAGGTGTTCCAGTGCCACCACCTTGCACAAGAAAGCGGTGCCTGGCCAAATTTGCCTTTCCCTGGTACATCGGCTCCAAGGTACATTATGTAGGAAATTACCAGGAGTTTGCTCGCACAAATAAATGACTCTAAAATGAATTCAGATGTTATTTCTAAATGGTTTTGCATGAGAGGACTTCTCGCTAAATCCTTTTCAAAGAGTGTCTTTAGAATCAGGGACATCAAATATCTTGTCCTTTATGTCTCAGATGAACAAGTTTATGTTAATGTTACTGATCTGTTTTGTTATTGGGATTTAGGCTGTGCACCACTGCAGCATACATGGATATAGATGGAAACATGATAGAAAAGGTGAGCGTCTTTGACTATCTCAGCCGAGGGTTCTCAAATTATGGTATATGGGCTCATCAAATAGTGAAAATCTTCACTGGGGGTCATTACAAGTACGGCTGTCTGGAAATAAGGGTCCTGGTAGCAACGTACCGGAACCCTTTATGGACCGCCATACTACAACTGTGCGGTCTGGCCTGCCGGGCGCATTGGGCCCGGTAGGCACAGTTGCCATGGAAGCACCAGCACTGTTACTAATGGTGCAGGTGCTTCCGAGTCCCCATTCCCATGGAGTCCTTTTGGACTCCATGGGAATGGGGACTAACATTTTCCACCACCTGATATCCCGGGCCACCGGGACTTGCAATGTCCCGGTGGCACCGGGATATCAGGCGGCAGAAGAACAAGTTACTTTCTTACCTGGTAACGTTCTTTCGATGGGATGGTCCGACGACGTATTCCATATCTATGACATGTAATCACCACAGCTGTGCTGCTTCGGAAACTTTTGCGGCGTCTGCGTCCTGCGTCGATGACGTCGATGCGCCGACGTCTAGGACCTCCTCCGACGTCCGACGTCATCCGATGTGATAAGTAGGACGCACGACGCCCGTAGCCTCAGTTGTAGTTTTTTCCCCCAGAACGTGGGACATAAGTCAACTGCCAGTCAGACACAAAGCCTTGCGGAACGCAAGCTGCAATCGCAAAAGAAATTCTGCAGCGGGGAAGGCAGGGCGGGAGCGATATGGAATACGTCGTCGGACCATCCCATCGAAAGAACGTTACCAGGTAAGAAAGTAACTTGTTCTTCGAGGGGATTGGGTCCTCCGACGTATTCCATATCTATGACAGACTCCCAAAGCAGTACCAAAACAAGGAGGAGGGAAAGAATATAGAAACAAATTTACAATAGCCAATCAAATAGCAGAGCAAAGGACCGCCTTGCCAAAGGCCAGATCCTGCCCTCTGATGGAATCGAGGGAATAATGCCGTACAAATGTATGTACTGAAGCCCAGGTGGCTGCATCACAGATGTTGCGAATAGGAAAACCCCTCTGCAGTGCAGTAGATGCAGCCACACACCTGGTAGAATGGGCCCGCAAGCCAGCCGGTGGGTCCTTACCCGCCAAGTGGTAACACTCCGAGATGGCCAAAATAATCCAGCGGGACAAAGTCTGTTTCGTCACAGCTTGCCCCAAACGCTTACCAGCGTAACCAATAAAGAGTTGATCGTCCACTCTGACCCGGGACATGCGGGAAACATAAAAGCTTAAAGCTCTCCTAGGATCAAGCCTATGGAGCCTCTCCTCTTCCTTACCAGGATGCGGAGGAGGATAGAATGCCGGAAGAACAACCTTCTGGGCCAAATGAAATTCCGTCACAACCTTCGGAAGAAAAGAAGGACGAACTCGAAGGACAACCCTGTCCTTGTGGAAAACAGTGAAGGGTGGCTTAACTGAAAGTGCCTGTAACTCACTCACTCTGCGAGCGGAAGTAACCGCAACTAAAAACACAGTTTTCAGAGTTAACAGCCTCAAAGGGCAAGAATGCAAAGGCTCAAACGGAGCACCCATAAGAAACCTAAGAACAAGGTTTAAATCCCAACCGGGCACCAGGAAAGGTGACGGAGGGAACACATTAGTGAGCCCTTTGAGAAACTGTGAAATTAAAGGGATCTTAAAGTAAGAACACTCATCAGATGAGCGCTTAAAGATGGACAGCGCCGCCAGGTAACCTTTAATGGTACCCACTTGCAAGCCCCTGTGGGTCAAAGAAAGCAAAAAGGACAGAACCATGGGGATGTCACATGCAAAAGGATCCACATTCCGAACTCTGCACCAGTCGCAGAACTTACGCCAACGGCAACGGTACAGAGACTTAGTTGCTGGCCTTCGGGCCGAAAGCAACACCTCCAACACGTCTTCAGGGAGGTCCCAATCCCTATACCTCAACCTTTCAGAAGCCAAGCGTGAAGGTTGAGGGATCTGACCTCTGGATGGAGAACCAGACCCCCCTCCCGTGAGAGCAGATCTTCTCGGTAGGGAAGACGACGTGGAGGGCAGATGGACAAGTCGAGAAGGTCCGGGTACCACGTCCTCCGAGCCCACGCCGGAGCAATGAGGATCATCCGGGAACCGAACTTCCGTAACCTCCGCAGCACTTGCGGGATGACGGGGACTGGAGGAAAAGCGTACAGCAGCGGGAACGACCACTCCACCACGAACGCGTCTCCTAAGGCTCCTTTTGGAGGAAATTCCCACGAGCAAAACCTTTTGCACTTCCGGTTGACACTGGAGGCGAAGAGATCCACTTGAGGGGTCCCCCAAAGGGCGAAGATCTCCAGGAGAATCTCCTGAGCCAACTCCCACTCTGTGAGAGATCGTGCTCTGCCTGCTCAGAGCGTCCGCCGTCACGTTTTCGACTCCGGCCAGATGAACTGCCGAGATCGAAACTTCCTGCTGGATGGCCCAGAACTCGAGCTGCATCGCCTCCCTGCACAGAGGAAGTGACCCTGCCCCCCCTTTTTGTTGAGGTAGTGCATGGCCACTGTGTTGTCCGTCAGGATCAGGACATTCTTTCCTCGCACAGTCAGCAGAAAAGCCTTCAGGGCTAGCCTGACGGCCCTCAGCTCCAACAGATTGATATGGAGTCTGGACTCCGACGGAGACCAACGACCGCTGACTGTCAGCCCGTTGGCATGAGCTCCCCATCCCGTGAGGGATGCATCCGTCACGATCGTCACCTCCGGCCAGGGAAGCCAAAATGGAGCCCCCTTCATCAAGTTGCCTTCGACGGCCCACCACAGAAGGTCCCGGGCGACCGAGGGCGGCACCTGAATCGGGTCCGACAACCTGCCGGAGGACTGTGACCATTGCATCTTGAGTGCCCACTGCAACGATCTCATTCGCAGGCGAGCCTCTGGCACCAGAAGAATGCAGGATGCCATGAGGCCGAGCAACCTCAAGAACTCGAACGCTGGGAGCGTCTGGGCATGCTGAAACTTGCGCACCATCTGCTGAATGTGAAGAGCCCTCACCTGGGGAGGAAAACACTGCCCCAGGGAAGTGTCGAGCACTGCTCCGATGTACTGGAGCCTCTGCGTTGGCGTCAAATGGGACTTCTTTAAATTGAGGGAGAAGCCCAGCCTGTGAAGGGAGTGGCAGGTGACGGACAGATGATCCAGGACTTGCTCGGGAGAGCTCCCCCTGATCAACCAATCGTCCAGGTAGGGGTAGACGTGAATCCCCCCTTGCCTGAGATGCGCTGCCACCACCACCATGAGCTTGGTGAAAACCCTCGGGGCGGAGGTCAATCCGAACGGCAGGACCCGAAACTGAAAGTGCGAGTCACCAACCGCGAACCTCAGGTACTTCTTGTGCTTGGGATGGATCGGCACATGGAAGTAAGCATCCTGGAGGTCGAGTGACACCAACCAGTCCTGAAGCTGAAGGGCCTGGAGGACTTGAGAGAGAGTAACCATCTTGAACTTGTCCTTCCTGAGGAGTTTGTTCAAACCGCGCAAGTCCATGATGGGTCTCAATCCCCCGTCTTTCTTGGAAACCAAAAAATAAGGGGAATACCATCCCTTGTTCCTCTCCGCTACAGGCACCAGTTCTATAGCGCCTTTCTCCAGCAGGGCTTGAATTTCCTGCGCAAGGAGCGGATCCGGACACTTCAAAGAGAGGTTCCCCGGTGGATTGTCGCGAGGCCTGTGCCGAAAGGGAAGACAGTAGCCGTGGGCTATGATCTCCAGAACCCACACATCTGAAGTAATGGCTTGCCACTCTACAAGATGCTGCGTCAGCCTTCCCCCAACCGGCGAACCATGGGACATGGCCTCATGACTGAGTAGGAGCGGCTGCGGCGTTACCTGAGGGCAAAGAGGCAACTGCCCGAGCGGCCTTGGCACCACGGGTACCCTGTCGTCCACCTCTGGTACCCCTGCGCTGGCCTCTTTGACTGCCAGCCCCTCTCGCTTTACTGAAGGACGAGTAAAAGCGAAAGGAACCACCCCTCCACTGCTGTCCCCTAGGACGAAAAGGCGGAGGTTGGCGAACTGCAGCGCCCAACGACTTCGCTGCAGCTTTTGAGGTCTGCAACCTCTCAAGGCTCTCGTCAGCCTTGCTGCCAAAAAGATGTTCACCGTCAAAGGGCATGTTGAGGAGCCGGGACTGCACATCAGGAGCAAACCCCGACTTCCGCAACCACGCAAACCTGCGTATCACGGTGCTCGCCGCCATGGACCTACTGACGCATTCAGCCAAGTCCAGACCCGACTGAACGGACTCACACATGGCATCCTTACCATCCTGGACCATAGCAAAGAAACCATCCCGTTCATCCCCTTCGGGAATATGTTCAGCCGCTAACGCAACACAGTTCCACAGAGTGTGCGTGAAACGTGACAAGGCACAAATGGAGTTGGCCGCCTGGAGCGCCATACCACCAGAAGAAAACACTTTCTTCGCCCAGCCATCAAAACGCTTGTCGTCCCTATCAGGAGGGATGGTAGGGTACGACGCCTGCTTTGCCGGGGCCGTGGCCGCCTGCACCACCAAACTTTCCAGAGTGGGGTGCCTGGTCAAGTAGCAGGGGTCGCTACTGGCTGGACGGTATTTACGCGACAAGGACTTGCCCACCGCCGGGAGACTCTCCGGAGCAGTCCAAGCCGCCGCCACCCTTCTCTGTAAAGCCATATGGAACGGCAGTACCGGGTCAGTTGGGGGACCAACATCCAGGATGTCCGTCAGGTCATCCTGCACAAACTCCCCTGGGGGAGCAGACCATCCCAGATACTCAGAAACCCTAGCCATAAGGCGCCGGTACGAGGAATCGGCATGGGAGCCAGGCTCAGGCCTACAAAATTCCACCTCCGGAGAGGTGTCCAGTCCACTGGCATCATGCAGAGACTGCCTCAAATCGTCAAACTGACTATGGCCCGAGACAATGTCATCCGGCACCTGACGAGGAACCAGGCCATCAGAATCCTCATCCGCCTCTGAAATATATTCCAGGTGGCGAAAAGAAGGCACCCGAGAGTGCCTGCTCTTAGCCAGAGCCTTCCTAGGGGGTACACCCGAGACACGGGGCACCTCCCACACGAAAGGCGTCGATGGCGTCGAGCAAATCGGCGCCGCCGTCGAGAAAACCGGCAACGGCGCCGAGAGGATCGGCGTCGACGTCGAGGAAATCGGCGTCGACGTCAGATGCAGCGCCTCCAGTATCGGCGGCGTCGACACAGCCCTCGAAGCCGGAGCCCCGAGCGTGTCCCTCGACGACCTGACCGTCGACGGCTTCGACGACTTCCTCGGAGCCGGAGCCTCGAGAAAGCCTGTCGACGCCCTCGACGCCTCAGACGTCAATGTCTTCCTCGAAGACATCACAGGTGCACACGGTCTTGATCGCGTCGAGGACCGGGACCTGGAACGGGTACGGCGAGAACGAGCCTCCTTGTCCGAACGGGACCTCTCCCGTGACTCGTGCCGACCACTCTTGCGAGCGGTGGCTCTCGACCTCTCACGGCCGACCCCACTCGGGGGCGCGGACGGTTGAGTACCCTGCGACTCAAGAATCGCCAACATCTTCTTCCCGAAGGAAGCCCATTCCTCCGGCGTCGCACGGCTGGTGGGGTAACCGACGTGCCGGGCAGAGTCCTCTGAAGAGGACCTGGAACGCGACCGGTGTCGGCGCTTCCGAGAATGCCTCGAAGAGGCAGAGGAGTGGCGAGACCGACTCCTAGAAGAAGACCGACGAGACTTCCGACGATGACGCGGAGAGTCACCCCTCGAATCATCCGTCGAAAGCCCCGCCGACTTCGATTTCCGGGGCTTGGACACCCGACCTACCGACAATTTCTTCTTACGCTCGCGTAAGGCCTTGGACGTGAGCGACTGGCAGTCGATACAGTCATCCGTGTCGTGGGCCTCCCCGAGGCACCAGAGGCAGGCGTCGTGCGAGTCAGTCACCGACATCTTGGACCCACACTCCCCGCACTTCTTAAAGCCCGGACGCGGGGTTGAAGACGAAGTGGAAGACATCGCCGAAGGAAATTCACAAACGAACAGGTTCGAAGAACCAGAAAGAACAGAACTCCAAAGAGTCGAGGCTTAGAACCGAGAAACACGAAGCAACACGTTCGCGGAAAAAACGGAACTGAGGCTACGGGCGTCGTGCGTCCTACTTATCACATCGGATGACGTCGGACGTCGGAGGAGGTCCTAGACGTCGGCGCATCGACGTCATCGACGCAGGACGCAGACGCCGGAAAAGTTTCCGAAGCAGCACAGCTGTGGTGATTACATGTCATAGATATGGAATACGTCGGAGGACCCAATCCCCTCGAAAGTGTGTTACAGTCCAGTGGCAACTGGGTTACCGCCGGACTTGTTATGACCCCCATTGTGTTGACTAATTCAATCTTACCTATGGCTAAGCTTGCCTATTTGATTGACAATAGGTCAATCTCTTCGGCATTGGAAGTTCACAGGGCCAAAGCCATGCGTCAGCTCTATATGGGGTTGAAATGTGGGCTTTTTCGAAAATCCCCTTATTTGTGGCGGATGAGGAATATCCTCTTAGAAAATTGTGAAGTAGTCCCAATAAACTTGTTGAATCGTCCATTACATTTTGAATTGGGAAAGATGGGCATTAAACAAACATAATCCTCTACCTATTATTGTATTGCAGTGATCCGCAACTGTCGGTGCTCCAGAGGCTTTGGACTAAAGCTCGCATCAGCCCTAGCCAGCATAGTGAATGATGAGGGATCATTGAAGTTGCAGTCAAAAACATCTGAAGAGCAACAGGTGTCAGACCCTTGTTTTATTGGGTACGGCTATGGGCTTTTCATAGACTTATGTAATATTAAAGGATGTGTTGGAATAAAAGGGAGGTGTGCTATTATATTGGGGTGCACATGTCTGGAAACCTGCTGAGTACATTACACTACCTGACCTCTGGACTACGCCCTTGGCCATAGGCTCAAGCTCAATGTTGGTGATAAAAGAACAGTCCAGCAGAAGGTTGTTGGATGACTTTTCTGTATACATCTGGTAGCCATCGTGCTTGACAGAAGTTGATGTCGAAATGACATTTTGGTTTTGAAATGCCTCTTCACAAAAAAGTAAGCTTTACGTGAGCAAAATGTGTATTTGAGGATGCGCTTAGTAATGATCTCCCTTGTGATGGTTGGAAACAAATGCAGTCCATTCGCTACAAGTGGTTGCCGTTTGCGAGCTGGTGTGCAGGAATCATGAACACATTTCTTGTTAATGTGCCCAGGACATCATAACGTGATAGCTGGATTAAGTAACTATTGGGTTGGGCAGAGTCATTTCTGGGGGGGGGGGAGGCTAAGGGGGCTATAGCCCCGGGTCTTTTGGTTGTAGCCCTGGATAGAAGCTCAGGGGCTACAAACAAAAAGATATAGCTAGCCCCGTATCCCGCCAGTCCAGACATTAGCTTAGCCCCTGATCCTTTCCAGACCTAGCAACACCCCTGGAGTTGGGTCTTTCTCCTCTGCTGAATCCCAACTAAGTTAACTCTGTTTGCTGACGTTTTAGCAGTTGCAGACTTCATATATAAAGCTTGGTTGCAGAAGGAATTTTAAACAGGTGTTATTTGACTTAGGAACCAGTGTTTTATGAATGCATGATGGTTTCTAAGTTAACGCGATGATTGTTATGTCGTAATTATAATTATGATTATGATTGTTCATTTATAACGCGCTTACTAACAATGAGTGGTTCCTAAGAGAGTGTTGTGCTGCGTTGTCTTGCTTCCAAGACAAACGCATTTTCCCCTGGGCTATCCTTCCTGTATCTATGAGCATTGATGGCAATAAAGAATTGACGGATAGTGCAGTTTACATGGTGTCCAAGCACTTTGGGAGATCGGAAACAGAGGGGAAGAGGTAGGAGAAGAAAGAAGCAAGATGTGTTGATGCATGCTAACGTAAGTAACCTTAGAGCGGTGCCTAGCCAGGCGGGTTGAAATAAGTGGATTTTGCTATTGGTGGGTGAGAGCCTTTTGACATCTATGATTGGCTACGGGGCTTGACTTGTGTTTGAACCGACTCCACTACGGATGAGGTATGAGAATTGAGGATTGTCTGTGCAGTGTGGTAAGGAAGCCATGCATGTATTGAGTGCCACTGAAGATATTCCAGTTCAGTTCCAGTGGTGGTAAAGAAAAGGATTCTTGTCATTATTGAAGATTGACGTTGCCCTAAATTCTATCAAAATAATTTGTCTGCACTTGAATCTCAAGAAGACAATCATCGAGCCAAACTGCACGTGCAAGCTAACCTGGCCCAAAAGGGATCTATGGGATCACTGCGCCACCCATAAAGTCGACTTCCAAAACGCTAATTTGCATTACGGTGCAGTGCAGTGATCACATAGATCACTCTGGCCCGCATCCCATACCCATCTCCCCCTCACCTCTTTACATATCTTTCGGCAGCACCCTTCTGTGTGGGCCGCCAACTCATCTCTGTGCCTGCGTTGTCGGTTCCCTTCCACTGACGTGGCTCGAGAACTGGTGCTGCAGGGTCCCTTTTTTTTGTTTAACTTTATCGTACCCTGCTCTCCACGTAATGGAGAGGGGGGGACATCCTGCAGCCCCGCTCCCCTTACACATTGTAATGGGATTTTTTTTCATTTTTTCATAGTCTACGAGTACAGTCGGAATTTTGGTAATGGGCAAAAGCGCAGTAATTGTACTGGTCTGCATTTTAGAGTCAACATTTTGGTGAAGTCCCCCCAATAACACATATAAGCTGTTATGGTCCTGATAACACATAGAACCTGGAAAACTAGGTCCCAATAGCACATACAAGCCTTCTGGGTCCTGATAACACATAGCACAGACAAGGGCCGGATAGCACATACACGCTAACCTGGTCCAAGCAACACATAGAAGCTTTCTAGGTTCTGCGAGTGCACAGAAGCTTCCAGGGTCTTAATAACATAGAAATGAGCAAACTAGGTCCCAAGTGCACATAGAAACCTACTAGGTCCTGATAGTTCATAGCACTGACAAGGTCCTGATAGCACATTCAAGCTAACCTGGTCCAGACAGCACCCAGAAGCTGACTAGGTTCTGATAGCACACACAAGCTTTCAAGGTCTTAATACAGCTTAGAAGCGTAGTCGTTCTGGGTCCTGATAGCACACACAAACCTATTGGATCTTGATAGCACATAGATGTTCACTAAGCCTTGATAGCACATGAAGGCTGAATAGGTCCTGATAGAACATAAAAGCAGGCTATGTCATGATAGCAAATAGAATTTGACTATGTCCTGTTAGCACTTAGTAGCTGAGTGGTTCACACAACAGCCAAGAGGTTGACTAGATCCTTATAGCACATATAAGCTAACTAGATACTGATAACACGCAGAGGCTGACTCGGACCTCGTAGCACATGGAAGCCGACTAGATCCCGATACCACATACAATGTTACAAGGTCCTGATGGCACAGAGAACCTGACTAAATAGGAATAGCACTTATAAGCTAGCTGGATCCCGATAGACCATAGGAGCCAATTGGGTCTTGATCTCACATATAACCTGGCTGGCTCATGACAGAACACAGAAGTCCATTAGATCCTGTTAGCTCACATGAGCTGACTAGGTACTGACAGCACATGTAATCTGGCAAGGTCCTGACAGCATCTATAGGCTAATCTGGTTCTCATAGCACATAGACACCAATACGGTTTTGGTAGTAAATAGAAGCTGGCTAGGCTCTGATAGCACATAGAGGATGACTGAGTCCTAACAGCACAGATGAGCTGGCAAGGTCCTGATAGGCCATTAAAGCCTACTATGGGCAGGATGCTTTAAAGCTTTCCTAAGCCATTTATGTTAACGAATTACCAGGTTACTCACCGTAGTGACCACCTTACTCCTAGTCCATAGTCCCCTTTCCTCCATACTTGTGGGACATCTCTCCGTCCTGTGGGACGGGACTGGAGCACTTTGTAAAAAGCATCCACATTTTTCCAAAAATGTGTCCTTCCTCTCTTTCCTGCGCAGGGCCCGGCGCGCGGCCGTAACCCCTGCCCAGTCCTTTTCTTTGCCAGGTCAGAGACACATTACCAATACAGAGGAACCTTATTAGAGGGGACGGCGGGCGGTGTATGGAGGAAAGGGGACTATGGACTAGGAGTAAGGTGGTCACTACGGTGAGTAACCTGGTAATACTCCTACGTCCCGTCCCCTTTCCTCCGTACTTGTGGGAGATTCCCAAGCACTCCTTACAGGAACTACGGGTGGATGGAAATACCCCTTACTGAAAAAGGTTCTTCAGCACAGCCTGACCAAACTGAGCATCAGCTCTAGAGCTCATATGGAGGCAGTAATGCTTACAGAAAGCAGATGGAGAGGCCCAAGTATCTGCCCTAGCGATGGACTCCCAAGGAACATACTTCTGAAAAGCAACCGCAGCTGCCTTGCCCCGCACCAGGTGTGCATGAATACCTTTAGGAGGTTTCAGCTTTTGGACAGTGAAAGACTCCCTGGTACAGGCGGCAATCCACCTAGAAATAGTTGCCTTAGACGCCTGTTTGCCTTGAGGGTTGCCGAAAGTCACAAAAAGTTGAGAAGAACTTCTAAGCTCAGAAGTCCTATCCAGGTAGAACTTAAGAGCTCTTCGGACATCAAGACAGTGAAGAACCCTCTCCGCCTCAGAGGCGGTGTTCGGAAAATAAAACGGTAGGGAGATCGATTGATTCAAATGGAATTCGGTCACCACCTTCGGCAGAAAAGCCAGATTAGTTCGAAGGACTACGAAGGACTACTTTGTCCTTGTGAAAAACCAAGAAAGGATGCTCCACCGACAATGCCTGGAGCTCACTCACTCTCCTTGCCGATGTGACGGCGACCAAAAAGGACACTTTCCAAGACAAGTACTTGAGGTCCACAGTAGCCATCGGGTCAAAGGGTTTATGGCACAGCGCCGTCAGGACAACATTCAGGTCCCATGGCGGGTGCGGATTACGAACTGGAGGGTAAAGGCGTGTTAAACCAGCGAAATGCCTCTTTACCACCGGGTTAGCCAGAGAGTACGAACACTGATCCGTAGAGAGATAAGCAGAGACCTCTGACAGGTAAGTCCTGCATGACAGAACATGAACCCCTGACTTTGCTAGGGAGGACACGAAGGACAACACCGCGTCAACCGTGGCCCCCCTTGGATCCAATTTCTTCTCTAGACACCAATGACAGAACCTGAGCCATTTACTCTTGTACTGAGATCTGGTCGAAGGTTTTCTGGCTGCCTGGATAATACGCATGTTATCCGCAGACAAATTCAGATGCTCTAAAGACCTGAACTCAGGCACCAATCCGTCAAGCTGAGCGATTGTGGGGAAGGGTGCCACAGCTGCTGCTCCCCCTGGTGGAGAAGATCGTGAATTACTGGTAACCTGATCGGCGGATAAACCGACAGGTGTTGGAGTTCTGAGAACCAAAACCTGGCCGGCCACCACAGGGCTATCAGAACAGTTCACCGAGTTCTTCAACTTCCAAATTGCCCGGTGAACTAGAGGCAGAGGCGGGAACACGTAAGCTCTCATGTTGTGCCATGGAATCTCTAGAGCATCCCCCAGAGAGGAGGCTCCCAGCCCCCCTCTGGAGGCATACAGAGGAAGCTTCTTGTTCGCCGCCGTCACGAAGAGGTCCACCTGCGGTGTGCCCCAGCGCGAGATAATCCCTGAGAGGACCTCTGCCTTCAACTCCCACTCGTAGCTGACCACTGTCTGCCGGCTGAGGGCATCTGCTGTGACATTCAGCTGGTCCGGGATGTGCACTGCAAGCAGCCAGACACCATGAAGCACGGCCCACTCCCAAATCTGGATGGACAGGTCCACGAGGGGGGGAGACTTTGTTCCCCCCTGCGTGTTGATGTAATACATTGACACCACATTGTCCGTTCTTATGCGGACCACTTTGTTGACAATGACCGGTCTGAAGGCCTTGAGCGCCAAGAAAATCGCCAGAAGCTCCAAATGGTTTATGTGCAGGGGTTTGTCCTGAGGCGACCAGAGGTCCGAGACCTGAAGGAGATCTAACGTCGCACCCCACCCTAGGAGGGAGGAGTCCGTCGTGATCGTCAACATAGGGACCGGGTCCTGAAACCCCGCGCCCCCAGACAGTTTGCTGAGAGATGACCACCAGTCCAGGTCTACTCTCATGGAATCCGGAATCATTATCCGCATGGAGTCTGGGTCCCCTGCCTGACGCCATGAATTCTGAAGGGCCATCTGGGTCCGTCTCATTTTGAGACGAGCAAGAGGAAGAGCCAGCACACACGAGGCCATGAGGCCCAGAAGCCTCTGGAACCACCAGGCCGACATACTCTCCAACTGCGCAAACATCTGACACGTGGCCAACAGATCTGCCATTCTGTCCCCGGTCAGGTATACTCTGCAGTCGATCGTGTTCCAATGAAAACCCAGAAAAATCAGGTCCTGAGAGACCGTCATGGAGGATTTCCGCCAGTTCACCGACAGCCCAAGATGGAACAGGAGCTGAAGGAGAGACTGGAGGTTGCCCGCTGCCGCCAGCGGACAAGGGCTGCATAGAAGCCAATCGTCCAAATAAGGATACACATGGATACCCTGAAGACGAAGATAGGCCGCAATCACCGACATCATCTTCGTGAAGACACGAGACGCCGAGCTGAGGCCAAAAGGAAGCACCCGAAACTGGAAGTGCTCCTCTCCCAAAGAGGAACGGAGGTACCTCCTGTGTGGAGCCCAAATCAGGATATGCATGTACGCATCCTGAAGGTCCACCACGCTGAGCCAATCGCCCGCCTGCAATGAGGAGCGAATCTGGCCGGGCGTGATCATCTTGAATTTCTCTTGGGGTAAGGAAAGATTGAACTGGGAAAGGTCTAGGATGGTGCGCAGGCCAGCCTGGTTGGGTTTGGGCACCGTAAACAGCCGGGAGTAGAAGCCCTCCCCTCGCTCCCCAAGGGGAACGGGTTCCACAGCTCTGAGGAGCAGAAGTTTCTGAACCTCGGCCTTGAGGGAGGGTGAGCCCGACAGCTGAAAAGGAGGGTTGAGGGGTGGGGTAGGGGGTAAAGGTAAGCAGAAGCCCGCCCGAGCGACTGACAAGACCCATCTGTCTTCTGTGATGGTCTGCCACGCCTCCCAATGAGACGCGATGCGTCCTCCCACCGGGGTCTCGTGCGAGTACGGAAAAACCTCATTTGGCAGGTTTATCGGTGGCGGTGCCACCTGAACCTGATGAGGAGGCTGAGGAGCGGGAGAAATACCGCGTACGCTGTTGTCTACGGTGGTTATTTCCTGCAGGAGTGTCCACTCTGCGCGATTTGCGGTCGAGGAAGCCCACGCAAACCAGATGAAGGTCGACTCTGCAATAACGGTCTCTGAGGTTTGAAAGGAGCTTCAAACAGAACAGACAATGATTTAGCCGTCTGAGTGCTATCCTTGGTTTTGGTGAGCTCTACATCAGTAGAAGAATAAAAAAGCTCCTTACCATCGAATGGAAGGTCCAAAACCTTGTCTTGCACTTCCTTCGAAAACTTAGTGGCATGCAACCACGCTTGCCTCGAGGTATCAACCCCGAGCATCATGCCCCGAGCCGAGGTGTCTACGTGATGAGCTGCAGCCTCCAGGAGATCCTGGGCCAAGGCCCTGGCATCGGAAAGGCCACCTCTGAAATCTTCCAACTTCTCGACCAGAATGTGCTCCTCAAACTCCGACAGACCTTTTTACATCCGCATGTTAGCTCCCGCCAAAATCAATTTGCCATTGGCCTGCCTGAGCTGCAAGGCTGAATTGGCAAAGATGTTCCTCCCTAGGGAGTCCAGGAGCTTGTCCTCCTTTCCCAAGACCTGAGTAGCCGTCGCGGAAGAGGATGCTGCAGGTCTGGACTGCAACGTGGCCGCAGCCACCACTGTGGAGGAGGGAGGCGGACAAGACGACAAGGCCACTTCCTCCGAAGAGTGCAGCCTGTACCTCGCGTCAATCTTTTTATTGACGAAAAGTCCTGAGTTTGGCTTCTCCCAGACTCTTCGGACCTCAGCCAAAACATCCTTCTGCAGGAAAAGGCCGGTACGCTCCAAAGGAGACAGGGTGAACGCCCCAGAAAGCACGCCCTCCTGTGGAGCAGGTGCCTCGGAAACCGGGACATCTAAGAAATTCATCATGTCCATTACCCGGTCATGAAAAGCTCTAACAGAGCGGGGAAGGTCCTCGTTGTCCTGCTTGCCTTGAGGGTCATCTGACAGGTCAGGATCCTGCTGAACCGTGTCAGGCACTGCCTTGTCCACTGGGGACAACGTTGGCAAAGGCAGAAGAGCAGGGGCAGGCACCACGGGCAAAGGAGGCGTCAGCGGAACCACCAGAGGAACAGGTGGAGCCGGAGGTGCTGGTGGACAAATTTCCTTAAAAAGCCCTTTGAAATACTCCCTCATGGGGTCGGTGCGCATAAGCGCTTGAAATTTACCAAAAAAAGCGTCCTCAGGAGATTGCTTCGGAACCTGAGGAGGCCTCTCATGAGGTGGACAAATCCAGGGACGTAACGGAGAAGGGTGCCACGCCGGGCCCTCTGCCGACGTATCCACATAAATCAAAGGGGCCGCCCCTGCAGACAACGAAACATTGTGCGGCAGAGGCAACCAGGCGTTCCAATCATAAACGGGACGGTAAGGATACGCACACGTGACCTTATGTTCACCCAAGGTACAAAACCCTACACCAGAGGCTGATGGCGTAGTTGTAGGGGTAATACCTAAAATGGCCACCGTGTTCGTGACGGGAATGGCCGCCATTTTGTCTTCATCTGAGGGGAACTGCGGCACGTGAGGAGGTGAGGCAGGGGTCTCCGTCGATGGATCAGGGGTCTTAATTTTAGCCTTAACATAAGGAACCTCGGCAGAGCCGGTACTATGAGGCCCGGAATGTTTCTGCGACATACCAACCGCCTACTGAGCCTTCGAAGGAAGGACCTCGGCACTGCCGGTAAAAGAAGAACCTTGCTTCTTTGCCCCCTCAACAGATCTGGTATCACCACAAGAGCGGGAACGGTGAGAAACCGCTTTCACCGACAGGGCCCTGCCCGGCCCCTCAGAACTGCTGGTAGCCTTAGCCTCTGTACGAGGGACCTCGGGCCTAGGCCCGGTAATAGCCTTATCGGCACGGGCCTCGAACATCCGTTCGGTAAACACAAGCCCAGCCAAGGCCTCGGGGCGCACCCCGGTCTTGTTTTTAAGGGAAGCCGAAAGAGAGGCCTCAGAGCAAGCTCCGGTACCCTGTGACTCAGCAGTACTGGGTCTACACACAGCCCCCACAGGAGGGGCCTTTGAAGTTACTCCGGTGTACACAGGCCCCTTACGGAGACCCTCGGAGAAAACTCTGGTAGAATTATTAGGCCCGACAGGCACCTCAGGGCGAACCCCAGTGACAGAGCGATCAACGCCCCTCCCGGCTCGAGAGGAACCCGGGAAGGTATCCCCCAGCCGGGGTGCTCTGAAAACTAAAGAACTTACCGGAAGTTTCTTCTTCTCGTCGATGAACGCCTGAAAATGAGATGGAGAAGCGCGTCGGAACACCTCCTCCCACCGTTCCAACCGACGTTGAAGAGCCCGGACCAAAAGGGAGTCACAGTAAAAACAGGAGTCCCAGCGGTGTTCCGGACCCAAACACTCTAAACAAAGAGGATGGGGATCCGCCCTCGCGAAGAGACGATGACACGAAGAGCAGTCTGGAAAGTCTAATTTAAAAGAAATAGACAGACTAGAAGACGAACGCTAGCGAGAGCCAGAGAGGAAAACAGGGAAGAAAATCTTCCGAGGATGCAAGTGCGTCCGGCCCCGATCGAGCGGAGAAAAGGACTGAGGGGCAATGCATGGGGCGGAGCCAAGGTGGGCGGGGTTACGGCCGCGCGCTGGGCCCCGTGCAGGAAAGAGAGGAAGGACACATTTTTGGAAAAATGTTGATGCTTTTTACAAAGTGCTCCGGTCCCGTCCCACAGGACGAAGAGATGTCCCACAAGTATGGAGGAAAGAGGACATGACGTAGGAGTAGGTAGCAGTTGAACTTGTGTCTGTTGAAATATTCCTAAACACTGCAGGTTTCAAACAGATAAAATCATAACAGGTAAACACTTAGGGAAGAATACAGGTTTTTAGCACTATGGCGAGCTCACTGGTTGATGTAATTGTTTTTGCTATTCTCCATGTTAAACTGGAACTAGTCAGCCAGTCAAAATAGTTTAATTTCAGATTATATCAATCCATAAAAGCAAAAGTGATAATTGAGTACAACACATCAAAAATCATAAACATTATTCAATTAGTGACCACTTCCAAGCATGTGACTATTTACAACACGTGCATAATGCTTTCCATAATAAAATGTACCCAATTACGTTAAAAGATTCTCACTTCTCCTTTAAACCGAAATTAAAAATCCTACCACTGCAAAACGTGTACATTTATTAGGCAATGTTAAAAGGAGACTGAATGCCAGTCTATAATTGCTTATTTCATATTTCTTCCACACATGCACTAGTGTTTTACTCCTAATAGCTTTATATACAATCCATAAAGTGCATGAGAGATGCATAGCCTTGCCCATATAGACATAGATCAGCGTTAGTTCTGCTCACATCTCTACACCCCCATATGCCCATTGGCATGGTTAAAGGTAACAGCCCTAGCCTGAACAGAGTGAGAAACGATATATGGTGGTTTAAGGTCACCCATTTTAAATACACTGACAAGTGTTTTAGCAGAGCCATAGGTAGATATGGTCCCACACTAACTTTGTCCCGTAATAAGTATTCACATGCTGATCTGAGGTTATCACAAAGTATCCCCTTAACATCATTTTTAACAGCCGGTAAAATACTATCTGGGCCAAAGAAGCAACTCTCTAAACCTACTTCTCGAAAATACTTCCTTATGTAGCTCAACCATGGTATTCTGTTTACAAAGGTACTTTTGCGCATATCTGTAAGCAATTATTTTTTCATTTCAGCTTCATGGCAGTTCCATATGGGAGCCCAAAACAACAAATAAATCACTGATAAAGACCATTCCCAATTTTGAGTGCACATTAAAAGTTGCACATTAGATCTAAGGCCCAACATGGTGCACACAATATATTCTTTACAACTTGCAATTTGCCCACCTCCAATAACCCCCAAATGGATGCACCAGACATACCTGTTGAAACGGCCTTTGCTTTGTAAACTTTTAGAATTGCATCAATGGGATAATTATTTACTTTTTTGCAATGCGAAATATGTCCTCATTGACCTGCAACATTTTCAGTGCCTGATTATGCACGTGATCTTCCCATGAGAGAGCTGAATACAAATATATGCAGATATGAGTATGTTGTGCACATTTCTAATCTCTCTTGTTCAGCATACACTGGATTGAACTTCTCTCTTTTCCTCCATTTCACCATAGTATTTGATTTCTTAATATTTACTCTCAGGCCCTTTTTTGCCATATAAGAAACGTATACCGCCACTTATCTATTTAACGCCACCGGAGTGCGAGCTAGGGGCACAGCATCATCTACATACCTAAGATAGGAATCAGCCTCTTGACGATACGTGGTACATCCAGGGTAACACTGCAAATGAGCATTAAGTGAGTCGGTGCGCAGATTGAAAAGGGTTGGCACCAACACAAATCCCTGACGAATGCCTTTCCAACCCGGAACTATTGACCAGCTTCCCCCTAGCACCCATACCTATCCCAAGCCATGTTCCTAATATGCAGTTCGATTGTGGCATTCAAAAGGCCTGCTGGGACAGCCATATCCTCAAGGGTTGCCCAAAGTTGGTCTCTATCAATGCAATCAAAGGTGGCAGTCAAATCCATAAAAGCAGCATGCACTGGGTTTTAAAATCCGAGCGCATATTTAGATAAAATCAAATACAAATGTGCCGCTTGCACCACAGTAACCAAACCATATGAACATTCTAATTGTGTATCAAAATAAATGTGATTATCCTCCAGCCATTCAAGTTATGTATTATGAATTACTTTCCCAAATACTGGAGATGTTGTAGATAACAGTAGCATTCATCTCGTAGCCCCTGGACATGTTTGATGACCTTTTTTTGTATAATGGTGCTATTACACTGCTTTTCCAAATTTCCGGTAACTACCAAATGGGTAAATATGCATTAAATACTAACGTAAGAAATGGTACAAATAATTCTGGTTAATATTTAGAAATATCAGCTGGTAACCTGTCTAGCCCAACTGCATAAGCCCAGTGTTGAGATCTGAAGGCAATTTCCACCACTTTCAAATGGAATAGAGGAGAGTCACAAACTTAACCTTGGAAGTGAGTGAACCCAATATAATGATCAGACCGCGGGGCTTCATATTCTTGGCGTAGTGTTTTGAAAGGTATTCCACTAAATGATGGCCTGTCACAAGCATTCCCAGGGAATGTTCTTTTCCCACCATTAATTTCTGCTATTTCCAACATTTTAAACAATTGTTTGTTTGTTTGTTTATTTGTATTGCGCGCCAGACCCAAGGGTAACCGGGCGCAGTGAACAGAATATGCAAAGCTTACAATGTTGCGTAGAAATTACAGTGTTACAGCAAATTCAAATTACAATGTTGCATAATTAAAATTTACGATAGTGGTAAAACTTTGATGATACATATATACATTCAGATAAGTAACATAACACAAATTAAAGTCTTTCAGTCCTTACGTGTTGTTGTCATTGAGGTGTTTGATAAGATTCGTTCTAAAGTGAGGGAAAGGTTGATCTGATCTAAGGTTATGTGGCAGGGCATTCCACCATTTAGCGGCTAGCACAGGGAAGCTAGTGCCGCCAATTTTGGCAAGTTTAAATCTTGGAATTTCCAGACAGTTGGAGTTGGGAGTTCTTGTAGGTCTGCTAGAGATTTTTCTTTTTATTTTGTCAATCAGGTAAATGGGGGCAGCGTTATTGAGGGCTTTATGCATCAGGGAAAGCATTTTTAGGTGAATTTTATTGTTGCTGGAGAGTCATTTGTATTGTTGTCTAGTGGAGGAGATATGTTCCCTTTTGTTTATACCTAAGGCGGCTCTAAGGGCGTTGTTTTGTAGGATGTGTAGCCTTTTGGTGAGTTTTGTTAGCGCCACTGTAAAGGGCATTACAGTAATCGAGTCGTGATAGTATTAAGGCTCTCGCTAGGATCATGCAACTGTTATTAGATAAGAAGGGTTTACCTGCTCTTATTAATTTGCAGGTATAGGCTGTCGTGGAGGCTAAGGAGTTAACTTGTTTGGCACAAGACATGGTGGGATCGAGATAGAAGCCTAGTGTTTTTATTTCACTCGAAACCTTGATGCTGTTGCCATCTATGTTAAACGTGGAGTAGTCCTTGCCTAGTTTGTTGATATTGGCCTGTGTGCCCAGAATGATCAGCTCAGTCTTATCATCATTCAGGCAGAGGCCATGTGATGCCATCCATGCCTGAATAATGAGGTACACCCTATTCACCAACTCTCCGTCCTCGCTGTGATCCCCAGAAAGCGGGAGGAGAATCTGTGTATCATCTGCATAGTTAGTGTAGGTGAAACCTAGAAGGTCCAGATCATCGAAGAGGGGTTTAGTGAATATGTTGTACAGAGTTGGTGAAACACAGGAGCCTTGAGGGACGCCACACGTGATTGGAAGAGGATCGGCTGCTGCCGAAGGGGAGAAGACTCTCATTGTTCTCTCACTCAGAAAGGATTCAATCCATTTGGTGGCATGCGTGGAGAAGTGTGCAGCAGTGTCCAAGTGTTTGCAGAGGACCCTGTGATCCACCAGATCGAAAGCAGCTGACAGATCAAGTAAGAGGAGGAGTGCCGTTTTACCTTGGTCTCTCAATTCATCTATTTGGGTCTTTAGATCAATGAGTGCAGTTTCAGTACCGTGGAGTGGGCGGAAGCCAGATTGTCTGGCTCCCAGTAGATTGTTTGATTCAAGGTGTCTTTGAATTTGTGTATAGGCAACCTTGTCTAGTATCTTCAATAGGAAAGGTACGTTAGTGATGGGCCGATAATTAGTGGGGATGATGGGGTCAAGAGTCTAGCTTCTTGAGAAGAGGGAGCACCCATGATTGTTTTAGGTTCGCCGGGATATTACCTGTGGCGAAGGAGGAGTTGATCAATTTTGAAATGAACGGTGAAAGGTCTCTGGCAGCGTCTTTTATTAGTTGTGCTAGGCGGATGTCACCTTTGCAGTTCGACGATTTGAGGGAAAGGATCATTTTCTCTACCTCTAAGATGGTAGTTTTAGTGAAGGAGAATTTGTTGGTTGGGTTGTTGATGGTGTTGTTAGGTGGCGGCTTGTTTGTGAGGTTTAGGGAGTCTTTCTTTAGTTGGATTTTATTTTGCAGTGTAGTGATTTTATTTGCTAGGGCTGATTGGATATCTGTAAACCAGGTCTGGTCTTTAATGCAGGTATCTGGTGTGGCAATGGGGGACTCGAGTTCTTTCAAGATGGAGAAAAGTTCCTTCATAGTTGAATTGGCATTGGCATTGCGAGCATTGTAGGAATTACGTTTCACTTGACAAATTTCATTTTTATAATGCCGAGAGATATTAGTTAAATTAGCTTTATTCTCTTCGATTGGACATAGTTTCCAGTCAGATTCGCATTTTCTTTTGTTTAGGCGCAAGGCCTTAAGTTCTGGCTTGTACCACTTGTTTAAATGTGCCTTGGGTTTGATTGTTCTCATTTTGAGAGGGGCGACTTTGTCCATAGTGGTGCGCATGATGTTGTTGAATTCGTTGACCAGTGCACTAGGGTCATGGTTGTCTGGCAGTGCATTTAAGGTAGGAAGGATCAGGGGAATAATATTATCTGCTGTAATATTCTTTTTGTTTCTTGTAGGGCATGGTGGAGCTGCCTGTGGGTCAGGGCTGGGTGGTTTGGTAGTTAGTAAATTAAAGGACACCAAGGAGTGGTCTGTCCAGGAGAGGGGGGTAATAGAGGATACTATGGCTGAGCAGTTGGAATCAGCGACCCAGTCAAGTATTCTACCCTTTGCATGTGTGGGGGAGCTGACTTTTTGGGTACGTCCTAAGGTGTGAAGGGTATTGGCAATAGTGGCAGCATGGGCATCTGCTTGGTCATTGAAGCCAAGGTTAAAGTCCCCTAATATCAGCAATTGGGAAGTAGTTTTGGAATTGTTTGATAGTAGACTGTGCAGGTCCTCCTCGAAGGTTCCAAGTGGACCCGGTGGTCTGTAAATTAGGTGAATAGAAAGAGTTTGGGTGTTGTTTATGGGAATTTTGCAGTGAGAGTTTCACAGGATTGCATAGTTGTGGTAGGGACTAGGCGTAGTGATAAGTTTATTTTGGATATAATGGCGATTCCACCCCTGTGGGAGCCTTCTCGATCCTGCCTAGATATGGTGTAACCGTCAGGAATGGCCAACATGAGCGATGGGCCTGCCGCATTGTGTAGCTAGGTCTCAGTTATAGCAATAAAGTCTAGATTGGCTTCTGTGATTAAGTCAGCTAGGTCAATGGCGTGTGCCACTAGGGATCTTACATTAAGGAGTGCTCCCTTGAGGGAGTGTCCTTTAGGGTCCATTTTGGTTGTGGCCGAGTTGGATGAATTGGTATTTGTCTTAAGCATGTTGTATTCACTGATGGGGAGGATTGAGGGGGTACAGTGCATATTCTAATGTGTTGGTCTTTTGTTGTGCGTTTTATAGTGGGGAGGGATCTTCTAAGAGGTTCATAGAGTTTATTAAGTCTGGCGCGTAATTTAACGTTTCTCTCGTGAGTTGGGGTAGGCTGAGCGATGTAGACTAGTCGGCCTGGCATGGCCTGGTGCACAGGGCTGATGTGGCCAAGGTAGTTGGGTATCTTGGGAGTGGTGAGTAGGAGAGGAGGCGCGAAAGCTGGCTTGCAAGGGGGAACTTCATTGCGGCTATTCTTAGGGGAGGCGTGCAGTGTGGCCATGATCATTAGAAAGTAAATGTTGAGTGAGCTAGACATAGTGCGAAGCTATTCCTATTAGCTAGCAATGCCACTTGGTGTGTGTGGACTAGGATAACTGGCCGTCAATGTGCTAAGTGTCAGTAATTGTATCTAAGGCTATGCGGCTAGATCTGTAAGGTCTAGGCACCATTCACTAGTAGGGCACAAGTATATGAGGCACGAATGGGACTTGTCTGGAGTGCATAGCATGGGAGGCACCTAAGTGCGCTTAATCCAACAGGGCTATGATATAGGGACTGAGGGCACCTAGATATGGCAATCAGACAATGACTATAATACATAGCGTATGCGGCTAGGACACAGCACAAATCAAATGTGGTCGATTAGCGACCATAAGGCACAACACAAATCAAATGTGGTCTATTAGCGACCATAAGACACAACACAAATCAAATGTGGTCTATTAGCGACCATAAGGCACAACACAAATCAAATGTGGTCGATTAGCGACCATAAGGTACAACACAAATCAAATGTGGTCTATTAGCGACCATAAGGTATAACACAAATCAAAGTGGACCGTTAGCGACCATATGGCACAGCACAATAAGGTGAACCATGAGCATCTGGGTATAGGTAGCACCAAGAAAACTAGGGCTTAAATATGTGGACACAGCTATGGCACTTCTCAGGGGTGCGAGTGCATTAAAAATGCAATGGGACACAAATTAGATGCAAGAATCATGGGTGCCTAGATTCGAATTTAGTAGGAGGAGCCAAAAAGGCACTGACTTAAAATGACTTATTCTTTAACATGACCTGAGAGGTAATGATCATGTAACATAGAAAAGACTAGATAGAAGATGGCAAGCGACATGCAATAGTGGACATTTAAGCTAGGTCATGGGGAGCCTGTGTCACAAATGTACATTGCAGTCTTGACAAACTATAGGAACAAATCAGTTGGGATACACAATTAATGTTGAACAGATAGTATTGGGGTAGCCCATACCCGCTAGACACAGTGGCAATAACAGTGCCATGGATAGTCAGATACATTTGTCTGCTGGGAGGACACAGTATTGAGAGTGCGGTGCTAGTTCCAGTGATGTCGGAACAGTATTAGTGTGGGCACTCGGTGAATTCCATATATATATGGATGCTCCAAATAGCTGAGGTATAAGCAGTAATTAATGCACAGTGCAACTGGTTCATAGGGGGTTAGCAGTAGAGTATTTGCAAGTACAGCAGCACAGTACCTGATATGATTTGACTTAGATGGTGGATGGCAGGTGCATGTGATTAGCCTTGGCGGTAAAAGTGTCGCGTAATGGGTCCAAGGAGCAGCAGTACCATAGAAATAGTGCCAGGCGGCATACGGCGCTCACCGGCGAACAACGGCAAACAAGGCTTCTTTCCTATGGCCTTCGTCCGTGTGGCCGGCTTCTTCCGCCTGCCGGCGGATGTCTGGGCAAGAAATTCGAATAGGTTGCTTAGCAACCTCGGCAAGCCTCGTTCTGAGGCCGTGTTGCGCCCGCCATTTTAGGGCCAGGCTCAGCTGAGGAAACGCTCGAACAGCTCTTTCCAGAGCATTCACTCACCGCGTCGCAGATGGGCAGCGGCGTCAGTGCGGGGTGTGCTCCAAGTGTAGTCAGGGCTCAGACAAGCAGGATCCTCCGAGATCCACGTTGCTTGTGCCCGCGTGGTCAGCAGAAGATGCTGGTGCTGAGGCAGAGGGGCTCCTGCCCTCTCGGTCGCCAGCTTATCATTAGCTGTCTCTATGAATTTCAACCAAAGTTCCCACTTAAGGCATACTCTTCTTTTGAGAAAGATCATTTTATATGATGCCCTTGCTTGTCTAACCTTCTCCTGATCAATCGGGGTGGCTTTAAGTGCCCTGAGTAATTTGTTCTTTTCTCTGCAAGCACTGGCAAACCAAGAACTTTTCCTTCCTGGTTTCTTGCACCCAGACTTGTATAATACTCCCTGAATACTGACTCCATCTCCTCTAAATTTTCCACCCTTGCCTTGTGGGACATATCTTCCTTCAGAAAATGTCTAAAAGTCTCTGGCTTCCTGTATTAATTTTCTATATAACTGGAGGTACATGCGAAATTGCCCTTTAGTGCCCGCCAAATTCTCTTTCTATTTTATCACCTCATCAGCAGTATTAAACATATTAAACTCCAGTGATATACTTAATGGGTAATGGTCACTTTCAACATGAGCAATGACCCAAAATTTCCCAATTCTATCCCACACTTCCACCGGTAACAGAATATAATCTATCAGGTTACTGTAGTGCCCATTATTGAAGGCATGCATGGCCGGAATGTGTGTGAGCACCTTGCTATTACCTGCTCTATAGCCTAATTCAATGAAAAGATCCCAGATGAACAAGCCTTTATTGCAAAATATTTCTGAGCCAAGTACCTGGGTGCAGTTATTTTCAAGCTTCCGACTATCGTATCCCACCTTAAATCCATCTACTAATCTAACCTTAAAATTCCCAGCAATTATCTTAATATATGCCCCATAGTTGTCATTTGGCTCCATTGCACCTATCAATTCAGATGCCTTCCTTACATTCAGAATCTTATCACGTCCAAACCTTTGATTCTTCATATTGTAAACGTTTACAAATGTTAATTGGACGCCTCTACCATTACAGAATAGGTTCACCTGCATCTTCTCAGTTATCAGTATTTATCTCACCAATCTAAAATGTGACTTTGCGGATATGAAAATAATAAGCCCCTCAATCGTGCTGCCTCTCCAGAAATTTCTTTGGGCCGGGACGCAATTTACAGTAAAACCATGTATATTGATTTGATTGACAGCCCCAGTTTCTTGTAAACATATACTATAGTTGCTGAAGAACTATATGGCACTATCTGCAGCACAGTGATGGTCTAGGACAATACCTCAATTCCCGTGTTCGAATTTTGTATTGTTGTTGAAGGGCCTTAATCTTGCACATATGCGCTCATTATACTCCTTACCTTTATAAACTAGATTAGTTCCTTCTAAGTTATTCATTGTTACACTGTGCCTCAAGAGCTTGGACTACCTTGTTTCAGATTCTCCTGTTTAGCATCCATAGGTCTTGGGTACTCTTCAATAAGTCAATCTACGTATTCTAGATCCAACAGAGCTCTGTATCTATTCTGTAACTCGGCAGATCTGTGGGCTCTTCTTAGATCCACCTGTTCGTCCATTCTGGACCTCAGTGACAGAAGATCTTTTATTCTCTTGAGTCAGCTTAGCATGCTTCTTAGCACTTCTACTTTAGACGACGCAGACTGCATAGGGCCATTCAAAATCCACTGCACAGACTTGGAGAGGAAAGAATGTGATGGAAATGTAACAGCTGGGGAATTTTCCTTGGTGGTTGCTTTCATGCTTTTTTTTAGGGAAATCACAATTTCTTTGGATGTCAAGAGTTCTCATGGGTATGGCTCAATATTCTAGCTCTTGGTTCGTTATACCACTTGCAGAAGATGGCATGCCACATTTTCCTTTTAATTGCCTCCATAAGGTCACCTTGATTTCATAGTATTTTTTATGTAATTATTTTCTTCTGTACATTTAGCAATGTTGAATTTTAATGAAGTAAAGAGATACCTTCTCAGGAGTCTTCATGGCTAGTTGCTTTTAGCTATTTCGACCTATAGATTTATTTACTATGAACATACATTTGGTTTCCAATCACTCGCCCCAATTATCCCTATTTAACATATTAAAAAGCTCTGCTTCTTCCAGAGGAAATATTCTTAGGGGATGGATAAGTGCCGGACTGATAATTTTATCCAAGCATTCATCCATTATTTGTTTTCTTGTAATAGAGACGCTTCCTGAGGGAACGTATCCACAGCATACCTCTTTCTGGTAGGCTGGCTTGTTTCAGTAGTAGAGGTGGTGTTTCCCGGAAATGTTCTCTGCACGCCTCCCATTGTGCTTTCCCTTTCTTGGAATCCTGACATTGATGCACTGTGAGCAGTTATGGGATGTGGTGTGGTAGTGGCCCGTGGCATGCTTGGAATGTGCGCAGTGATGTTTGCTCCCTAATGCCTTGAGAACAATATAATTACGTAGGCTGGGATTCCTGCCTTTTTGTTTAAGACTTAAATGTGAGTCTTCCATCCTGTTGGTACACTGAATGGTAGCGCAGACCTCATTATCATTTACCGTAACCTCCAGTCAGTCCTGCAAATTTACTGTGGGATTACAAATAGGGCAAGGGTGGTTTTTGTCCCCATTCTTGGAGTTCAAACGACCCAATTGGATTTTGGAGAATTAACTACATGCAGTGATTCCGCTGCATACAATCTTTCATTTTATGGAGGTAAAATGGAGGGTATGTTGTAGGTGATCCTCCATTTCACCTTCAAAGTAGGAAATCCACGGTTTGATAAACCGGCAGTAATTGCATTACCACCAAATGCGTTGGCAGTAACGGACTTACACCCACAGAGGTATTGTACCACCACACTCACGAAGAAGCTCTTTGGCTGTTGAATTCACGAATGGCTTTGCTATCCCTTCCTATTGTTACTGGTTCATTCTGATTGAATAGTCTTTGCAGCGCGACTTTAGTATTGTTAAATAATGCTGTATGCATTTGCTGCATTTCAAAGCAAGACAGTCTTCTGCATTTATCAGAATGTGTACTTCCCTGTTACAAAGCCCTGGGTCACCCTTATATATCTTCAGTAACTGGTTAAGCAAATAGTTCATATGAATGTTATGTTATAAAGTATGACTGGCAGCAATTACCTCTGTCGTGTGACATTCATTGTGACATGCTCTGTTAGTTGTTCGTTACGAAGAGGAGGACTTGTGCAGTTGAAATGCTTGTTCGTTCCACTTTCTTGTACAGCCTTTTATGATACCTGCCCCGAATCCTCTGAGATGCAGGATCAGCAGCAGTACGCTGTCTACTACTTACTTGGATGTGTTGAAGATGTTCTTTCAGGTGGGCAGACAGGCATTCAGTGAACTGGGTACTGGGCACATTAAATGTACTAAGCCCTCAGCCGGGTCCCCCAAACAGTTGGCACCCCGCCTGACCCTGTGCAGCAGGTGTTAAATCCCTACCCAGAGCAATGACTGTAATAAAGGTCTTCTTGCATGCTTCGTTAAATGCCCAAAATACAGTAGAAAAGAAGAGATATTTCTCGCACGCATTTTTATTTTTTCTGTGTAAACAGTCGCGCACGCTGAAACTTATTCCTTGAACAACTGACCATATTATTATTATTTTGTTTTAATGTAGGATATAATATGCCATAATTAAAAAAAGAATAGAATAAGTTCAAGCGAGATGATACTTACGCTCCACTGACTAGTTCGACCCAGTTTTTTCCAAGCCTGTGTTTAAATCCCAGAAGGTTTCCACCCTATAAATCATATTTGCGAGGAGGACTCTTTGCAATTATCCCCAAGACGTCAAAAGTTAAATAAGAGAATGTTCAATGATTCAGCTTCTACCTTCAACTCAAATGGAAACTCAGTTCCAGGCATGGAAACAATTATTAGGTGGAAGGGGAGCATGCCGGAAATCAAGGATAAGAACATTTTGGCTAAAATAAAAGGACACATGAAACATTATCATCATCAATGTGCCCAGAATAACAAAGCATGAGCCTTCGGAACAAGGGTTTAGCTCAGATGAATCAAAAAAAGGAATCTGGAGATATTAGACTAAATGATCTAAAAAAGCTCACAAGTCCATATTCTGAATGGAATCCTGATGCGGACTGTATCATTGTGGGATGTGGACAGACTAATCTGCCAGAATATTTACAGAGGAATATGGAATTAAGACAAAAGGTTTCAGTGCTCAAGATTATTTTGGATCAAGCCACTTGCAGAACAGCGAAGTAGTTCTTTTGATCATTAATGACCCTTTGACCAGCTGACTTGTTATTTGTATGGCTCTCCTCTGAGTTTTTTTGTGCATTCTTATGATACTCTATGATTTTTCTTTTTATACTGTGTTTGTATGTTTTTATGTTTTTAAAATGTTTTATTCTTCTTCTGTATTTTATGACATGTGTCTTTTATTTTATGCCTGTCTCGTATGTTTGTAATGGCGCCCGTATGCCTATGGGTCTAAGGCACATTATAAATGAAAACATCTAAATCTAACCTAGTCCTCCCTTAGCTACAGGACCTGAAGCCCACTCAGCTTAAAGTGGATGTTTTACCTGCTATAACGGCTTGCAATCTCCTTGGTCTAACCAGTTACTGATTTCCTCAACCTTTCTCTGGAAGAGGAAGTGGCTCCTTCCACTCTTAAAACAGCATTAATATCCCAGCTCCTCAAGAAATCAACCTTAGACCCTGTTCAGCTTAGTGACTACTGCAGCATATCTGGCCGATCTTGTACTATCTTGAAGCACTAAGAGTTTGGAGAAGTTAGTTACTATACAACTATAAAAGTTTGAAGATAATCAGGTTTTGGATTTGTTGAGTAGGGGCTCTCCACAAGCATGGCTGCAAATCAGTTCCAGTCTTTGTTTTGGATGGCATTTTGGTTCCTGGTGATGTAAGATCTATAAGCGGCATTTGCCACAGTAGATACAACATTCTCCTCTCCAGCCTAAAAATATACTCAGGATTTCTGACCAGCCCCTTATGTTGTTTCGCAGTTTCCTCTCTGTAACATCTCAAACATTGAAAGTCAGCTCTTCTACCTGGAACACGATCCCAGTGACTTGTGGGTTTCCTCCCCTTTGCAACCCCTTTTATTTAACCTCTGTATGCAACCCATGACAGGGATTATCCAGAAATGTTATCTGCTGTTCCACTTGGTCCCGAGTTTCGGGTTTTAAGATTTCAGCTAAGCCTTTCCCTAAGCTGCTGTTCTTACCATGTATCGCTGTATCCATGTGGTTCAAAGAACAATTAAGCAATTATACCGATAACGGCTTTGTTTCAGAATGTCCAGAAGCATTTTATTTATTTATGTATGTGTTATGTGCCAATAGCGCACAGCCATCAGGGCGCACATGAACACTAAGACATTTCAGTGAGACATGACACAACATATAGAAAGTAAAGTAAACAGGTTGCATTGGTTTGCGGAATAGTCCTCATTAACTAAACACCTTTGTGCTTTCAATAACTTTACATTTGATCCCAACAATATTGTATTGTGATATTCCTCTCTCAGGTGCAATGACCTGTTTGAATACATTTTACTATCAATATCATCTAGAAATGTGTAATTTTCACCCCCCCCCCAAAAAAAAACTGGGAGGTGTGCTGAACTGTTTGTCGTCTTTACTGCTATATAGACAATTAACAACTATGGGAGAGAATAAAGTGGATAAACTTAATTTCACATGTTGTGTACTGTTATATTTTAATTTAAGCTTCCTGTTTACAGGTGCCTAGGAATGATGTATTGCCAGATCTTCTATGCAACATCCATTAGCCAGGCCTGAATGGCAATGCCCGATCCTTCGTAGCTCTTGATCCTTTGTAGCTCTTTGTGAGGTATGAGTGTGGCAAAGACTCGTGTTTTCTCAGTTGAAATTGTAGGGTTCTGGTAGCTGTAGCGTTGTGTAGATATATTATCCTAAACATGAAATCACGGCACCCTCTCACAGAAGAAGAATGTGATCAGTATCGGTGATCTGATCCTGATAAGGATACTCAAGTCACCTGGTCTATCAGAATTAATTGGTGGTTTGTTTGGAGTCATCAAAGATGGAAGTGCCATAATGGGTACCGTAGAAGCCCCTGCAATCTGTATGGATACTGGTTGTTGAAACTGCACCGATAAAGGAGCAGGAGGTGGCAGAAGAAGGACAACTTTCATTGTCAAGTCCATCAAATAAATTGACATGCATTCTCATGTCAGGAATTTATGAAAGGTGTGCAATAACTGTGCTGCTAGATATATAGGTTGAGGTCTCTGCAAATGTGCATGAATTGCGACTGTAGATTGCAAGCTTGAATGGGGTGGTGTATGGCTATGTGGTAAAGCAATTCATAGCATTGGCTGTACAATTTTCATTGTCTGGATAGTGTGCATTAGTTCCAGAAAGAAAACATTTGCGGTAGATGTTATGTTTCTCTTTACATTAGCCTGATGGCGCAAAGAGAGAATGGCAAAACACAGAAAAGGGCACATATTCCCAGGATTTAAGTAGCTATCTGTGTGATAGAAGGCATAAAGAGGGCATTAATATGGGCTTCAGCAGTCTGAAAGAAAGGAATAAGTGCTCTTGAGCGTTACAAAGAAACTGTTGTCTTAAGCAATGCAGACTTCGACTTCTTCTCCCTAAATATCTTGGACACGTGAAATTTAAAGATTTCACTGCCTTTATCTGTAAAACCTTAAGATGGTTATTTGTACGTTCTAGCTTCGGCTTAGTACGTCACTCCTTAAAAGGAGTGCTTATTTGTATGTTTCTTGCGTCTACACCAGTGTTTTTCTGCACTATTTCTCCACCCAGCTTCTAGATTAGGGACCAGTAATGGGAAGGCTTCACGGCAAATCACAACCATCTCCATAGACAGTTAATTTCAGAGCTTTATATCAGACCTCTTATTAAACCTAATGCTAGGTACCTCAGAGTAACCTCTTTTATTGGTTACCAGCAATGCCAGCCTACAGACTAAAGGATGTCTTTTCATCTTATGTGTAACTTCACTGCCAGAGACTGAAGTTCCTCTGCATAGGATGTTTGAAGTATGCGCCCTTTTGAAGTAGTGTAAAGTGATAGAAAGACTGTGACGCAAGCCTATTGAAAAAGTCTTGTGATTTAGAACCTGAGCCCAAATCAATCTATTCAAATATAGGAAACGCAGTGCACAATCTGTGTCAGTCAGAGTTGGAGCAGTGGACAGAACGGGATGCACTGTGCAGAATAGTGCTATACTCCTACAGGAATTGGGATTGAAGTAAAAAGAAGATTAAATCAAGAAGCCTGCCAGATGCAAGCAACTCCAATGCTAATTATCGTTGAAAAAATGGAAAAAAAGTGTACCACAAATGACAAGCAGATCGGCTAATAGTCCAGTCCCAAACCGAGGAGAATAAGAACTTGAGAAGGTAAGCTAGTAGTCCCTGGAAGATGCCTGGGGGAGCACCAGCCTTTTAATGCATGTACTTTTGCTTTTTTATAAGTTTTATTATCACCATGCTCAGTATAAGGGACCTCCAATCCTGTCGCTGAGGACATCAACATCCCAAGAAGGACATGGGACTAAAATAACTGCATCAAGGTCAGCAGAATACTACGATGTATATCAACTTTCAAACACTTGTAGCACTCTAAATATAATCTAAGGGGATTTTTCAATATCTAATCCAGTTTATATCCCAATCTGAATGGCCGTAAATTCGGTTTAGTAAGAATACCTATGTGTGATGGAAAGGAATGTGGGCTATGGATGCGTGTTCTGGACTCATGTCATACTGTTGCGGAATTACTCCATAGACACAGTGGAAACTGGCAGCAAGATATAGGACTCATGGTATTGCCAGGTGGTAACAACCATGGCTATCCTTTCTCTCTGGGGTTATCATTGCCCACATCTTTACTAAGTATTTAATTTCAGAATTACTCTAGCTTCCCTGCAACCCTGGATGTCTAGAACCAACACTTACTCGCTTCCTCATTCAGCACTTTCCTATCTGGCCTATGACTGACTTCTCCCAACCCCCATAAGTTTCCAGCACTTACCTCTGGTTTATCCCTACTCTTTTCCCACTTCCCTTCCCTCCACACTTTTTATTTGAATGCTTCGAAGGCCTGTGAAAGATCATTTGTCTGTTCCTCCTTCTCTCACCTTGGAGGATCCGTGTAAAATGTGTGACCTCAGTGAGCGCCATAAAAATCACCCATAAATAAATACATTTGCATCCAACTGTTAGTGGGGATGTGTAAGTTAAAATTACAAAACAAAAAACGAAGCCCAAAACAACTTTTTTTGCTTCTAATTTTGAAAATGTTTTTTTTATTTTTTGCTCTTTTTTCTTTTTTTTATCCAGGGGGAAACCCCTGCAGCACACACCCCACTCCCCCACCCTTTTTTCTTTCCCTAACCCAACCCCCATCTATTTATTTCGAACAAATGTGCAAAAATACAGAAACATTCGATTACACATTATTCGATGTTTTCAGCCTCGTTGTTTTGTTCTTCGTTTGTTTTACATGATACCGTTAGTGGCTCCCTCAAGAAAGAAACATATGCTCCATGCAGTGCAGACTGTGAAATATGAAGTCAAAAATGTCTTTATGGAGGCAACTCGCTCCTCTCTTTAGGAGATCAAAAAATAAATGTGATAGACTTAATGACGAGAAAATGGTTTAAAGGTTGACTAATGCAGTTTTAATGGGTTTTATTAAATACATTATTGCGTGTTTACTTTTTTGTGGTGACATGGTAGCCCTCAATTCTCATGAAATTATTTCACAAAATACGAAATGTCTATGATCAAAGCGGTCAGTGTGAGAGTTCACGTCCTATCCACCGCCTTCAGTGGTTTAGTACAGACATGATTTCTCAGTGTCTTATGGGACTTCAGTTTCCCAACATGCACTGCTTCTTTGGATATACATGATCTCCATGCATTGTGGGCCTTTTATTTTCTCAGTTTGTAAGCAGACTTGTGACTGACTTTCCCAACACTCCATTAATTCACTGTGGTACTTTCAACTCTGTTTCCCTACATGGAGTGTTCTTTTTGTGGAATGCCTTCTTAGGGTTCTGTGGCACTCTTTAATCAATGTACCACACAGTGTGCTTCCCTAGACAAAGGTTCTCTCCTTGTAGAGTGACCAGATAAAAAAAGTTAAAAACCTGGAGAGGGCAATTAACCTAAAAGTAGGACTAACTCTTGAAGGTGGCTGTCAAAGCACTACAATTCAGTAGCTTTTGAAGGAGAAGGGGGTTTAAGTGTTACTGTACAAATAAACACATATTATAATTAATTTATCACTTGATTATCACAAACTAACACTATCTTAAATTGTAAAGTGCAGCACTTCTTCTGTGTGAGATTGTGCATTCCTTCCTGCCCGCCATGAAGACCGACTACCAAAAACCAGGACCACTGCAGAAGTGGGACAGAGCTCCAAATTCCAGGACAGTACTGCAAAATCGGGACGTCTGGTCACCCCACCTCCTTGGGTCATGAATTTGTAACCTGGTTTCACGACAGGGAGCATTTTTGGTGGTCATAGTTTTATCAACCAAGATAGTCCTTATGAATACGTTTCCTGGCATACACTGCTCCTCTGGGTAAGTATCAGTTTGTTGGGAGTTTGTTATCAGTTTTCCAACATCTAGCGTTTTGTTTTCAATGGCTTGGGTGACTTGCGACTCTTCAATATATACCAGCGTCCCTAGTGGTTTTAAGACTACATTTCCCACAGAGCAGCTTTTCAATGAACACCAGTATCCTCGGGTCGCTGGGGTACATGAGCCTTAATTTCCTAACATGCAGCATGTTATTAAATATAAGCGCTCTTGCTTTGCCCTGCAACTAGAGACTTGGTTTGCCAACTCAACTCGCTGCAGTAGTCATAATTCAGTTTCCCAGCAGGCAGCGTTTCAGTAATCAAACGCTTTCACAACTGGCTATAGCATTTCTAATAAGATTTACCAACATGCAGCGTTTCAATAAATAGCAGATTTCTCAGATGGCAAAACTCAATATGTCAGTAAACACAATTTCGCAATTCGCTGAGGGACATTCCGCCTTTTCATTCCAAATGATAGCTGTCAGGGTTGTCTGCCCCTTCTGCTCTGGCCGCACTGGTCTGAGGTATTGGTTGGTGTACGGTAATCGCTCCTCAAGCATCAATGCTTCTTGCTCTCTGTTCCTCAGGGGGCATTTTCAGGTCTGTAGATTTCCCTTCTGAGCGTGCATGCTACACATCACTACATGTGCATTGAGCCTGGATACAGTACAGGTAAAAGAGACTGGCATTCCATTATCCAGATGTCGATGTGTGCCAAGATAGCTTACCTCTACCCGCTGCACTTGTTTACGGTTTAGATCAGATAGGGGCCCATTGTGAATAGAGCGTAACCTAAGTAAAATGAGAAAAGACCTAAGGCTTTTATGCATTTTGCTTACGCTAAACCCCATTTTCATCACTTAATATGGTGGAGAGGAAGCGTGGAATGCAGCTTGCGTTTCCTGCTCCCCCATAAGAATCCTCCCTGCATTTGTGCCTGCATGCATTTTCATGGCAGTGCACAGGGACGTCATTTCACCAAAATGCCAGGGGTAGTGGAAGTGACATCACACGACCATTGACCCCCTGATGACATCACAGGAAGTGATGTCATTTGACCCAACCCCAAAGTGATATCGCGGGAAGCGATGGAACATGACCTTTCACCCATTGACAAAACAGGAAGTGGCATCACATAACATTGTACACTACGAAAAATATGGTTATGATATCACTATTATGTGATGTACATTTCATACAAGAATGGATCACCATATGTATCGTTAAGATCAGTGTGTATAGGCCCATATTACCAAATTACTGTGAATGCAAGCAGACGTCCATGACCAAATGATAATGATGTGTTATTATATAGCACTTAAGCTTAAGCGCTTTATATAGAAAAAATATACACCCAATATCACCCAACCTGTGTTGGTACTCATTTATCGACCTCAGAAGGATGAAAGGCTGAGTTGAGGCGTTTAAGAACAGACTAAATCAGTGACTCACCCCCTGAAGTGTGCCTGAAATAAACCTTTAATGAGTCTAGCAATTATTGTATAGAATTCCAGAAAGACACATTATTTGGTATTCCTATTCTTTCTTATTTAGGTTCAGTGCTGAAAGTGTTAGACTTGTGGCACTCCTGTTCTTATTTTTCTTATTTTTTTTAAGTGGCCTGAACAAGAAAGCCAGCCACTCCAGAAATAAAGAGCCACATGGTGCTGGCTACAGCCCAGGAGCCTGCATTCAAAAAAAAATAAAAACTAAATGACATTCCTGGCAGCGCAAATGCTGGGGATCCCTATGGCGTACGCTGGCTTTAAGCACTCTGCTGTGCAAATGACCAAAATTAGGTGGCAGGGACCTGTGCACGCCAAAGTGCAAGCATACAGGTCCTCATCGCTGAATTACAAGGGGACTCCAAAATGAGCCTCATCTTGAAAAGACAGTTATTCTTGATGCCGTATAAGACACTTTGACGATTACTAAAATAACAACACTACTAATGCTGCTGTAAAGGCTTCAAAATGTACCAAATTTTCCAAAACATATGCTCCATATTGTTAAAATTGATCTGGGAGTGTAATTATCACCTGATATTTTAGGAGAGGTTGGTTGAACCATAAAAGAGGAGGGATTTGTAGTCTCAGATTTTCTATTAAATTACTGTGCTGCCCAAACATAATTTATAATTGTTCTTTTATAACACGCTTAATACCAGAGATTGGTTTCTAAGCACGGATCAGGATTCAAACCAGTATTGTGCTGCGTTGTCTTGCTTCCAAGACAAACCCGTTGCCCCTGAGCTATCCAACCTCACCAAATTGGGAATGCATTGTTCCACCCGTCCACATGCTAGCCAGTATTATGATTGGAGAGGTGGCCGTGATGCCCAGTGGAGTAAACATTGCTTTTGCTGACTACAGGCTAACTGACTTGCGCACTATGTGACCTGTGTATTACACGGTTAATACATGGAGAATGATGTAAGGTGAACAAATCGCAGAGGCACAGTCTTTTTACCTGACATGGGATTACAGGATAGTGGGAAACCATCCTATACATATGCTAGGATATTATTGGGTCTGGTAGCACTGGATAAAATGTCCAGTAGGTTCCCTCTGATAAACAAAACGAATTATGTTGACAGAATAAAGTAGGAACTTCAGTTTATATTTTTTTATTTATAAAAGTGGTGTATTGGTGATACAGAGGAGCAGTTACATGCCTCTGCAGGAAATCCCACCCCCCTACCTCCTATATGTTGGAAGCCTGAGATTGTGCCATGCTTAACACCAGCAGTTGTGACCATACCACGATGAGTATTCGAAAGAAGGTACCCTCTGAAAAAGCCCTATCAAATGTATCCCAGAAGATTTGACAATCTGAGGGAGGAAAGCCCTGAAGGAATATGAAAAAGAGCAAAAGAGGAACTGGTGACGTCACAAAAGACGGGCGTGACACCCTGAGGGTACTGGCTGAAGGGAATGCATGGATGCTATAGATACTGATGACGAAGTTAAGAATCGGGTACATTTTCATATGCGAAAAGAAGATTGCACGTGTGCGAAGCACTGCAGAAAATGCAAGCCGTTCAATAACTGTACAGATTCTGTAACGCACTTAGATTAAGAAATATTAGAAGCTGGCTATATGTAGTGAATAGACTGCAGGTGAAGCCGCCATTTTATAGAAACTGGACATCAGTGTCATTAATTTAGTAAGCCAGGACCCAATGGGGAGAAAAGGAGAGAACTGTGTTGCAGCAAGAATAAGCTAAGATATCGTTGGGGCACCAATGAGAGGTATGATGAATTGGACTATAATCAAGGCATCAAACAAGCCATGAATGTATGATACTTAGATACATAATACCACTTGAATACACTTACGCAGATATTATTATGTTTTTTGTTAAACAGATCCCGTTAAGGAAATTGAAAAACAGAAAAAATACTTCTCACAGACATTACTACAAATGTATCTTTTTTTGCTCCTGAGGAAGGGAACAAGATTCCCGAAACGCCTTGAGCAAGTTCATAACTAATGTTCATTGGTCACTGAAGACAATATGAATAGAATATTGTGTTATTGTGAACAACTGTTTTATTGAATACAATTGTTTGACAAAATGGCATGCACCATTAAATAGGAGATGTTTTACTTACTCTTGAAATCAATGGCGTCATCATAATTTGTATCATTACATATGCATTATGCCAACAAAAATTGTTTTTGAATGTTTATATTGATATTAATTTACTTGCATATGGGTGAACTACAGATAATGAAGATATTGACAACTTGATCAACTGAATATGTAATACAGATTTTCACTAGAAATATTGTTTTACTTATTGTCTGTCTCTGACAGAAAACTTTGTGTGCAGGGGATGCAAGTGATCCACAGCCCGTGGAAACTTTATTGTTTTTTCATTATATAGAAACTGGACATCAGTGTCATGAATTTAGTAAGCCAGGACACATGGAGAGAAAAGGAGAGAACTGTGTTGCAGGAAGAATAAGCTGAGATTGTGGAAACGAATGGTGAGGCTGTCTGGCCTGGTATCAAGGCTGAAGCAGCCAAAGTCGGTTATCTATTCTTGAAGGCAGTAAATGTGCAAAGCTGAATCACCCTTTGGTAAGGTGTAAAAAGAATTAACACCAAGCGTGGCAAGTTTTATTTATTAAAGACATTTAAATGCTGCAAAATTGACCAAATCGTGGTCTCCTGTCACGTGAGCCAAGGATGGAAATAGAGTTGAGCATGAAGTCCTAGAACAACAATAGTGAGTGCTCATGCTCCCATATATTCCCAGAGACAATAATACTTTGCAAGGCCAAGTTCAAAGACAATCTTCATGGTAGAAGGCATGGGTGATGAGATGTGTTGGGCTAATTGGGTCGGGAGGTAAAGTCAAGTACACCTCCAGGCACCTGGGTCTGAGCTTACCTGCTGATAAGTGAACCGAATGTTCCAGACATGGCACGAGTGTGCCAACCAATTATAGAGGGCCGTATAACGAAGGGCCTCATAGTTTGAAGACCATTGATAAACTGTATACTTAATAGTGTTAAAGATGGCATGTTTTTAGAGGTAGGCATAAGTTGTCCACCTGACAGTGGCCAGCCAATCACAATCCTAGTTTCTATGCAATGTATACTTAGATGTTCCCCTTAAGCCTATTACAGCCTTTGATAGGTTTTCTATTATTTGCCATGTAGTATGATGTCACGTCTGACCTATTTTTTGCATATAAGGATGTTTTTTTGAGAAATGCACTAAGAGCTCGAGCGAACATCCGTTGATGTCTGTTGTAACTCCCTGTTTTAGATGATTGTTAATTATTGGTCAAGTGGCACAGCGAGTACTCACTTTGACATCTGTGCAGAGCCTGCTGACGCAGGTTCGAATCCCGGTAGGGCCAAACTCAGCCTTTTATCCTTCCGAGGTTGATAAATGAGCACCACACACCGTTGGTAATAATAAGCAGCGCTCAGATACCTGAGGGTTCGTAGCGCTATATAAATGCGAAATTATTATTATTAAAACAGCACCTTTGCCAGCTTCCTGAGTTGGTTCGATTATTTGGTGTCTGAGTTATTCTGCATACCCATCCATTGCATGCATGCTACCCAAAGGGCCATATGCTCAGTGACAAGTGGCAGTGGCACTTGTGCTGAGGTGAAAAAAGCAAATACCCTCCATAATTAAGAGGGGGAGTGCATTGTTTTTCAGCAGGGTTTACATGTACTAGATCATTCTGAACAAAGCAAAGGGAATTTCGGGAACAATCACCAATATCTTTCAAGAAGATCTTGGTGAACAAGACTGGTCATAACAAACCCATGCTCGGTGGGGTCATTATCATAACAGGCTCGATGGAAAAAGAGTTTTGAATGTTCTGTGCGCAGTGACTGGCAGGCAATTCCAGCAGGCTAGTCACCAGCAGAAATATATTCTTGTCTTCTGATTTTAAAAAGCATTTGTACAGCCACGTTCTGAATGTGAAGTCTTTGGCTAATATGGAGCAGAGCTGCAATGTGATTGGGGTCTCAAGCTAGTAAAATGAAATCTAGAGAGCGAATGGTTCAAGAGAAACAAGAGTGCCTGACCGTCTGATCAGCTGAAACTCCATATGAAGGGCTGCAATAAGCTTAAGGCAGACGCCCTGTGTGAGCCCCAGCACGTTGTCCACTGTCCACACTCACCGTGAGCCCATTGTACTCTTGTGAGCTACGCCATTCATAGTTTTACACATGCTGTCGTCATTAAGGGAAATTGCTAGTCTTTGGCATAGCCCAAGAGACGGAGATTGGACCAGAGAATCATGCGAGGTTGTGGGCTGCTGAGGATTGCTAAACAGCTCTGAGAAACCTGCTATCTGTGTATTGGGTTCCACTCGTACGTGAAGATAAATTCACTTTTTTTGTATTCATGTGAAAGATTTGCAGGTTTTAAGATATTATTTTTTTATGAGTTTTGATTCTTAGGTGGTGTTCTCTCTCCTTGTTTCCAAGGGAAGGTTTCAGGGACTTGGTTTGTGCAAACCATTATGGGTGCTTCATGGAATACGCTGCATGTATAGACTAGCCTGGACATTATAGCATAGGCTGGGATATGGGACAAGTCCCTGGTCTGCCGGTGAGGGAGAAATATGGGATCACGGCCGACCACTTACATGCAAGCAGCTGCTACATGCAAGGGACTTGTCTTGGCGCATCTCCTGCAGTACCAGATACTCATCTAAACAGTTCGCAATGATGCATAAACCACACCTCCCTGGCTTGGCTGCACACATTGAACTTGTGTAGGTCAGCAAAGTGCCTGTGTGTGAGGCTGCAGAGGCTTGCTTTGTGCTCAAGGTTTCCTAAACTGTTTTGTCACTGGCAGCATAATCTCATCACTGTATCATCAATGAAGACCAGGCGTCTGCATGCAGCAGCGGCGGAGAATGCTTGAATGGCCAGACAAATCATGGCAATGATTGGATTTTCCTAGTTGCGACCTGCCAAACGCAAATGTAATTTCTGCACAAGATTACATGGAATATCCAAACCATCCTCACTCTTGATTAAAGAAAGTCGGTGAGAAATCTCATATGAGCTGCATCGGTGTGCTGGATTTTATAGCACGCAAACCTAGCTGTGCAGCAGAGCCGGCTGAAGATGTGAGGGGACCCATTTCAACATGATGGTTGGGGACCCCCTGCTTAGAACGGAACAGTCTGAGGCACCCGTGGGGTGCATACATTACAATGGCGACAAAGATAAGGTTAATAGCCGCTGATTATCATTAGATGGCCAGCCAGCAGGGAGCTTAAACACTAAATGCCCACTGCATAGCTCTAAAGCCTTCTTTGTCAGCAAGGAGCTGATCTGGAGGAACCAGTGTTAGAAGGCAATGAGGTTATAACACTTCTGTATATCCAGCGGGAAGAGAAAACGCAACTTGTAAATCGAACGCTGTTTGTAATGCGAACGCTGCAAAGTGCACATTTTAAGCCCCAGAATCCAAATACAGGAATTAATATGTTGTTGTGTTACAAGCCTGCTGACTGGCAACATGGGGTCAGTTGCTGCAGTCCCCCACCCCCTGAGTCTCGAGTCTCCTTTCATTTGAAACAGTTGAAAGACCCTGGTGCCGTCCATGCTGTGAAATGAAAAGGGCGCGCCTGGAAGACCCTATAGAGAGGTGACGCCGAGCATTACAGGCAGATTGTTTGGGAGGGAAAGGGGATTCCAATTGGATTGACGCAGATTGGTGAATCCGCGGGTGGGCTCCCGTTGAAGTGATAGTCCTGTATTACACAATCTGACCTTGCAAACTGCACCGCAGCCCACACATCAAACCTCAGCTATGCTGCAGGCGTACAGCACTGTATTATCCATTAATACATCTGTGTCGCTAACGCTGGCTACAGGAGTCTGCGTGCCCCAGCAGTAGGAATGTGTAAATTACCCCCAAAAAAACATGGCCACCTTAAGGCGGCCCCAGTTGTGTCCCTATGGACACAACTGGAATTTCTACACACGATTACCTGGAACATCCAAACCATCGTCAATGAAGGTTAAAGAAAGGCTGAGAGAAATCACAGGAAATAGACTCCATGCCTAAGCAACTGACACAAATAATAGAACACTCAAATCATGAGTTAATTTACCTGCACAACCAACATGGTAGCTTACATGTGAGAGGAAGAAGAGAGACACTAAGAAAAAGAGCACGTGTGAAGAAGATTCATCACAAAGTGGGAGATACAACCACCGTTGAACAGTTCTGTGGTGGGGGGCACGGTACGACGAGCGGCCTGTGGCACATGACAAAACAAACACAAGTGCACGAATTCTCTGGCTCGCGCCTTATCAGTAGAAACAGATGCAAACCTTTCTGAAAGTATCAACACTAGAGCATGACCGTGCTTCACATCTTTGCAACACAGAATGAAGGTTCCCCTTTGAGCAGCATCTCAAAATCGAGCCTGTGGGCCTGATTCATGGAATTTTTATGCACGGTGCAAAGTGACTTTGAATTGCCAACAAGCGCCCCGATTCATGGAACAGTGCAAAGTGTCTTTTTGCTGTGCAAAGTCAATTTGCACTGCAAAATACACTTTGCACTGCTCCATGAATCAGGGCAGAGCAGTGCAAAGTGTATTTCTGCAATGCAAAGTGGCTTTGCACGGCAAAGACACTTTGCACAGTTCCATGAATCAGGGTTTGTGTTGGCAAGGCAAAGTCAGTTTGCACTGTGCAAAAAATTCCATGAATCATCTTCTGCGTTTGCGAAAGTGAACATTGATCACACGTGAAAAAGGCAAATGGATCAGAGGTCTTTCCTATACCAAACTGAAGCCATTTAGGTTTTACATGCTTTTTCTTAATTCTAGATACAAAGCCCACGCAAGCGTAAGTGCCTTGCGGTCTTAATTTCAACTGTCACGTCCAGAAAATTTGGTAGATGGTTTGCCAATTTCTATGGTGAATGTAATCCTTTCGTTACAATTGTTGAGATATTCCCAAATAATCTCTGTACCAATCCATATCCCGAATACATCGTCGATGTATCTTAGCCAGCTTTTGATCTTATGTCTCCAAGAGTTTTCCAAGACATGATTGTATTCAAAATGGTACATAAATATGTTTGCATACGAAGGGGCAACTGATGAGCCCATCGAAGTTGCCTGAGGGAGCCACAAAGAGGGACATTGCTTCTTCTATCAGGACCACTCCATATTGTCCACGTAAGTAACTAGACAGGATTAGATAACTCAGCTTTTGGTCGTGGTACTTTTTTCAACCATCTCTAGTCTGATTGGGAAACTGTCTTTGGTTCCAACAGGCTTATTTTGATCGGTCGACTTCCGTGCTTGTGAATGCAGTGCAGCTTTGGGCCAGCGTAAAGGACTCTCATGCCGTTTTCTTAGGGGCCTGTCCCAATATAACATCACGATGGATTGAAAGGTCAGATCTAAAGATCAAATTTGCTTCTAACAACACGGAAAGTGATACTCGCATGCAAACTCTAGATTAAAATCCTGAGGAATCAGGATAAAACTAAATCTCTATACTCACACTTTTTAAATCAGGAGGGTGCACTTGAAAGGAATGCCGCTCAAAAAGAATGGGGAAATGAGATAAGAGATTTTTGGGAGAATATAGAAAGGACGTGTGATGTTACTGACAATGTAGTAGCAATTTTAAAGAAATAAAATATAAAGCAGCTATCTGGGACAGATATGTCTAAAAAAATCAAATTATGCAGAATATTCCAGACAATCTTTCCCTGTGAATACTCCCTGTATATATGTTAAAAACGTACACAATTCTTATGTGAGGCGTTTTATAATGCTTTTAAAATTTAGCCAACTCCCTGCAATAGTGAACATTGGGGCCTGGAACAATACACCTTATGAGGAGCACTTATGTAGATTATGCAAAACGGAACTTGAAACCTCTAGACCCTTACTAATTGTGTTATGCTGGATACCTTATATGAACGAGCATATGGCTCTCAGGCATATGCCCTGCACTCTATTCATACTGATCAATTCTGGTCTTATTTATGGGAGAAAACCTGGTCATGAATTTTACTTTATATTACTTATGGAAAGAGATTGTTAACAAGTCAAGATAAATGGACTTTAGCTTGTACTATATGCCTTTTTAGAAAAAAAAAATAGGAGTTTTTATTGGGACAAATGTGTGCAAATGTTTTAATATGTTTTTGTATTTACTGTTCAGATATGTAAAAGGTTTTATTTAACCAATAAACACAAATAAAAAAAAATATGCTTCAGCTTTAAAATGTGGAAGCATTCATTGGAGGCCCGGAGCATAGTCAGTTCCTCATATTAACCATTCTAAAATGTTCGTCCTCTGTGATTGTTTTCCATAAATTCTCTGCATGCAAAGATCATCTCGCCACCTCTTCACATAACTTGAATTAATAATTTGGAATAGGAATACATTTGCGATGGTCACCCCAAACAGGCTAGGACTGGCCTGTAGGACAATCGCCGAACCAAAAATGCAAAAGGCTGGTGTGGGCCAGATTTTTGGGTCAAAGAGGGCCACTTTTTTGGCATATTTGGGCCAGTTTGACAAGTTACTTCACTATGCGGCTAGTAGATTTGACCATTGCTACTGAACAGATTTTTTATAATGCACAATTTGCATCGCTTTTTATCAAAAACCTCCACGTGGGTACTACCCAGACAGTCTGTCACAAAAGAAATGAATTGACATTTGCAGTTGTGGGTCAATTTTTGTTAGTGCCCCAAGACAATTTTATGCCCCAGTCCAACCCTGACCCCAACACACCCAACACTGAATCTTAATGTCTGCCCCTCTGCTTCTTGTCTAGCCACAGCCATGCCTGGCCCCACAGTCCTGCAGGGCTAAAGGAAGACCCTTAGCCTTACCCTCATGCCTTACTTTCTCCTTCTAGTACTTACTGTGAGGTATTCGACCATACGCATGGGGAGAGTGTGCTCGCCTGGGCTTTTTGATTTTTTAATAATGAAATTGAATGATGGGAGATCAACCTCAGAGAAATGTGTGAGGCCATTCCTCATCCATTTCATCTGCTTCCCGCATGAAACACATAGTCACGTATACTCCAGGAAGACAAAGCCTAGAGGTACCGTCTTCCCCGGTCATAATCAGCAGGAATATGACAGCCACAAGTACATCAAAGCATCTCAAGAAGGGGGACGGCACACCTTCCTCCATCCATGGGCATCCTAATTTAAATATCAAAGGTTCCATGAATCTGCTTGCCCTTTGTCTAATCCGGCTGGTGGCAGTGCATACTAATGAGGAATAATTAAGGCAAGCCTGGAGAAGATGCTTGGTTGCCGGAAGGGACAACAAGAATGAGAGGCTAACACCCTTCTGGTATGCAATGTGTCAGCTTGAAGCTAGCTCCCCACCGCTCTGTATGAAAGGCAGTGAATGGCCTGTCTGGGTCCAGCAGTTACTCCAGTTGTCTCTTCAGAGCTGACCCCTTTCTGAGGGATGAAGGATGTGATTTGGGGGAGACGGGAAGTCTGCTCCCATCACAAACCTGAATGGAGACCTGCTCTGCAATTAAAAGGCACAGTGGGTTCAGTTAGCCAGAGAGACAGTTTGATCTACAACAGACAGGTAGATGGGTGGGACTTAGGTATATGTTGTCACTCCTTGTCTGTCCTGGTGCCGGACTCAGAGGACCCGTCCAGCAGCTCCCAAAGTGCTACCCAGTCAGCACACAGCGTGGCCTGCTAGGTTCTGCCAGCAAGTTTCCTAGGTGGGAAGGGCCAGAGAGCATCTGAACTAAGAAGAAGGATGTTGCCTGCAAACACTCTCCTAAGTTTGGGGCCATCCGCCTTGAAAGGATGACACAAGCCCTGTGAAGAAGCTAGGAGGAGTGCCACTCAAGCATCAACCAGCATCCATCTTTTAAGGACATTTTGGAGACAGTCGAGCACTAGAACCGCATCCGGCTACACCGCTGACTGTTTTCACGCCGCAGTGACCAGAACCATCTGAGAGGCCTTGACCAGCGCTCCAGATCCGCCAACCAGCACAGAGACAACAATTCTTGGCCCTGAACTGCCGTAACGGCCAGCCTGCAGCCGTCCGTCCAGCCTTGCTTGCCGAACTGCCTGTCGCCTGATACCAGCAGCTGTCTCCTGCCACTAGCTCTGTCTCAAGGGCTGCAAAGTGCCCTGGAACTGCCTTGATGCTGTCGAGCAACAAGAACTTCTTCAGCACCAGGTAGATTGTGGTTCTGCCGGCCTGGTCCTTCTCCGAAGACCCCTAGAGACAGTTACGACCTTTGCTCCCTTGGTGCTGAAACCAAAAAGCCTTGAACAGTAAGACTGATTACTTTACCAACCACCCTCCTGTCAGTATCCAGAGTGCATCCCTTTCCTTCGTGAAACTCTCTGTCCTCTGTGTTCCTTTTTAGCATGGGTCATATTGTGCTGTGCTAGAACTGTCTGTTGTAGTAATAATAAAGTAGATATGTTTTATACAACCTTGACTGGACAGTCCCTTGTATCATTGGGTAATAATTGTATTTTTGCTCTGCTGCAACTACCCAACGACTCACGACCTTGCAGTGATAAGCCTGCCGTTCCAGCCACATTACCAAAATTGGACAAGGAGGTTTATAATTTGCTTGTGTTTCCAATCTGCATGGATCCTTTCTAGTGTACTAGAGGTGTGGGGCTGATTGATGGTTTAGAAACCGATATTCATCCCTGGACCGCTGGTGCCCCGAATGTTGACTTGTCACAGGGGCACCACCTATGTATCATTGAAAAATATGACAAGAGATCCCTGGCCCGGTCTGGAACGTCTCTTATTGTTATATTTTGGAAAATGTGGCAAGGTATGCAGTCTCAGGAAAGAATTGTCCTCAATTCCTGACATCTGTGAAAAGAAAGACGGATGAGTGGGACATTAAAATCTTACCTCTCTGCTATTTCTTGTTGCTGAAATGTGACATTTGCATGCCGCCCTTTGATCCACTCATGTAAAGTGTTTGAAAGCACTTTGAATAAGTGCCCTACTTAAATTAAACTAAACTAAAGCATAGCAGTCTCTACACGTGTTGATTTGCAGGTTTGAGAGCTACATGGCCCTTTCACACAATACTGGTGGGGCGCGCAGAGCGCCAAGATATTTATATTTGGCAGAAGATAGTAGCTATAAATACAGTTCTTTGTTGTGGCACACAGTACAGCTAGTCTGCATTTTTCCTAAGGGGTGGGCATCATTCAAGGAATTGCAAAATAAACAATTTGAACTATGTTGTTAATTGTGTCATAAACCCTCTTGCATATTTATTTATTTAGTGACAGAAAAGTAGGATAGATAGATGAGAGAGGAGGGCAAACAGTGCTGCCTTCCGGAATCACATCTCCCAAAGATGATGGCCAGATTCTCATAACCTTTTTTTGGCGCAAGTCAGGACTTGCCTGGTTAAAAGGACCAGCCAAATTCACAATGGGCATCGGAATGAGAGCATCTGTTCAGATGGCCTCCCCCGGCCCCCTTGCGCAAATAAGGGAACGTTTCTGTACTTCTAAAAGCTCCTCCCAAATTCACAAACAGAAATGAGGGTCAAATCATGACAGGGTCTGTGTGCTGGCCCTGTCATGATTTCTTCTTTAAGCGTGACAGTCGGCTGCCACATTTCCATCTTCATCCCCCAAACATGGATGGAATGTTTTTAACGAGCATTTCATCTAGTCGGGCGCTTTAAAGTCCCATCTCTGCGAAATGCACTGCCAGCAACCACGTGGTATGTCATATAATATTGGAAATGTGCTACTGACATTAATGTATGCGAGGAGTTGGGACAGTGCATGGTTGCACTATTGCGCAGCCTCGCCTGAAATGCGTTGGTCACCTTAGAGAATAAGGTGACCTGCGCATTTCAGCAATGAGCGCAAATGAAAAACGCGCATTCTCTCGTCTTTTTCATTTGCGCTAATTTCTGAGAATCTGCCACAATATTTCACGGAATACATCACGAGCAACAAGCAAGTAGCTCAATGCCAGGCCACCCGCTGTTGACTATCCTGTACTAAGTTAGAATCTCTATTCGTTTACATTACCTGTGCCTGAGTTTTATTAATGTCTAACCTGCAAATGCTGTAACTGCCTATCCAACGTGTATTTTCCATTGTAACTAAGCTCCCTACAAGTGATAGTGCCGCGATGCCCAAGGACTGCTCGTGCGCTATACAAATGTAAAAAATAAATAAAATAAGAGATTCCGTGACAAAGCCCTAAATTAATATACTAACCCAGCCTTAAAGTTCAAGGAATGGTGGCCTGTCGAAGTACACTTAATACTATTCTCTCCAGGATTGTACTAGCAAATCTAGGCACATATTTCCCAGTAAGAATTTTAAAACACGAGAACTAACATGATTGCTAGCTTAATAACCCACCAGTATTGCTATACCAAACCGCTGGCAGCACCTAGACCTTTGGCTCGCCAGATGTTTTGAATGATCACAATCATCCCGCATAAATTGCTATGCTGGCAAGAGCTGATGGGAGTTGTAGTCCAAAACACCAGAACAGTCAAAGGGTGCAGACCCTTGGTCCGCGTTTTGCCAAGTTCAAGACCGTCTCTGTTAAGTAATTCACAAAATAGGAAAATAATTGTAGGCACCCGTGGCCGCAGTTAACCTTTTACTTCTAGCTGGTTCGAGGACAAAGATTCCCTGCAGAGGAGTGGAAAGATGGATTCATGCAGTTCAATTCAAAACAGTCAGAAAAGAAAATTGACAGATGCCTAAAAAGACAGATTTCTATTCAACCAAATGAAACAAGTTCCTGTAAGCAGAGAGTCAGGAAACGACGACAGAAAGTTGAATTACAATAAAGAATGTGTATACATTTTCAAATCATACAATATTAGCTCTACACTGTGTAAAATCAAAATGGTCCCAAAAAAATGGTTTAACGATCTTTCCCTTTGAAAGCACAGGTATACACATCTCTCTCTAAGGAAGCCTTTCAAAACCTATTAACTTTCGCTCAGCAACCCAACAACAAATTGTTCAAAAGCACACAAAATAACCTACACTTAAGGCGAGTTATCACAATAGTGAATTTCTTGTAAGGGAACCTCAAATATGTTGAGCTTTCCAGAATGTAAGCAACATACACTGTGCTCCCGTGCCAATCCAATGCCTGAGGAACCTGCACACATACGAATTGCCTGACTTTTTCAAAAACCAGTTTGCTACACTGGTCTGGAACCCGTTCAGTATTTCGTAGCCACCTTATTGCGGACCGCAATTTCAAGGGGGCGACAAAAATAGAGAGGGCCCCGAAGGCCAGGAACCGAATGGGGGAGCAGATATGCAGTGTGTACAGTCATGTTCCGCAGGGAAATTGTTCCACCGAAACATACCCCCGATCTGCACTGTTCTAGTCAGCGTGCTGCGAGGTGGGATATGATTGGAGGCAGGAGCAAGCAGAATTAATTTCTATGCTGAGCTGCTCAGGGAAACCACTTGGGTAGGATGATACAATCCGCATATGACAAATACAAGATGGCGGCACTACTTCCTCAGCAGCCATTGCTGCTTTGCTCTCAGACATGCAGCACGTTCAGTTGCTTTTCAAGTCAAGTGATTAACCTGCATAAAAAAGGATCAAAAGTTCAAAATCCTCATGAATGATCCACTGGTCCCCTGCCTCTGCTTGGGGCGAGTTCGGTAACTGTGGCTGCCACAGCGCTATCACGCTTGGGGCAGCCAGGAATGCAATGCAAAAAATGAGGCAATACAACAGATAATACAATATCCCACTGGAGCTGGGAAGGATCTCAATATTAAACCATTTACTGCAGAATGTGAAAAAAGGTCTGCAGTCTAAAAATTGTCATTAACATTTTCGAGTTTAAGCTGAAGGAATTGAAGGACAGGGCTTACAACTGAGATATAGTGTCACTTATGTAACAGCTCATTCTCTTTCTGTTGAAAATGTAAGAACCTATCTGGGCTATAAATACCCGCCAGATTGTATATGAAGGTTTCCAGGCAAGGATATCCGTCATTTCATATTGAAATTTCGTTTACATGTGTTGAATACGTTGGGGGAGGGGGCATAACTGAATCAACCGTCACACCAGGATTTGTAGTCTTTGCAAACATCCTAATCAGGTGGAAATGTACTTGGGGCAGCTTTTCATTCATTGTGCAAATACCCTGTTAACTAGACTGACTTTCTTTGGTCACTCTGTAAACTATATGCACATTCTATGTACTGGAGCTATTTGGTTACTATTGTGAAATGATAAAACAGATCTCTTTAATAACTGCTTTAGTATCGGGAAAAATAAAAATCGCAAAGCTCCTATTCGCAGTTTGTTTATTTAATATGTATTGTCATTTGAAATTATGTTTTCATTATGTGGACGGTGTCAATTTAATCTACAGCACAGTAAATAAAGTAAAACGATGCAACAGTTCACCTACATCTGAAGGGCGTGGCAACAGAGTCCAGAGGGCCAGATCAGCATGCAAAAAGCCTATTTGTTTCCTCTACTTCAGGACACGGACATGTCCTTGGATTAAAGCGAGCAGGCCTGGATGAACCTGCTAGAGCCTCTGCAGGCCTCTTGCCAGCAGACGCCTATTGATATTCGTAGTACACTGAAAAAAGATATCACAAATCAGTTTTTGCTGTAAGAAGTTACTGGCGCAGCCAGTCTGTCTCCAGAGCCACAAAACTTGTAACGGGTATCTGGGCGAACAGGAGTGAGCCCTTGGGAGAGTGTCACAGGCTATGAAGGCTGAGTACTCAAGGATTGTATGTGAGGGGACTGGGCAGGAGGGTGCAGTTGCTCCAAGAGTCCGAGGAACTCCTACGGGAGCAAGATCCACACGTCAGCGGTAGAGTCACACGGATTGGCAGTAAAATGGTGGACAAGCCTAAAAAAGGCTTAGTGTGCAGAGCCACACAGCGCAGTGTCTCCCAAACATTCACAGGTGCAATGTCTTGCTGTTCTCCACCAAATCAATCTGAATGCCAATCAAACTATCCTATAGAGCTATCACCACTCGCATGAAGGGCAGACCTACTGAAGAGTCTGGGACAGCATGAAAGCTGCAGTTGACAGAGAAATAAGTTGGATGAATTGATTCTGAGTGAGGTGAAGGCAGGGAGGAGAAAGAGGGAAGAGAAAAAGGCGGAGACTTGTGGTGGGGGCACAGTGACGGAGGCAAGAAGAGGTGAAGGTGAAGCCACAGAAGAATAGAAGGTACGAACAAAGAGAGATCAGAAGAGAATGAGAGAACGTGTTGGAAGGAGAAGAGGGCAGAGGGTGGAGAAATAGACTCTACAACAGATGGATAAAACAGATCGGAACACATTGGGAGGAGTTGTAGGGAGGAGGTGTTTTGGAAGGGAAAGCATAGAGAAGGGTGAGGGGGAGCAGAAGGAGGTCATTAGAGAAGCAGAGGAGGTGTGGTGGAGCAGAAGGAGGGGTTGGAAGAAGGACAAAGGAGGTTGTGGCAGTAAAGGAGGTTGATGGTTGAAGAGGAGGAACAAGGAAGGAAAGAAACAAGATAGAGGTTGTAAGAGAAACCAGAACAATAAAGAAGTCTGGAAGGAAAAAAATCAAGAGGAGACTGGAGGAGAGACTGGAGCACGAGTGTGACGAATCAACTTCCGGGACACCAGTGGTCCAGGGATGAATATCGGCTTATAAACCATCAAGCAACCCCACACCTCTATTACACCAGAAGGGATCCGAACAGATTGGAATACAAGTGAATTATAGGACCTCCTTGTCCAATTTTGGTAATGTGGATGGAACATTAGGCTTATCTCTGCAAGGTTGTGGATCGTTGGCTAGTTGCACCACAGCGAAAATACAATTATTACCCAAGGATAAAAGGGACTATCTAGTCAACGTTGTATACAAAATCTACTTTATTATTACTACAATAGACTTTTCTAGCACACTGCAATTACAACCCACTGTAAAGGAACACAACAGACAGTTTCACAAAGGAAAGGTATGCACTCTGGATACTGACAGGAGGGTAGTTGGTAAAGTTATCAGTCTTAAATTTCAGGATTATTTGGTTTCAGCACCAAAGGGGCAAAGGGTCGTAACTGTCTCTAGGGACCTTTGGAGAAGGACCAGGGGGTGGGGGGGGCAAACCACAATGTACCTGGTGCTGAAGAAGTTCTTGGTGCTCGACAGCGTCAAGGCGGTTCCAGGGTGCTTCACAGCCCGTGAGACAGAGTTAGTGGTGGGAGGCAGCTATGGTTATCAGGTGGCAAGTAGTTCGGCAAGCGAGGCTGGACGGACATCTGCAGGCTGTCCGGCGCAGCAGCTCGGGGGCCAAGAATCATTGTCTCTGTGCTGGTTGGTGGATCTGGAATGCTGGTTGAAGCGTCTCGGATGGCTCTGGTGACTGAGGCGTGACAACAGTCAGCGGAGCAACCGGATGCTGCTCAACAACTCGGCTATCTCAAAATTGTCCTTAAAAAGATTAACTCTGGATGATGCTTGTGTGGCACGCCTCCTAGCTTCTTCGCAGGGCTTGTGTCCTTTCAAGGCAGACGGCCCAAAGCTCAGGAGGGAGTTAGCAGGCAACAGCCTTGTCCTTTGTCCATAGACTCTCCTGCACTTCCCACCTAGGAAGCTTGCTGTCAGAACCTAGAAGGGCATGCTGTTTGCTGGCTGGTTACCAGCTCTGGAGCTGCTGGACGGGCCCTCTGACTCTGGTATATCCCTCTGTTCCCTGGGAGATGTTTAGCGGAGGGATCTTGCTTCCCTCTTGGAACTCCTGGCCTTCCTTCACTGATGGGAGATGTAAGGTAAACTGTACCATCAACTCGGGTCCAAATAAGTCCTTCTTCTTAAACCTTACAAAGTGTTCAAATGATCTGATCAGTAAGGGGCTCAGCCCTCTTTTAAAGCCAAACGGGGCCCAGGGATTGGTATAGGCCAAGCCTAACTTAAGTGAGCCAATCCTCAGTCTCCACCAACAATCTTCAGTGATGCTTCAGGTCAGAACCAGGGCGCTTGGCAACAGACAGGGGAAGGATGACAACATATACTTCTAAGTCCCACCCATCTTTCTGTCTTTCATTTCCTACAATTCATATACTTCTCTGCTCTGAAAGGAGTGGTTCCAGACGGGAGATTCACTGCTCTGAAAACCAAGGAGGGGTGTTAGTACCAGATTGACACATTGCATTACAAAGAGGAGTTGGCGTCTGGTCTCCATTGTCACTTCCTGCACCCAGGCCTTCCCCGAGGCCTGCTAATGAACATTCTTCTCTATTTGCCACCACCAGCAAGGTTTGACAATGGAGATGCAAATCCATGGGGCCTTACAATTATAATCAGGCTGCCCATGGCCAAAGGCTTTTGATGTACCCACGGCTGCCAGGTGTCAGCTACACATGAGAGGGGAGGGTGGCGCTGGTAAACTGTGTCCTCCCAGAGTGCATGACTATTTTTCTTCTGTGCGGTGAGCATGGAAAATGTGCATGGGAATGGCCCCATCATTCATCCATTTAAACAAACAAAAAAGCCCAGGCGAGCGCACCCTTCCTGTGCGGATGGTCGAATTCCTCACACCGAGAGCAGGTAGAGAGCAAAGACCAAGAAGAGGTTAAAGGAAATCTAATAAAGAGGAAGTGGGTTAGAAGGAAACCACTGCTGAAAAGTAAAACAGAAATTGGGGAGAGGAAGGAAGGTAGAAGGAGACACCAGGCAGAGGAGGTAGGAGACTTTAGAAAGAGGGTGGAAATGGAAAAGGACATATCAGAAGGAGATCAGGAGAACCTCAGAAGAAGAGCAGGAGCAGCTACCCCTGACATATACCAAGTTTGAGGCTGAGAGGGGTGAAGGTTTGAACAAGTAACAGAGCATTTAGTAGGTGTATAAAGAGATACAGGTTGGACAGAAGCGGATAGGAGGTGCAAGAAAGGCACAAGAGCATAACAGGCCTCCTTCGTGGAGGCAAGTGAGGAAAGGACATTTGTCAGACAGTGTCAGAACCCACAGACAAGAAGGGAATAGGTATAAAGCTTCTGTGCCCACTCAGTCTACCAGCCCCTTGGTGTACGTTCTGGATGGGCTTTGCCTGCTATTGCGCCCGATTTGCTATCCTTCCCCAGTCCTAAAGTGCATGCACACATGGGCCCAGAGACTAAGTAGGAGGGAATCCCAGAGACGAGAATTAAAAGCAGAGGTCCAAAGAGGGTGAGCCAAGGATACAACAAGGAAGTGGGAGTGCCACTTAAATCCCTCAGGACTGTTAGTGACTGTGAATTCGTCGTATGCCCCAGGAAGAGAACACGGGCTGAGATGTGTGAGCTAAAATATTTGATCTATTACAAGCACGGAGAAGCCATGATACTGTCGTAATTACGTTTTGCACTGGAATCTTTTTGATTTGCCTTAACCTTGTAAATATCCTGGATAAACCGTTGATAAGCTATACATTTTTGTGCCAGCCTGTTGTTAATCCTGCTCAGCTTCCTGACATGTAGCTATTCAGAGACATAATTTACTGCGCACTCAGCTACAGGAAGCCAGGGTACAATAATAAACATGTATGTAAAGCATTGTGTTGCATGAGCACATTAAGCCCAGGCCAGCAAGGGAGCAGGCCCAAGGAAAACCTTTCAAATAAAACTTGAATACTTTTTGGGCAGCCGACATCATCACAGACGATCAAGGTAGCTCTGACCCAATAATTTATAAGAAAAGGGACAGAGTGGTACTTCATCCTGAGCAAAGTCTTTGTCATCAAAGAAAAACAAAATGCAGATTAAGCTTTCCATGTTTTTGAGAAATTCGGGATTTTCCTAAGACCTCTAAAATCTTCCCTATCCAGAGGATTCCTTGTCTTCAAGTCGACCATTATCCCTTGGCAAAACATCAGCATTATAGCGCTGCCAGCCAATGTGATGAAGTACAGGGATGTCAGGCCCTTTCGATGGATATGCACCATCTGAGAGATTGTGCATGCCCCCCTTTGCTTGCCACTAACATCTGCAGGGCGCATGTATCATTCTCAAGACCCAAGTGAGTGACAAAGATACATGGCCTGGAATTCTTGAAACCCTACATGATTCCAAACACTTGCTGCAATAGCAAGTAAAAAACAACTTTAATTGAAGCGTATACTATGGTTAAGGAATAATTAAAAACATTCGGAAATTCATTGTGTTATATGTTATATTATAAAGCTTTCATACTGTGTCAAACACGGTTACAGAACAAGTAACCAAAACCCCATAAATTCACCAATTATGGTTTCTAAAGCATCTTTAACTGTGACACTGTCATCATAAAACTGCCATAACTGGACCTCCTTCATACACTGCTCATGAAGTCTTGTGTGTGGTAATTCATCTCGGAATCCAGTATTCTCTTCAATTTTACAATTGGTACAGTGTACTTTTCTTGTGTTATCCTCTACATGAAATGTAAACAACCCATATTCTTTACTGATGGCCTTCAAATGAAATATAAACAAACTATATATGTTTTGTAATTATGTTTTTCCATTTTTAAAGTCTGGCTCAAAGTTCAGTTATGCACCTGTCATTTGTATTAGCACATATGAAATCATGAGAAAAGCATGGTGGTAGCCAAGTTACGAGTGTTTTAAGATAGAGGGAATGGAATTTTGGTTGCTTTAGACAACAGAATTGCAAAATGTTTGGGTTGTATTTTCAACCGTAATGTCCCTTTAACAAAGATGTTTTATTAAATTGCATCAGCTTTCATTAGGCCAAAGTAACTAGAACGTCCTTTTGGAATATAATGTAATGTCACTGTCATTTGTATAGCTTTTTTATCCATTGTTATGGTCTCAAAGCCCTCTAGGTGAACACCATCAGGGGACCAAAGTCCGAAGTATGGGAAATTCGCCAGAGGAGTTTAGAATGCATGAGTGCATTTTAGCCAATATGAAGGTTGGCAGGGATGGACAATTCCCTACTAGCGACCCATATAGAGCTGGCATGTGGATGGGTGCTATGAGGTCGGTTGGAGAGCATGCGAGAGCAGGAGACTCATTATGTGTCCAGCTATACCGAATTTCTGTTGTGGGGATAGCGGCATTCTAATTGCAGAGGTGCTGTGTGAGGTTTCTTAAGAATGGTGTATGATGGCAGATGCATGCGGGTAAGTCGCCTTGCCTTTGGCTGTCTTTCATAGACATAGAGTGGGATACGTAACTGGCTAGTTTCTTGGTTTCGTGGTGTAGCGTGGATTCTGTCCTGTGGTCTGCTGGAGTTTATTCTCTCCGTCATGCTGCAAATTTCATGGTGGGTTCATTACTGTCCAGGACTACCTAGCAGGCGGATCACTTACCCAAAGAGGGTGCACAGGTATGTCAGGATACAGGGGGGGGGAAAGCCAGGTGTTGAGGGCCCTCCTTAAAGCAAGGTGATCCTCTATGCGGTGAATGCTAAGGGGATTTGAGTTCCATATTAAGGGGGCTTGGACAGAGGAGGAGAATCCCCCTATTCTTGTTGATTTGAAGGGAGGGATCACAAGGAGGAGTGCAGGGCCTGAGCGTGGGTTTCTGTTGGGTTGGTAGCGGGTGAGTTTCTTTTGAAGGCATTCTGGGCCAGTCTTGTGGAGGGCATGGTGGGTGAGGCACATGGCTTTGAAAGTAGCCTGTCGCCGACAGGGAGCCAGTGGAGGACACAGAGGGCAGGTGTGATGTGCTCTGTGGGGCCTAGGGCCAGGAGGAGCCTTTTAAGAAAAGGTGTATCACATCTACAGTAACCCGCTAGGCTGGTGGACACTCTGCGCGGGGCATGGTATTGAGGCATCCACTGGCCACTGCCAAAAACACAAAGAGACCCAGCACATTACACCTATTCTGGGTCTGTGGGACATTGGCCGCCTGGACAAGGTTCTGAGATCCTTTCTGAGTGTCCACGAGCTGGGTCTGGACATGGGCCTGTGAAACCTGTGATAAAAACAGCCTTTAAAAAAAAGAATTGGGACCATATATCACCCACCTGTGACTCTACCCAAACGTATCTTATGTTGTGGGGGCTGCTCAGGGTGTTTCAGTATGCCGCTTTCTTACGTTTTGCAAGTCAGGACCCCACAAAAAAGTCAACGAGCCACACTGGCAGACTTTAAAAAAAAGGTTTCTGGGCCCGAAGCAACCATTTGTGTTTCTCAATTAGCCAATTGGGTTGCCCCTCACTAGAGCTGCAAATCCAGACTCTGACACCCCGCACAGTATCAGTGGACCACAATGAACCAATCAGGTGCCTGATATGCTATACGTGAGATCAGAAACCACTAATTGATTTTTGCCTACTTTTGGGCACTCTTAAAAGAACCAGCTGGACAGATGTGCACCAAATTGGCGAATGCATGCTTTCAGGACCAAACACACACTCCTCACTAAGGTTTGAAACAAATCCATGTAAAGGACCAGTCTTTAGCTACTACCAACAATTCATCCATAGAAAATGATGGAAAGAAATATGTTGTGGGTGCTCCCTAGACCCAATAACACCAATAACACCCAGAAGCTGCTCCGAAGTTGGGTCTAATTGGTATGATGGGTTATTTATAACGTGCTTAATACCCAGAGGTTTCTAAGCGCGGACCCGGGGATCAAACCTGTGTTGCTCTGTATCGTCTTGCTTCCAAGGCGAGCATGTTGCCGCTGAGCTATCCTCCCAAGACATAATATAGTCACTATTGATGCTCCAAGTGCTGTTGATTTATACGCCATGCACGGACTGAAGTGTTTGCAAGAGTCAGTGAGACAGACCCGATTGTGAATTGCATTCTTGATTGTTATGTTCTTATTTGAAACATCTGTGCAGGTCAAATTTGGCGATGAATTGTGTAGTTGTGTTTGCACTACAGGATGTAAGCAGTGACTACAGGAACTTTACAGGTTTTACCCCTTTCACCATTCTTTACCAAACTCGTATAACCGTCAGTAGAGGGGCACCTACAACTTTGACAAATATTTTGAGTTACATGAACTTTTCTTGAAGTTACATGAATACTGTTCAAAGATAAAATCCATGTATAATGCGTTAGAAAAATGAACCATTTCTGGAGTCTCAAAAGGAGGTTTTCTCCCCAACCCTCCACATATATCCCGAAGCTGCAAGTTTTCGGTAAATATACATACATTTATGACAGTGCTGGAGTATTCTGTGCCTGCAATTTTTCTATACTTGGGCCCCGGCACCATCACGACCAGGACAAAGGAGACCATAATAAAAGGAGACAATGAAAATGCTGCGTTCGATGCATTGTGCTGCCTAGAAACATCCACTACTAAATAATGTAAGTTGTACTGTAGGACTGGTCTTTAATAAAAACAATACAAAGCACAATTGTTAAAATAGGAGAAATAGTGTAGTCCTCATTACGCACACGTTAGTTTTGTCTAAGGAAATAAAAATGATTATTTTAGTCAAAAATGTTTGGCTTAGCTGCACACATGAAGAGGCCATTATTTAGGTGGATTACATTATGGAATGGAATTATAATCTTGAAGGTATTGAAGGAGTTTATTAGTTTGTTTCCCCTCTCCAGAGCTGAAACATGTGAAACATGTGTCGGTTGTGATTGTTGTAGTCTAAGTTATAGCCTATATTTTTATAGCCTATCTTTTCCCTCCTTAGTAGTTTTCATGCACCGGGCTCAGGGAAGTGTTCTGAGCCACATGACCAATTCTCTCTCCTCCAACCTATCAGTCAATCAAGAGTCACACGCTTTTTCTTATATCCAGCCATCCCTAAGCATCCTCATTGCCACCGTCCTCAGCTAAAGGGCAAAGACAAGGACATTGCCTGTTTCTGCTTGGACAAAGATAAAGACTACCTGTTTTTGCTTTTTAGGACCTGGACAAGTCCAAAGGCTGGAACCCCTGCCTTTGTCCCACATCGGGGAGACATTTCAATATTTCTCCTACAGTCACACTTACTTTCAACGACCCAGACATATCAGCACTCACAGAACCGCCATTTAGCAAATGCTCAGGACCTCCTCCAGATCCCTCTCATAGCCACCGCTCACACAACCCTGCTGCTCTTGTGCAGTCTGATGCAAGTCAACACTCACTAGGCCATCCTTCAAACCACCAATATTGCTGAACTAATTTCCACACATCAGCTTAATGCCATCTTTATCACCAAAACATGACTCTTCCCCACATCGCTCACCTCTTTGGCATACTCATCCCACCAAGGTACATCAGCCATGATGCTGAAGTCACAGAGAAGGAAGGGGGTGTGTGCAATAATCTACAAATCCAACTGGGTGATCTACAAACTCCATGGAGCTCCTCACCACTTCCCAATTCACACTTTCACACAGACTGTCACTTTCCAGCTCATATATCACCTACCTCACGAGTGTGGGTCATTCTTGATGATATATCTGATCTTATCACATCGGCATCAATTGCACACTCAAAACAACTTCCTTGGTGATCTCAATTTACCAGCAGCTCATGCCATCAAAAGCACGATGGATGCTTTCTATCATCTAACAAAATCGACGAACATAAAACATGCACTGACCTCCACCCACAACAGTGGAAACATACAGAACCAAGTCTTCTCAGCGTTTCCCCTGGTAAAATCCCTCAACCTGATCCCACTTGACTGGACAGACCACATTGTGATCCCTATCCTCCTTAGGCAGACCCTCCTGACTAATAGAGGAAAGGACAAGACCACTATTCTTTCCAAATGCTCCTTTAATAACTTACCCTTGGAGGCACTAGAACACACTCTTTCAACATTAGCCAGCCCAGTTAATTCCAAGGTCGATACCTTAATGCCAAACTTCAACCAAACCACGCAGAAACTGGTAGAGATGTATGCCCTCAAGAATCAATATTACACCAGGGTTAAACACATTCCCGCCTGGTATACCCAAGACCTGACTGACATAACATAACAGGTTTATTTGTAGAGAGCATGTTCCCCCTTCCTTCAGAGGGGCATCTTGAAGCTTTTGACAGATAACAGATGTTTATTGTTACCCAATTAGTCCTCATCAATGAAGTTAAAGCTGCCTATTAATCCATGAAAATTGCAGCAGCCACTAACAGGAGTTGTGGCAGTTAAACTCTGCTCCGACTGGGTATTTCCTGAGTCCACTGGAAAATGCAACGCATTTAACAACTTCTTCATCACCAAGATAGATAAAATCAAACAACATATAAGTGCATTAAAATCAGTAGCATCCCCGCTCACAAACCCACCATTTGCAACACAACCCTGGACAATCTTTACACCGCTCACTCATAAGGATTTCGTGGATACTGTTGCATCACTAAAACCTACCTCGTGCAAGTACACCATCCTACCCTCTGCCATCATCAGACAGTTTTCGGTCCTCGACCCTGTGGTTGAGTGTCCCTGCTGCAATACTTACATGCACTAACTGAACTGTCAATGGCTATTCCCTAGAGGGCAGCAGTGCACAAGGTTGCTACAAATTACCAGGAAGTCAATCTGTGACAATCTGCCATTCAAGCATGTTTTTGAAAGTAGTCTGGAGGGTGGGATCTGGGGATGGATGTGTACTGAGAACCAAGGAGGTTACCTGCATGGGGGTGGGCCTTCTATTGCTTTCTCTATGAAAAGGTCACGGACAAGTGGTCACTGAGACCTGCAAATAGCACAAACAAGGCATCCCTGTGGCCTATTAAGATTTTTTTTTAAACTATTCAAAATATGTCAAAATACTCCACATCAGACCCCCCCCTTGCTGGATTATGTTTCTATCACTATGTGATCCAGGCCTGCATGACAGTAATTCGATGTTGTAAATATGCCTTGCTATGGAATTGCCAAATAGTCTGAAAAGTTATTCTCTATTGATGTAGGCATATCTGGAGTTGATAGGTTTGTACCCAAGTGTGTGGCAGCTTAGTAGGCCAAGCTACAGCGTTGAGGAATGAAAGCGGAGGAGTATGAGGAGTTTGAAAAATGAACATATTTGGAGTTATTTAATGACCTTCTGAACGTGGGGCATGTAGAAGCCACCGCTCGGGATCGTGCCTGGGCGCTGAGGCTAGATGTCTTCATACAGGACAAAGGCTTGCTGCATGAAGCCATCAGCAGCAGTGTAGGCGGCACCCACCAGATCCTGAGTGTGGCACAGTGTGACAATCCCATATACCTAGACTCCAAGTTTAAGGGCTCCAGCAGAGACCACTGGCTGACGACTACTGGTTCATTGTGAGAAGAAAAGGCCTAGAGCAGAGGCTAGCTGAGCTTACATTGGAAGTACGGTGTCACAGAGAGAGTATAAGACATCTGGGGGCATGGTTAAGATAATGAGCATTGACGCAGATGGTGCATAGCCTATTTTTGTGTATTGCTGACAGAGCAGAGCAGAAGTGACGGCGCTGGGAAGGCGAAGCGGCTGCGCTCGAGCCCGGTGCTTGTGGTGTCTCTGGCTGTCTCTGCCACAAAGCCCCCAGCTACCACTCTGGTGAGGTGGCAGAGGAGTTACCCAATGTTCAGACTCAAAATATTTATGCACATTATTGTCCTTCAAGTATAGTTATCTTGGAGACAGCAGACACCCAGCTCATTTATATTCGAGTATTACCCTGTTCACCATTTTCATGAGTGTATATTGAGGCAATAGTAGGAAGATGCCTGGAGACCTCTACCACCACTGTTGTACAATTAGACAAAGATCATTAGTGAGCGGCTACATTCTGGGGTACAAAGGATTGACACTTTAAATAAAGCACTTGCACAGTCACTCATATTAATATAACACTGCATTAGTTTGCAGTCAACTATATTATTTCTGGTAACATCCTGCACAACATAGTGCTCCTTTTGTTTCATAAATTCAAATCCTGGGCCTTGGCTGGTGGCCCATTGTTCATAGGCTCATTATTCCTAACCCTAATCTTTCACATTATTCCAACCCTTACTAGAACCAACAAGCAATTGCAAATAAGCCTGTCACTCAAATTTATTATAACCCTCATTTTAGCCTTTTCTAATGGTAATTCACATGTGAAGTGCCTTGTACTGTCTGAGTAAACTGTGTTTCAATGTGTCCCGGAGATGGGGATTATTGAAAAGACACATTATCATTGCTGGTAATATTTCTTCATTTGGCACCATGCTTTTTCACTATAAAAAATAACATGCCATCAAGGTGGAGGATCGAGTGCACTGTTCTTAGTTCAATTGGATAGACTACTCAACTTGTTGATCTGACAGGATTCTATAGTTGTTTTTTTAGTCATGTCTTGCTAGTCCCCAATCTACTGGAATACAATCCTGGTTGCAATCAGGACTGATCCAATGCTCTTGAAGTTCTAGGGGTAACTTTGGACTTGCTACTCTTAAGTACCTACCGCCTCTGTACTATGGGATATCCAAGCTCATATATGTAACCTGTAACCTCCCCTTTCACCAGGGGCGTTGCTAGGGGGGGGCTAAGGGGGCTATAGCCCCTGATCTTTTGGTTGTAGCCCCGGATAGAATCTCAGGAGCTACAGCCAAAAGACTAGCTAGCCCCCAGTCCATACAGTTCCGACATCGGCTTAGCCCCGGGTCTTTTCCAGACCTAGCAACTCCCCTGCCTTTCACAGACCTCTTTTAAACCAAAATCACTTGTACACCACTGCGTGTCTTCCTAGCTACATTCAAGCGATACCCCCAATACACCATACAGATTTTTCATAAATTCAGAAAAACAATAAGAAACAAAAACGTGCTTTTAGCCATATTTGAGATGCATGTCTTGGGGCACTTGAATGTATGTTTTCTTTTGCAATTCTTGTCATTTGTTTTTAATTTTCTTTTTTGAAATAATACACTGCATTGTGAAATATCAATTTATTGAATCAGTTTCTTTTGATAACAAATTATGATAACGTTATTGTTTAAACTTCATTATTAATCATTTTTACACATGACACAAAATAATGGAAAAAATCCAAAAGGAAGAAATACTTAAAAATATACCTGTACATGTGACATAAATGCTATGTTTAATATGAGGAGGACCACATATTTTATTTCTTGGATATTGATTTGTCATTGTAACATATTCACAAATTGTTCTCTTATTAAATCCTGCAGGATTCAGTTGATTCGATTCTTTGTTAAAAAACACAATCCTGGTAGTGTAGGGTAGCCCTAATTTTCTATTCAATGGCTCAACTCGGATACCCCTGTTGTGCAGCACTGTGTAACTTCAGAACTATGCTTATACAAATACACATACAAAACCATACATTAAATGTTGACTGCAGCTTTCTGGTCCATTGTCCTCTACTAGGGACCCCTATGGAGGTCCGAGTGAGAATATTGTCCAAAAAAATGCTGTAAAGTTCAAACACCAAATTTGGCATTCACAAAAGGCGCAAACAAGAACACATCAAATACCGGTCTCAATTGGCCAGTTTCACCCACACATGAAAACACTGGATTTCATCTGGTCAATGTTTCTAAATTCTTCTAGTCACCGACACGTAGTATCAACGCACCCCCTACTTCCAAAAACTATCCTACCATAACAAAACTGGCAATGGCACAGACAGCGCTGCAACCCCTGCTGTTCCACCAAACCTCCCACGAACCAGGAAAGAGGAATTTTGGCCATTTCCTTCACTGCAAATTAATTTATGCTTCAAACCTCCCAGATCGGTCTAACCCATCATCCACTACATGGCACGGATAAAACAAGACCATCCAGAACCATCATTACCCATCAATCATCGTGAAAATTTAACCAGCAACAAGAAATCCGCTGCAAACAACTGCAGGGACTGAACTTACAGTCCGATGGCGAACTGAAACCATACCGGTCGATCGAGCTTATAAACTCCAACAACAGTACTCAGGGATATAATAAAATGTGGGTTCACCACTCTGGATAAAACATACACCCAAGTGTCGCTGTCACAAAACACATTGAAACATGCCGGCACACAGGACTCGGGTACTTTCTGTCTGCACCTTTCAACACCTCAGATACTACCATTTTCTTGCAGAAACATGTGCCAAGATGGTACCAATATGGAAGAAGCATGCTATACAAGACCGCTTTATATGAAATTACAACCAAACAAGTATGGACCTTGCCACAAATTCCAAGGTATATGGGATTCATTACGATATGTTGAAGTATGATATAATTTGTTATGGTAGTTTTCAGGCCTCATCATTGCTTCATCACTGTTTGGCTAGTGTAAGAAACCTGATGGTTTTCTCCCACCCACTTCCCTGGGATCTTCCATCGCTTTTGGATCCCGACCCTGGGGTGGATACGCGTGGGAGGATCACCTGAGTGAAGTGTCAAAGGGGATTGGGAGGAGAATACCCAAGGGCGAGACATGGTATCCCCCTTCCCAATTATACACCAACCCACTCTCCCTCAGTAGTTTTAATGGGGTCTTTTCAATCAGACCCCATCTCCCCAACCCCATTTCCAATAAGTCCTGGGATGAGGAAGAGGTGATTGGGAGCAATGAGGATTTCTACCCATAGAAACAATATAGGTATACAAAGTGAGGCTTACCTTCTAACACCTCTGAATTGTCCCACTAATAGAGTCAGGCAAGGTCAGGCACTTTTCTCCAACTGTGCACACCTGACTCCAATTGACTCACCTGCAGTATAAAAAGGGTGGTTCTGTGGTTGCTGTACGGAACCAGGAGGCCGAGGAGCAGAAGGCTGCAAGGAGAGGAGCCCAGATGGACCGGTGGAGTGCGGGACACTGAGACGCTTGCCCGGTGTGTGTGTGAGGGGTTGCAGCGTGGCGAGGGAGCCGTGTCTCCAGGAAGCCGTAGCAGGACAGAAGGCAATTTATCGGCCTTGTTTAGGCCAGTGCTCATTCCCCTGGGACGTGTGCGGGTTCCAGGGGTGTCTGAGGAGCAGATGGTGAGACCCTGACCTTGACACAAACCCATTTGGCCTGCTCGCCAGCGCTGCGCTACTACTGGTGAGTTTCGTGAGACACAAAGAAACTCAATTGCGAGCGGTTGGCTGGAGCGGGAGCAGGAGCGTTGTTGAAAGTGAACAGCCCGGTGAGAAAAATGTCCTGTTTCCCATTTAGTGATTCGTCCATGTCACTGGTTCTTTTCCTTAAAAGCCTTGTGGAATTCTAAGATAAAACCATTGGTGGGACAGGCAGTCAGAACATTCTCCGACGCTTGCACTTACTGTGCTGATGCTTGGTGCTCGGGCAATGACATTTGGGTGTGAGGCAGCAGCCTCTAGAGGTGGGAATTTCTGTGAGGCTTCGTCTCCCACTGTGGTTTCGCATTAATACTACACTCAATAGAGTTTACCACCAGATGGGCTCTTTTTCTAAATAAACATATATGCCTGAGAGATGTGAATGCACAATGATGTGGTTATAGAATCCCCAGCTCTTTAAAACAAGCAATGTCTGTGTTTCACTGCTACTCGGAGCACAAGTTCAATCAAGACTAAGCTATTTAATTAGTACTAGTGTGCTACCCCTTCATCTCTAGACACCAGGTTCTCCATGTTATCCATAATGGAGCACTCCTCCCTGACTTATAGGGGCGGCTGGCTCGGTTCCACTGTAACGAGGGAACCTCCAATTCAACCACCTGCGTATGTTACTGTAGTTAATATGTCCTCTGTTTTGCCTTGTCCTCCCCTTGCTATGTATTCCTCCCCACCCCATCAGCCATTCGTCCTGATTCCACTGTAACCAAGGAACAGTTAGTTATCTCTAACATACAGTCTCTTCCCTCACTGTACGTACCAATCTTGCTCTTTACCTATCACCATCCTGTTTTCCTACAGCAACTAAATAAGCATATTGTAACGAACAGTAAGTATGTAACCATGACTGTTTTGTTTCCTCCTTTAACTAAGTAAACCTTCTATAACCGCGCCACGATGCCTAAGGGCCGCTGTGCGCTTTATACATTTAAATAAATAAAATCAGGCTGAAGAATCTTTATTAGCGGGTTCCTCTGCAGACTCATCAACAGCAGAGGTGCAACAGGCAGGATCAACAATGCTCCTTGCCAACCTTCGCACCCAACAGAGTGTGTGTACAGGGGCTAGCTAAGAGTGAAGTGGGCTGGTGAAGAGGAAGGAGACACAACGAGGATGCAGTTAATTCAGAGAAGAAAGGAGGGGATGAAAAAGCAGTGGCTTCTCTAAAAGTAATTCTCCGGGAGGAGCAGAGACATAAGAACAAACACAATTAAGATAAAACTAAGAAGAGTACCTGTAGGAATAGGTGCTCCATTACAATATGTCATTTATTTTACCTTGAGATTTGAAAGGGCCATAGCTCAGCAGTGGTGTTAACTCGACCAAGCCCATAAGGATTGAAATAGCTGGAAGCCATTTAGTTCTTGTTGTAGACTGAGAGACACAAATTAGCTCGACAGCAGGTGCCATACACAAACACCACTGCCACATTAACTACCTCTGTTTGATAATGAATCTAACAAGTGCATTCGAAAACACCTACAAAACATATGAAGCATAATTAAGCAATATGCCCCGAGCGGCGGGGGCATTACCGACTCAGGTAATGCCCCAGGGCCCATAGTTATAAAGGGCCTTAACAAAGGCCCCGGGGCATTACCAGACTCGGTAATGGCCCCACCGCGAGGGGCATATTACTATTAGTACCCCGGCCCGCAATATCTGCGTGACCGGGGCACTAAATGCATTTTTTTCTGTCCCGAAACACTGCAGCGTTTCGGGACAGAAAAAAAAATGACCAAGAAAATGCCCGCCAGGAAAGGGAAAACGGAGTCCGTTTTCCCTTTCAAAGGCGCACATCGGAAGCGGACGCGCTGAGGCCAGAAGAGCTCCAAGCGCGTCCGTTCCCAAAAGAAGACAGAGAAGAAGGTAAGTGGGGTTGGGAGGACGGAAGGGAAAAAAAAAGGGAAGAAAATGAACCTGGGTCCCCCGCGGGGGACGATGGAAGCCTCCAGCCATGTGGAGGCGTGGAGCGGGGATGGCCCCGCTCCGAGTCTCCACACGGCTGGAGGCTGCCATCGTCGCCCACCAGGGACAAAGGAGCAAGAAGGTAAGTGGGGTGGGGAGGTCAAGGAGGAGGGTGCAAAGGGGAAAAAAATAAAAAGCCTTACCCGAGTCCCCCGCAGGGAGCAAAGCCATTGGGAGGCTCGGAGCGGGGATGGCCCCGCTTCGAGCCTCCTCATTGGCTGAGGGGCTGTCACACCCCCCGCCGCGGGCAATGGCAGTGGAATCCTGACTGGGGGATTTCCGGCCGGGTAATGCCTCGGCAAGGGCCAATCAGAATGGTTCTTTCATTCGGATTGCGCCCTCGCCGGGTACTATTGGGTCTTATGCAATGAACAATATGTTACACTTTGCAACTCAAGAATATGTTAGATTTTCTGCACGCTACCTACTGGTTCTTTGTTTTCCTGCTCACTATATATCCTGCTTGCAGCATGATGTCCCATATATATATCTACTGGGTTTAGCTCCCACTTAAGAACTCTTTATTTCAAACAATGTTATCATTTATATATATAAACATCATATAATATACACACATGCATTTATACATAGATACAACAATGCAATAGCCTATTAAACCACATGTGAATGCATTTATGTATAGTGCACAGTGCATGGAATCACTTACACGAGCCTATCGATGTAAAATATTTGACCCTGAAATCACCCTTTTTGGTAAAATAGGGAAGCTTTGATGAGCAGCAGTCTCCTGATAACACAATATGGCATTCACCCAGTAGGCAACATCGCCTCTAACTGTACAGCCACATACACAGATTTCAGCACAGTTGTCTTTCAAAAGCTTAATTGGAAGCCATCTCGTAAAGTACACAAATCATATGATAAAGCATCATGAAACATACAACATTTTAAGAAACATTGTATACAAATATAGCATGTATGAATTAAAGGCAAAATGTACAAAAGAACAAAACAGAAACAATGAGCCTCATTACATATTTGCCAGTCCGGCAAAAAGGGCCGGTAAGTTCATCTGCATTTTTAACGGTGCCGGTGCTCCCGTGTCCCCACTCCCATAGAGTCCAATGGGAATTAAAAAATGTACTGGCGCCTGACTTCCCGGCCGCTGGACTTGTAATAGCCCGGTGGCAGCGGGAAGTCAGGCGTCGGTAAATTATTAAAGGTCCAGCAGCAACCAGTCGGTAGCACCGGCAGGGTTACCACTGGGTTACCGCCGGACCGGTAATGACGCCCATCTGCAAACGGATTATATGGCAATCAAGCAATAGACATGGATTGTGAAAAGTATCTGTCTTGATCTGCAAGGTGATCATTCGTATGTAAGGATGGTGCAACACTCCATTTGTATTCTAAAACCGGTTGGCCCTCCTGTTGTAACAAACAGAATAGTGTTATGAGAAGCATGCAAACTTGACAGGTTGACTATACTTTCACATCTCCTAGAGGTCAATCTCAATAGGGGGACTGTCTTCAACCAGACTGAATCGCGGCCCTGGCAGAGACAAATTAGTTGTAGCAAATATAGCGCTCAATAGATTACAATTACAATTGAAAGTAGCATGCCTAGTATTTATCACCCATTGTGATCAGAAGTCATGAGTATGAAGCTGGAGTCAAAACCCCACATTCCTACTTTTGTGAAGACCTAGCTTTCATGTCAAACAGACCGTCCATCAGATAAATTGATTTAATTTGAACCTACCAATACCATTAAGTTATTGTTTTATATTTGTTTATATTCTGGAACATGTTGCAGAATGTATCCAATATGGCGCTGTGGCCCAGTAAACTTCTCTGGCAACTTTCAACACAGCTCTAGAGTTGTGGCATACAGGCCACGCTCTTATTTTGAATATAAAAATAACATGGCATTACAGAGACACGAACACTGGAAAGTGGGTACATTTCAAGAGGCAGTTATCATACAAAGTGACCTAGGAAAATGACTCTTGTTTGATAGGAAGGGAAGACCTGTTTGCTTGCGAAATAGGCATGGAGATTTTAAGACATTATTAAAAAGTGTTTTTGGTTAGGCTAAAGGGGAAAGGGCAAGAGTTTAAACTATACAGTCTATGCAATGCTGCCGGGGTACATGCGTGAATACCTGGATAACTTAGACATGGCTTTCCACCTTCTCCAACTGGTTGACTGTTCCCCTTCCATCCCATCCATCCCCTGAACGCTGGCACGCACACTGCCCCTCTGGACCGAATACTCTCCTCTCCATCCCGCGGTTCTCCTAAAAATAATTGCATCCCCCAAACCTACTTCTTGCTCTGATGAAATAATTCCAGCCTCCATCATTAATCAATTGACGGGTCCAGCATGCAATGCGCTCCTCAGCATCATCAATGCCTCCCTCACAGAAGGTTCATTCCATGACACCCTCAAGACTGGTCTCATACAATCTCTTTTGAAAAAAACAACCATAGATCCAGATGACTTGGCCAACTACTGGCCCATTACGAACCTCCCATTTATTGGCAAAATCTTGGAAAAAGTAGAGTCGAAAAACTCTATCTCCTACCCCAAGTGTAGCATCGAGAAAGCCACCATCCAGGTGGTGGATTATGCCCTCCAAATCATGGATAGGGGGAACTCATACCTCCTCTTCCTCCTTGACCTCTCGGCTGCATTTGACACTGTCAACCATCGCATCCTTCTCTCCCTCCTTGCTGACAGGATGGGATTCTCTGGCACTGTTCTGAATTGGTTTACCTCCTACCTCTCAGGCAGACACCAGGCTGCCCAGATGAACTTGTTGCATTCTAACCAGCTCCAGGTCTCCTGCAGAGTCCCCATGGCTCCATCCTCTCATCAATCCTTTGTAACCTTTACATGGAGCCTCTGGGCACTCTCCTCAAAGATCCCAATGGGGCCATTCACCAACACGTGGACGATACTCGGTTGTACATGAGAGTAAATAGTGCACAGGACATAATTTGTCTCTGTAATTAGCTAGCCATCATCCGGTCCTGGATGTCGGCTGCCTACCTCAAACTAAACCAATCTAAAGCTGAATTTGTCCTCATCAGTCCGCCTGCTAAAAAACAACTTTTCCAACAATGGCTCAATGATATGCGCCTAGAAGGATCTGATCCACAACTCTCAGACTCAGAGAAATCCTTTGGCTTCACCATTGACAGCACCCTGTCCTTCCAGAAAAACATAGCCAAGAAAACCCAAATAGTCTGAATAAGAATCTCTACCCTTCAATAAAATCCAACCCAAATCCTTGTTTGTCACGTAACCTGCTGCAAGACTTCCAGAATGTAGTGCAGGCCCTGGTGGTCTCGCACATTGATGGGGGGAGGGAATGCTCCTGAAAGGGCTCCCAGCTGCTCACTTGGCTATCCTAAAAGCAGTCTACCACACTGCAGCATGTCTTATTACGGGAGCATGGAAATTTGACTGAACCACCCCATGCTACACATACTACATTAGCTTTAATGCCAAGCCAGGATACTGTTCAAGGCTGCATGTATCGGCTACAAAGCAGTCACGAGTAGCACACCATCGTACCTGGCGACTAAGCTCCAGATATGTGGTGGCACACGCTCCTTGCACAGCAAATCAACCAACTAGCTTGAATCACAACTCACCCGCAAAGAGAGGACCCGCAAACAATCCTTCTTTTGTCATGCACCCATACTCTGGAACTCGATTCTGGTGTCAGCTCGGAATACCCCCATAATTCTCCAATTTCTCAAATCTCTCAAAACATGGCTTTTTCAACAACACCTGGCCAAGGACTAACTCAAAAGGATGCACTTAGCGATGCACAGACCTCACAGTACTGTACTACTGTTAAAAGATAATCAGCCCAAATGCTGACTACCCATGCTCTGTACAGCGCTCTGCTGCTCTCGAGCTAGGTCAGTGCTTTAAACAATTAAATATATATATTTATTTTTAATCTTGCACCCTTCAACTACAATATACTGCATGTTAACAGGCCCTCTGGTATTGGAAGGGTTGGCCCTATTCATCAAGAGCATTGTCACGATTTCATACTAGATGGGCCTAGAGAGAGGAGTGGATGAGTAGAAAATGAGGAAGAGGAGCCGATGGAGTAAGTACATTGACAGATAATCCACAAGAATGTAATTGGAATGATCCAGCGAAGCGCAAAATACAGGGGAAACATAGTGATGAAAACCCATGAAGACACTTAAAGATCAGACATACAAAGACATACAAAGCCAAAGTGGATTAGAGAGGAAAAGGGGAGCAACAGATGAAAAATCACAAGTGGTGAGATGTGGGTGGAAAGAAAGAGGACACAACAGCGTTGTTGTAAACCAGTTGAAGAGGGTACAGAGCAGAAACAGAAAGGTTGAGAGCTCTAGCCGAGCCTGAAAAGAATGCAGGTGAGGATGAGGGCCAGATAACCCTTTAAAGAAGCAAGGATGATGCCAACATCATGTGCAGTAAGTGAGAATCAGAGGTAGGTGAATGGAAGGAGATAAAAGACGAGGTAGGCAGATAGGAGATATCAACGGAAAACGAATGGTCTTCAAATTTCAGGGGATGAAGATGGAGGGAGAAGACATCCTAAAGCTAACAGCAAATATAGTTGTATATTTACGGTATTTCTTTTTAATTTGTATAATACAGCTATGAATACATAACTTTTTATACATAATTTTACAGCATAAAATCAATAAAAATAATACTAAGCATAAAATCGTCAACTATATAGAGTATTCCGCATACTTTCGACCTCATACCAAAATCAAGTGCCACAATGGGTCAGGTTGAGATCATTACCCATCATGATACAACTTCAGAGTTTATCACGGTCAGCCATGTGCATGTCATTGGTAATATATGCTTGTAAAAAATTATTTTGTCTGTGATTTAATTATGTACATTGGGCCAAAAAAGATGTCTGACACTTTTCAGTTGATTACTCAGAAATATTCGATCATGTCTTAGACCCCTATTAGTTTAACCCGTGCCCTGGTTACCTCTAATGTTGGCAGGGTGTTACATTTTATTTGCACATAGTCACGTCTGATTGGGTTGTAAGGGTATTCTCATCTGTATTTAGAAGTTTGACGCCAACTGGAGCAAATGGTACATACTCCCAGCTGTGAGTTTTGGTTGTCAAGTCAACCAGATTTTGTTCATGAGCCAACAGCCCAATAGATTTTTTTATGACATGTTTCAGAGACATCTGTTACTAATGTTAAAAAACCTGCTGCAATATTTAGAGTCCGTCATTAATTTCTCAAAACCAGTGCATTTTTTATTGAAAATGATCTACCACATAACTGGAGCCGATGTGGTACATCAGAGTGTTAGGATTCACCTTGATGAGCTTATCATAGAGATTTAATGTACGCTGTATCAATGTGTATTTTATGGAGTCTAGGCCCAGTTCAGCTCTTAGATATTAAGCAGACAGACTCATTGGGAGCCCACAGATCTTGTGTAGGCATATATTATCTAGTCTGCCGAAATCTTCCAATTTATCTGGACCCCATATTTCGGCCCCATTAGGGATCACTGAAATAATGTTCAGTTTATATAGGTCGTGAGTTGTTTTTATAGATTGGCCTCACTTCTGGGCAGGGACAATTCTAATGTCTGCAATTTGTTGCATAGCAGTTCGCTTAACACTAGTAATTTCATAATTTCAATGTAGGTTCAGGTCTATCGTAACATATAACGGGGGTCTACGTTTACTTACTGGTTGTTTAGCAGCCACTTACATTTTTTAAAGTTGTGACTGCCATTAAATGCATAATTGTTGTCATTGTAGTATTTATTAGTATGCCATGCTTCAGTGCATGTGATATAAGCATGGCTAGTTGCTTCAGCAGTCCAGTGGGGGTGGAATCCGATAGTACAAAATCGTCCATGCAACCTAGCCATTGCAATTGCATGAGTCCTCATTTCGATGGGTATACTTCATGCGATTTGAGCATGGCTGAAAGATCTGAAAAGTATACATGAATGAATGTAAGTGCCAATAAACAACCCTGTTTAAGATCGGTGTGTGTTGCAAATGGATCACTCAGACTGCCAAATTAGCAAAATCAGACTGCCACGGGCGTCTTGTTATCTAAGGCCATGATCCCTTTCTGCAGGCCCCACGGTATTCCCCACTTATGCAGCTTCTGCCATAGGAGATGGCATTGCACTGTGTCAAAGGCAGTGCTAAAATCTACACCTGCTGCATGTACAGGTTGATTGTATGCACACCTAACCAGCTCTATAGTAGTCACCAGCACCATCATATTTGTCCGAGTAGAGGAGCCCTTCGCGATCCCCGTCTGATAGTATGGCACGATATCACAGCTCTCTATCCATTCTATCAGTTTATTCAGAAGTATACGTCCAAATACTTTGGCGGGGTGTCTAGCATGGCAAGAACTCTAGCGCTCTTAGAATTAGAACTCGGGCCAGGCTAATGTAGACTGGGACAGTGATGATATGCGACCAGCTAGTAGGACTTTTCTCTGCTATACTAACGTAATTAAATATAAAATGCATAATGCTCCCACAGAGAGTGGGACACCTTCTTAACAATGAGTTACAAAGTCCAACACGACCTGGAGCTGTCGATGTTTTCACTGCGTGTATTATTTTTTTGATCTCCACAGTAGTGGGTTGTTCGCACCTAGCACTAGCCATGTCTCTAACGTCAAAATAGGTCTAATAGGTGTTGCCCCGATAGGAGAGGCTATGTGATATCCCAATTGTCCTTGGAGACTCCACCACTAAGTCTAGCGCACTTATTTTGTCAATTGACCTACTTCTGGAACTGGCATGAGTCCCTAGTCATAACCATCTCAATCAACTCTTGCCATACTTGTATTCTCCTCACGCTCACATGACCCTTTAACCATCTTGCATATCTAGCGTTCCCTTTTTTGCAGGCAATAATTTGAGCCTGCAACAGATAGTTGCTCCTCATTTTCAGTCATATACTGTTTCTTAATATTGTTTTAGCGTTTGCCACTTGAGTGCAAAAATGATGGCCGTGTGATTTTTCCGTCGATACACCTCGAATCCTTTCCTGGTTCATCTCTGGTTCTATAAAGTTAGTCAAGTGATCTACAAACATTTCACATCTATTCAGAAAAGTTAACAACTTGTTTAATTCCTGGGGGTCGCCTGCCCGAGACTAATGGGCAAAGGGGAAGCGATTAACTGATCTGAAAGACAATCTAGAATCAGCTCGTGCCATGATTATATGCCCTAATATCAACTGGATCAAGATTGAATTCCTTTTTGTTTGGTTGACCCCGTTGGAGGTTTCGGCCACTCCTGTCGTGTCACTTTTTAGCATCCTTTGCACTATAGCTACCCACATCACAACAAAAGTATAGTGATCACTATCCTCTCTAACCTGTATAGACAGATCATGTTTGTTCTGTATCTTGCTGCCACTAAGGAAAATATAATCCAATAAAGAGGCAGTGTTGTCTGTCACCCTGGCATACCTCCAATGCCAGGCCCATTCAGCATACGCAGTCCATGTGCAGTCAGTAAATAACACCACACACCGCCCTTGTTGTCAGTTGTTTGCGGTCATAATATTCTTAATGGATACTTCATTGACTGTCGCTTATCTCAGTCTCAGCTTCATGAATGTGAGCAGGTATTTCGCCATTGATGTCCCCCAGAACCATTCAAGTGGTGCCTTTTGTAGGTATACTTGCTTAAATTATCCCTTGTACAGCCATTCTTATGGCCTTGCACACCTTATTGCCAGGCATATAGATATTCACAATCAATATTATTGTAAAATGTCCTGATATATTGAGGTAGTGATAATCCGTGCTACTATAGAAGTGCTAGAGACGGGCACTTCTCTTATGCTGCCGACATTTTTCATGCTAAGGAATAAGCCACTCTGGGGGTCTACCTAAACGTCCTTTTGTGGTACATTTCTGGATGGTGTTCCGCCCATCTATAAAAATAGGATTGGAGGACCAGGTTTCCTGCAAAGCAATAATGTCATACTGTGATATCTGCCCTTATAGTCCTCCCTCATCAGCAGCAAACAGAGCTATGCAATCTAAGCAAAAGCAGAAAAGGTGAGAACATATGAGTTTCACCATCATCACAGATGTGGCATTATAGTCCAAAAGAGCTCATGGGAGTAGAAACAGGATGGGGTGTAAAGGTGGAAATAAGAAATGGCCCAAGTACAAAGCCTTGCACCCCCCCCCCCCATCTTCAAGATTTAGGAGGAGGAGGATTACGAGGGCCCAAGATGCAATCAAGAACCAGGTGCGAAGATAAGAGAACCAGGCCAGAGCCACCCCAGGGACCCTAAGGTCACCAGTGTAGGGTGTTCAACAGAATCAATGACAGTGGACAGCTCAAGAAGAATGAGAATAGATGGACATTTATTGGGGCATGCTGATGGAGAGATTTAGGGCCAGATTCTCAAAATATGTTTAGATTCAAGTGGTGAGGTTGCCTGTAAGCATCTCATCACTTGCACCAAAAAAAATAGATGAGCCTTACACACCCGGGCATTTGAATGTGCGCATCATGGATGCACATACCTAAATGCTCTCTTTCCCCTTTTTGCAAAAAACAAGGAGGCATTTCAGTGCATTTTAAGGTTCATCCCCTATTAAAAAATGGGGTGCAATTTAAGACACGCTGATAGCATAGCCCTGGCCCGGATTGGAACAGATGCATGTGGATATGCATCGCATTACTAGGCCGGTCCCATTCCCGTCATGTGGTTTAAAAAAAAGTAGATTTAAGTGGAACAGCAGAGGTATGAACCACCGCTGTCCCACTTGTCTTTCTATACCCCAAAAATGGATAGAAGTGATTTTTTTCACCTCACATTTCAGTGTGACAGGCCCTTTAAGGGCAGGGCATTGTGAAATGCGCTTCCAGGACCCAGCCTGTCATACATTAGTGTCAGGAGCGTGCTCCCGGCACTAATATATGCAAAGGGACTGGCCGTGCATCCGAGTTTAACGCTGTTGTTGTTGGATTGGAGTATGGCACGCACCTTAGGTCTCCCTCAATCGCCTTGAGTGAGCGTTCCTATACTATTACTGAAAACTCTTCTCTTACTTTGTCATTTCCATGATGCTTTGTTCTCCGGGGTAGGGTTACTAGAGGTGAGCCATCCCATCTAGGGACATGGCTTCCAGCTCCCTTTCGACTGAATGCATTTCTCACTCTACTTTCTGTCCTTTTTTGTTGTTCTTAGTAGGGTGATCAGCAGCACTTTTTTTTTTGCCAAATCTCGATGGCCGCTACTATCATATATATCCCGCCCCCACTCTCCTCAAGCATTCTCTGACTTCTTTCTCCATTCTTTCTAGTATAGAAACCCGCAAGCCAGGTATATATTCAGAAGATGGGTAATACAAACACACTTGCCCACTTCAATGTCAGGATCCTCTTGCAAGCCCTCAAGTCATCTTGCTTCCATGCTACACATCCACTTCACAGGTTCCCAAAGCGTAGGGCAAGCAGAGAGACTTATCACTGAAGTCTGGAATGTCGTTTCATATTTGGCTAGAAGCTACTTGTCCATCCTCACATCATTGTTGCCACCGAAGGACAAGGCGTCCTCTGCCAAAACAGGACAAGAGCCAAAGTCTGGACTACTTCAAATCTATTTGCAAAGGACGCCCCAAAAAAAGATAAAATGTAACTACAAATTATTTATTTTGAGGGTTTGTAGATATGTGGAGCAACTGCTTCGAGGTTCAGGAAAAAATGAATAAATTCACATCAGGTGACAGAAGGACACATTCCTGCATGAGAAGACATCGCAGTACCCAAAATACTGAGTGGGGGCCAGAAGACAGAAAACAAGCTAAATTCTTAGAAGGCTGTAACTAAAAAGAGAGCATCCAAACTAATCATAGGCCTAAGTAGATGGTAGAACCGTGCTTGCCCTCGCTGCTTGCAGTCACACTCCCAGATGAAGCAGAGTATCACATTTCGGCTGCTAAAACTTACACGTAAGACATTCACCAGCACAAAGTCTACACCAATTGCACTGCAAAACGAGCACATCGATTGTCCTGCGACTACCGGTACATTGAAAACTTTCCGGCTTAATAGTGTGAACATGTTGTGTCACGCGCACATGCCAAGAAGGCGGCCAGTCAAGTGCTGAGGTGGTGTAGCTCGTTCGGGCGTTTCTGATCAGGAAAGTTTGCGTGGGTCGCAGGCGAAATGTCAGACGTGTTTTCCGCGACTTCAATTGAGAATGGTATGGATGTCAAGTGTTTCACGCAGCACACAAAGCTGCCTCACCTTTTTAGGCAATTTATGAAAATATGGGACCAAAAGGAGCGTGTCCTCAGCAGACCTAAAGCTGAGCAGCTGCGCATTAAAAGCGCGAATGCACTTGTAGATTGGAAGAACGCGGGTATATCCAGGCCTTGTGTAATAAGCGCATCGTTTTGAATTACACTATTTTGGCAAATGAGAGCCAATAAAGGCCACAAAGTGGAGCAACACGCTCTCTATTGTCCACTCTCCTCAGGGGGTGGCCTGGAGCATTTGGCACTCGCTGCTGGCAACTGAGATGAAAAGTGGGGAGACCCACGCAGTTCGTTCCCACAATGTACCTCCTCGAACACATTGTATTGGGCGGGCTATCAGTCACAACTAACGCCTGCTGCACTGGGCCACATATAAAGGAGTGATAGCAATATCAAATATGCTTTTTCAATAGAATGAAAAGCTGCTTGAAGGGGGTGAAGGAAGGCCTGCACCAGCGCACGAGCTGAGTCACAAATGGTAGGTTTGAGAAAGGACTAAAGCTGTCAGCATATGAACGGTTCAGTGATGGGTTTTTTAATAGAAACATACAATTTTATGTTTGAGTGCTGTGGCAGTCTTTACCGGAAGTGAGCGAGGCATTAGGGGTGGTGCACAACTGGTGACTAATAGTGCGGACCACCTCTTTATAAAGGATCCAAGGGAAGCCAGAGCAAATGGCTCTGTGGAAGGACAGTGGCAAGAGGCGGTCAAATGGGAAAAATCAAGTCGTTCCCCAAGAGCGTGGCAGCAGCGGGGTAGAGAAGGAGGTAGACTAATCGTGACAGGAAGCGAGGAGAGTTCAGGAGGTGGACTCCCACAGTGCAAGGGCATGGTAGGTTGGGCAGATCTGACTCTGAACTAAAAGCACAAGGGCTCATTATGAGTTTGGTGGTATCGCAGCAGTAAATATGCTGAGATACCACCAAACTGTAATACCATTACCGCCACTTGGTCCGGGAGTATTACCACTGAATTACAAGTTGTGGTGGCAGTTAGTCCCCATTTAATTTTAGTACATAGGACTCTATGGGGGATTTTGGTGGAATTACTGCGGCTGTAATTCTGTAAGCATTAATTCTGCAGCATTTTGGCAGAATGGTGGCAGATTTACCTCCTGCTCAGAAGGTGAATCCTACAACTTTCCACCAAACTCATAGTTGGGCACTACGGTAATGCAGCAGTAAAGGTATTGCCGCAGCATTTTTGGTGCACCGCCCAACTCGTAATGAGGCAGCGCCCTATTCAGAAAGGTGCTCAAGAGAATGTTCTTCCTATACCTGGGGCTGTGTATCCGTAGAAATGATCGAAAATGAAAAATCGAATGGCGAAATCACTGCACCTTTAACAGTTTTCTTTCCGTAATTTTGGGAAATTTGTCTAAAATATAGGTGTGGGCTGGGGTAAGGGTAATAGGTAATGTGCGGGAGAGTGGGGTGTTGGTATCCCCCGCATTATTTGAAAAAAATCAAAGACTCGGTCATTTCTCCATTGGATCATTTCATGGACATCCCTTGGGACTAATGGGCCTCTCGCTGCCAATACTCTATCTGCAAAATTAACTTTCAGTACCTAGAGCCATTGTCCGGCAATGTACGCAGTGTAATCCTTACTTCATCTCTACCTGTATCATCTAGCTGTGGACACCATGTTTGCCTCGTGACTGTAGTACTTGTCCACCAGTTCACTCGTAACACGTTGGTGTGTTTGCATGACCCCTTGTAACTGAATTGCTTCACCCTGAAGTGGCCTCCTTATAAATCTTACAATACTAATCACACAAATACATATTTGGTAGAATTGGGGAAAGATTTCGGCATTGATGGGGGGTGACGAAGGATGCGGTTGAAAGTGCTTGAAGGCGTGCTCGTGGTCGGCAGTTTTGGAAGCAGAGACTGCCAGTACTTGGCTGAGTGGCGTAATGTGACCATGGATGGCAGCATCAAGAGCAGGGGCTGGCGATGTTGAAGAAAGAAGCTGGCAGTTGCTAGTGTGTTGAGGAAGATGCTACCATAGTTGGCACTTATGGGCATGGATTGATCAAGTGGGCTGATCTCTAAAATTGGGCTTGGACATGGCTGGGAGTGACATAAGCAGTGATTGGCCCTGGCTGCTGTTGTCATGGGTAGCATTTTGCCACTGTTGGCAATATTACTAGCTACATTCAGCAATGTTTGGGCAGTAAGTCATCATTGCTGGTGTAGATGGGGCAAAGGCTGGCAGTGTGATGGAAGCGATTGGCAATATTTGGTTGTATTGAGAAAAAAATTGCCATGATTGGTGATGTTGGATCCCACATTTGGCCATGGTTGGCAGCGATGGAAGCAGAGTGTTCCATGGCTGGTGCTGTTGTGTCAGATGAAAAACATGGTTGGCAGTGTTGGGGAAAAGGTTGGCACTGGTTCTCGGGTTCAGAGGCAGTGCTTGCTAATGTTGCAGACATACTTTGACTTTGGATGAGAAGAAAGTTGGTAGAGCTGAAAGCCATGGTTCATGGACCGTGATTCGTCATGACTGAGGGATTAGTGCAGTAGCCGAAGGTGTCATTCTCTGAGGTCATATTATGACCACTGAGGGTTTTCAGCATCAAAACCGGCACAGTTTTGTGTTTGGTGGCAGCCTGGACCGTGATTTACCATGAATTGGGGTATTGGAGCAAAGGTAAGCCATTTTCTCGGGAAGAAAGCTCAGCAGCAACGTGCTCGCCTTGGGAGCAAGACGACAGGGAGCAACACAGGTTCGATCCCCGGGTCCGTGCTTAGAAACCTCTGGGTATTAAGCACGTTCTAAATAACCTATCATATCATATCATTGCTGGTGGTGTCATGGGCCGTGATTGGCAGTAATTCATGAAACCATATCCTGTGTTTGGTCATGGTTGTTGGTGGCATGGCCAGTTGCTGCCCATAGCTGGTGGGCTCATGCTCAGTGGATGGTCATGGTTGGAGATGTTGGGACATTAATTGCCAGTGATTGTCTACGGTTGCTTGTGTTCAAGCAGAGGTGGGCCATGGGTGGTGAGGTTGCAGGCCACAATATGCCAATGATGGAGCCAGAGGTTGGCACTGATGTGCAAAGCCGATGGTCATGGTTTGCAGTGCTAAGATCATACATGTTGCATGTTGAGAGTTATCAGTGCACGTTTTTGGCAGGGGAAGAGTCTGGTTATTGCTTGGTGCTGCTCTGAGCAATGGTTAACCATGTTTAGCAGTGCTGGGGGAAGACTTGGGCTACAGTTGCCAGTGACATGGGCCCCTCCGGCCTAGGTTGATGCCATTGGGGTTATGTGTTGATCAGCAGTGTCATGACCGGTAATTGTGAATGATATAAAATATCATTTACATTGATTGACTATAAATAGTGGTGGTGGGGTAGAGGATGGATCGGTGAAGCAGTTTCGGAGCTCATCTCTGCCATCGATGACAGTGTTGGAGCAAAAGGTATCTATATTGGTTGCAGGTGACATGGTCAGTGAAATGTAACAACTGGTCATAAGGCTTAGCACACCTAGATTTTGTGATTCAGAGATAGTATTACTCAAAAGAATGTTTATAGTGTCTAGGGTGCACGGGAGAATTCTGTGACTCTGGCACTGAAAGTCACTATCTAAAATGGAGAAAGTTTGGGTGTCAACAACTTATGAACACTCCCGTCCCATGCACACGTATATGAAATGCCCATTGTTAGTGGTCACAAGCCAGCGGGTGTCAATGAGGACAGAAGTTGACTCTGGTTGGCCATGCCATAGATGAGAAGAGCCTTGATTGACTCTGTCAAGGCCAGACAGGCCTCGTTTGCAGCCAACATGAGCAAGGGTTGCCAGTGTCAAGATCATTATCTGGCTATGGTCTGAAGAACTCTGGTTACCCCTGTATCCCTCATACTTACTTGCCCTGCAGAGTGGTGGCGGGACTGGTGCTGGCGCTGCTTTGACCTGTGCCCGCCCCAGGGCTGGAGCTCCTGGACGCCCCCCGGCTCCGCGGTCCCTCGCACCCTCGGGTCTGGTATTGGGCCGGTTCTCGGTGCGGCCGGTGCTGACATGCAGGGGCTGAGGTAGCAGGCGGTGTGGGGGGCTCCCGGACCTCTCGAGGTTGAGGGGGCCTCTGTGGAGGGCAGTGGGAGTCCCGGAAGTGCTGGCGTCGCTCATGTTCCCGGTGTACCTCATGTTCCCGGTGTGCCTCATGTTCCCGGTGAGCTTCATGGTCCCGGTGTTCCCGGTGAGCCTCATGGTCTCGGTGTTCCCGGTGAGCCTCATGTTCCCGGTGAGCTTCATGGTCCCTGCGATCCCGGTGTGCCTCATGGTCCCAGTGATCCCGGTGTGCCTCATGCTCCCGGTGTGGTTCATGGTCACGATGCTCCCGGTACACCTCATGGTCACGAAGCACCTCATATTCCCTGCGCTGCTCCCTGTATTCCCTGCGCTCCCTCTCTTCTCGCAGCTCCCGGTTCTCCCTGCCCAGCCGCTCCAGCTGCAACTCCAGCTCCTCGATGCGGCGTCGCTGGGTGTCGAGCAGCTGCTGTTGGCTCTTGATAATGTTGTTGAGCTCCAGCAGGTATTCTACTGCCCGGCTCGGGCTCTCGGATGCAGCTCCGGCCCCACCGGCGCCTCCCGCACCCTCCATGGGCGCGCACTCTTTTCTCCCCGGTGCCCCCCTTCAGCCTGCGCACCGCATGGTTCTTGTTCAGGAGGCTACAGGCCGGGCAGCGGATAAGGCACGTGAGGCGGCAGTTTGCCCAGAGACCTGTTTCTCCCAGTGCTGCGGCCGAGGGTCCTTCCAGGGTCTCCCTTCGCCGCCTCGCGCAGCTCCGGCTGCTGCGGCAGAAGAGCGAAGAGCGCGCGGGCACTGCGCACACCCTGACAGCTGAGCGCGCGCCCGCCTGCGGAGGGGAGGGGCGCGAGCCGCCAATGCACAGAGCGGCAAGGGAGGAGCACGGGGCTACTGTATACAGGGAACCAAGGGGGGGGGGGGGGCAGCACAAGCTCCTGCAGCCGGGAACCGTCGCCGCGGCACCGGCTCTGAGGAGGCGGCGCGTGCCTGCCACCCGCTGACAGCCAGTCAGAGAGCGCGCGCCGCACCTGTCAGAAGGGGGCGGATGCGCAAGCTCCTGTCAGAAGGGGGAGCCGTGGCTAACTGTCAAACCAAGGGGAAAATAGCGGGAAAGGCTACGCTCCCACCACTGCTCGCCATACAGGTGTGCTATTCGCCGACTGCTGGAGTTGTCAAGTATCTAATTTTGGGTGAATTGAACAGAGTTTTTCACTCATTTTATTTTTACACAAAAATAACGTTTTTCTCCCGTGACCCTCAGAATTGTGACTTCATTCCTGCGTATTTCAATGGAAAAATGAACTTCAAACGCATTGTCGCTGGGCACTCGTTGCACCATTGAAAGTTTGCGAGCTATCCAACATGTACATCGCTCGCACACGCACCTAGAATTTACCAAAATATTTGCATAGGCTACTTTCAACCAATGCCCTCTTCTAGACAAAATAGTGTGCCTGCTGCTTTGACTTATAAGCGCATAATTATAGTGGGGAAAATGTAATTACATGTCACAGCATGCAAAGTGCAGTTGCCTAAAAAGGCAGTTTTGGAAAAATGTTGGCAGCCATGTTTTTAATTTCCAGATGTACCATTACCTGCTGCACACTCCACAGGTCTGCTATTTTCCCAATATTCATGTCATATATGCACTGACAGCTTTTAACATGCATGATCAAAATCTACCCCAAATTGGATCCTGTCCCTGTCATCAGATTTAAGAAGTTCTCCCCACAAGACATTTTCTACAATCACGGATCGAAATAGTGTATTTTAAAGCACAATATTCAGAAGAAAATTGACAAAATGCCATAGGATTTACAGACAGTCCTGGATTGGAAGCATGATATGTTACAATACTACAGACGCCAGTGTTGCTCTAGTATACAGGAGCTTTTCATTGCAGAAAATCATTTATGTGCCCACGAAAAAACCGCACACCCTATAGAAACAATGAATGTGCCGTGGGCAAATCTTTGTGACACATCAACAAAGCAGTGCAGTGCCTGGTACATTGTTCTCTGCCACACTGGGAAAATGCCAATCAAAATGGTATGCCAGTTGAAACTACACCTGCATTAAATGTTTGGAAGGAGATTTACACCAGATCTAAGTACTATCCAAGGCAATATAATGCACACCAACCTTCATGTCCTCGTTATTCAAATGCAAATCAGAATTTCCAAAAAATGAAATCCAAGTTGCTAGTGCTTGCATGCTTCCTGCCATCATATCCCAAGTCACTTATAACATATTATCCAAGTATTGCTGAAATAGTCTAAGGTGCTAAATAATATTCTAGGTTGTCCCTCTGAAGTAAGGCGAGGGATTGTTCATCTCCCCAATTACAAGCAAGAGGAACTGGGCCAGTGGAAATCCCGTGCACTAAAAAAACAGAAAATATGACACATATTGCTGTTTATTGAAAGCTTTCGAGCAGGGATCAAGTTATGGAAAACGCATAATTCCCCAATATTTTCTGGTTGTACTCAGGCTTCTCATGGTCTTTTAAGGCAGCATGACATCCAGAGGCGTTGCTAGGGGGGGCTGAGAGGGCTATAGCCCTGGATCTTTTGGTTGTAACCCCCGGATGGAATTTCAGGGGATACAAGGAAAAGGCTAGCTAGCCCAGAGTCCCGACAGTCCCGATATTATAATATCCCCTGATCTTTTGCAGATGTAGCAACACCCCTTGTGACATCACAACATAAATGATACATTGCAAAAACCTAAGGTAACATGGGATTGGTTAGTGAGGTAGACAAAACATAGGATGTATATGGGGTTAGTAACAGAGGCATACCCAGGATTGTCTAACAAGTAGGACCTAAAGCTAATGTAGTTGGGCCCACCGCAGTGACATTAACATCTGTAATTGGCCAAACAGTGCTGCTGAGTGGGCATTTACAGACTTTGGGTGGGCCTTGCCCGCTCAGATCCTACCCTATTCAAGCCTCTGATTAGTATCCTTATTGGCTAAACTGTATCTGGTGGTTCTTCCTGCGACCACCTCCTAAATGTTGCAACTACAGACATGTTAGGTTAGCGCGCTACCGGTTGCCAGTCATTTGGTCGAAAACAATTGGTCGACTGGACAACTGGTCCAATCAATTTGGTCGAAAACCAAATGGTCGAATTTTAATTTTTTTTATTTTTACCCCTTTTTTGGTTTTTTTTTGGGCGGGTCCCCCCCTTTTTTTCTTTCTTTTTTTTTTTTCTACACGAAAACCCACAAAACACATATATAAATAAAATAAAAAAAATTCGACCATTTGGTTTTCGACCAAATGACGTCGACCAAATTGCAGTCGACCAGTTTGTAGTCGACCAAATGACTGGACAGCCGCGCTACCATTGTGCCTTGCAACACATTTTGAGCTACCATGGAAGGTGGGTACGGATTTGTCAGCAAGGATCTTCTCAGCCTTGGCGCTTTGGAAAATTAGCAAGGATCTTCTCAGCCTTGGCGCTTTGGAAAATTACCTGCCCATGAGCAACTATTCAAGGTGGTGTGAACAGCCCCAGAGCTGCTGCTTGTACCCAACACGTTACTGTCTCTGATAATCTAGGCCTTGAGACAGAACATTAAGCTTTCAACCTGGTATTACTTTTGTATCGTCTTGCCTTCAGTTGGATGGGAACAGCAGTCTCTATCTGGCTCGAATTAATAGGCGTTGTCTTCCATGTTCAAGTCACCTGTGTAGGAACCACAAACATCATTTTCCTGCTTGTATTTATGATGATTTTCATCTTTGCACATGCAGGTGTCCTATCTCTTCTGCTAATGTGAAACTTTCTCTCCCTCTGTGTCCTTAACAAGGCTGTTCACAATAGCTGCACTGATAGCCTGGTGTGCGCCCCTCTGAGAAATCAGCGTGTCAGGCCTCTCTTTGTATTCTCAAGCCTTTTCAGTGCCTTCCATTAATTTCAATGCAGCTGTGGCTTCGATCTTAAATTTACATGGCCGCATGCAGTTCATATGTTTTCTTGTGCAACTTGTAGTTACTGCATAGTAAAAGTGTGTCCATCTTCTATCTAAGTAGGTCATAAGCATGTTCTTCATGTCTAAGAGCAATTTAACTGTGTAGCTTCATGCAGGAATGCATATGTGCTTCATTTCTAACGCATCTACATCATAGTCTTAGTCATGATGTCATCAGCCTTCTGCGTGGTTACAGTGAGTCCACTTGCTCCATCGACTATACATGTATCTCTTCAATGATGTCATCAGGATAGGGTCTAAATGGCTGTCTGAGTAAATAATGTTTCTCACATCTGTGGTACATCATTGATGGGGAGGAGGGGGCCAGGAACAATGTACACCTTTAATTTCTGTGATGTCGAAATGATGGTGGGACCAGTGCAACAAGGGCCACATTCATGTCTCCTCTTCAATCCCCCCTCTGGTCGATATATTGACCACACTCCCTTGGATGTTCTCCCTGTTAACATATGGCTTTGGGATCCATACTTTCACCCCGCCTCCCAGGCAACCATTCATCCCGAACTCCAGTTGATAAACTCATGGTGACTAAAGATAAGATAGACACTAGTGATCACAGTTCCAGGGTGTTTATTGAACAATGAAAACGGTATACGGGTTGGGAAAACGCCTAATCTAAACCTAAATGTAAGATGGGAACAGGCGTCGACCATCACATGAAAATAAGGCAGTTCTAGTGATGTCAAGTGGAATAAAAAGGACAATACTAAGAAAACCTATTGCCAATTCCTTACACTAAACACAAAAGTTGTTGGGTTGAAGTTTGAAGAAAGAAAATAGTGTTCTCAAATGATAAGTCAGGATGCAGGGTTAGCACGGGGTAGGATGGGAACTGGTGGAGCACAATACAGTCTCGGGTTTCTCAGGCATGAGATGACAGTTCCAATGGCAGACAGTCTTGTGCTTCTCTAGCACAAAATGGTAGATCCAATGGCCGTTCTCAGGTCCATCGATGGTAAAGTTGCATCTTCTTAGAAAGTCTTTTGCCTTCGGACCCTGAGGTGTTGAGATAACTGATAAAACAAAAGTTCCTTTAACAAATGAAATTTCGCTTCAAAACTCAATATGGGTGATGGTTTCACCCCTCGGTCCCTCTCTTCTGGACTGACCCTTTTCATGTCGTATTTTCACAATTTGCTGCTAGGGTGATGACTTCACCCATGGGTCCCCCTCTTCTGGGCTGACCCTTTCTCAATTTGTATTTCTTTACGTCTCTTATTCTTTTCTCCTTAAACTTTGGGTGATAGTGTAACTCCTTGGATCTCCCTTGACTACCAGCCCATGGGTGACGGCTTCACCCCTGGATCTCCCTCATTCGGGCTAGGACCTATCTCAACTGCCAGTGCTGAGTTTCAGCTTCACCCCAGATGTCCCTCACCGGGCTTGGACCCTTCTTAATATCTTAATGTCTTTGTCAAACAGTTCAATCCTTTGGCATCCCTCCTACGGGTTCACTATTGCCTTTTTACAACTTTCCACTTTGGGGTGATGACTTTTCACCCTTGGATACTCCTCCACCAGGCTCTGACCCTTCTCGATTCTTTACGTGTAATGTTCACTTTCTTTACTTTTACAAAGTTACTTTTACACAGTTCATAGGCTTCGGGATTCACTCTCGCCAATTCACGAATCAAAGTCCTTCGAATGTATGAGGCTTTTGCTCAACCCTCACGTGTGACCACTTTGCATTCCTTTGGCGGGCTTTCTATCGCCTTCTGATTTCTATAGTTTCTCAATATGGGGCTCGACCAGAGTCTCTTGAGTTGACACCCAGGTGGTGCCGCTTTCCCTCTGCAACTGGTCTCCCCCTCTCACTTTTCACAGTTCATTCAAAGTTCATTACATCTGCTTCAAAAAGTGCCCCTTTGTGATTCTCACTCAACACAGCCCGGCTTCTATCGGTTCTTCTCTCGACTCATCGATTGTGCTTTACTGCTGGGCTTTTAATTTCTTTGGAGTCAAAGCCCGTACCACGGGCGCAGGAGCTTCCCTCGCTCTGCCATAACAACATAGGCCGTCCCTGCATACTGATGACACTGGGGCTAATGTTCGCAGTTTTAGATTGTTCTCTGTGAAGGTTCTGTGGGTCTGGGACAAAAAGGGCAAGGTCTCCTCTCTCCTTGCCACAATCTCGCCAGCTTTCCCCTTATTCTGAACTGCTGCCTTCTATTAGCCATCTCCATGTGCTGCCTGCCGTATCCCTCTTGCTCATACTGTGCTCATCGTCTCCACCTTTTATCCCGGTTGGGAAGGGAAAGGCCTGTTAGGTGTATGTGATTAGAGTCAATTGCCTGACTTTGCCTGACCCTGGTGTCGGGACATGTCCGGTAAACGGGTGTATTACAAGTTTGTATATCATAATGTGAGGCATTGTTCAGGACAGAAAAGGAGGGTGGTAGAGTTCCCGAGTGTCCTATGGGATAGGATGGGAAAAGAGTATGGTTAGATTGTCCTACAGAATATAATGGGGAAGGTTTGTGAAATGGACTAAAATGACCGGGATGTAGAACAGAACATAGGGAATTGTGGTAATGGTAGTACTTACTCTGTTCCACTGAATTGGGATCTCGGAAAATGATAATCAGAAGGATGGGACGTGTAGGGTTTGTGGGGTAAACGGAAATGGCCTGGATCAGAAAATGAACAAAGGTGATTGTGGGAATCATAGTGTTTTGTCAAGCTAAACTGAGCATTTGGAAACGAATAATCAGAAGGATGTGGAGAAGAATGATGGACAGTGGTCGGATAGAAAGTAGAGGGTTTCTGGGAGAGGTGGTTTTTCAATTTGGTAGGGGTTGGGTTCTTATGTGAGACACCAGATTGGGAGTTTTTGGTGGCTGTTAACACGAGAGACATTAGAGGGCAGAGGGGGCTAGATGTAACATAGCCCACAAAGGTCTCAGGGATCTCATCCTCCTCATCCTCTTCGCCTATGATATACCACATCTAACCTTGGGTATCCCCCATGGCATAACCACAGATTCCCCTATCCAAGTGATCCTCTCCCACTGGTCCACCCCCAGGAACTGGATCCAACAGCGATGGCCATGTCCTGGCCAGCTGAATAAGGGTCTCCTGTGGTCTTACTGGGAGAACACCCTTAGGTTTATTACAACATGTATTTTCTTGGCTCTGGGGGAAATGAGAACCTTGTGCCTGGAGAGAAAAGGGGACATAGCTTCAAGTGAGACTGTAGTACTTTGAAAGTCTGTGTCTCTCCATCTGCTTTTGTCTCTACATACAGACATATTTGTATCCCTATTGTCTTTCCTGTAGTCTTCTTGCACTGGGTTATAGCTACTCTATTGACACAGAAGGTCAGTAGTACTAGCACTGAGGCAACAAGTACTTTGAGCCCATTAGCCATCCATGATGGTATCCAGGAAAAGATATTCACCAGCCACCATTTATCTTCCCCTGCTGGACTCGTTATGTGTTCCATCCTGACATGTAGATCTGATAATTGCACAATTGCTTCTGTGAGTGTTCCATTCTCTCCATCGTGGGAGGGCACATATGTGCAGGAAGATAGGCCCATCTTTGTGCACACGCTTCCTTCCATGGTTGTGAAGAGATCCAAAACATTTGTATTCTGGAGGGTCATGAGTCTGACCGCTCTCAATTATTCTTTGATGGCATTGAATCCCTTAACAATCGAGTTGATCGTCTGCAACAATTCCCATTGCGTAATTCGGAACCATTTGGCGTGTGTGTTGGCTCGGACCCCTGGGACAACTGACGCAAAGAGCATCTCAGGTCTGTTGTAAAGCCTGTGCTCTGGTGGTATCGCATTGAGTGCTTCTTCCATTTTGGATTATGGGCCTCATCACGAGTTTGGCTGTAACCCTTAAATCCGGTGGCAGCGCTATTACCGCCAGATTTAAGGGTCCGCCAAATCAGGGCTTCGGCGGATTTCTCCCCAGCTCCGAGCTGTGAGGAAATCCACTGAAAATTCACGCTATTACCGCCGGCGGGAAATCCGCCAGCGGTAAGAGCGTGAAAATTCCCCATTGGGCCCAATGGGGAATGGGCAATAACCCTTCCGCCAAACCCGTGATCCGGCGCTCATAGCGCTGGGGGGTTTGGCGGTAGGGCTATTAGTTTCCTATTTTCATTCTTAACAGCTCCACAAATCTTTTCTTCCTTTGGTGTGCATTCATTTTGGGGAACCCGGCAGCTGTATGTCTTTCTGAGGCACTACTAAGGCTGGTGTATTTAGTTGCACTAGAGTACACACCCCTCCCCAGTTTGGTGGTAGCTGCATGTCCACCTTGGACCCACAGGCCCATGTAAGGGAGGCATGGTATCACAAGTATGACACTGACACAAAAGGTACAATTTGTAAAACCTTTATTGACGTTTCAATGGGGTTGGAGAAACTCCTACTTTGCCCAATAGCTAAGATGGGAGTAGTTTCGACCATCAAATAATAAATAAAAAAGTCCTAGTTGAGTCTGTCAAATCAAAATGGCGTATACTAACAGAAACCTAATGCCTACCCTACCTCTTGCACAAAAAGTGTGAAAAGGAGAATATGTATGCAAAGGAAAGTCAGTGTTCAAAAGAATAAATGTGGCTGAGTCAGCTCTCCTCCCCACGTTGGACAGCATGGAGTAAGGCGGTCCCTGTAGGCAAGATGACACACTCTGGCTCAGGCTCTTAACACAAAGGCAGTTCAAGACGTGGACCGAGGCCCGCCTGGCCTTCCACGGAAAGTCTTACTTCCCAATTTCCAAAATATAGTTCATCAAAAGAATTCACGTTGGTCCCTCTCTGTCGAGCTCAGACCACTTAAAGCAAAAGTTCACCAAATGTTAACATTGGTCTCCCTCAGTTGGGCTCGGAAGTTTCAAAGTAAAAGTAAATGTTCGCCAAAAAGTTAACATTGGTCTCCCTCAGTCGGGCTTGGACCTTTCATCACAAAGCAAAACACATGCAGGGATTCCCTTCCCAAGCTTAATTCACCTCCTTTAGGGGTACCTTTCTACTAATTATTACACCTTCTGTCTCCCTCAGACGGGGTCAGACTGTTTCCTGATGTCGAAGAATTTTGAATGTGCGTGGCTTTTTTTCTACAGACCTCCACAGGACCACTTTGACTTTCCAGCTTTCAATTCACACACCCATGTTATTTTCCCCAGTGCTTCCTGTTCTGGGTACTTCACTGTATTAAGCACCAAAGTTCCACATTCACCTTTTACTCTCCCCTTTTCTCGGGGTAAATTTCAATCATCTCATTTTTACAGTTCTTTCACTTTATCACTATAAACCTTTCACCTTTCACAGAGACTTTCAAGTAGGCTACTTCCTTTTGCCGGACCACTCTGTTACTCAGTATCGCTGACTTTACAGCTATTGTCACTTCAAGGTTCATTTGCAGGTCTGCCTTTCTTTGCGTCTCATCCACACACGTGCAGCCTTCACTTGTGCGATATAATGTTGCCACTTCAATGTTTCTTTAGCACACACTGGTCTCACGTCACTTACCAGCTCACCGGTTGTATGCATTTCTTTCTTTCCTTTACTGTCTCTCAGTTAACGAGTCAAGGTTAGTACCACAGGCTTGGCCTCACCTCCCCAACTCTGTCATTCACCCGTAAGGGCCGCTGGTGTCGTTGGAATACAATGCAGCCTTCTTGTTTGGGATTCGTCCTTCTCCACGTGTCTTGCATGACCTTTTGAATGGCAACAACCTCCTGCAGAGAACTCCTGGGGTTCTCTACCATTTCTCTCGTCCGTTGGTCCGTTGCTCTGCTCCAGTAGATTCGCCTTCGCCCCGGAAATTCTGCTCTCACTCATGATCCACCTGGCTCATAGCGTGTTTCTAGGTTTTACCTTTTATCCGTGTGAGAACTAATTGGTATCAGATGTATGCACATAGAATCAAGTGCCTGACTTTGCCTGACCCAATTAGCGGGACATGTCCATTGTGATGTAAAAGAGTTAGCTTTATTACTCTCAGTCCCCCTCTTCCTCAGCCCACTGTTTGTGTGGAATGAGGGGTGGGGGAGTTGGGACATCGGAAAGTCCTAAGACATAGGAGGGATCATGGGTATGGGAAAGGGAGGAATACCACCTCTCGCCATCGGCTGCCTCACCCCCACACCCCGAAGACCCCTCACTCAGGTGATCCTCCCGCACTGGTCCACCCCCAGGGTCTGGATTCAAAGGTGATAGCTATGCCCTGGCCACTTGAGTGAGAGATCCCGGGGGCTAGCAGGTAAGACTCCCTTTGGTTTCTCACACCAAGTAGTGGTCCATTATCTCTGCAGCACCGACCTTCATACCCGGTATCTTTGATGTTCGTTTGCATCCTTTGTTCACCCCGACCTTTACTGGATCATCATTCTGGAAACACAGGGAAGCATTCTCAAGTGGTATAATTGTCATAGGGCCTGCTCCATTCTCCACCTGCGTGAGCAGCTTGGCACTTGCCACCAATTCTTGGAGGCAATCATCATTTTCCTTCTGTACCACTTCCACTGGAATGGTCATGAGTGCCTGAGCGTTGCACCTGTTCATCCCCTACATATATCCTTCCCCTTTGAACACCTGTCCATAAACCAGCAGTTGAGGTCTCTTGCAGCATCTTGACAGTCCTCCCATCTCTTGTCAGCCTTTCCATCTAACCGAAGCCTATCTCTCCTTTGTCATCCATTTCAGAGACCTAACACTTTAATATCATTCCTTATGGCTTCTCCTCTATGTTAGCAGCAGTCAAGCATGTGCAAGCTAAATATATGAACTCTTTGCATCTTGCGGTTTCAGCTTTGGTGAAAGATATGAATATATAGATATATATGCGTGTCCGTCCTCTACCTACATGGGTCATAAGCATGTGCTTCGTGCCTATATGCAGTAAACTAGTGCATGTTTGTGTAACTTCATGAATGGATGAATATGTACTTCATGGATAGGTGCGGCTATGTCGTGATGTCAGCGATTCTGTCATTAGTCTCTGGTTTTGCAGTTAGACGACTTGCTCGATCAATGTCATTTCCATGTCATCCAAATCATCAATTAGGTATGGTCTGAATGGCTGTCTGAGCGCGTAACACTTCTCACACCTGGGATACATCGAGGATCGTGGTGATGGGCCTAAGAGTGAGGCACATCTTTCATTTCTCGTCCTTTGTGTTGAGGGTTGTGTGGGGAGTATGAGGGTCATGTTTGGCCCCCGTCTACAATCCCCCCTCTGCTTGACTGGTCGACCACACTAATTACCTGACTCTTTTGGTTTATCTGAAATTCGGGAGCCAAAGCTTTGTTATCCCTCCAAGATGTCCATAGTATTTTGCATGATCATCCAGGCTCCATGTCACGTAACTGTAGTCCCCATCAGGGTTACACCAAACCCATTTTACGCAATTTTCACAGGTGTTGTATGGATACTGGAACACTGTTCCTGTCAGGAACAGAGGGCACTGTGCCATTTGTGATTTCAATGCATTCAATGCCTTTGTTTCCTCATCTTTAGTCTATTGGTCTATCACTGCTTTCATCCCTAAAGTCTTCATAGTTGTCTTTCTAGACTGCGTTATAATTATCCTGATGACACAAAATGCCCGCAAAACTGATATGAAAGCTGCTGCCAGTACTTTCAGTCTGTTGGCCATCCATGTTGGTATCCATAAGAACATATAAAACAGACAACCTCCGTCCTTTCCTACATTTTTCGTTTCTGCCTCCATCTTTGTGTGCAGTTCGGAGAGCCCAGTGATGGCATCTGTCAGCATTGCCTTCATCATTGGCAGGAACAAATGTACAGCAAGAAGACACAATCTTGGCAGAAACGTCATCCATGGCTGTGAAGAGATCTAGGACGTATCTATTGTGGAGGGCCATTAGCCTAACTGCTCTCAGCTCTTCCTTGATGGCGTTGAACCCCTTGATGATTGAGTTTATTGTCTGCATCATCTCCCATAGCATAATCTGGAGCCATTTGGCATTTGTGCTTGCTTGTACTGATGGAACGATAGATGTAAAGAACATCCTAGTTCTGCTGAACAGCCTGTGCTCTGGTGTTATCGCATTCAATGCATTCTCCATATCTGATGAGGCATAGTTCCCCCTTTAACTCTGGTTAACCCTGCAGATCTCTTCTTTATTTTGCTCATATCCATTTTAGGGAAGCCTTCTTTTTGTATGTCTTTCCTAGGCACTACCAATGCTGGGGTGTTCAGCTATACACGTGAACATATTCCTCCCCAGTTGGGTGGCAGCTGCAGGTATGCCTTCTATCCACAGGCCTGCTAGAGGTCCATGAACACTGCTGTTCCGAACTTCATGCCTGGTATCTTCGAAATCTGCTTACATCCTTGATTTTCCCCAACCTCTACTTCACCATCATTCTGGAAACATAAAGATGCACCCTTGAGCGGTATGATGGGCATGGGATCTGCTTTGTTTTCTACCCATGTGAGCAGTTTGGTACTTGCTTCCCATTCCTTAAGGTACTTGTCATTTTCTTGCTGTATTACTTCTACTGGAACCGTTAGGAGAGCATGTGCTTTGCTCCCAACTACTCCTTCTTTCCATCCGTCTGCTGGGTATGTCCATACACCAGCATCTGTAGTCTTACAGAGCATCCTGGCATTCCTCCTTATTCCCTGGGTCCTATCTTGGGACACTGTAACTCCTCCTATGTCACTGTCTGTACTTCCCCCTTACATGGCCCCTCTGTGATGTACAATATACTTTTGTCTGTATTACAGTAATTGCCCAACATTTCCTTAGTCTTTATGTAGTTATCTTCGTATGGGAACATCTTCTTGGACATCCACCTAAGTGTGGCACGCTTCCCTTGAAATCGTCCTCTTGTGGTGCAGAGCGATAAGTGCATGAGGCATTGTGCTCTTGGCACTGGAATTTCAGTTGCCACAAACGTTCTGGGTGCACTCATGGCATAGGGGATGAGAGAGTAGACATAACTGCTCTCTTTTGTCATTTGTTTTCCAACTTTGGCCATGTGCCTATACCACATGTTGTTTGCTATATGGGCCAAATCAGCTATATAGGAATTTACCTGGTTAAAATCTACTTCTGCACTGCGCCTAACTCTTTTTACTTCCTTAGCAGTGCTTATTGCCTGCCCAGATATGGCTTCCATAAAAGCATGGATCGGGATTATGTTAGTAATGGTCAAAGCGTGTGCTTGGGAAAACAACAATATCCGTAGAGCAAGGAGTGTAAAGAGGTAGAGACAGCAGAATACACAAAACATCATCACAATATTATAAATTACATTTCCCATGTTGTTATTCTTGAATGTCTCTTTGTGTTGGTTCAAGGGCTTGTGCAACTCACCTGAAAACCCTGGGAAATGTTTTATTATCATGTTAGTGTATGTTAGATGAAGCTCTACGCCTCTAGTATTGGGTGAGTGCTATGAAGAACAATCACTCCTACATTATACAGATTCTCGGATCACCAAGCAGTGTGATGATTGATGGATTTCCACGGGTCAATTGTGGGTATGTATGTGCTACATAAAGCAGAAAGGCATGAAAAAACAGTCATGGAGGAATCATTCGTTCAGTTTCTGTCTGTTTCACAAAGCAGATGAAACATTCCTGAAATTAGTTTTCTCCATTGAAAACCATATGGCGTGGCCAGTCTTTACTTTCTCCAAGAATACCTATTGTAAGGAAAATATTGTGTGCCTAGCATAGTTATCCATATTTTCCTTCCCTAACTCTCTGGCTCTGGACCGTGCTATCTGCGGTTGTTGTAGTTCTACTTTGTCTTCTTCTTGCATCAAATTGTCTTCTTTTAGATGGGAAGAGTTCTCACATCAGCAGGGCTTAATGTCTCCAATGTAATTCCATACTTTCTTCCCATTTAATTTGACTGCATGATCTGTTGCTTGCTCTACTATGCAGGGCACCTGCAATCTTGGTTTGTACCAGGCCCTTACAAAACTCTGAAGTAGGACAGTGTCCCCCGGAAAAAATAGTGGTTGCTTGAGGAGTCTTTCTGTTGTGGCTGGGAGGATATCTTTCTCACAGTTCTTCAACCTCTCCCACTGCGCCAGCAGTTTGTGTGAAATAAAAGACGCACTAGCCATCAAAGAAGCCACATATTCATACATTATATTTCCAAGAACATCAGAAATTGCGTTTACATCTGTCAATGCCCTAGTAGAAGGAGCCATGGGTAGTTGCATGCACCGTCCTGGTACCACCTCATGGGCGTTAAGTGATGGTTGGGTCCCAGTTGATTGCGCAATGCAAACAGTGCTAAGGGCAAACAGTGAAGCCATCCTTTTTTTAAAGTGGCTTTTATCTTTGCAATCTTTTTCTTTGAGCAGGCCGATGAGTCGCTCACATATCCCCTTAGCTTGCTGGTGATAGGTACAGGAGAATTGGTGCTGCATCCCCCGTAGGGTTGTGATGTGTTCAAAAGTCTCATTCACAAAATGAGGCCCATTGTCTGACTGCAGGACCCTACACACCCCCCATCATGTGAATACCTCTTTAACGAGGAAATGGCTGCTGTGAGTGCATCAGGGTGTGAACAAGGACCAGCTTCGATCCATCTGGAGAACAGACATACAACCACTATCATGTAGCAGTAGACCTGGCACACCTGGATCATATCGACATAGTCGACGTGGAGATGTTGGAAAGGGCCCATTGGGCAGGGTATGGTTCCTCTCACTACATGTAAAGTATGTCCTACAATGAACATTTTACAGGTGACCATTTTCTATGAACACAGCTATATGCTCTGCCATATTTGGACAGAACCAACCTTCCACAATGTGAGCAGCAAGTACCTCTTTACCCATGTGAGTAGGATAATGCAGTTGCATGAGTGCAATCTGCAATAATGCTGTTGGGAGGACTAGCTTGCCTGTGCTTTCCTGTCACCACATAGCATCCATAGGGGATATTGAACATCCCCTTCTCATATATATATATATATATATATATATATATATATATATATATATATATATATATATATATATATATATATATATATATATTGAAAAGACAAAGAGGAGAAGGGGAACCGCACTCTCTGAGGCCCAAATGGAGAACCAATGTGGATAAAAATAGCGCAGCTCACAGCAAAGGAGTGGTCGTAAATTTAATGGTAAATACAAAAAAGATACAGATAAAAAACAAGACCGGAAACGCAGCAGCAACAACAGAGGCAGGACGCCCATAGGCACGACCCACACACAACGCGTTTCACGCTTCCTGTTTCCTGTCACCACATAGCAACCATAGGGGATATTGAACATCCCTTTCTCACCCATGTATAAATATATATATATATATATATATTGACAAATTCTACCTTCGGGTAGCAAAATCGAGCTGCACTCTCCACAATGCCATATTCGCCCAGTTTCCACAAAAAAAGGGGGGGGAATATGAAATCCACACCAACGCTTTCTCGTTTTCTTGTTTTCTTCCTTTATTAGTTTACACAGGAAAAAAAATGCATACATCGCATTTAAAAAACAATGGAAATTCGTTTCCACAAATAGAAAAATGACCCCAGTATGGGTCCTCCCAAGTGCAACACTCCTCCTATTTCGAGGCGTTAACGCGTTTCGCGACTGACTCGTCGCTTGCTCACAACAGTTAGCCCTCTTCACCATGTACTAATTTAAAACATAGGGCAAGTGGGAAGAAAGGGAGAAAGGGGGAGAGGTAGCAGCAAAAGCAAAAACCAACAAAGGACCACATTTGTGCTCAGCATTCCAAACCAATTCCGTGTCAGACATCTTTGCCTAGTGTGGTTTCCCTTCAGAAATGCATTCTTTAACGGACATTTTTAGGTATAAGGTTTTCTCATTGGGTGAACGTTTGTCTGTTGTGACTGTTTGCTCAGTGCTCATACCCTATGGATTTCCATTTTTGGTTACCAAAATGCTCATACAATTTGCCAGCTAGTACGGGTGAAAATTTGCTAAAACAGCATTCATTAAAACCCATTCGACCTAATTACTTTTCTGCCCTTACCTCGTACGTGTGTTAATCGTACTGGGTAGGGATTTTAAAGTGCATAGTGCATTAGCAGCTTTAGTTGTTATGTAATTTTAAAGTGACAAGTGCATAATTAAAACATCTTCTCCCACCATGTTAAAATACAAAAGTGTGTCTAAAAAACTACAAGTTATAGGACTCCATGGCTCACCCCCGATGTATGATCATATTGTGCTGGTATCCCATCCACGAATTACTTCATGGGGCTACAGTCTAAAAAAGGGCCGGCAACATTACCAATGTGTCAATTGTCCATGCTTTTCATACCTATTCTGTACATACTCTGATATCTACTGGATCTTATAGAAATGGCATGGTGGTGTCCATTATCGAATGATTAACAGTGTTGGATCTCTGCTCAGGCCCCTGTACGTTTACTTGCTTTATATGGTGCTTGATGCACAGAAGCTCTCCATTTTGTCCTTAGTGGTTGAAATGGAGATGACATAGTAGTCATTATGTAGCGATGGACAAAACCTTTTATCCCAAAAACACCCCCCAATAAGTAAAGGTTGGTGTGGGGTCGCTGAGCTGTGTTGATCCAGCTCAGTCTTCTTCCCACCAGCATTGTAATGTCTCCCTTTATCCCCTTCTCTATTCTTCCGGCCTCATGAAAAGAAAGATTTGTGCAGAATTAAAATTCATTTGCAACAAATGTGATCAAAAACAAACACAGAACTGCCAACACCATAGAAATTATTAAAAAAGCATTAAAAACGACTACTTAATAACATATGCACCCAATTCTACAGTCAGGCGTTTCTTGTTTGTCCCTTATTTGGGAAAATCTCTTCACTCTTCTAATGCCAAGATGCAAATGTTGAAACTGATTATTTAAAACCCAAAGTGCAACAAGGTAAACAGCAAGTTATTGTTCTTATAATAACATATAGGTATGAGAACATAAACATTCCTTTAGCAGCCCAGAAAGGTGTATAACTCCTCATCAATGTTATGCCCGTTGGGCTGTTTGCTTTCAAAGTCTAGTATACACCTCGTTTCTTTTTGTCTCAGCTGCTTCTCCTTGTCTCCTCCCCGAGGGCCCAATTCTATTTTACATACACCAAAGAATCTGAAACTGTCTATTTCTTTGTTGTGGCATTCATAAAAGTGTTTGGCCATTGGATGGTTCACATCGTTATATGTAATGGCTCGCACATGCTGTTGTATACTGATCTTTAACTTGCATTTCGTGCTGCCAATATAATATTTCTGGCAGGCACAGGTGAGGGCATAAACTACATAGTCAGTTTCACAGGTGATCCGTTGTTTGACCTCTATTTTGTGCCCTGTCACTGGGTGTGTAAAAGTGTCCCCATCAATTGCATATTTACATATGTTGCAGCGTGTGCATTTATGAAAACCTTTCCTTCTCGCTGTTAACCAGTTTCCTGCAATCTTCTCTTCTTGTTTGGTAATAAAGCTATGGACCAGCATGTCTTTGAAGGATCTATTCCTTCTAAAAGTCACCTCGGGATGGGGTTTAAGGCTTTTGGCTAAATCCGGGTCAGCTAGCAAAATGCTCCAGTGTTTCCGCAAAATGTGTTTAATGCTTTTTGACTGATTATCAAACGTTAGTATACATCGAGTGCTCGTTCCCCCTTCTAATTTTTCTTTGTTCTTGTTACCAGCTAGTAGGGTATGTCTCTCAATTGCTCTAGCTTTCAGGAAGGCTCTCTCGATGACTTTCTTCGGATACATCTGCCGTTTGAAACCTGCTGCCGTCAATTTGCTCTCTCTGTCGTAAGACTCCAAGGTAGTGTTGTTTCTTCTGAGTCTTACGAATTCCCCATAGGGGACACTCCAGATCACATGTTTAGGATGTCCGCTGTGTGCATGTAGAGGAGTATTTGAGCCAATCTTTTTCCTGTGCAGCTCGCAGGTTATTTTGTCATTCACAATTCTGATATTAACATCCAAAAAGGTAATCAGTGTCCGGCTGTGAGTCTCAGTGAATCTTAAGTTTTTGTTGTTTTGATTCAGTTCCTTAACATACTCCAACCAGCCCTTTGCAGTCCCTCTCCAGATGCCAAACAGGTCATCGATGTATCTTAACCATAAAACCACATTTTGCGTATGTATCTGATTTCCCTCTGACCATGCCTCAAGTTCTTCCCATGCCCCCATCATAAGGTTTGCATAGGAAGGCACAAAGATTGTTCCCATTGCTGTCCCTTGCATCTGCTTGAAATATTCATCATTGAATAGGAAGACATTGTTCGTAAGGCATAAGTTGATCATATGCATCACCATCTCATTATGTTTCAAAAAGTTCAAAGATTTAGTATTCAAATAGTGTAGACATGCTGTTTTCCCATCCTCATGTCCGATCGACGTGTAGAGGGAGACAACGTCCATAGTGGCCATCAGGTATTCTTTTTCCCAGGGAATATTTTCTATTTTGCACAGGAAGTCAGTGGTATCTTTTACATATGAGGGAAGTGTACACACAAAGGGGAACAGTACCTCGTCAATATATTTCAATATGTTTTCCAATGCTGAGCCTATTAGGCACACGATTGGTCTCCCAGGTGGTTGTTTCAAATTCTTATGAACTTTGGGTAAAAAGTATATTGTCGGAGTTATGGCGTTGCTGATCCACAAGAATTTGTATGTTTCTTCCGATATAATACCCATTTCTTCATATTTCTTTAGAAAGGATTTCACTGTTTGTTCTAGTTTCGGCATGGGATTGTCTTTCAATCTCGTGTAGCACTTGATGTCATTGAGCTGTTTGTAAGCCTCCTTGATATATTCAGTTTTGTTCTGTAGAACAATGTTACGTCCCTTGTCTGAAGGTTTTATAATACAGTTCTTCAGTTCCTGCAGATCTTTTAATGCTCTTCTCTCATTTCTTGTCAAGTTGTCTTTCAATGTTGAGTTTTTTGTTTTTTGACGTAAACTTTTTAAATATTCTTGACGAGGCTTTGAAACACTCCAATATTACTGGCCACATTTGTAGTTGGATTGAATTTGGATTTCGACTTCAAATTACTTTTTGCCATCCAGTCTGTTCTGATTCCTGCTTCTGCAAGATCAGTTGATGGGGTTACTTCTCCCATGTCAGTTCCCTTCTCTAGTTCCATAAGATCAGTGAGTATGTCCACTTCCCTAATCATGATCTCTGTTTCCCCTGTCTGTGCTTCCCTTTTTCTTTGTTGCCAAGTGTTATTGGCAAAGAATTTCCTAAGGCGGATCTTTCTTATAAAATGATCCAGATCTATCCTAGTGTCCACATAGTCATTATTAGCGTTGGGACAATAGTTTAGTCCCAAACCGAGAACTTTTTGTTGAGTCATTGTTAGAATGTGATCAGACAGATTTATAATTTTGAAACTTCCATCATCCTGTGTATCAGCCTCGCTCAGTTGCCAGAGCGCAGCGATCTGCCCGAAGTATTGTTCTAGAAACTTCCTGCTCCTTTGTCCCCTCCTAGTTTGTTTCGGGCGCCTCTCCCTCAGCCCCGATTTGCACTTCCACCTCTTTTTTTTTTTTTTTTTTGCCATCTTGGCGTAGCAAGCGCATTTCTTCTAAAAAATTTCGACGCACTTGTGGTTCTTCTGTATCACTCCCCGTTAAGTCTGACTCTGACATTGAAGAGAATTCACTTGCACTTGTTGGTGTTGCTTCGGTGGTCATCGGTGCTGTTTTGGGAGATGTTTGTCTCAGCTGATCAAACCTTCTTGTAAAGGTATATACTCTGCCTGTTTCATAATCTTCCTTGTCCCTTAGGAACTTTCTTTGTTTTCTTTGTTTGATTTCTTCCTCATATTCAAGCAGGTTTTTTTTCCAATGTGTCTTTTAGTTTCTTCCCATCTCCAGTTTCTGTTATTAATTTTAGTTTCTCTTCCACTTTTGTTATTTTTTCTAGCAAACCCACGCAGTCACTGCCTGCATACTTTATGAGCAATAGTAGGAAAGTTTTGGAGCATTGGTTGGTGGCTTCACTCCACTCTTCTCTTATATATATCCATCTCCTCTGTCGGAACCCTTACCTGAAACTCCATTATCTGTGTGGCTGGTAACGCATTATAGCCTTCCTTTAGAATCATATGGTGCACACGAATACGTGTGTTTGATGGGGTATCAAAGTCTGTTATTCCTGAAAAATATGCTGCACGCTTTGCTTCCACATCTGCTGCTTTGTTGCCCTGGGAGACTGTGTCCTCCCCCCTAATGCAGTCCTGGCACTTTATGACCGCTATTGCTGCTGGGAGTTGAAGCGCATCTATGAACCTACCCAATAGGAGCACATGCTGCACTGGTGTGATGTCAGCACATCATAAGCCCCTCCTCTGCCATCGTGACAGCCCAGCGTGTACTGTAGACGTCACGTAGGATGAATCTGAATACACTCTAATTTCCGGGTCCCTACGTGCTTTTAGTGCCATTATGGGAGTCACTAATTCTGCTGCTTGCATCAAAAAAATGTGAAGGCAATCTTGCACTTGCTATTATTTCTGTGGTACAATCTGCTTTTAGTCTCACCACTGCCATCCCACATATGTCTTTCCCATGTTGTCTGGTCTATTGTCTATGACCCGTCAATGTACAGGACTTCTCCCCCTCAATTGGCTTTTCCCCCACCTTGGGAAGGTCGTCATAGTGTTCCATGTATGTAGTACAGTCATGTGCATAGTCTCACTCCTCTTCTGGTTGAGCTAAAAACATTGCTGGATTAACAGTCCTGCACCTCACTACCTTGATTGCTGTATTGGAGATAATGACCTCATATCCAGAAGCTGGCTGTGTGCTGACGCTCTCTTGGGTCTTTCGAGAATTGCATAAAGGCTGTGCTCCATGCAAAGTGTGGTGCTACACCCCATAGTGATACTCGCTGACTTGTCTACCGCAAATGCGGCAGCAGTCAGGGCTTGCTCACAAGGCTAATGTCCACTCATTACTGGCTCTAAACATCCACTATGAAAAGCCAATGGCTTGTGCCCTAAGGTCGTCTTCTGTGTGAGTACCGCAATCATCACTACTCCATTGGAGTGTGAGAACAAATAAAGTGTGTTGTGATAGTCTGGGATCCCTAGTACTGGAGCTGTACATATTGCTTTCTTCAGTTCCTCAAATACCTCAGTCATTTCATGTGTCCATAGCAATTTACCATTCCCTCTCTGTGCCTCCCTAAGCCCGCTCAACAAGGGTCTCATGCATATGCTATAGTCAAACACCCAAGCTCTGCAATAATTGCAAAGGCCCAAAAATGGCTGCATTTCTTTCACTTTCTTTGGGATCAGCGTCCTACTATAGAGGAGCAGGTGGACAACTTATCCCTGGTCTCTGCCCAATTAACAGCATCCTATTGGAATGACAGATGAAGAGTCACAATTGGGAACCCATGCATGAATCCTTGCAATATTCATGTACCATGTTGAGTATGCAGGGTGTTTTTAAAGGTCCCAAACAGAAGTCCCTTTCAAATGTCTGTCTTCCCTCTGTTCCGCCTCCCTTGCCTCGTTGCGCCTTGAAACACTTGTGTATAGGTGTGTTATAAATGACATATCATATCATATCATATTATGAATAGCGAGATGTTAAACACTGAAACAAAAACAGCCTGCACATGTGTGTGCAAATGAAAACGGCTCAATAAAAAGCGAAAGTGAAAAAAAATATCACTACTCACAGAACAATATCAGGAAAACAAAACATGATGTGTGGGTTGGCAAAAGCAATGTATGCTATGTTTCACTTACACAATTGCAGTGACATTTGAAGAGCCACTTTGTCTTCATGGAAAATGTCAGCCCAAGGAAGGCTCTGTTTCTGGCTGTGGCCAAAACTTCACAAAGGAAATCTCCCACTTCTAGCCTGGATGTCACATCTCCCGTTTAATGACCACCCGCAATAGAATTTCCTATTCAAGGTGTCAAAAGCCCAGTGTTCTCCAGACCTGCTGGCTCTGAAAGCAGGGACTTCAAGGGAAGTCACCCTTGGCTAGAGAATGACTAAAAGGTGTGACTGGGGGGCTGCAACTTCAAAGAGCAAACTACCAACTGCAGAGAGACTCATACAAAAACCTCTGGTCACAGGTTGACCCAGTGAAAACAAAAGGCCAGAAGGCAGAAACTGCCATTTGTCCCACATGAACATTAACAATTAATTTAAAAAGACTATTATTTAGGCCTTTTTCTCAGCAACTATAATGTGGATTGATTTAATTTCTGTACCATTTTGTACGTAATTTTCAGGTGATTTTGGGGATATAAAATGCATCTACCTGTGACTCTGGGAACTGTAATGGCCAGCTAGACTAGGTTTCTGGCTGATCTGAACATGTTCCAAATGTGAGAGTTGGTGAGTGGCGGAAAATGAAATTAGGGATATGCTTAATAACTTACATATTCATAACTGTTGTACTTTTTACTGAAATGGCAGAAATGTGCCACATGGCCATGCTACATCATACGGATTTGGTGATCAGCTTATCTAATTCTCCATGATTAGCTAAATCAGATAATATGTTCAGCATGGCAGTTCTAGTACAATTATGCAGTTGTGATACATAACTAGTATTTGCCAAAAAGTTGAAAGGAGAACAAAGGGGCAATTACAAATAGTAATTGCCATATCTTGCTCCAGCCCCCTAAGCCAATCCTGACTTGGAGGCAGGGTTGGGAGGAGAGAGAAGGTAACTGTCCAATCCTAATGGCAGGGATTATTGAAGGATACTTCCCCAAGATTGTAAAATCGTTGATGTAATTTCTGCTATATAAGGGGACTGCACTAGGACAGGGGACAGGCACACAAAAACCGGGGAGACAGAAAAAGTAGAATGGCGGGGGGAAAGAGAGAAGAGACAGACCATCAGGAAGGCTGCTGAGACTTACCATCTGACAGAGACAGAGACATGAGACACCAGAGGAGATTGCTGAGCGTGCATCTGGGTGGAGCTGTCTATTTCTAGGAAGGCCTCAAAGCTGGCTGGGCACTGTGGTGGAGAGCGGGAGGCCATCTTTGAGAGTGAAGTGACCAGACCCCTACCCTATCTTTCCAGAGTGTCCTGAGATGTAGCTGGCTTTTCTGAACCTTAAACAGAGGCTTGCTATGTAAGTAGAACTACGCCCTGGAAAACCCAAAGGTGGGGGAGTCTGCTTGCCTTGAATCCTTTGCCTTTATAGTGGGTGGAGGACAAAACTGTGTAGATCCTTAGCCTATTTAACCAAAAATATTAACGTAATTAATTCCCCATTTGGCAGAACACTACAGGGTGAATTTTGTTAAAATTCGAAATTTACTAAGCTCAGTTCCCAGTGTGTGCTGAAAACTAAAGCCTATACATTAATTGGGTAATCCTTGTCCAGCTGACCCTGACTTCTATAAGGAAGAGGGATGTATTTGTTCTTAAATCATTCCAACCTTTTTATCCAGCTTCCCCAACACAGGCCTTTCAGTAAGGGGGATCTGAAATCCTAAATTCCCCAAAGCATTTTAATTTTTCTGCCTGACTTCCCAGCCTAGATCAAAGTAAGGGAGGTCGGGAGGTGGGGGCTTAAAAACAAAGCGATAAATCACCCTGTGTTTGTTTTAAACCAAAGGTTTGGGCGAAATTATATTATTGATCAGTTTAATTATTTTGTGAAGTGAAATTTGCAGAAACTCAGAATTGTGTGTGTTCTTTTTAGCTCACTTTTGTGATTTATTTATGCTGAGAGAAGTTGATTGTGTTTTGCCACAGATAAAGTGGTGTTTAACATTTTCGTGCTAATTTCTATTACTTTTAATTTAAATAAATACCATTATATATCCTGTACACCGCCCTGGTTCTTGGCTCATTTTTAGCTCAGGGGTGAGGGATTCATGGAGCATGAAATGTCTCTGAGATAGGGCTAAACAAGAATCTGTTGAACAGTTTGTTGAATAACCACTTGATTGGGGATGGAAGGAACTCGCTGTGTTGAGGATGGCTTCTCAATAAACTGTTACAAGTATATGAGAGACGATATGCATGTAGGCAACCATTTAGAGTGTACCCACATGCTGACGTAGTGGAAGAAATCTCCCAAGAAGGATGGCCTTTGCCCAGTTGTCGAAATGTAGCTATGAACAGAATGTATGTACTTTAAAACAAAGTCTGACGACAGCAAAATAATTATCTTTCTTTTTCTGTTTTAAGTTACCTTACATGTAACTACTTGCCCTCCAACATTCTAACTATTCCCTACTCCAATGTCTCACCCTAGATTGCGCAAATAACTGCCCACGCATAGCGGTTCTCAGCACACTAACTAGATGTGCCGACAGGAACAGGAAGGTCCTCATGGGAAGTTTTGAAATCACTTTGCCCGAATTGAAAAAGGAAACGAAGAAACAATAGACAGATTAAAATCTCAGTTTGATCTCTCTCTATTCAGCTGTGCACCCAGAAGGGTGTGGCGTGATGCACAGCAAAGATTCTCTATTTTTGTGTATACAGCACTGTTATTTTGCTGTGGCCCTGAAGAAAGTGGTTCATTTATTTCTATACCACTGAAATCGGTAGGCTTTCCCAAACCTCTTGACAATTTAGGACACTTTGTGCCCTCTAGAGGTGTCAGCAGTAAGTGGTGTGACAACTGAATGATAGAGACATACTGTCTGGGTAATATCCTTTTATAGTAATTACTTAGGATATTCCAAAACATCCTCAAGACAGTATTATTTTTAATTTCATATTTTGATTTTAGTAAGCTGAAACAGGGAAGAAGAATAAATCAAGGTACTTCACCTGCTAGGCTGGATGCAGGCAGATTGTGCTTTTTATATAAAAAAAGATGACAAATGAATACCAATGAAACTCAGGCATTGGGCAAGTTTCTCCTTCTATCACCTAACCCTAGATAAGTGGCCCACAAGCACAATCTAGGGTGAGACATTGGAGTAGGGAATAGGTAGAATGTTGGAGGGCAAGTAGTTACATGTAAGGTAACTTAAAACAGAAAAAGAAAGATAATTAATGACCTAACACTATTTGTGTGCAAAAACATTGGGTGGGTTGTTAGGGGTAATACCCACCACTGGTCAACCCCCTTGTTTATATATGTGGACAGCAAAATAATGCCATAAAGAGAATATAAGACCCTATGCTGAAACAATATGAAAATACTTAAGAATGATGATGTAACTAAAACACTAAGAGAAACGTGTACCTAATGATACAGTAATCATGAACACAAAGAAGAATTAAGTGACTAACTGCTCAATAACTATAAATATGCTGTAACGCAAGGTAGAAAGAACATATAGAAGCTTGCTTATGAGAGGTACATTCAACGTTTGGGAGGACCATTAGAAGAAGATGGACGACGGCTTATGTCAATCAGCCCAGCTACCTCAAAATACTAGCCCAGGATCTTGAATCAAATAGTCGATGAAGAGGATGTTTTTCCCTTGCAAAATAAAGGAGTACATTGGCCCAGGACCAAGGATGCTATTTCGAGAGATGAAGGCAAAGTATGAAGGGAGTCCAACAAGCATACCATGTGTGAAGGACATATTTCTCAAGATTAGGAGGAACAAGAACATTTACAGTTGCCAAGTAATGGACAATTAAAAGTGTATAAGGATTATATGGGATAGAGTGAGCAAGTCTCTAAAGGCCAAGAGGAGCAACTACACCCAGTGTAATTGAATCAAATAGTGTTAAATACACTGTCAAAATTGACAAATTCGTGGTCTCTTAAAATGTGACAAAGAGCTCGCAAACCAGGGCTATTCATTAGGCTTGAAACTAAGATAATGGCGTGCCTACACTCCCTTAAATGTTCCGAGACAGTGCAGACTGACCATGTTAGTCTTCAAACAGAGGACACTGGCATGAGACCTACCGATGAGAGAGGGTAGATTAATCAGGAAATCAAGGGGAGAGCTGACGTATCTCCAAGCACCTGGGTTTCGTTTCTATGTAGGTACTCCTAGCAAGCCGAATGTCCAAGGTTGGATTTGGGTTGCCAACCAATCAGAAAAGCCTGTCATGCACTTTTTTACATACAATGTTGCAAATATTATTCTGCTGCCATATTCTTTTCTGTAATCAGTGTGCTTTGTGTGTAAAAGTAGCTCAGGGTGTCTTAGAGACAAGGGACCACCAATGGGAGATTAATACTCATGCATTCTATATGTAGGCATGTACCCCCAATCCAATATCACCCCTCAATAGGTTTTTTTAATATGCCATGTAGGATGACGTCATATAAACTAAGTATAACCAAGAAGACAGTGCGGTCCTGCATGAATCACTTTGATGAATGACGATTTACCCTGATTTCCTTAATTGAGATAAAAGCAGTATTTTACCATCTTCTTTGAGTCTGTCCAGTTATTTGGTCTGAGACATTTTATTGGTAATTCCATCTATCACAATGACGCTTCAAGGTGTTAGAGCACATTTGATAGCAGTGCGGATGGTTCATGTCTAATCGACCTAGAGCCCAGACTCAGATTCCTGGACGATCGATGGCTTCCGCCACAAGCCAGACGATCGCAGAGTTTCCTGCAGAAAGCAGCACTCAAAAAACACGTAATCAACATACGATCGGTAGGTCCCCCTGTCACAAAATTCCTGTACGGTTGCTGCAGGTACTTCGTGGACAAAAGATGAACTGGTCAATTGTGGGAGAGTCGATGCCAAGATACTCGAGTTTAGTGACGTATGTAAGTAGACTATTGCAGCTGGTAAAAATATAGAGGGGGGATTATAATTGTGTTAATTTGGGGAATGTAAAAGGAAGAGAGATAAGAATATCTCAAATTCACAGGCCCAACAAGGATAGAAAGAGCACACACTATGGCTCTATATCAGAGTATTAAGGATTCCTAAAGGCAGAGCCAACTAGAAGAGCGTGTGTCAAACTCCCAGAGGGAGTAACAGAAAGAGAAGAGTTACATTTACTAAACTAGTAAAGGAAGACATATGTAAGGGGAATATATATATTGAAAGTGCACAAATGTAAGAGGTATAATATGTTTGTATAAAGGATAACGTGTTTAAAATGAACAACAATTAAGAAATGATAACATAAATAAATAAATTATTCTTTTTTCCTTACACTATTTGGACAAAGGATTGACGTCAATCGAAAAGTCAGAATTAGACAAAAACTAAAGGTTTATTGTCAAATACAGTATTATGTAATCTGATGACATATTTACATGCCGAACATAAGGAAAAGAAGCTATAGAAAAGATTGGCAATATTACAGCTTTGGAAAATGTACCAGAATGAGAAAGAAGACCGAGTGTATAGGGAGTGGATGCTTAATCAGCATAATGGGAAAATGTAACACCGTCAGCTCCTCTTTCCCCTCCCGAGAAACAAGATGTAGAGGATAAAGAGAAGGGATTTTACACTTTAAAGAAATTAAAAGCAGCAGCATGGTATGTTAATCCACAATAAGAACCCCCTACCGATACTAGAAGAGACAGAGGAAGAATGTAAAAGCAGAACACAAATATACATAGATACGTGATGAAAGTAAACAGCATGCAGGAAATGGGGTAGACAGAATAAACAGATAGAAATAGAGGAAGAGGCAGAGAAATAAAAATGAATAAAAGATGCAGCTAAAGGTACGACAATGGTACAGAAGGAATTGATGGGAGGACAAATATTGCTTAAACTAGATAGTAAAGGTATTGATAGAGTTTGAGAAAGAGAGGAAGGGAAGAGCGAGAGAAGAAAGCAAAAGAGAAGGAAGAAGAGAGGCTATACAAATAAGAAAGGGACAAGGAATGTAAGCAAAGAAAGTATGAGGCAAAAAGAGAAAAGGAGAGACTAGAAGACTAGAACAAGAGAAATGAGAAGAAGTAGAAGCCCAAGGATTGAAAGTACGTAGGTTACAAAGAAGGTGAGAGGAAGAGTAATTAAGGGAAATATGGAGAAGAGAGGAAGAAATTAACAGAAGTAGGGGATTTAAAGATGATGAGATTGAATATCTATGCCGTAGAAGCATGATACCCGTAGAAACACAAGAGCGAACAGAAGAAGAGAGAGAGTCACAACCTTCCCGGTGAGATTTTCAATGATTATTGGGCATACCAACATGGAGAAAAGAAGACACAGACACCATAGGGACAAGAATGGGGAAATGATGTAGACAAATGAGGGGTAAGGCAGGATACAGAATTCAAGATGGTGAACAAGGAGCCTCCTTTAGAGAAATAGGAGGAGTTTAGATGTCATCAGAATAGATGATCATAGAACATTATCTTTAAACAGGTTAGATCTTCATTTTGTGGAAGAGGACAATAGTCATACGAGTTGGGGAATAGTAATGCCAGACGAAGAAAGCAAACAAAATAAGACTCGAGAAGAGGGTGCATATGGATTTTCAAGAGAATCAAGTCTAGATAAAGGGGTAAAATGGTTAGATTTAGAGGAGGATCCTATAAGAAGAACACCAGAACCAATATCATATACTGAATGACCGCAAGTATGATCGCACAGTAAATGGGATGCATCCCAGCCCTATGCGAGCAGAGTAAGGGCATGGCCAGGAAGACAACAAGCAGGCGATGATAATGCTGCCTGGAGACCAAGGAGTGTGGGTAGGTATGACCAACGGACAGGGTTTTCACAGTTTACACTATTAGAGAAAGGAGAGGGTCAACCACTATTTACACCATGTGGAGGGGTTGCGGATGTTTACTTAGTAGGCGCATGCAAATCATATAGTGTTGAGATATTGAAATTCTGATTGTCATGTTGTGGTTACAAAAAGTAACGACCACTTGTATTTTGCATAGTATTTTAATGTTACTAGGGTACCAACAGGTGTTTCGACCACTTGGGGGTCTTTATCAAGGCGATTGGATAATGCGGGAGTCCATGAGTCTGAGATAGTTGTGTACTTGGCATTTTGATGGGCACTGAGTAGTGCGTCTGCGGTATGGCGGAAGCTCCAGTAGCTTCTGATTCTCTGTCCGGGCAGTGGATAAATAAAATGTAAAGTGCACAATACCAGGTTTAATTTCCGGGGCGGGAAAACGGATCAAAGAATTAGAGAAAAGGACGTCAGGAATGATGTTAGGCATAAGTGATATAATATGCCTATTATCAGCTATCCTAGGGGAGAGAGCTGATGACATTTGGAAAAGAGTAAAAACACAGTGCATGATGGAGCACCATTGAATAATTTTGGAGCAGACATATGGCAAGCGCTAAGAGTACCATATCTAGATACATCAGATATTGGGGCGATAATGAGTAGGAAGATGAGGGAGGATAAATACCCCATTGCTTTTATTCATGACAGATGTAGTTCAGAGCCGCATGAACTGTGGCATAAAATGGTAGCGTTATTTTACCAAATATTATGTCAAGGAATGCCAGAGCCAGTTCAAAGGCAGTTAAAGAAATAGGTGGGAATGGAAGCAAACTCATGCACCCTTATAATAGCCTTTACAGGAAAGAAAGCCTTTACAGGGAGTCCCTCTAGACAAGGAAGCATTTTCTATATGCAGTGACCATTTTATTATCATGGTTACCTAAATTGTCGGGTAAATTATTAAGGATACCTGATACATTTTTGTTCAGGCCAGAAATTTCTATGCATGATGAGGAAGGGCAAGTTATTCCTTTGGAACTAGAAGCAGCAGTGGTAAGAGAAGAAAGGGTGATGCTTTATGGGACAGACGATAAAATTGGCAATTGTGCATTATTGCAGAATGCTAAAACAAAAAGACAAGAAGAAAGCCAAGGGTAGAAAGCAAGAAGAGGCAAAGTTGGTGCAGAAGAAATTAACACATTTGGCCATAGAGAGGGCGGTGTTGACACGTAATGAGGGAAGCACAGCGCAGGTGGTACAGTTCTCACAGCAAAATAATATAGGCAATGCCCAAGACCAGAATGGGTATAATTATATGCAAAGAGGCTGAGGGAATGGGCCTCAAGGAGGAGGAAGAGGAGGAATTCAAAACCCTCAAAGAAGTGGAGGATCTAATGGCGGAAAGCCATTAACTTGTTGGAATTGTGGAACAATAGGACATATGGCTAGAGCATGTAGAAGCAGAGGAGGCATGCAACAACAGAATTGACAATCTCCAAGAGGGGGGTAGGATATGTTCCGCAATACAATACAGACTCACAAGGATATTATGCCCAATATCACATGCAAAATCAGGCATATGCGCCACAACCACAGCAGTTTCAGCAAGTGCAAGCACAGACACACATGACACAACCCCAGCAATTCCAACAAATACCAATGCAGACACAGTCATTAGAGGGCCAGCAACAGCAAACACCTATGGAAATTCAACAGGCACCCACTCAACAAACACAATACATCCCAATGCAACAGACAGGCGCATCACAATGACAAATGGACACGGGAGCTACACAAGTAGTAAAACCCAAATCAGGGTGTGTGACCGTGGTGGAAGGGAATCCTTTCACAGGCACGGGATGAATTTATACCCACTATAGGATAGACTACAGGATCACCTGATGTTTGCAGTACTATTTGTAACACCAGACGCCCAAGAGGAACCAAGGGTCAAGGTGATGATAGTAGGCAACACATTTTCATTTCTTGTAGACAGTTGAATGACTCGTTCCTGTGTCCATGAGGGAAAATATGTCAAGCATTGCCATGAATGCTCAGGGATTTTCTGGGGCAACTAATTTATTTCCATTTACAGACGAATTACTCATTTATATAGGGGAGCACAACATGTCTATGGCATTGCTATACTATAAACAAACACTGGTGAACATATTAGGATGTGAGTTAATGACAAAGCTTAACATCTTTTACTGATGAAGGCATAGTGTGTTCAACCCTGAGGATTCATTATATGAATGTGAGGGAATTTATATTAGCCTTTATAGGAAAGAAAGCCTTACGAGGAGTCCCTCTAGACGAGGAAGTATTTTTATATGTAGTGATCATTTTATTGTCATGGTTACCTAAATTGGCAGGTAAATTATTAAGGATACCTGAAACATTTTTGTACAGGTCAGAAATTCCCATGGATGATGAGGATGGGCAGCTTATTCCTTTGGAATTAGAAGCAGCAGTGGTAAGAGAAGAAAGGGTGATCCTTCATGGGGCAGACGTTAAGGGAAGGGGTGGAGAACTGTGATAGCCCTCAATGAAGGATATAGAGTGACAGACTTGACAAATGAAGACTATTCAGATGATGGGTTAGTATTCTTTATAAGTCTCACTTATTGGATTAAAGTTGAGAACATAGAGGTACCGCAGAGAATGGCATTGGTAAAAAGGAAATCGCCATTTTTTCAGGAAGATGTGGAAAAGGTGCAAAGTATTTTATGGACTACGAGTCCATGTGACGTGGGCCTACTACCAGGAGTGGAAGCAGTGAAAATTAAGCTTAAACCAGGAGCTATTTTGCCATGTGCAAAACAGTACCCGATGTTGAGAGAAGCGAATGAGGGGACATTCAAAACTATATTTGCCCTAATATAACAAGGCATTCTATTACTGTCAGATTCTCCATGCAACAAGGATGTGTACCCTGTCAAAACATCAACAGATGGGGCTGTAGAGATTTATACAAGATCTTCGCCCCTAAACGATATAGTCAAAACAGAGTTTCCTTTAGTTTCCTTTAGTTCCAAACCCTGCAACAATATTGTGCACCATTCTGTCAACAGCCAGGTAATTTACTGTTATCGATTCAAAAAATGCGTATTCCCAATTCTGCTTCATGAAGACTCACAGGATTTGACTTCCTTTTCATATAGAATGATTTGTCTGAAACATACTTGTTTGTCTCAGGGGTACTGTGAGTCCCCTTCAATTTTTAATAGAGTACTTCAGATGGACTTGGGAAATGTTCAGCTAGAAAGCAGCATATATCAGTACCTGGATGACATTTTAGTGTGCAGTAAGACAGAAGAAAAATGTAGAGAAGACTCTGTAAAACTTACGACGATACTCACAGAGAAAGTGTACAAAGTAGACAAAGAAAAATTACAATATTTTCAAGAAGAAGTATTATACCTAGGACAGTTAATCTCGCATGAAGGAAGAAAAGTGACACCTGAAAGGCAGAAGCCATTATAAGAACTATACAGCCAAAGACGCTGAGACAATTTTTAGGTCTATGAAATTGTTGCAGTGCCTGGGTCTTTGACTACAGTACATATTTGTGACCATTTTTAAAAGCGCTTTAAGAGGCACAGGTGGCTAAAATTAAATAAGTATAGACAAAAGATATGGCTGAAGGATTTATTGAATTAAAAAACACAATTATTACAGCTCCTGTATTAGGGATTCCAAATCATAGTGAAGAATTTTACTTTTTTTCCCCTTCAAATGGAGAAGTCTTTGCAGCAGTCCTTATACAGAAAATGACATTATCACATGGTCATAAACCATGAGCTTATTACAGTGGGATTTTAGATCCAGTTATGAAAGGACACTATCCCTGCAAACAGTCTTTGGCAGCTGCTGTATTTGCCCTAGAAAAGGCTTCAAGTATAACTACGGGGTGTTCTGTAACTCTGTTTGTAGAGCATGCATTATTTGGAATATTTTTGGAAAAACCCAAAAGTACATTGACTGCTCAAAGAGCATTTTTAGGTGTAGCACAGTGAATCCAGCAACGTTTATAGCTGAACCAGTAGGAGAAGATGACAATGTGTATGACTGTGTTACATACACTGAATGCTATAATGATATTCCCCATGTTAGAGAGAATGCTCTAGGAAGGGGGAAGTGGCTTTCATTGATGAATCAACCAGAAAATGGGGGTGAGACATTTCGGATCAGCAGTAGTTAAGATGATCCCAGGGGGTACATTTGAAGCATTGATAAGTAGAAAATTGCTGTCAACCTATTCAACGCAGGCTGCAGAATTCGCCATGCTTATTGATGCACTACGAAGTTTTGAGGATGAGGAAGTGACATTGTACTCTGACTCCACCTATGTGACGTTAACCATACACGCAGGATTGTTATGCAGGAAAAGGAGGGGCTTCCTCTATGCAGACAGCACTCCAGTGCAACATGCAGGGGTATTAGACAAGCTCATTGAAGCCCTAAGATTTCCAGAAACCATAGCCATCGTGAAATGCATAGCACATTCAAAAAGAACAGATGTAATCTCTTGCGGGAATGAAGCAGCAGTTTCAGAGGCCAAACGTGCTGCATATTATTCAAACACATTTGAAAATGAGATTAAAGATACAAATGAAGCGGCAGGGCGATGCATGTTGGTTAAAGAAGAGTTTAATATGATGTTCATTGTACAGTTAATTGGATACAAGGACGAGCAATGCAAGGAGAGAATGAGCTATGGAAAAAGCAGGGGTGTTGTTTATCCCCCACTGAGGAAATTTGGAGGCAGGACAGTAAAGGAAAGCCTGTTATACCTCTAGCATTGTTGAGAGTAGTGCTGGAGCAGCTCCACTATTCTACACATGTGACTCGAGAGAGTCTAGGTGCTACAATAGCAGAAGACTGGTTTGTCCCGAACCTCAGTGAACATGTGGCACAGTTCATTGTAAACTGTATTGTGTGCCAGAAATGTACGGCAGGACACACCCTGCGAACGATGAGAGGAGTAATCCCTAGACCTAATGCCCCCTTCCAACATCTGCATATAGATTATGTGGATATGTTGCAAACATGTAATGGTTATTGATACATGTTAGTTGTAGTATGTCCCTTTTCTAGATGGATCGAAGCAGGTCCGTGCACGTATCCTGATGCGGCATGCGCTGCAAAGTTTAGAGTCTGAGAATTGTTTCCAAGATGGGGGGTGTGCAAAGTTTTGAAATGTGAACATTGACTGCACTTTGTGAATGAACTCTTGGAAAATATAGTCTCACTCTTAAGCATCAAGCATAGGTGTGCTTAGGCGTATCACCCGCAAGCCAATGGCATATGTGAGAAATTAAAAGGCCTTCTGAACGAGAGAATAGCAAAGCTTTAATTGACATTGAAGAAGGGATGGCTGCATTGCCTACACCTTGCACTGTATGCATTACGCAATCAACCTGGTTCAGGTCACCATTTAATGCCCCATGAGTTGGTGACTGGACGCTGACTGTGAACTCTTCTCACCCCTCCAACAAGGGCAAATACAGATGCCCACAGTGTAGCAAAGGCATTAGGTGACGAGATGTATGATTATTTGAAAACGATGACTCAAAGTATTTCTTTTATTTCTCAACAGATCAAAAATCAACAGGAGAGGTCAAAAGTGAACAAATAGGACAATTTGCCTGTTAGTTTAGAAGACTCATTAAAACCTACAGTACTTTACGCAGAGGTCCAAGTGTTAGTAAGAAAATGTGTTCATACTTGGAATACCCCTCAATTTAATGGACCTTATGAGGTGGAGGAAGTAAGCCATAATGCCGCGAAGATCAACTGCCGACCAGCTAGGATCCACGTGTATGATATCAAGCCATATAAAGGTGAAGCATTGACCTCCTCTGCGCCTAACCCCATAGATGTAAGTATCCCCAATGAAGCAAGTGACCACAATGAAGCAAGAGAAGAGTGGCAATGAATGATACTGTGATCTATGACCAGGAGCACAGATAAAGAACGGGAAACATTTTTATGTTAGGGTTGTCTTGGGAACTGATTAATTAACAGTGATTGTCGAACACTTTCCATATACAAGCCAAAAGCAACAATGAGAGAAGAGTTAGAGCTTTGAAAGAAAAAGAAGGAAAAATATTTCTGATCTTTGTTCATGATACATATCATTACATTGGTATATACATTCTTAGTTATTCTTTTGTCTTACATTTCTCAAACATACCCAGCTTTGATTCAAAGAGGAATAACCATTGTTGCATTCCTGGAGAACCCCAAGAACAGTTGGATCATTTGGAGAGAAATAATTGAAACAATACTCCATGTTCTGATATAACATTAAATTAATAAGGAGGTAATACATTTGCATATTCATACAATGGAGAGGCTTCAACTTTTCAAAGATTCATTATCATCCAAAAACCGATAGGGTTTCATGTGATATTGATGGTGATATCTGCTCGAATTATGATTTGTTTTTCTCCTTATTATAGTGGCATTGTGAAGTGCTTCAGAAAATTCCACTAACATGGAGGGTATTAATGCAACTGATATAAAGTATATTAGTGAAACACTTATTATTGTCCACATTATAAGCATGTGTTATATAAAATAGCTAGAAGGATATTTTGATTTAAAAGAAATACTGAAGAAAATCATGAAGGTATAAATACATATCTTGAAAATTCAGTTCATTTAAATAATAACCTATGGTACTGGCACATGAAAGAAGTGGGCGAAAGAACATCAGATGAAAGTTGTTATGTTTGTTCCTTAATAACGTATGCCATGAGTGCAGCAAGAACCTTTATTGCAAGAAAAATGTCTTCACATGATGCAAAATGCCTCAGTAATGCACAACCATAGGACAATTTGAAAGAAAATGGGCTATGTTACAATGGCGAACAAAAGTGCCGTTCCCATTTGAAGATACCTGTGTGAAAACAAGAAGGATGGAAAATGGATTAGAATGGACAAGAAAGAAATTCATGTATCCATCCCAGATAGGAGAACAAATAAAGGTTATCCAGATGAAGAAGCTGTATTGCTCAGACATCACTGAAAAACAAGGAGAACCAAGATGTGGGGAAAGACCTCAGTTGGTGATATATAGATGTATTTTCACTAGTACTGGATGGGAAGAAGGGTTATTGGCCTGTCCTGCACATCTATGGAAGAGAGAATTAGCAAGTATAGTGCAGAAACTGAGTGACAAATATCTGGAATCATGGGCCAAGTATTCAAAGTTACTCACATGGGTCGATAATGAAGGAGAACCAGTTTCTGTGCTTCAAGAACGATGAAATGATCCTGGTTGCTAAAATAAAGGATGTGGACAGATAATTGAAGTCCCAGGAATGGAGAAACTACAGTATTAATCAATCGATATTGGGCCTGCGGATGCAGAGCCTACTTGCAGTTGCATACGAACTGGGGAGGAATATATTCCATGGTAATGCTACATGTACCAGCATTGGTGATTCGCCAAAGTGACCTCCATATTGATGAAATTCCAAAAATGGATGAACATTTATGGAAGAAGAGATCACCTGAACTCCGCCGACTGAAGTGAAGCAATAGCTTTTCAGCAAAATCAATGGAGTCTGATGAAAATATCACAGATGAACATGATATTGACAGCTGTATTCTTGCCAGCACTTCAAGCTGCAGTAAACACCAAGTGGCTGCAGATTACCAGATGGGAGCTGCTGCAGACAATCAATGCAACATTAAAAGGATTCAATGCAATCAGAGAAGAGTTAAGAGCCATCAGGCTGATGACCCTCCAGAACAGGCATATCTTGGACTTCATTACAGCAGAGGAAGGAGGTGTGTGTGCCAAGGTTGGGCCTTCTTCCTATACATTATACCTTCTCATGATGGAGAAAATGGAACCCTGACAGAAGCAATAACCATGCTGTCAACATGGAACACAAAGGTGGTGGAGGAGGTAGATGAAATTGAAGATGATGATTGGTTTACATCTCTGTTCTCATGGATTATAACCTGGATAGCAAATTCTTTCAAGCTGCTTGGAGCAATACTAGTGTTCGTATTGCTAGCATTCTATGTCTTAAGTATCATTGTGGGACAGTGTAAGAAGACAGCCAAGACAGCTATTGGAATGAAGATAATGATTGACATGGATACTATAACTGGTGAACCAGTGCAAAGTGTAGACAGTATTGATGCGAACATAAAGAAAGTACCTTTGCATCTCCAGGAACTAAGTTCTATTATTCTAAAGATCAGAAGTATTATGTGGGACGAGGCACCTTCACTAGCAGGAGATTGTTGTCTAATGACCTGGAGTATGGATGAATATATACAAAATCCTGGTCAGCTGAGGGGGGGTGACAAAGATATGGGGCATGAAGAAAAGAAAATATGACAAAATGATAGAAGAAGAGGAAGCAGGAATTGCAGAAGAGGAGGCAAAGTGTTTGGTCGAGAACTTGACCAGAGGGGGGAATGTAGAGGAGCAGGTGGACACCTTTTCCCTGGTTTGTGTCCCGTTAGCACCATCCTATTGGAATGACAGACAGAGAGTCACAATTGGGAATGCATGCATGAATCCTCACAATGTTCCTGTACCACATTGAGTATATGAGAGACGATATGCACTTAGGCACCCTTTTAGAGTCTACCCACAAGCTGACATAGTGGAGGAAAGCTACCAAGAAGGATGCCCTTTGCTGAGTTGTTAAAATGCAGCCATGCACAGAATGGATGTATGTTAAAAAAAAGTCTGATGACTGCATAATAATGTCATAAAGAAGATATAAGAACCTATGCTGAAACTATATGAAAATACTGAAGGATGACAATGTAACTATAGCACTAAGAGAAACATGTACCCAATGATACAGTAATCATGAACACAAAGAAGAATGTAGTGACTCACTGGTCCATAACTGTAAATACGCTGTAACACAAGGTAGAAAGAACATATAGAAGCTTTCTTATGAGAGGTATATATTCAACGTTCAGGACGACCATTAGAAGAAGATGGACGACAGCATATGTAAATCAAACCAGCTGCCTCAAAATACAAGCCCAGGATCCTGAATTAAAAAGACAATGAAGAGGCTGTTTTTCCCTTGCAAAATAAAGGAGTACATTTGCCTAGGACAAAGGATGCTGTTTTTAGAGATGAAGGCAAAGATAATAAATAAATAAATAAATAAATAAATAAATAAATAAATAAAAGTACGAAAGGAGTCCAATGAGTATACCATGTGCGAAGGACATATTTCTCAAGATTAGGAGGAACAAGAACATTTACAGTTGCCAAGTATTGGACAATTAAATGTCTATACGTTTATATGGGCTAGAGTGAACAAGTCTCTACAGGCCAAGAGGAGCAACTGCACCCAGTATAATTGAATCAATTAGTGTTAAATACACTGTTAAAATTGACACATTCAGGGTCTCTTAAAACGTGATGAAGAGCTTGCAAACAAGGGCTATTCATCAGGTTTGCAACTAAAATAATGGTGTGCCTACACTCCCTTGAATGTTACGAGACACAGCAGACTGGAAAGGTCAGTCTTCAAACAGAGGACAATAACATGACGCCTACTGATGAGAGAGGGTAGACTAATTGGGAAAACAAGCAGAGAGCCGACTTATCTCAAAGCCCCTGGGTTTCATTTCCATGTACATGCTGCTAGCGAGCCAAATGTCCAAGGTTGGATTTGGGTTGCCACCCAATCAGAAAAGCCTGCCATGCACTTTTACATACAACGTTGCAAGTATTATTCCGCTGACATATTCTTTGCTATAATCAGTGTGCTACATGTGTAGAAGTATCTCAGGGCGTGTCCTACAGACAAGGGACTGCCAATGGAGATTAATACTCATGCATTTTATATGTAGACATGTTCCTCTAATCCAATCCCACCCCTCGATTGATTTTTGTAATATGCCACGTACGATGACGTCATAGATGACGCATCTAGGATTATATAAACTAAGTATAACCAAGAAGACAGTGTGATCCTGCATGAATCAATTTGATGAATGACGATTTATGCTGCTTCCCTTCATTGAGATAAAAGCAGTATTTTACCATCTTATTTGAGTCTGTTCGGTTATTTGATCTGAGACATTGTATTGGTAATTGGTAATTCCATCTAGCACAAAGTGCTAGAGCACACTACCCATCGCCTCAGCCCTTTCTGGAGTCACATTTCATCCTTCTTGTGATATTAACTGCCCTATATGGTACTTCCCTTTGGCAATATTGTAATTTTGCCTTTTCCACCTTGTAACCCTCTTCTGCCAAGACTGTCAGCAAGCATACCAAGTAATTTCAATGCCGATCCTCTGACTTGCTACAAATCAAAATGTCTTCCACGTAGTGTGTGACTGTGCTCGTATCTTTGTGTTGCCTAGTTCCATCTAAAAGATCCTATTGAAGATGGACGGTGACTCACAGTACCCCTGTGGGAGTCTCGTGTGTTTCCACTTCGGGTTTCTGAATAGAAACGAGGTTAAGTCCTGTGACTCTTCATGAAGTAGTATAGAAAATAAGATGTTCTTCAAGTTTATTACCATGAAGTGTGTAGCTTCCGCTGGGATGCTGCACAGAATTGTTGCTGGATTCAGAACTAATGGGAATTCTGCTTCAACAATTTGGTTCAAAGGGCACAAATCCTGGATGAAAGCCATGAGCCGCCTGTCGCATTTTTCACCAGATATACTGCATTGTTACACTCTGATTCTGAAGGTACCAGAATGCCTTGCTTCTCTAATGCGGCAATCATCTCATAAATACCCTCGTCTGCTTCCCTTGATAGGGGACACTGTCTTGCCTTTGGAAAAATAACCCCTGATTTAAACTTTATCTTGACCGATCCTATCTCTTTTAACAGACCCACGTCATAGGGACTATTGGTCCATAAGACACTGGGGGCCTCATCACGAGTTGGGCGGCAGTCCTTAAATGTGGTGGTAACAGTAATACCGCCGCATTTAAGGGCTGGCCGGATCACGAGTTGTGAGCTAAATGGGCTGTGTCACCTTTTTTTCTGGAGGTAAAAATCCCATTTAGCGCCCTGGTTTCGGCACAAACACTGCTGGCTGTATTAGCGCACAGTATTTGCACCGGAAATACCCCATTGAGTCCACTGGACCCAATGGGGAATAGGGATTTACTGTTAACACCCAACCTGCGATCCGGCGCTAATAGCGCTGGACTGGTTGGCACTAACACTATTACAGTTGGATGGTATTAGCAGCAGGATACCACCCAACTTGTGATGAAGCCTTGGGTCTTCCTTTAGAAATGGTGTTGCCAGTTTTTGCAAGACAGCCATTCTCTGCGGCACTTCCCTGTAATGTATTTCCACTGAGTGTGTAATGCCTATGTCAAACACCACCTCACTATCTGATCAATTGTCTTGGAATAGCTCCTCATCTGTCACACCAGTCAACCTGTATCCTTCCCCCACTGCAATTACAGTCCTCAATGATCATCCTGTATCCTCAGTCCCTTGCAATACTATTCTCTTGTCTCTCACTATAACTGCCTCAAGTTCTATTGGGATCACTTTTCCTTTCTTTTCATCTAAGGGAATCCCTGGTCTGAATAGGAACTCGTTGGGTATGCGTAACAGCCTATCCTGGATCCCTGGGAGCCATGTGATTGACACTTCCACCACATATGAAAACATTTCAATGTCTACTAGCACCCCTTTTGTACCATCTGGCCACAATAAGCTTGGATGAGTTCCCTAACGTTGAGCACACTATTCCTTTGTCTGTGAATGAAATGGTCATCTTAAATCGGCTCATCATGTCTCTATCCATTATATTCACTTCTGTATGTCAGCAATATAACAGTGGCATGGTCAAGTCGTGTTTTCCCACGGAAAGTGGTAATTCCTCAGTAAAAGGAACCAAATCCATGGCTCCAGAGAATCCCTGTGCATTCACGGCAATGCCTGCCATTGGGAATCCCCCTTTGGACAGGACCTAGTAACCCCTATATCTATGAGAAAGGAAAATGTTTTGTCACCTATAGTCACCCCTATGCGTGGTTCCTCAGCCGGATTGGGTGTAACAGATAGGATTGAACACATCAGGTCTGTCTGTGGGCTGTTCTATTGTGGATATAATGACATTCCCGCCCCGTAAATGGATTGCCCCCTACAAAGGTTTCCCCTCCCAGCCTTCAAATGGGAGTCGCCATCATGAAATCTGCATGTGTCGTGGTTATGATGTTCTGTTGAACTGGTGCCTGCTGTGTTGGTTGTGATTGCTGCATGCGCCCCTGTGTATGAACTGCATGTGTCAGATGCTGAAATTACTGCATTTGCATGTCTTGGGTATGCGTCTGTTGGGGCGCGTACATCTGTGCTTGCATGTGATCTTGGGTGTCTTAGGTGTAATAATCAGTCTGCTCTGTCTGGTTTGTGGGCTGTTGCTGCATTCCCCCATTCTGAAGCATTCTGCCCCTGTATCTGCATGCTGGTGATATATGGCCAATTTTTCCGCACACCAAACACTGTGCGGGACACCCCATCGGTCTTTGCTGTCCCCCATGAAACTGTCCTGCATTCTACTGCATTGGGTGTCCGAACCCTGTTCCCCAAGGAATTCCTCTCGGCCACTGATTCACAAATGAAAGTTTGTTCCCAATATTTGCTGGGTGATGGGCTCACCCCTGGGTCCCCCTCTTGTGGGATGACCCTTTCGCAATCGTATTTCTTTGCATCTTTTATTCTTTTCTCATTAAGCTTTGGGTGATAGCTTCACTTCTTGGATCTTCCTCGTTCGGGCTCGGACCTCTTTCCACTGCCAGCACTTGGGTGATGACTTCACCCGTGGATCTCCCTCGTTCAGGCTCAGACCTCTCTCGACTTCCAGTGTTGTGAATATTAGCTTCATGCCGGATCTCCCTCGCCGGGCTCAGACCCTTCTTAATGTCTAACTGTCTTTGTCAAACAGCTCTGTGGATCTCCGTTTTCTGGGTTCACTTTAATACTCTGTTTCTCGCATCCCTCCTCTGGGTTCACCATTGCCTTTTAAAGCTTTCTACTGGTTTCAAATGTTTGCAGGGTTCACATCCCTTTCCTTCATTTACAACTCGGGACTCACTTTGCTTGCTTTTCCCCAATTTACGGGTTAAAGTCTTTTGATTATACAGTGCTTTTGCTCGACTCTCACGTATGACCACTTTGAGTTCCTGTGGTGGCCTGCCTCTGGCCTTCTGCTTTCTGTAGTTCGTTTCTAGCAGGGCGTAACTAGCACTTCTTGAGTGAGCACCCACGTGATGCTGGTTTCCCTCTTCAGCTGGTCTCCCCTTAACACCTTTTACAGTTCATTCACAGTTCAATGTTTTATGTTCAAACTTGCCACTTTGCGATTCTCACTCAAAACATCCTGGCTTTTATCGATTCTGCCCTCGACTCACCGGCTATGCCTAACCACCTGGCTTTCAGCTTCTTTGGAGTCAAGGCTGGTACCACGGACGCCAGAGTTTCCTCTGCTCCGCCTTATCAACATAGGCTGGCCCTACGTACCGTTGACATCTGCAGCATGACACTGGGACTATTGTCTGTGGTCTTAGATTCCCCTAAATTAAGGTTTTGCGGGTATGGGACGAAAAGGGCAAGGCCACTTTTCTCCTCGCCACCCTCTCGCTTCCCGCCACCTTTCTCCTTCTTTCGGACTGCTGCATTTCCTCATGCTATCTGCCGTGCTCGCCTTTCTCGCCTTCCTCACACTGCACTCTTCCGCTCCACCTTTTATCCCTGTGGGGAAAAGAAAGGGCCATCGGGTGTGTGTAGTTCAAGTTAATTACCTGACTTTGCCTGACCCTCGGGTTGGGACCTGTCAGGGAAACGGCTACAGTATTCGTTTGTTGTCTTTCGTGTTGTGCAAAAGGGTTAGAGTCAGAAAGGGGGAGAGGGTTAGTGGTTTGGCATGTCCTACGTCAGAGGATGGGGAAAAGGTGTCAAAGGAAGGGGGATACCATGCCTCACCCATCGGTGTCCCACTCCCCAAAGACCCCCCATCCTGGTGATCCTCCCCCACTGGTCCACCCCCAGGAGGTTTAGGCAGGGAGACACCTTCAGGTTTCTCACAGATACCATGGTGCCAATACTACTGTCACTGTCCCCTTCTCTGTCTTCATCAAAGTTAAGTCTCCTTAATGTTGCGTCTTCCCACTGCTTTCCCTTTTTTCGGTCTGTAACTCTTCACTCCCCCCTCACCGAGAGTTCAGCACTCCTGTCTTTCCGTGGGGCAACCGTTTTGCTTCTCCTGCTTCTATAGTGTTCCCATATCCTTCTTTGTATACCGTCCCCATCCTCATCATTTAAATGTGGCAAGTCCATCTTAATTTCTACTGCTTTCGAAGAGCGTCTTTTTCTGCTCTCATCTCTGTCTCGCTTCAGTGCTCCTCTCTTTCCCTCGGCTGTATTCTTTAACGTGCCACTTGACTTCTATCCTTCTTTTCTCCTCTTTATTTGCAATTGCCTTTCCCACTATTCTTCTGCTTTCCTCCTTACTATGTCTTCTAGCTCTCTTTGTTTTCTCCTCTCCCTTTCCACTCTTTCTCGTGCTCCTGTTTGCTCCCTTTCTTTTCATAATCTTTCACTTTCTTCCTTCTATTGCCTTTCCATCCTATGCCCTTCCTCCATTATCTACGCCCATTCTTTAGCTTTCTCCTCCGCATCTTTGCTACTCGATAATTCCTTCCTCACGTGCCCTGTCGCACTTGTTGTTTTTCCATCCAGTTTGAGCAATATCTGTCTGCCTATACATTTATTCGATACTACCAATTCTTGGCCTTCACTAAGCCCCATTTTCCTCAAGTCATTCTTTTTTAGCTTTGCTTGCATCTCGCTGTGCTCCTTACATTTGCTGCTACTGTCTCGCGCTGCTCTATTCGCTTGCTTTGCTCCATCAGGTGCGCCTTCACCACTATACCCTGGAAGTGAGAAAGTGGGATGGGTGTATCCCATTGTTGCTTGTAATTTCTGCACAGGGTCAAATCCTCTACTTTCTGTTGCTGTGTCTATGTCTGCTGTTTGAGGAGGAGGGCAAGGAGGGGGAGCCGAGGGCTGTTCGTTCCCCGTGTCCCATTGACTCAGCATCCAATATTGTCAAACCGAGTCCCTAACTCCAATATGGCCAATCGTTTGCTTAGATTATTCCCCTTGTAAGCTGCTTGCAAATAAGTGGTCATTTGCTGCTGCACACATTTGGAAAAGCTTCCATACTTGGGCCATGGCTTTGCCAACTTGCCTTCTGTGTCTTGAGTCCATTCCACGCTGTACTTGTGTATTTTGTCTTGATACCACAGGAGGGACTTACATAGATGTTGAAGAAATATATCCGTAATTTTCATCCCCTTATATAACATTTTATCAATACTTACTTGACCTCAAATCGGGATTTCGATACATTCAATTTTAATCAATACAATATAACAAATCTTTTCTTAACCTCTCCAGCTTACCACCATAAACGCTGGCATGCTATGTGCACCGCCCCTCTGCGACTCTCCGCCCTGAAGGCTCAAATCACAACACAGATTTTCAATCGTCATCAGCAAACTACCCAATAAATTCTACTGCGTTCTGTACACTTCAAGTCTTATTAAACAAACTTGCAGGTGACGTTACCAATACTGTAGAGGAGAAATCTTTAATATTCGATCTTTCAATAGATATGTCCACATATAAACTGCCCCAAACACAACGACAAAAACAATATAACGAATATACAGCCACCTTCCTGTCTCCTAACCGGGTAATCCAATAAATCTTGTGGTACCTTTTCTAAAGCATTGCCTTATAGAAATGCACCTCAGAGAGGTAAATCAGGAAACCACCTTCCTCAATACAGGGTAGCTTCTTCCGCTAAACAATATACCCAGGTAAACCATTAAATAATCATCCATGAACCAAGCTAAATTGCTGTGATCCGCTGAGGTCTTTTGGACACCGACTCTCCTACAACCTGCCACTCTGCCATCCGGTCTGATAGGCGTCCCATGGGAAGCGGCAGGTTTTTTCTTCCAAAGGCGGCTCATGTCGACCTTTTCTATACACATGTGTTTTCAGGTATCGATTTCCACGGGTAGCCACACAGCCCGTTAGGCATGTGTTGGGATGAGATGGTTTCTCGCGGAAAAATCCTAGCGACCCTCCTATGCTGCCACTCTGTATAGATGTGGCTGAGGCTCCCTAGCAGTCACCCCAATTATCATCAGAGAACACTTGGACCCATCAATGACTTGCCACCACAAGAACGGAAGACTCAGCCATAGGGCAAAATGACAAAATGACAGGGATCACACCAGAAAAACATATCTTCTGGAGCTCTCGTCTTCTGAGCATGTGTCACCCAGTTTTATCCCATTGTGACATCACAAATCCAGGTTCCATCCCAGAAACCTATCAGACATTCACATTGGTCAGTGTGGGTGAGCGTAATATGGGAGCTATAAGAGTTAGTTCTACTATTGGATAGCTATATCTAGTAGCACTTCTAACCTTTTCCCTCTTGTTCGATGGGAACAGTCCTCTTCATGGAGGGTCATGTTTGGCCCCCTGTCTACAAGATTAAAAAAGCACAAGCCGAGATGAGCAATATCAGCAGAATAATATCATATTTGCGTAGTAGAAGCTGAATTCTTTAGAAATTCTAAAAAGGGCTGCCATTTCAATTCATGTTTGAGCTTTAAAAATGTAGATGTAGCATTACATTTCTCCATTCTATCGATATTACACACAGAGTTCCACCATATCTTGACATGTACATGTTTAAGCTCTTTCCAGGGAATTTTTGAGGTCTTTAATAGCTTTATATATTTCGCTAGAGGATATAGGGGCATTTAATGCTTGGAAGTCCATGTTAGAATATGAGTTGTGATGTACATGCCGAAGAAAATCTTGAGCATGGGTGTTGTTAGGCAAAGCTTCAGAAGTATATAATTTTTGGTACAAATTTGAAAATGCTTGTATGAAGTCTTTATCTGAGAAGACTCTATTACCATTGTCTGATTGTAGACCCTCGCATACCTCCCACCGTGGGGAAACCTCTCTGATGAGGAATTTTGCTGCACAGAGGGTATTGGGGTGTGAGCGTGGACCAGATTCGATCCAGCAAGCAAATGGGCACACTACTACAAGCATATACCTGTAGCCATTACAAATTTAAATCATGTCCACATAATCTATGTAGAGGTTTTGGAAGGGCCCATTAGGGTGCGGTATTGCTCCTTGCACTACACGCAACATGTGACCTGCAGTGAATTTCTGACAGACAATGCAGTTATGCATAAAGGCTGGAATATATTTGCAAAATTATAAGAGGAATGACCGGTTTTCCGGTGCTCTCCTGTCGCCATATCACATCTGTGGGGGATATCGAATACCCTCTCCTTATCCACAAATCTTTCTCCTCTGCTGGTGCTTGTCCCTGAAATTCTATTATCCGTGTGATGGGCAATGAGCTATACCCTTCTCGCAATATCATGCTCAGCATTTATTTCCCAAACATATGCAGCTCACTTTGCTTCTGCATCTGCTGCTTTGTTTCTGTGGGAAATCACGTCCTCCCCCCTCATGTGGGCTTGGCATTTCACTACGGCAATGGCCGATGGGAGCTGCAGTACATCTATGAGCCTGTCCAATAGGGGCACATGCTGCACTGGCATGCCATCAGCATGCCAAAAGCCCAACCTTTTCCAACATGACAATCCTGCATGTACTGTTAATGTCACATAGGCAGAGTCGGAGTACACTGTGATCTCCCCATCCTCATGCGCTTCTAGTGCTATTATAAGTGCGACCAATTCTGCTGCTTGTGCTGAGAAATGCTAGGATAATCTGGCACTCGCCACTACTTCAAATGTCCTGCTCTGTTTTAACCTTACAGTTACTTTCCCAGTATGTCTTCCTCCTGTCGTCAGGTCAATAATTGAGGACCCATCAATAAAGATGACCTCCCCTCCCCGAATGCATTCTCCCTTGCTCTAGGAATGTTGTCATAATATTCTGTGTATGTCGTACAGTCGTGTACATAGTCTCCCTCTTATACTGGTTCTGCTATAAATGGCACTGGGTTTATAATTCTGTACCTCACAAATTTTACCGCCAGATTTGAGATAATTGCCTCGTATCCACTCTCTATGTGGTCAATGTGCTCTTAGGCTTTTTGAGAATGTACAACGTGGTGCTAAAGCACATCATAACATTTGCTGATTTCCCTACTGCAAAGGTGGCAGCAGCCAATGCTTGTTCACAAGGATAATGACCATTCATCACTAGATCTAAATGGCCACTGTAGTAGGCTATCGGTGTGTGCCTTAGGGTCGTTTTCTGCATAAGCACTTCTGTCATCACTACCCCATTGCTGTGTGAAAACAAATAAAACTCTGCATTGTAATAAGTAATTCCAAATACTGGGGCTCTGCATATTGCCCCTTTTAGTTCTTCAAATGCTTTGGTCATCTCACCTGACCATATCAGTTTACCGTCCCGCCTCTGGGCTTCCTTGAGCGTATTTCCCTCACAGTCTTTAGTGGCAGCACCCTCAAGATCGCCTCTGCTCTTTCAGGGGTCACCTTTCTCCGTCCTTGAGATATTAACTATCCAACATATATGCCCGCTCTCTGGAAGTACTGTCATTTTGCCTTATTCACCTTGTACCCGCTTTCTGCCAGTACTGTCAAAAGAGACACTGAATCTTTCTGACACTGTTCCTCTGACCTACTGCATATTAAAATGTCATCCACATATTGAATAACCATGTTGTCTAAATGTATGATCCCCAGTTCGATTTCAAGGACCCTATTAAATATAGAAGGGGATTCACAGTGCCCCTGAGGAAGTCTTGTGCGTTTCCAGTTTTATTTCTATATAGAAATTATGGCAAGTCCTATGATTCTGCATGAAGTGGGATGGAGAAGAAAGCATTATTAAAGTCTATCACTGTGAAATGAGTGGCTTTTGGTGGAATACTACATTGTTTTGTCGCTGGATTGGGAACTAAAGCGAACTCTGCTTCAACAATATTGTTCAAAGGGTGCAAATCTTGAATAAAATGCCATGATCCCCCTGTGGCCTTCATCACTGGGTACACAGCAGTGTTAATTTAAGATATGGATGGTGCTAACAGTCCCTGCTGTACTAGTGCGGAAATTGTCCAAAAATAAAATGTGTCTGCCTCCCTAGATCGAGGGTATTGCTTTGCCCTTGGCAGAATCGCCCCTGGCTTGAGCTTCATTTTAACAGCTCCTACTCCTTTCAACAGACGAATGTCATATGGATTGTTGGTCAAAAGCATGCTCAGTACTTTCGCCAGCTCTACATCGAGAAATGGCAGTGGCACCTTTTTCATCAGGGCCATTATCTGTGGGACATCACTGTAATGAATTCTCATTCAGTAAGTAATGCTCATAAAGAACACTGTCTCAAGATCTGAATAGTCACCCTGAAATGACTCTTTGTCTGTCAAGTCAGTCAGTCTGTGCCCTTCTCCTACTGCAATTACTGCTCTCCACACTACCTCTGTATCATCAGTCCCATGCAATAATATTCTCTCGTCCCTTACTATAACTGTCTCCAATTCTAGTAGGAACACCTGTCCTTCTTCCTTGTCTAAGGGAATTTCTGGCCTGAACAATACTTTGTTGGACAAGCAAAGCAGCTTGCCCTGTATCCCTGGAAGCCATGCTAACAGCACTCCCACCCCATATTGAAATACGTCCAGGGGCACCCCCATCTGTACAGTCTGATCGCAAAATGCATGAATGAATTCTCACGCATTCATATAGTGATTTCCTGGGGTAGAACACACTAACCCTTACTCAGTGAACAAGATGGTCATGTTGAATTTACTCAACATGTCCCTTCCCATTATGTTAACTTGTGTCTGATGGGAATATAACAGTGGCATGGTGAGGTCATGCTCACCAATGGAAATTGGCAATTCGTCAGTAAACTGAACCAGATCTGTAGCCCCAGAAATACCTTGAGCATTCATGACAATGCCTGACATAGGGTATCTCCCTTCCCTAATGCAGGATCTGGTCACCCCCGTATCTATGAGAAAAGAGAAAGTCTTGTCATCTATGGTTACCCCTGCACATGATTCGTTGGTTGAGGCGGGTGTAACAGAAAGGATTGAACAAATCAAGTCAGTCTGTGGGCTGTCCTATTGTGGGTATAAAGTCATCCCCATAACAGTAAAAGGATTCCCTCCTACTATGGTCACTCCTCCTAGTCTCTGTGTAGAAGTCTGCATTGTGGTGTCTGCGTGTCTCGTGGCTACAGCATTCTACTGCATTGATGCTTGCATTGCTGCTTGCGGTGGCTATGTGTACACCTGTGCCTGTGATGTATATGTCATGGGCTGTTGCGACTGGTCCGATGTGTGCTGTGTTGGCACCATTTGCTGCTCAAGTTTCTGCGTCTGGTCTTGGGCATAATAGTTGGGTTGCCTGAAATTGTATGTGGGTGGGTATTTCTACTCTGGGATATCCTGCCCATTTCCAAACATCATCAGCTAACTCCCCAAGTATGGCAGAAAGTAAGTTCTTCATGTCAGCCACTGCCAGTGTTATCCCTTCTGTCAATCTTTCCAATTCATAAATCCATGTCCCTGCTCCTGCAGTCAACAATGGCAATTTACACCACTCTTTCTAGCAGAGGAAACTGCGTCAGCCCTGCACCTCAGTCATATTTCCCAATGTCCTTTATAACTGTAAATGCTCACATCATGCTAGTCCCCTTTCATCCTGGTAACGCTCTCAGCGTCTTCTCATATGGGGTAACTTAGCCTGCGCTATGCGATCTGCCTTTGGAGTGCTCAAGGAGCCCCTCAGGTTCCAGCTTTCCCCTTCCTGTATCTTCCTCTTCGTCCAACAGTGTCTCCCGCTATGGGCTTATTCCCTCAGATGGATGGCGTGGCCTCCTCCCTTAGGCATCACTCTCCCCTTATTCTTCCTCTTTCCCCTTTGTCCCTAAAGTATCATCACTGACCTCACCCCCTTTGTCCTCAAAGTTGAGCCTCCTCAACATGTTCTTCTCCTGTCGTCTGCCCACTGCTATGTCTGTTGACTTACCCCCCCTCGGTGGGGATCCGGCTACACCCCTGCTTGGCTTAGGGGCAGATTCGCTATCCCTCCTGCTCCTATACAATATCGTGAACCTCCTCCGTATTCCCGCTTCCTCATTGCCATCTGAAGGTTTGGGCCCCGTCATTATGCCGTCTAATGCCTTAAGGCATCTCTCTCTGCTTCTTTCTCTCACTCTCTCTCTCTCTCTCTCTCTCTCTCTCTCTCTCTCTCTCTCTCTCTCTCTCTGTCTCTCTCTCTATCTCTCTCTCTCTCTCTCTGTCTCTCTCTCTCTCTCTCTCTCTCTTTCTCTCTTTCTCTCCTCTATTTTGTCTCTCTGCATCGACGTTCTTTAACAATTCTCTCAATCTACATTTTGTTCTCTCTCCTCAATTGCAACTGTCTTTCCTTTTTTCCTCAGCCTTTCTCATCACTTTCTCCTCTATTTCTTTGTCTTCTCCTCTTCTCTCTTTCCTCTGTCTTTTCCCCTTCTACTTTCTCTGCCCCCTTTCACAAATGTTCCTGTTCCTTACTCTCCTCTCTTTCTCTTCTCTTCACCTCCTCCATGATCTCTGCCTAGTCTCTCTTCTCTTCCTTCTTCTCCTGTTTGCTTTGTTTCTTAGCTTTCTCCTCAATATCTCTGGGCTCCTTCACATTCCTTGTGTCCAATTTAAGCAATATTTGTTCTCCCACCCACTCATTTGGAACAACTGTTGCCTAATAGTCCCGTTTGCATCCTTAAGTCACCCTGTTGCCCCCAGTTAACTTTGCTTGTAGGTTGCTATGCTCTTTGCGTTCATCAAACATGGCCCCTGTTTTCTTATTCGCCAGTTTACTGCCACTAAGTGCATCTTCACTACTATACGCAGGAGTTGCATAAACAGGGTTAGTGTACCCTGCTGCTGCCTTTAGCTCCTTCATGGGGTAAAATCCCTGGCCTCCTGTCGATGGGTTGAAGGTTTGAGGAGGAGTAGTGTGTGCTTTGCCCCAGCATCCTGTTGGCTAAGCATCCACTCCTTCTTCGGTGGGTCCTCTTCCTTGTCTTCAAACATCTTCCATAACTCCAATATTGCTAATATGCTGCTTAATTTTGTTCCCTTATGTACAGCATGTAAATATGTGGTCATGTGTTGCAGCACAGACTTTGAAAGACTGCCTTCCCAGGGCCATGAATTCGCCATTCTGTCCTCTGTATCGCAAGTCGATTCCGTACTATACTTGCATATTTTGTCCTGATACCGCGGAAGGGACTTACACAAGTGTTTAAGGGTGTATCCCCCATGGTGGCACGTCACTCTCTGACTGCTGATACTTACTTGACCACAAATTGGGATTTTTTTGCAGCCTTCAAATATACCAATTTTTCTTTAATTGTTGTCAGCAATTCACCAACTTCCCCAAACCACACTAACTTCAAATCTATTCCACAAGCATCTCGGGCTCACCAACACCACCAAGGGCACACACCACCCGCACTCTACTCTCCACCTCAAAGACCAAGCCACAGCTCTCCAGGTGCTCTTCGAGCCCCACCCAAATGGTACAACAACTATCTCATTTTCTAAAAAGCTTCACCACCAGTTTCCACCAGTTTTGCTCTGCTACAAAACAACGCCTTTTCCATTTTTCTTCACAACGAGCTCTGTGTCCCACTGCGGACTGTCACCTTTGCATCAATGCACTATTAACAACCCTTTCATGTCATCAACTTTGTAAAAAAACTTTAAGTACTTGAATATCTGAGTGTACTAGTATACCCCACAATACACAAAAACACCACAATACAAATACACCACAAATACAGAAATCTTCCTGGTTTTTTTGTTCACAGGGGCCTTAAAAGTGCCCACTCAGGGACATGGACCTTCTTCTACACCACAGCATAAGATAACCTTAAAATCTGTTTTTTCCCTTTTTTTTCTGTAACACGTTACCACCTTCCGCAACCTTAGATAACGCCTAGCAACAGGGAATCATCTTGTCATCCTTAACCTAGCTAATGCTCTGAAACAGGGAATCCCTCATAAATAACAAAAAAAACAAACCACAACATAACAGCCCCCCACCAATATTTGTGATATTGTTGGACTTATACTCACACACTGTGGATCCGCTGAAGCCCTCAGACACCGTCACTCCCACAATCTGCCACTTTGCCTTCCGGTCCAATCGGCGTCCCAAGGGCAGTAGTCAGGAATTTCACCAAGGGGACTCCTGGCGACCATCTCAGTATCCACGCGTGGTCAGTGCTCCGGTCCTCGCAGGTCACAATACATCCCATCGGGCATGCAGCGGGAAAAAACTGTAGTCAACAGGGGTCTTAGCAAGAGGAGCTGGGCCAGGGTAAATCCCCTGTGCTTAAAAAGATGACAAATATGACTGTTTATTGAAAGCTTTCAAACAGGGATCAAGTTATGGACAACGCATAATTCTCCAATACTTTCTCGTCATTCTCAGGCTTGTCATGGGGCCTCATTACAACTGTTCCGGTCTGGAAACAACGTGCCGGTAAGCCTACCAGCACCGTTGTTCCCTGACCAGCAGAGTACAACACTGTGGGTGGGTGCCGCCCTGCCCCCAGGGTCAGACCTGCCGGGCAGAGCGGTACCAGCTCACAGAGTCCTCATGGAGGCACTGGCACCATAGTTAACGGTGCCGGTGCTCACGTGTTCCCATTCCCTTGGGGACACGGCTGACGTTCTGGCCACCGCACTCGGAGGACCCCGGTGGCACCAGGAAGTCAGGCGCTGGGAATTTGTTTTGGGTCCGGCAGCAACCCCCGGTTTTACCAGCAGGGTTCCCGCCGGACCTGAAATGAGGCCCATGGTCTTTTAAAGCAATGTGATGATACAAAATAAATGATACATTGCGAAAAACCTAAGGTAACATGGGATTGGTTAGTGAGGTAGACTACTTATAGCATGAATATGGGATTAGTAACCTTATTGGCTAAACTGTATCTGGTGTGAAGAGGGAGGACCAGAACGTGCCCTCTGTCCCGAAGACCCTTTAGCTGGAAGAAGAATCTGCTGCAAAATGGGCGTCGCTCATACAAACTTGCACCCATTCCCACTGTTCCCACAATGGACAATTATCACGAGAGATACCCTCCCAGCAGAACCCTAGAATCCAGCAGTAGTGTGAATTCTACCCAGAGTTAACAAAGAGACACAAGCGGAGCGGGAGACAGTTACATAGACCGACTCGACTAAATGGCAAGAAACCAAGCCATTTGTCATCGATAGAGAGACCATGATGACTTAGCTATATTAGACATGAACACACATGCCATCCACACATCCTGGACAGACATACATGCTCAACTACATGAAGAACACAGGTGTACAGCTTTATAGTTAGAGGTCAGTTACATATATATACTGTTTGCACATTTATTATTTATTACCATTAGGCCTGCTGCAGCACCGCGGTTACGCGAGAAGTAAGAAGAGTTTGGGTTCATGCTTGCAGAGGCTCATACGCAAATAACCCCATGGTGTGGCAGGAACACGCAAGGGACCTGACAGCCATAACGCACTAACCTATAGACCATTAGAAGACGTGTATAGTAGAAGCCAGACCATGGCTTAGTAAATCTAGCAGGCCACGATCAGCTTAGAGATGGAGCCCCAAGCCTCACAGAATTATGCACAGCAGAACTACTGTGGCAGCAGCAAAGCCACCAACAAGGTCACAATGTTGCAACTGACATTTCTTACTCTACACTTAAGTAACACTGGCTACAGGAGAAGTGAGCTCTCCAACAAAACACAGAATAATTCGGAGTTCCTGGGCTTACAAATACGGTCTCCAAGCACATGACCAAGCCGAGTTGAGGGGCTGGCAAGATTATGGCCTGAGAAGAGCAACCTGTCCCGCCGTTCAGACAATAGCTGCAACAAAGATGTTACAGTCACGTTACAGTACTGCGTTGGGAACCGGAGCACGCTCTTTACGGATATGGGTCACACACCGCCATTATGCTTACACATAGTTGCATCTTGCTGATACATAATTACACAAGGCACTATTCACAGATGTTCCATGACTGGGAACATGGTTAGACCCAGGCTCGGGGGCTCCTGGCTCATCCAATCATGGCCAATGACCCTTGGGGTAGACAGTGGGGGTCACCAAATCATAGGGCTCACTCACTGTAACACCTTTGGAGTAACAACTTTTGGGGAATGGCTAAACATACCACCTGGCACTACACAAGCCAATAACATAGTACATCTATACGTTTCCATATGGGACCTACTACTCAACAGCCTATCCCAAGTTAGGATAGGTTTTTGAGATTGTTCCCGAAGATGACGCCAATTGTGACATCAGATGCTAACAAATCTGGCCTGCGAGCCAGGGTCAGTTGAGAGCTTTGTGGATGTCCTTCCATGTATATGATCCCTGTGGCGTGTTTGTTATAATAAACCGCAGTTTTCCTTGCCTCTTGTGTGAGAAATGTATCCTGCCGCGGTCGGCGAGATGTGCATGCAGTCCGCAGCGGACCCAAAAGAACGTACGTGTGGTCTACATAACAAGCAATGTGTTGAATAGGGGGTTTCATATATGTGGGATGAGGGAGGTATAATGTGTAATCAATGTTGGCATTGAAGTGGTTTTGACATCTGCATGTTGGTAGGGACCTGAGTGGAGGTAGAAGTCCCTTTTTGTGGTTTTTCGAGCGTCACGGTGAAGGTCTCTGATGATGAGCAAAGATTTTGAACTCAGTAGGCTTGGACTGTGATATATGAGATATTCCTATGTGTTGGAACGTTTTAGTCTGGAGCATAGATGACGGATCCCCATAAGGGTTACCCGGAACTATCCTAGATTACAGAAGGTGTTTTGTCAGGTTATGTCTCCCCAGAGAGAGGCGTTTCAACCATCAGGCGATGCGTCGGTTGCAGCAAACACAAAATATAAAAGAGAATATTCCACCCCTGGAGAGGTGGGAAGACAGCTCTGGGGTTATTTTGGATTTGGGTGTATTGCGGGGAGTGGGGACAGCAGGCATTTATCGTGTGGCACAATTGTCTCTTAATTGTCTTGAACATCAGTTTGGTGATGTCATCTTTAGGTTGTTGCATAGGACACTGTGTGGAAAGGCGAGGAGTTGGTTTTGTGAATTGACATTGCAGGACAGGTGAACCAGCGGCAGTGCGTGGAAGGTGCCTGTGCATGATTGAGGTGGTATACTGGACAGTGGCTGGTGAAGGCGGGACTGAGTCCGAAGCCCACCGTGTAAGGCACAGAGCCACAGAGGCTTGTAGTGAAAATCATTCACAGTGTATTGTAACATTTTCCCTCCCTGACAGCGGATATCGAAAGCCTCAACTAGAGGTCAGGTAAACAGGTGTAATGTATTTGTATGGTGGAACGGGAACTATGCATAGTGGGGTGATAACTCCCATCCAGCACCTTTGTAAAACCCTACCCCCGTAAAAAGACAAAATCGTAAAATACAGCATACAGTGGTCTAAAAGCACAGAAGGGAAACTACCGAGACCGTGGCCACCTAACAGCAGTTTCTCCAAAGACGTGCTTCAATCACTTCTGACCCATTTACAGAGTACGTACAAAGGGAAAAAGTTAGCTAAAAGCATGGAAATATTTGAACTGTGGCGTATGTTCCAAGAGGACAGGCCATGGATGATGAGTATAAGAGAGGTGAAGGAGGAGGGATCAGACTCTTTTGCTCCGCCGCCTGTAACGCCGAGTGTAATATCTGATGACGCAGAGGAAGAACAGTGCTTATACCCATTAAGAGAACTAAAAGCAGCAGAGGGCTACTCATATCCCACTTATAAACCACACCCATATGCCCAAACAGAACAATCCTGAGGGTTAAAGCAGGCGGCCGACGGCCCCGGCCTCAACGAGGAGGGGCTGTGGCATGCGAAAACAGAGTTTGCAGGTATTGGACCAGAACAGTGGATAGCTGCACAAAAACTAAAAGGGGCCACAACGGGGGAAGCAGAAGGTGCAACGAAGGCAATAGAGAATATGGAGCTGGGACACGGGTACCGCGCAAAGGCAAATAGGTCAGAGGAGGAGGCAGATGAGCAACCCCAAGAGGATGGAGAAGCAAGACTAGGCAGGGAAGATAAGGCACGAAGGCAAGAGTTGGTGAGTGAACTGGAGATGCAGGAGCAAAGTCGAAGGGAATTTTTGGCACTATTAGAAAAGGAACAAAAGGATACAGTAGGAAGAGAGGTGGAGGAAAAAAGCCAATGGGAGGAGATGGAGAGGAAGTGGAAAGAAATAGAGAAGATGTTAGAGGAAGAAAAAGAGATGGAGATGGCACTGTGGAGGAAGAAAATATTACTGCAGGAATCACGTAAGTACAAGGAGAAGTGACTGAAACAACTGAGAATTGAACAGTGGGCAAGGGACCAAAGTAGGAAAGAAGAGGAAGCATGGGCGTTTGAAAAAAAGGTAAGTAACCGAGTAAAAATATAACTAGCTAGGAAAAGGCAAGAAGAGGACAAACAAAAGGAAGGGAAAAGCACAGTTGAGTACAATGGAGGGCCAGGCGGACACGGCATGGCAAAACTGGATATGCGGGATAGAGGGGGACATATGTAAATTTACGGACATCGATCTTAATGTACCACACAACCCCAGCCTGGTAACATAAAAATGTAACTTCTCAACTAGTTTCTGTAGCAACATGGATGATGAATCTGATGACAGTGAGAACCACAGTGACGAAGAGAGGGAGGGACCTAACAAGCTCTACCTCACAAGGACTGAAGTAGGGAGCTCTTGGGAGTGTAGGACAGATGAACAGAGGGGTACACAGCATAACAGAAATACACAAGATACAGCGGAGGATGGAGCCCTGCCCCCAGGCACCATACAGCAGCAGACTCAGGGACCTCCCCGGGCACAGGAGGGATGGGGCAACAATCACATAATCAGGGGGACATTCCTGTTCCAAAGGGGGATTGGTAGGGCCTCACAACACTCCACAGCAGGCACATGCAATAGAACCTGTACACAAGGGTGCAGAAATAGAAGACAAGAGGGGACCCATTCAGGTAAGACAGTATAGACGAACACCGGAAGAGAGGGCCTCATACTCACAGATGCCGCTATTAGAAAGGGGATGGACGAGACCACAGTACGTGCCCTGGAAACACACAGATAAGGAAAACATCAAATGCAGGCTACCCTCGTTAAGTGCAGGAGCTGGGAAATGGATTTATGTATGAGGGTTCCGGATCTACACACAGCAAATGTAACAAGGGCTAGAGGGAGGAGAAGGGAGATTCCCATGACAGGCAAGGGAGCCCCCGCATTGTGGGGGCTATGGACAATTAGAACAATTTCCCAAGCATGCAGGAGCAGGGGGATCCAGCAAGGATGGGGGGAGCAGGGGTATCAAGGAGGGCAGTATGGCTATTACTTCTCAAACACACAACAACATGGACCGATGCAAAACATGCAGCAGCAGACACAACTAATCCCACAGACACAACATCAACAAGCACCTCCAACAACAGCACCACCACTTCAGATGATGGTGCTGCTAGGAACAACACCAACGCAGCAGTTAGCACAAGTGCATGCCCATTCCCCAGAGCCCATGGACACGGCAGAAACACTATCAATTCAGAAGATAGGAGGGATCACTATAGTAGGAAACAAGCCCTACACAGGGAACGTACTATCCTTATTTCCTCAATAGGACAGCCCATAGACGAACTTGCTGTGTCCCATCCTGTTGGTCACACATAACCCTGCAGAGGAACCTCGCATAAGGGTGACGATAGGTGACAAAGCCTTTTCCTTTCCTGTTGACACTGGGACGACCAGATCATGCGTATGGGAAGGGGCTTTTGCGTTGTCAGGCGAGGTCATGAACACACAAGGATTCTCTGGGGCTCGAGAGGTGGTTCCATTTACTGATAGCATCTCCTTATCTATCGTGGAACACGACCTGTCACCACCCTTACTCTACTCAAAACGTGCACTTGTAAATATATTACGTTAAGACATAATAAGCAGACTCAACATGACCATCTCATTCACAGGCAAAGGCATAGTATGCTCAACGCCACGGATACACATGCTTACAGTGAGACAACTTGTTCAGGCATATTGTGGGAAAACAGTGCAGAGGGGTGAACCAGCAGACCCTGAACTATTCCAAGACGGTATAGACATGGCCTTTGCATGGTTACCAGGGATTGTAGGGAAGGTATGGAGTAGACCAGGTGAGTACCTATTCAGACCAGAAACACCATCAGATGAGGACGAAGGAATAGCAGTGGCTGTAGACATTGAAGCGATTGTGGTACAACAGGATTGGTGCGCAGTGCATGCAGTAGATGACATGGGGAGAGCATGGGTGGCAATAATTGCAGCGGCAGAAGAATGCAGATTGACAGATGAGGAACTCTTTTCAGAAGACAAAGGGGAGACAGAAATGATACTAGAAATGAGTGTGCCATTTTGGTTACATATTACGTACAGGGAAATAGCACAGAGAATGGCAATGGCGCTGGAAGCTCCACCCCCATTTATGGAGAAAGACCTGGCCAAGGTACCCGACGATTTATGGACTACAAGTCCTTATGACGTGGGATACAAAGGAAGTATAGGGGGAGTAAAGATAAAATTGAAACCCGGTGCAATACTACCCAGAGTTAAACAATACATCCTAACAAACGAAGCAGACGAGGGGATATATGAGCTGATTAACGCTCTCATTGAAAGAGGCATTCTTATACCCTCAGAGTCTCCATGCAACACAACAGTGTACCCTGTGCGCAAGGCGGACGGGGGGTCATGGCGTTTTATCCAACATCTCCGCCCACTTAACCACATCGTGGAAGGAGAATATCCTGTGGCAGCAAACCCTGCAACGATCCTGTGCAGAATATGAGCAGAAGCCACATACTCCACTGTTATCTCAAAAACACGTTTTTCTCAAAACAATAGCACCCAGACTCACAAGATTTGACTAGTTTCATGTACCGCAACCGGAAATGGAAACACACCTGACTACAAGGTCACCATCCATTTTTAACAGAGTAATACAAATGGACCTAGCTAATGTCCAAACAGACAGCACAGTACTACAATATGTAGTTGACATACTCATTTCTAGTGATACAGAAAGAGAATGCAGGCAGGACTCAGTACATGTACTCACGGTATTGGCAAATAAGGGGTACAAAGTAGACAAAGCTAAACTTCAATACTGTCAAAAGGAAGTATTATACATTGGACAGATAATATCCAGAGATGGGAGACACATAGCCCCGAAAAGAGCAAGACGATCCAAAACACCCCCAAACAAAAACAGTAAGGGAGCTGCAGTAGTTCCTTGAATTATGCAGCTATTGTCGAGCATGGGTCTTCGACTACAGCTCCTATACATGCCCACTCTTAACGGCACTCAGAGAAGGGCAGAGAGACGCAAAACCACTAGGCTGGATGAGGGAAATGACTGATGCTTTCAAAGAATTGAAAGAAACTATAAGCACAGCACCAGTGTTAGCAACCCCAGATTACATAAAATAATTCTTCCTGGTTTCCCACGCTGATGGCGGTGTTATGAAAGCAGTACTGACCCAAAAGACAAGCATGGGCCATAAGCCAATAGCATATTACAGTGAACAGTTGGACCCAGCAATGAAGGGACATTTTCTGTGCGAACAACATTTGGGTGCTGCAGCATTCGCAGTAGAAAAGGCTTCATCAATAACCCTTGGATGTGCAACAACACTTTACGTGGAGCATTCCCTCTTTGCGATACTGCATAAACCAAAAAGCACACTAACAACCCAAAGAGCAACAGGGTATGAAATCCTATTATCAAGACCAGAATTAAAAATAGTGAGATGTAAAAATGTAAACCCCGCACAATTTCTAGCCAACGTTCAACAACCAGGAGATTGGGCTCATGACTGTACACAAACTATGGAGTTCTTCACTGAGACATACAAGGTAGAGGAGGATGCACTTGAGGGGGGAGAGGTCACTGTACATTTGTATTTGTATTTATTTTATTTATAGAGTGCTCCTTGCCCTGGGGCATCAGGGCGCATGTTTAACAGCAAGCAATGTTACAATGTTACATAGCATTTACAGTGTTTTACAAGGTTACAATATTTACAAGGTTAGATGATTGATTCTTACACATATGATATATACAGATGTTACATTGATGGGTCCTCAACAATTGGCCAGACAGACGGAGTAAGGAGAACCGGTGCAGCAGTAGTAAAACTCAAAGAAGATTGGACAAGTGAAGTAGTATACAGTGTCTGCTTACCCATCCCATTATTCAGCACAAACAGCAGAATTAATGGCATTAATACTGGCATTACAAAAAAGCGTAGGCAAAAGAGTGACAATATATTCAGATAGTGACTAGGTCACCTCCACAGTACATTCTGGGCTTGCGAGATGGCTCAGAAGGGGATTCAGGAGGGCAGCTGGGACACCAGTGCAGCATGCCTTACTCGTAGGGGAATTAATACATGTTATAACATACCCTGAGGAAGTAGCATGAGTGAAATGCCAGGCACACACAAATGGTGAAGACCTAATATCAAGTGGGATGAAGCAGCAGATTACCAAGCAAAACATGTATCATATTTCAGAGAATTGTGGGACTTGAAGGAGGAGAAAAAACAAAGGGGAGGGGTGAGACAGATGTTATTAAAGGATTGATACACTCACTTACCAGAAACACAGATAATGGAGCTACAAGCAACAGCACCAAGAGATGAGAAGGAACTTTGGGTAAAGAGGTGATGCTCAATGTCCCCTACTGATGCCCTATGGCGACAAAACAACATGGGGAAGGTAGTCATGCCACATGCGCTTCTACAAACAGCATTACAACAATTGCACTATCCTGAACACACTGGGAGAGAAGTAATTGCAGCTCACATTGGAGAATCATGGTTCTGCCCTGACCTAAACAGCCATGTAGCAAACTTTATTAACAATTGCTTGACGGGCCAACAATTTATTGCTGGTCATACATTGAGAGTTTGTTTGTTTGTTTGTTTTATTATTTGTAATGTGCGCCAGACCCGAGGGTATCAGGGCGCAGATAGAAACAGGACAATTTTCATCTTGGGTTACAGAACTGTACAGATATATGCAGCAAGATATATATACAAGCAGGATACAGTGAGCATATTCTATACAGGTACAGTCGAGTAGTAAGGAAATCTTCGAAGTTACATACAGGCAGACTGAGGGCTAACAATGAGATATTACAGAGGCACAAAGCTCTATACAATGCCGGGTATTGGAGGTGAATCGGCTAGACACCCCTCGAATTTAGTGATCATTATCTTTAATCCAGTTGATGAGCTTATGTCTAAAGTGTAGATATGTTTGGTCTTCCCTCATGGAGGGGGAAGGGAGTTCCAGAGCTGTGTAGCTTTAACTGGGAAGCTAAACCCTCCCACTTTGGTGAGTTTAAATCTTGGAACCATCAGGCAGTTGGAGTTGGCCGTTCTTGTTGGCGTGTTGGATGATTTTCTGATGAATCTTTCTGTGATAACAGGAATGATACCCAGACCTCTAGGGCCGTTCCTGCATCTCCACATTGACTACGTGGACATGATCCATGTATGTCAAGGGTATTGTTAAATGATTGTAGTGGTCTGTCCCTTTTCTAGGTGGATAGAGGCTGGGCCATGTTCCCATGCCAATGCCCTAAGAGCAGCAACATTTCTAGTAACAGAAGTGTTCCCAAAATGGGCCGTGTGTGAGGTCCTACAATCTGACAATGGACCTCACTTCTTCAATGAATTGTTCCAGCATATTACCACCCTGCTGGGAATAAAACATAAATTTGCTTGCGCGTACCCCCTGCAAGAAAATAGATGCGTGAACGCCTCAATGGTCTCCTGAAAGAATGTATTACAAAAACCCAACAGAGCACAAGAGGAACTGGATTTCTTGCTTAGCTCTTGCCCTATTTGAATTACAAAATAAGCCAGGGCCTGACCATTATTTAATGCCCCACGAGGTGGTGACAGGACACAGAATGCACCTTCCATTAGCTCCATCTCCAAGACACCTGAGAGATTGCCAAAATACTGCAGAAGTGTTGAGATAGGAAATATATGATTACGTAACTTTACTTGTTTCTAGCATTTCTTTCATCTCTCACCGGATACAATGAACAAAGGAGAGCGATGAGGACGCCACACTAGAGGGCACCGGCAACACAGACACGCAGAAAGAAGCCCCTATCCAAGTGGGGGACAAAGTACTGTTGAGGAACTTTGTTCGGCACTGGACCACGCCTTGCTTTACCGGGCCAAATCTTGTAGAAGCAGTGACAGATAGGACGGTGAAGCTACAGGGAAGGTAAGCCTGGAATCACCTCCATGATGTGAAGATTTAAAAACCATCGACCTTACCCCAACGTTCGGCCGCAGAAACCGACAAGAACAACTCTGCACCATCCAATCAGCTACAAGACAACCCAAATGCCCAAGACCGTGATGACCTAAACCCAACTGGGCATGTCATACTTAGATGTTCCCAAGTAACTGGGCCCCCACAGCCGCACTAGTGCAGATTGTCCAATGATGAACACTGCCCTAACTTCAGACATTCAATAAACACCTATATCCCCATAGAACACTCCTATTGTCCTTCCGCTAAACTTCCAACTCTCTCTCTTGTTACATAGAATCCACAAAGAAATAATAGGCTAGAATTATGTTTTAATCTGCCACACTGCATGCACAGTCAGTTTGTGCAACCGACTACGAGTAACTCTGTCTTAACATTTCTCTTTTTTTTGCACATGCAGTGTTCTGCGACTGTTGATTGTCAGTGTATAAGTATTGATAGGTGTAGGTGTTAGGGAATAATTCAGATGTTGCCTCCTATTGAATATCCTGAAGCACTCTCTCATCAATTCATCCATGCTCTAAGAAGATCCACACATTTTAGACCCTGATCACCACAATTTTACTACTACGCATTTCTTGAGTATCTAGTGCAAACATACCCACAACTTGAGCAGGGTGCATCCCCTGTCCTACTCACACTGCGACATCGTTCCATACAGAAAATTTGGGAAGAGATGTTTGCATGGGCAATCAATGACTATTTAGTACGCGGAGCTTGATTTTACTTACAAATACTAACAATAATGCCTTTTTACGCGAATTTCAGGTGGAAAACTTTATCATCTCATCAGCTACAGCTGCAGTGTAAGTATAAGTGACGATGATGACAATAATAAAACCAGCATTGTGTATTGTGTGGTTACTGTTTTCGACTGGACTATTAGCAACTGCTTTCTGGCAGCTCTTTCTTGCTTTGCATGTCTCCGCTCTACCCCATACTAACTCCCCGACTCAAGCTGCATGGACTACGGTGTCAGGTGGTACAGGCGATACTGCTGAGAAGGTAAGGAGAGGTAAGCACAGTGTTGCCCCAGACATGAAAGGGGTAGAAACATACCTTAGAGACACCGCACACATAACCAACAACATTTGGTACAAGCACATGTCCAGAATTGGGATGGACACAACTGATTGGAGCTGTTACGTCTGCTCACTGATCCCCTATGCCATGAGTGCCTTCAGGGCCTTCGTAGCATCAGAAATACCCGAAACAACAGCACAACAGACTGTCTGAAAGTTGCACGGCTTACTCTTAGACAGGCTGAACGTAAATGGCATAGCACGTATGACCCTACCTTGAAAATAAAATATAGGGCCTGCTCTGTGGCCTACTCTGCAGCCATTAAAGCAGCTAAAACACAGTATTTTGCGGAGAGAATTTAATCCTCCTTATGCCAGCCTAAGGCTCCCTTCTCAGCAGTCAAGTCCCTTTCATCATCGGCCAACCTGACCCCTAATATTGCATCTACTCAGGAATTGTGTGATGCCCTTTCTCAACATTTTATCACAAAGATCACGACCATTCATGCTAATATCGCCACTACTATGAAGACTTCCTCTAGATGTGAGAATAACCCACCTCAAATGGTGGTCTGTGATGATCGGATAGGATGGTTTTCCTTTTCTTTGTTTTCAGAAGAGATGGTACTAGCCGCCATCCAAAAGATCAAATTGTGCTCTCCTCCAAATGCTGTCCCACTGACTGTCATGAAAATTATCTCTTCTGATATTCTGACAGAGATCACAACTGCCATACATTATTCCTTCCAGTTAGGATTGGTCCCACAAGAGCTTAAAGCCGCTAGGGATATTCCTCTTCTAAAGAAGCCATATCTTGACCCCTCTGTTCTATCTAATTTTCGTCCGATTTCTCTTCTTCCTTTTCTTTTGAAGCTTTTGGAGTCTCTGGTGTCACCTCTGTTGTCTATTGTCTACACTTCTGGAATCCTCTCACCTTTTGGATCCTGCTCAGTCTGGTTTTAGACTGGGTAGGGACACAGAGTATTCTGGTCTCTGTCCAGGACGATATGGCCAGGCTAGTGGATGCAGGTGAGGTGGGTGCCCTGATTTTGTTAGGCTTATCAGCAGCATTCGACACTGTCAACCACCCCATTCTGCTATCCCGTCCTGCTGGGCAGGTACTGGCCTGGTTCATGCCATTCCTGGCAGATCGTACTCAGACTCTCTCCATGCCCCCCTTTCTTCTGCTTCCTCTCATTTTGGGTGTGTCCTTGTCTATTTAATATTTATATTTGGGCACTTGTGTGTCTCATCCGCTCCTTCGGTGTCAGGTGCTACTCCTATGCCGACGACACTCAGATCCTGATCCGCTTAGATCTTGATCAGGCTTAGATGTTGTTGTGCCTGCGGAGGTGCCTGGCGGCCGTAGGGGAGTGGATGAACCACAATTGGCTTAAACTGAATGGAGACAAGACTGAGGTGTTGGTGGTAGGCTGTCCTTTTGTTGGCATCCCTGTCCATGGACAAACAAGTGGCGGCTGTTTCTCAAGCTGGCAACTTTCAGCTTAAAGTGTTGAGAAAAATGCTTTCCATGATACCTGTTTCCCTTCATCCGCCCATGGTGGCAGCGCTGGTATTATCCTGGCTGGATTACTGCAATTCATTGTATCTAGCACAGCCGAAGGGTCTGATTCAGCGACTGCAACGCTTACAAAACCTAGCAGCCCCGGGTGGCAACAGGCACGCCCTATTGAGCCCACATTTCTCCGGAACTTCAGACTTTCCATTGGCTAACAGTGATCCAACGCATTAGGTTCAAAGCGTTGTGTATCATGCATCGGGCAATACATGCTCAGGGTGCGGAATTTCTTCAATCAAAATGTATTTGTTACCATCCGAACAAGCGGCTGCGTTCTGCAGGCGCTGATTTGCTTGTGTTACCCTCCGTAAAAAACATTCTTGTTTTGAGCTGCTGTGTTCCTCGGACTTGATTGCCTGTCTTACCCTCCAGCGACATGATACCATAGGGTTATTGAGCGCTTTAGAAATGTATGTAACATAACATAACAATGCCTTATGTATCTAGCCATGTTCCAAACTCGAGGAAGATTCCAAGGGAAGACAGCCATCTTAAAATGGATGTCCAAGGCCACCTTCCCATATGAGGACAGTTACATCAAGAAACTTCCCATGATGAATAATTACTGGCAACTAGCTGAAAGTCTGCAGTATATTACAGAAGGACCAGAGAAGGGAGAAACAAAAACCATAACCTTGAACTACCTACCATGCAAATGGAGAGCAAGAGAGATAGGGGGAGAACCAGGATGCTGGGAAAGACCACACATTTTAATATATGGATAAGTATACACAAAAGAAGGCTGGGTGGTCGGAGTAGTAGGAAGTAAAGCGGTAACACTTGCAAAGGCAGCAGTGAATAAAGTACAAGAAGAGAATGACAAGTGACTCAAGGATTGGGACAAAAGTGCAAGATTGGTGATGTGAGTCAACAATGAAGCAGGACCAGTGCCAATAATACCACTGATGATGCCAACACTCTGCTTCCAGAACAATGGTGAAGAAGAGGTGGAAGAAAACATTGGGTGCAAGAGAATAGAAGCAATAGTAGAGATGGGAATAGGACAGTCGTGGATCAGTATTTGGCTTGTGGAGCGAGGGCCAATGACAAATTGTCTCCGAACTGGGGGGGGGGGGTATGCTCTCTGCATAGTTCTGTGGAAGGACCTACAGCTAGATAAATTTCCCAGCATGCAAGACAACAACAGGTGATGAAGATGACTACCCCAACATCCAACAACCGAAAAGAAGCTGAGGACCAATAGAAGCTCATCAAGGTGAAAAGAGAAGGAAACTACGTGTGGGGGTGCTCCAAAATAGCACTAGATGAAGTACCAGCTTTGCACAGACTATTTAGTAGAACCCAAATGTTCTTCGCATCCCTGTTTCCTGGGTTACAAGTGTATGCCAATGCTAAAATGGCTGCAAACCACCCGGTGGGAACTGATGGTTACCATCAATTCAACGGTGAATGGCTTCAATGCAATAAAAGAAGAGCTCCGAGCGATAGGGTTGGTAGCATTCCAGAACAGATATGTCCTAGATCTCCTCACAGCCATGGAAGGAGGAGTTTGCATAAACATTGGAAGTTCCTGCTGCACGCTCATTCGTGCCAATGATGAACATAACGGGACACTATCAGACGCGTTGGCCCACATGCATGCAAAGATGGAAGCAGAAGCAAAGGGGACAGGAAAAGACACAAGCTGGTTTTCATATCTCTGGTCATGGGTGCTTTTCTGGCTGGCAGATAGCCTAAAAGTACTGGCTGGAGGACTAATTTTGGGAACAGCATCTCTGCTCAGAATAAAACTGTCCATTGCAAGATGTCAGAAGACAGCAGAAGAAGTAGTAGGAATGCAACTGCTGATGGAACTAGACAGAGGAGCGCAGATGGATGACATCATCATCAAAGAAAGAGAGAGGCTGAGACCACAAAAATCAGCATCTGACATGTTTCCACCTGGAATGAAGGTTGAAAACCCCTGCAACCCAAAGAATTATGTGGGAATATGGGTACTGTAAGCCTGAAGGAGGCTGCAACTATATGTACTGGTCATTTCAAAGATCATGTGAACTACTATGGACACCTAGCAGGAATAACGAAAGTATGGCACCTGATCAACAGTGAAAGAAATAATGGTGATGTGGTCGACAAGTCGACCAGAGGGGGGACCGAAGAGGGAGAACCAGAACGTGCCCTCCGTCCCAGAAGACCCTTTTTGCCGAAGAAGAATCTGCGGCAACATGGTCTTCGCTGATACGAACTTGCACCCATTCCCACTGTTCCCAAGGTGGACAATTATCAAGAGAGATACCCTCCCAGCAGACCTTACAATCCAGCAGTAGTGTGAATTCTACCCAGAGTAAACAAAGAGACACAAGACAGAGCTGGAGATAGTTACATGGACAAACTCGACTAAATGCCAAGAAACCAAGCCACTAGTCGTTAGAGACACCATGATTACTTAGCTACGTTAGACATGAAGCACATGTGCCATCCGCACACCCCGGACAGACATACATACTCAACTACACGAAGAAAACAGGTATAAAGCTTTATAGTTAGAGGACAGTCACATAAACATACTGTTTGCACGTTTATTATTTTGACATTAGACCTGCTGCAGCACCGCAGTAACTCAAGAAGCAAGAAGAGTTTGTGTACATGCTTGCAGATGCTCATACGCAAATAACCCCATGGTGTGGCAGGAGCACTCAAGGGACCTGACAGCCATAACGCACTAACCTATAAACCATTAGAAGACGTGTACAGTGGAAGCCAGACCATGGCTTAGTAAATCTAGCAGGGCGCGATCGGCTTAGAGACGGAGCCCCAAGCCACACAGAATTATGCACAGCAGAACTACTGTGGCGGCAGAGAAGCCAACACCAAGGTCACGATGTTGCAACTGACATTCCTCACTCTAAACTTAAGTAACACCGGTTACAGGAGAAGTGAACTCTGCATCAAAACACAGAATATTTCGCAGTTCCTGGACTTACAAATACAGTCTCCAAGCATGTGACCAAGCCGAGTTGAGTTGCTGCCAAGATTAGGGCCTGAGAAGAGCAACCTATCCCGATGACCAGACAATAGCTGCAACAAAGTTGTTACAGTCACGTTACAGCATTGCATTGGGAGTGCTCATTGCGGCTAGGATTCATACAACGCCATGATGCTGGCACATAGTTGTACCTTACTGATACATAATTACACAAGGCACTATTCACTGGTGTGCCACGGCTGTGAACAGAGTTAGTCCAAGGCTCGGGGATCCTGGCTCATCCAATCATGGCCAAGGACCCTCGGATGGACAGTGGGGGTCACCAACCAATCACGAGGATCACTCACTGTAACAACTTTGGAGTAACAACTTTTGGGAAATGGCTAAACATGCCACCTGACACTACACAGGCCAATAACATAGCACCTCTATACATTTCCATATGGGACCTACTAATCAACATCCTATCCTGAGTTAGGATAGGTTTTTGAGAAGGTTCCTGAAGATGACGCCAATTGTCACATCAGATGCTAACAAAACTTGCCTGCGAGCCATGGTCCGTCAAGAGCTTTGTGGATGTCCTTCCATGTATGTGATCCCTGTGGCATGTTTGTTATAATAAACCACAGTATTCCTTGCCTCTTGTGTGGACCTGGCGTTCTTGATTAGGACTAAGGGAAGGAGTTAGGCCTTCCACGGACTCGCTCCAGTGGGCCCCCAAAGGGGCTCGGCCAGACCCGAGGGTCCATCCCTAACAGGTGGCTCCTCATGCGACCACTGAAATGTTGCAACTACAGGCATGTCAGGTTAGTGCACTACGATTGCACCTTGCAACGAAATTTGAGCTAGCGTGGAAGGTAGGTACGGCTTGGTCAGCAAGGGTCTTCTCAGCCTTGGCACTTTGGAAAGTTAGCAGCCCATGAGCAACTATTCAAGATGGTGGGAACAGCCCCAGAGGTGCAGCTTGTACCCAACTAATTACAATTTATTTATTATTTATTTATTTATTCAGATTTGTAGAGCGCACGTCAGCCCGTGGGCATCGTGGCGCTTGTTACAGACAATATCTTAGTTACATAGGATACAGTAATTACATACAATACAGAATTTACAGTAGACATGCATACATTAGCAATGCAGTATATTTACATGGATTCCTGAGAGTTTCCCAATTATTTTGCAAGGAATGAGGTTTTCAGTTTCCTGCGAAAAATGGGGAGTGCGTTTTCCGCTCTAATGTCTGCAGGGAGAGCGTTCCAGGTCTTGGCTGCAATGTAGGGGAAACTTAGACCTCCGGCTTTGGCTTTTTTGATGCGTGGGATGCAGATTAGGTTGGAGTATTGCGTCCTGGTGGGACGGGAGGAGGAAGGTTTGAGGATGGTTTCTGATAGATAGGATGGGGCGGAGAGAGAGAGGCATTTGTGAGTGAGGGTGAGGATTTTGAGAGTGATCCGTTCTTTGACCGGGAGCCATTGGGCTGAGTGCCTGGCCTGGGTGATGTGCTCTCTTCTTGGGATACTAAGAGCGGCCCGGAGAGCATTGTTCTGCGTGACTTGTAGTCTGTTTATGTTTTTGGCTGATGTGCCTGCTAGGAGTGCATTGCAGTAGTCCAATTTGGCTCCAATGGTTGCCCTTGCTATAGAGAGGTAGTTGGGTTTAGAGAGGTAGGACTTGATGGCGTTTATGAGTTTGGTGGTGTGTGCGGATGCGGAAGTGATTGCGCTGACTTGTCTAGTCATAGATAGTGAAGAGTCAAGGTATACTCCCAGTGTCTTTACGGCTGTGGATACGGGGATGATGGAGTTGTCAATGGAGAAGTTGGCGTACAGTTTGTCAAGTTTGTCTAGGGTGTTCTGTTGACCTAATATCATGATTTCAGTCTTGTCACCATTGAGGCAGAGGCCATTAACTGCCATCCATGCCTTGATGACGGAGTAGATTGTGTGGAGTGCCTTGGCGTCTTTGTTGTATGATCCTGAAAGGGGTAGAAGTACTTGTGTGTCGTCCGCGTAGTTTGTGTATGTGATGCCGTATGAGTCAAGTTTGTCAAAGAGGGGCTTGGTGAACAAGTTATAGAGTGTGGGTGCAGTGCAAGATCCTTGAGGGACCCCGCAGTGGATTGTCGTGGGAGTGGCGTTGGCGATGTCCGAGAAGACTTTCATGGCTCTTCCCTCTAGGAAGGAAGTGATCCCCAGAGGGCTGCTTCTTTGGAGAAGTTGGCTGAGTGTGTGAGGTGTGAAGTGAGAGTCTTGTGATCAACCAGATCAAAAGCGGCTGAGAGATCTAAAAGGAGCAGAAGAGCAGGCTTGCCTTTGTCCATGATTTGGGTGATCTGATTCTTCAGATCTACCAGGGCTGTTTCTGTGCCATGTCCTTTCCGGAAGCCTGATTGCCTAGTCCCGAGGATGGAGTGGGTTTCCAGAAAGTGTTGGATTTGGCAGTGTGCAGCTTTGTCCAGTAATTTAAGCAGAAATGGCACCATGGTTATTGGTCTGTAGTTGTTTGGTTGTAAGGGGTCGAGAGTAGGTTTTTTTAAGAGAGGCCGGACCCAGGCCTCTTTGAGGTTAGCTGGGATGATGCCTGTTTTAAAAGACGTGTTGATGAATGCCGTGAAGAGCGGCGCAAAGCAGTCTGCGCAGTCTTTGACGAGAATCTCCGGTCCCCTAGCCCTTGAGACAAAACATTGAGCTTTCAACCTGATATTACTTTTGTATAATCTTGCATTCAGTTGGATTGGAACAACGGTCTCGGTCTGGCTCATATGAATAGGCTTTGTCTTCCAGGTTCAAGTCACGTGTTTAGGAACCACAAACCTAATTTTCCTGCTTGCATTTATGAGGATTTTTGTCTTTACACATGCAGGTGTCCTATCTCTTCTGCTAATGTGAAACTTTCTCTCCCTCTGTGTCCTTGACAAGGCTGTGAACAATAGCTGCACCATAGGGTGGTCTGCACCCCTCTGCGAAATCAGTGTGCCAGGCCTCTCTCTGTATTCTCAAGTCCTTTCATTGCCTTTCATCAATTCAATATGGCTGTGGCTTCCATCTTTATTTACATTTATATTTATTTTTATTTGTGTTAGTTGCGTTCAGCGTCAGCAAGCAGTTCATATGTATTCTTACGCAACTTGTGGTTACTGCATAGACAGCAAAGGTGTGTCCATCCTCTATCTAAGTGGGTCATAAGCATGTTCTTAGTGTCTAAGAACAATTTAATCTAAGTGTCTGTGTAGCTTCATGCAGGAATGCATACGTGCGTCACGTCTAATGCATCTACGTCATAGTCTTAGTTGTGATGTCATCAGCCTTCTGCCTGGTCGCAATGAGTCCACTTGCTCCATCGACTGCAAATGTATCTCTTGAACAACGTCATCAGGATAGGGTCTAAATGGCTGTCTGAGTGAGTAACGTTTCTCACATCTCTGATACATCGGTGATGGGGGAGAGGGGGGCCAGGAACGATGTACAACTTTCATTTCTGTGATGACGAGATGAGAGTGGAACCGGTGCAACGAGGGCAACATTCACGTCTCTCTCTTCAATTTAATATGCCTACCTGCCATGGTCCTCTTGAAAATTACGAAGTTCACCTCAATGTGCCATCATTATGCCCAATGTCGGAATGCCGATGTGTGTAGTTGTGGCAATAGCTTTATTCTCAAGGTGGAAGAAAAGGCAATAATCCCACACAAAATATAGCAAGGAATGTGTTTGAATCAGACCTTGAAGAATGCTGGGAGAAGACAAATGTTTGTGATGAATGGTAAAGCAATTGTGGGAAGGAAACACGCGTGTCCACTGGGCAGCAGGAGCTTCCCGTCCAGAAGTGCAGCTGTGAAGCACTGAAGTCTGGTTCTGAAGTGTTATATAGCAAGCACTAGAATCAGAGTGCGCTGTCTCCTTGGAATGACCTAAAAAAACAATGCAGATACCATTTCCCCTCACTCTATCTGCCGATTTTGACATAGCCAGCTACTCATCACTAATCAAAAGGCTCGAGGAAGCAGGAATGGGCAATGCAATATTGCGATGGATGACCTTATCCCTTACAGATAGAACAGAAACCACCTGGCTATCCCCTTATAGGTCAAAAACATGCAACATTGCGTGCAGACAGGGCTCAAGTTGAGGGTATGCATACGTGCGCGGGTGGACAGCATCCCCCACTTTTTCCAGAGGGCAGATGCTGTCTCCCAGGGTATTTTACAGGCTGTGTGTAAAACAAGACATTTCGGGCCTCATTACGAGGGTTGGCGGTAACCCGCCAGTGCTATCGGCGTGTTGCCGCTGACCTCGAAACACTGAATCCGCCACCTGACTTACTGGTGCCACCGGGACATTACAAGTCCTGGCAGAGTGGGAAGTGAGGCGGGGGATTCAGTAAGTCCCCATTCCTGTGGAGTCCCATAGGACTCCACGAGAATAGGGACTCAGAAGCACCAGCACCGCTGCTACCAGTGCCGATGCTTCAGGGAAAAGTCTGCCAGCAGGGGCCATTGCGCCCGGCAGGTCGACCCTTCCAGGTCCAATGGCCCCTACAGGCAGACTCACAGTATGGCGGCCCGGAAACAAGGGTGTCGGTGAGCTTACCAACACCCTTGTTTCCGGACTGCCTCACTTGGAATGAGGCCCTTTGTCTTTTTTGAAATTGCAACCCAGGGTCTTTTACCACAGTCACCTGATTCACAGGTCAGGCACTTCCCCACTGCACCATATAAACTGGTGAAAAATGATGAACAGCTAAAGATGAAATGTCACATTTCAGGACTCCACTCTCCAGGGAAAACATTGGCATTGTTTATTGGGGTTTTTGACATTTTCAAACCCTATTAAAAGAAAATACCCTCTCTTCGTTGTTTGTGTATGTTTATTTTATGAAAGGCAAATGCCCATTTGTCCTGTGCAGTTTGTATGCTTATGTATGGTTATGAAAAGCCAATTGAATGACATTTGCACATTTCACCTTGATATATGAATTTCTGGTGACGTCATGTCCCATCCGTATGCTAATGAGCCCCCTCATTTTTTTTTAGAATTTGCCCCATGCCTGCGGAGTACCCCAAGGATCAACTCTATCACCCCTGCTTTTCACCATATATGACCACACTTATGAGTCTCAATGAGAGGCATGTCCTCTCAACTATGCTGCCACTGCACAAATCATCGTCAGATTCACACGCAAAAACGACTTTGCCTCAAACATCACAGGATGTCTCAAACAAGTGAAATCATGGATGACCGGAAACAACCTGAAACTCAACAGACACAAAACAGAAATTGTGAAAAAGCATCCCCTTGTACAACAATCCCATGGCCTAGAGAGATGGATGCATGCACAGAAATATCCAAAATAGACAAGAACCCGGGAAACCTGATGGAGAGTGAATTAAACGTGGTACCACATATCAACGCCCTGGTCAAAAAGTGTTATGTATCACCCCTGATCCATCAGACGCAAAAAGTCTTCCACACCTTGCCACACTTGGCCCCCACAGTCATATTGAACATGAGACCCGTAATTGCCTGCATATCCAGGAACGTTTACTAAAGAACCTGGAAAGAATTCAGAACACAGCGGCAAGTCTGCTACTAAAACTCGACCAGAGAGTCCACATCCCACCAGCACTGCAAACTCTCCACTGGGTACCCGTTAAGAAAATACATTTGAAAGCGCTTTGCATCACCCAGCACCTTCTTCAGAGCGCAGGAGCAGAAGTAATAAAAGGGAAAACAACACCTTACCACCCAATGAGACTAGTAAGATCGAGCATCAATGAACTCCTATCAACGCTTGGAAGCAAGACGACGCCGAGCAACACAGTTCGATCCCCGGTCTGCGCTTAGAAACCTCTGGGTATTAAGCAAGTTATAAATAAACAATACAAAAAAAACGCTACAATACATCAGAAAGAGTTATGGAGGCTTTGCTTGATCGAATATAACAGGCAGACTTTGCAACTCACACCCAAAAGAAATGTACACACATCTGGAACACCTTACCTTCAATAAATCACTAAAGAACTGGTTATTTACTTAAGTATTGCAGCTCATCGGGACATATTTCGTCAGTTGCACCAGCAAAATAAACATTACACCATTTACAATTGAATTACTGAATAATGTTTACTCCTGGATGGCAGCCAAAGACATGGGCCTTGGGGCTCCACATCGCATGGTATGGCTCCTTATGCCAGCTCACCCAACAAGAACACTGCCAAAGAACTGTTCCCGGACCACACCTCGCATTGTGTGTTTCTCGGCCTGGATTCGCCTTGAGACGTGTTTCTCCTCATTGCAGCGCGGCCACAAAGACCAAAGCAAATGTGTCTTAGCCACTGGGCTGCTCCCCTGCGAGATCTATCGTGATATTTGCCGTATAATTGCTCCTACATGATAGGCTATTTATAACGCGCTTCATACCCAGAGGGTCCTAAGCGCTGAGCCAGGGATCGAAACTGTGTTACGCCGCGTCGTCTTGCTTCCTGAGCTACCCTCCTGAGACCTAGGGGCTCATTGTGATATTTCCACTGTGATGTTTGTTCTTCTACAGGGTTCATTGTGATGTTCGCTGTCATAGGTCTTAATGGAGGAGGTTCACTATCATGTTTGTGCTTAGGGGGTGCATTGTGCTATTTTGACTGGGTCCACAGTGATATGGTGTATCTGTGCCTAAAAGGGGTTCATTGGGCCATTTTGTAGCGTTTGAACTATGATAGTCTGTGTGATGTTTTCAGCAACTGTTGGCATCTCAAATGTCTGTACCGCTACCTCTTACTAAGCCCCTCAACAAACCCCTGGATGTCACATTGACATCCAACTCTCCTTCAAAACGCACATAGCAAGTAAAGACAACTCAGACCGCTTAGTACCATTTCTCTCTTTTGCAGACAAGCAAGCCCTTCCTTCCGGACGATAAACACTGAACCGCACACAGCACAGGCCCCCCCTCATGTTTTCTCCCCTGGACAGTGGGAAGGCCCCGGCCTACCTGGGAAATGTCTTCCGCGCTCTGGCCCACATCATCAAAGGCCTCAGCAGTTTTCACCACATCAGTCCTACACTCATCCAACTTCATAGAATGCCTCTCCAAGCACGCATTGCATTCGCAGGGCCATCTAGAAAGGCGTCACTTTGTATGTGCAGCGGTTGGTGCTTGCATGCTGAGCTAGAGAAAGGCATAGGGGGGCCAGGGCATACCAAAGCTTTTGTTATGTACTCTTACCACTCTTCCACCCACCCTCTCTCTCTCTCTCTCTCTCTCTCTCTCTCACGCACGCACGCACGCACGCACACACACACCTGTTAGCACTAAATAAACACAGGGACTGAGTTGACTCTGGTGACTGGTCCTTTAGGGTAACTAGTCTCCAGCGTTGCCGCAGATGCAGTCAAAGCAAAGCCCAGTTATATTAATTTAAATTAAGTGTACTGAACACAAACAAGTATTTTCAAGTAAACAGGGGTTTCAGGCCACACAACCAGTTCAAGTCTGCACAGTTCTCTTAAATCCAGTAATCGTAACATAAACCTGACCATACCTATACAAAATATAAATATATGCACACCTAAACATCCCTAAGGAAGCGCAAGAACATATACAAATACATAAAGTGTACACTTGAGAATAAAAGGGAACAACGTTCTTCACATGCTTGTTTGCTCTAGTGTGGTGTTGGTAGCCTGGCCAGGCCTGCTTTCTGACCCAGATGTGCTTGTGTTGACTTATGGAGGTATATCTGTTGCTGGTGGCCGTACCCTGCCCCTGTATGTCGGCTGCCAATACAGGAAGTGACGGTAGAGACACCAGGATTGCTGATGCAGATATCAGGCCATGATTGGCTGATTTCCCGAAAGGCCTCTGCACCCTGAGCCTCTTTGTGTGGTATTTCCACATTTTCTCATAGGGAAAGGGTTGGGCTTGCTGTTAATGTTTAATTTGGGGCCACTTTGAACATTATTTCCAGGGCCTCTTTTGGGTCCCAGTCCACCCCTGCTGATGGGGACAGGCAGGAAGTCTTTGCACCCTGGGCAGCGGATGCCAGGAGCAGCCACGGTTATGGGGCACAGCAGGGTGCAGAGTCCTCGAACCATAGGAAGACTTTCCAGCGGTGGCGACCCGCCCAGCGAAGCAGAAAACCCCGGGCCACATATGCTGAATGGTGACCTGTGTGATGGGGAGCCATGGGAGGTGGCAGTGAGCACAATAGAAAGCCTCAGGCTGCTGGGATGACAAAATGGTCTACATGACGAAAGGTGAGGGACAACGCCACCTCACAATGCGGCACAGGGAGTGCCATGGTGAGGGAGACCCTTTTGGCAGTGCTCAACCATACATTTTGCCAGTACAGTGAGGGCCTGCAGAGGGAGTGCAGGTTACAATTGGAGCTTAGCAGCCCACAGCAACTCTTCCTAAAAGGAGGGTCACACCAGCAACTGTCTCAGTGGCCGGGGCTCCGAGTACGGGGGTGCTGTGTGTGGCATCCCTGTATGCCCGTAGCTAGGTGGCAGTGCATGGATTAGAGACATCTCCCATCTCACTCCTTTGTAAATTCATTTTGGGGGGCTCATGAAGAGCACCACCATTTCATTGGCTAGTGGCCAGAGGGATTTGTCTGTGTGCCATTTCCATGCATTTTGCAATGCCTGCAATTTCGATGGCATTGATGAACTGCTCATTGACTGCTTTAGGGGCTCGGGATTTCACTGTGCGGAGAAGGCATCGTACAGCAACGGAATGACCATCCTGGCCCCTGTGGATGGCATCTGCAGCGCGATTGGGAATCGGGAGTACTCGTCCATTAGCACAAGCAGATATTGTCCTGATTTCAGGTCATCTTCAAATCTTCCGACCCAGCTTTCCCACTTGGGTCCCAATGATCGTTGATCTGACATGAAAGGGGGCGACTTCCTATAGGCAGCAGCCCCTCTGCTTTCTTTGCCTGACATTTTGCTCTTTTTAAAACTTGTTCTGGTAAATAAATATGTTTTATTTTTGTTCATCAAATTATTGTTTGGACCAGTTTTTTAGGGATTGGATTATTCATTTGTTTGACATCATGTCGCCATCTTGTTTGCTTGAATGTTTACAGTTTGGCCAAAAGAGGTTCAGAGCCACTGAATTATATATTATTAAATATCCATCTCCTAAATTTAGAGACAATTATATGCGCTTTCGCCTTAATCTTTGGCATACCAAAGATATATTAGTCAGACGGAAATTATTAGACATCAATGAGAATGTTTGCCGATTTTGTAAAGACTGTACCTCTATTGAAACACTGAAGCATGTCATCGCCTTTTGTCCAGCATTGTCTACTATGCGCTGTAAATACTTCTTGCATTGTTTTAAAGAGCAGACCATTACTGACCCTGAGCAACTTTGGCTAAAAATTTTTGGTGCAAGACGAATGGCAATTAGACTAGCAACAACTGGCTTCTTAAATGAACTGTTCTAAAAAGTAATGGACTAGATAGTTATTGGTGCACAATTGTTCCTTTTATTATTGCCTGTGATGAATTTTTCGAAATTTTGTAAAAAAGTGTAATCCGAATGTATTTTTAAAAATGTATTATGTGTTTATTGAAAGGTTGTTTTAATACAGCCATACAATTAAAAAAAAAAGAATGTTTACGTTTTATATATTTGCTTAATTGATTTCTTAATCTGTTGTTCTTTCATTGCAAGTCCCTCCTATGGTAGCCGCCGTATGTGGTCCTTTCTCTTTCTTTTTTTGCTATAGGTGCCCCACCCCAAATGGCTGCCATTATGGGGTCTCATGTGGTGTTAGTTGTCCTCTTGGTGCACCCCTCCTAAAATGGCTGCCACGAGGTATATATGAGAAGTGTGCCTCTTCGCTCAGAACATTTTTTTGAGCGCTACCTGCGCCCCATCACAACAAAGACCCTGTGAAACCAGCCCTACTGTGACAAGACCACTCAGACCATGAAGAATCCAAACCCACGACTACATACTCAACCCGAGAAGATGGAGTAATGAGGCTCAAGCCTCGGGTTACATGTGATTTTAATGACTCACCAAACAACAAATTAATTTTTAACGAACAAAAAATATATTTAACAAAAATAAAACATTTTTTTATTTATTTGGGGGGTTACTCCCCAAACCCCCCTTTTTGATTAATACTTTCCCCAACCCCCAAAACTACTATTCCTCTTCCCAACTACATATATATAGTTTTTTTTTAATTGGATTTTTAGGTGTTTTTGGTCCATTAAAAATGTCATTAGTTATTTTTTATTTGTTAAAATCGCTGCATACCCCAGCCTCGGTATCCAACAATCACTGCTGATGGATAAAATCTATCATCAAGAAGAAGACAGACAGGTGTCGCTCAAACCTTCCCATCTCTCTACTGTCCCCTTGGTGCTGCTGACGCTTCTCTAGTGCCGCTGCCTTGCCATTATGTAGTGGCCTTGCTGGACTTTGCTCAACTGGTACTCCCTCTCTCACTTGCTTCCCCTTCCTCATTGGACTTCTTACAGGCAGAGGATGAAGGTGGCGGTTTTCCATCCGTGAAGGGTGTAGCACTTCTTCGTCCACCTTCGTCATCAACTGTCACATCGAGGCATCTCTCGATGCAGATGGCAGGTAATGATAATAAGGGGCATTGCCTGCATTGTAAGTTATTCTTTATTATCCCTGCTTATATGGAGCTGTTCATTCTCCTCTGCCGCTTTCCCACATCACTTCCTGTCTGGTCTTGGCCACAGGAAGTGGGATATGGATGCCATCCCAATCCCACACAGCTTAATTTTTAGAGTAGTAGCAAAATGTCAACTACAAGATGGTGGGCATTCATGAACACACTGAAATTGTAATGCGATTGAGGCGCGTGGATCACCTATATGCCTTGCCACAGTGAACTATAAGAATAACTATAAGGGATGTATACTATTTGACCTTTTCACAATTGACCGCTGGAGAATTGACCTTCTGCACAATTGATCGTGAAATGAAGGTCAATGAGGACATATATGGGGGGAAACCCCCCAGCAACCCCTACTCTATCCAAAAAAACCTACAACCCGCTACCCTATCATATTATATTATTTATTAGCCCAAACCCACCCCACACATATATACAAAAAGTAAAATAAAGGTATCGGTCAATTGTGCAGAAGGTCAATTAGGACCACTATTATTAGGTCAATTAGGACAAAAGGTCAATTTGGGTAATACCACTATAAGCGCTGCAAGCTCACCTTTTCTCCCACAAATCTAGTACTGCGCTGTAGTGGCATCTGTGCCTCTTGTACCGCAGCACCCATATACCGGATGTACTGCATGTTCCCCATCACATGAATGCACACCTTTGCCCTGACCTCTGTGAAGCCTCCTCGCACTCTTCCTCTCCCCAGTCTGGCCTCACAAGGAATTCCTAATTGAGAAGTCCCTTGGTCAAGATAATGCACATACAATATGAAGCCGTGAAGCCAGGAACATCTGGACATGCGCACACTGTCCTTTCATCGCCATCGCCTAGCATATATAGGAGCTGCAACAACATTTATTGGGGGAGTTCCTCTGGTTTGGGGACTGACATTTGAATCCATTGAAGAGGCTGGTTCCAAGTATTTGAAAGTTCAGTATGTGCCATTCAGCCCGGGCAATGGCTTAAATAAGCTGGGGTTTGCATGTCACACACTCCATTTCAATGCTAAGTTGGACTAGAGTGTCACCTCTCCACTCTGCGAGCATACAACATCCCCTACATACAGCACCCGATTGCTCACCAGCTAGGCTCATGCTTTAGAAATCCTGCATACATGACATCATATGATTGATTATTTATAACGCGCTTAACCTGCGTTGCTCCATGTCGTCTTGCTTCCAAGGCGAGCACGTTGCCCCTGAGTAATCCTCCTGAGACATGCTGTAGAAAAGTTACAATATGTCCTTATGGAGTGTTGATGACAAGTTGTTTCTTTGTACCATATAAATGATACTCTGTAACCATCCGGGCATTGCCTGTTTTCGAATTTCATTTAATGCACTTCACTGTATGACTTGCAGTCTCACTTCTGCCATCATTGGAGCAGTACTGTTTCCTGACCGCAGGCACTGTCTGGGTGTGAAGCAGGTTATACATGACTCGTGGGCAGCCTGTGTGTTCAGTGTGCATCTTCACAGCTTTCAAGCATTCCCCTGCCTTAAGGGTGAAGTGGAGTTTCTCACTCAGTCTTGGGGAGTTTCCTTGCTTTCTGGAACTTGTAGTTTTGCTTTTTGTATTCTATGTGCTAGCCTTCAAGTCCCACAATGCAAAGATAAAAACCAGGTTTTACTGACCTCTGTTCTGACACCTGACACATGTACAGTAGTAATACTGGAATATCTTTCTTTCATAGAACAGCCCATCAATATATTATCATGACTGATTCTGCCAGCTTCTAGTTTGTGTGCGTGTTGTTTGATCACCCAGCGCCACGCGCTACCCTTTCACCCCCACCCGCTCATGTGGCAGTTGGACTTGTTTCATGAAGCACCTGGTCATTTATTGTCAGCATTGTTTGGCAAAGGTGCTCTGTATGTGGAAGGTTGCCCTTCTGCCAAGTCTGTGCGTGCTTGAAGATGGGCAAGGCCAGTCGGCTTCAGCGGATGGTAGCAGTTTGTCAGCACTGCAGCACTGTGTCAACAGCTTCAGAGAGATCAGGTTTAACCAGAGCCCAAACAACCACATCGAGAAATGGCTGTAAAGTGTGACAGTTGGGAAACATCCCTCAGCAATCTCCAGGCTAGAACTTCTTGATGGCTCTGGACTTGCACAGTTTCCCAAGCCAACAAAAGAAAAAGGGAACCAACAACAAACACACTGCGGCGGCCATCGTGAGAAGTCTTTTTCCATTCAGTTGAATAAATTGCTTGTGTGAAAGGATGAGGAATCCCACTGCTTAGTGCTGCTGAATTATGTGTGTTGTTCATGGGGTCAATCAGTGTAGGCAGATAAACTATGCCATTTACTTGGCACTGCCCAAAGCATACCCTATCTGTCCTTTATTGGAGCCATCTTTATATTTGTTTTGAGGACAGAAGAAAAGTAAAGTGATGAAAATCAAGATCAATGGGTTTACACAGAAGCGGCATAAACGAATGATAAGCAAAGCCTAACCGATCAAACAGTTACTTATAGATCACATTAAATATTACAACTCTTGGATGGGTCACTAGGTGTTCTCTTTGGAGAATCTTGGGTTCCGAGCACCTGTACAGGCCGTGGAATGGTTCCTATAGCCCACAGGGTCTTCAGAAAAGTACACCCTATTGCTCCCGGCAGCTTGCTGCGTACTTGCAGTCAATTAACCACCCAGGCAGATGTATTTATTTAATTTATTAACAAATAACATTGCTTCATCTGAACAATAATGTAACAAAAGGGACAGCCCAGGCAGGAGGAACTCAAGGCTGAAAAATGGAGTGTAACAAATGGGGATAGCCGCCAATAACCAATTGATCATACTTCTGATTTTGTATGATTTTTTTTTTTTAAACGGAAAAACCGTACTGGCGTAGAGAAATCACCATGTGGACCCCTCCTATAGTCTGAGGTAGAATTGGGAGGGCGAGGTTACAAGAGAACATGAAGGAAACTATAACACCTGGAACCAGGGAATCATCTGAACAGTAAAGCATATCCATAATAGCATATAATACAGCATCTGGATATGCCAAAGTACACCATACATATTTAAATGACTAGTTCCAGGCTTACACATTACAAAAAAGGAGAAAAGAAACTCAGACCGCGGAACCCAATAAAAAGCTATAAAAGTTACATTCATAAAGTTCTTCTTAACATGCCAAGAAGAATCTAAAAACAATGCTTTATATATAACGTCCTGAGAGATGGCCAAAGAAGTGAATCGATCAAGTGTACTATCTTAGGCTTTCCAATGAACGGCAGATGCAGCTTTTCATTTAATTATGGATTATTTTGTAAAGATGCTGCAGAACTGCATTGGCTTCCGAGCTTCTAGCACATTCCCGCCCTGTTATCTCTCCTGCCCTAACATAGGAGGATAACAATCAGGATAGATCGGGATCTATATTCTGAAGTATTGGCCTAGTGGCTTGTTGAATGTGGCGCTGTATTTTTACTAATTCTCTGTAAATCTGACAATATAATATGGTGTACTCATGATGTACTGTCTTTTACACTTATGCATTGTACTGCTTTTATTTTCTTTTAATGTTTCTCATAACTGTAATATCATGTGCTTTTGGTGGATGACAAATTGTTGAATAAAAACCATATGATGATATTGATATAATTATGGTCTCGCTGCCATAATAATACAAAGTATTTCTTTCCACTGTTTGGTACTCCTTGGGCAGCAATCAGAAGTAGAAGGGTGCCATTTTGCCATCACACTAGAAAGGGTCAGAGGATTTAGCATAAACCTTACATACAGGGCTCTCTTGCAGTGATTCAAAATCCACCCCCAACAAGGCACACACCCCAAGCCGCTTTGAAGAAAATGTGGGATTAAGTCCACAAAAAAGGGCTAGACAAAAGGTGACTCAAAGCATACTCATCGAAAGCAGTCTTAGGGGGTCATTCCGAGTTTGGAGGCAGCCATGGTGCTATTAGCACCATGGCTGCCTCCAAACCCGGGTCCGGGTCCGGTGTCTCTGAATGGGGACTTACCGGGTCATTCCAACCTTGGAGGACCCGGTAAATCCCCATTCAGAAAACCATTCCCCATTCCCATTGAGCCCCCATAGGGCTCAATGGGAATGGGGAAGGAGCTAATAATTAGCTACATGGTCCCTTAATGGGTCCCGCTAAGGATGGCTGGTCAGACCAGCCTTTCATGGTGGGACTCGCTTAGGGACCTCGGAATGTGGTGGTAGGGGGTTAAAGGCACCAGCATCCTTACCGGTGCTGTTAACCCCCTACCGCCAGGGTCGGAATGACCCCCTTAATCTCAAGAGTCGGCCTATCAGATAACACCAATTCTTCACTTCACAGATGCGAGAAGCCTAAATGAGATCGTATGGATTTAACATATATGAGCCATTTCCACTGGGAAACTTCACTCTGGGTTCAGAGGTCCAAAAGAGCCCATATTATAGAATAATAATCCATCCATTGATTTTAATCAACGCCGTAACAAGCTAGGCTTTAATGGAGCATCATGCCAAATCAAGCAGAGACCCAGTTCCAAACAGGTGGGATATACGTGGTTTTCTGTAGCCTCAGCATTACCATGATCTTTATGTTATTTTGCCTTGCTCAATTCTCTTGCTCCTTTGTAATGCATCAATCTTTTTGGATGACTCCTCCAAGTTTACTCTGATTTTGATATGCTGCAATTCGGATCCTACAAACCACTCTTCATGCCCTTTCACCAGTCGTATCAGGTCTTGGACATGTTCGTCAATAGCAGTCACTGAAGTGTGGTGTTCCATCAGACACTGTTTTCTCACAAAGTGGTTAAGCTTGTACATCCTCTGGGTTTTAAGTAGGATGTAGAGGTAGGAGTGTCGACCGTCATCTCCACTGGTCCTTTGGTGGGTTATCCTCAATTCTGAGCCAGGCTGACCAGCTCCCAAAGGCCTCCTGATAACCAATCTTCACCGGGTGAATTGATAATAATGCAGCACCTGGTATCGGCTGGTCAGAGTCAAGCCCAACGAGAGTGTAGTGGCACTGGTGCTCATCGCTTCAGAAGACCTACCATCCACCCCATGGTGCACTCCTTCTGGTTAGAGTCCCAGCCATTTGCATTGGTCATTTCTAATATGCAGTGAAGTGGAGTGCAGTACTTCTTTCAACGCTGGAATTGTGACTTGTGTCAATCTTTGCATCCTGCAGAATATTCATGCCCAAGACAGCACCAGGAGGGTTGCCTTGAGTTACAAAAGTAACTGCACGTAGAAGAAAAGAGGAGCTCTGCCCTAGAAAAAGTGTGCATGGCAACTGGCACTTAGATGATGTCTGCATGAGCTCTTGAATGTGATGTAAACCCCACCTACAGATAGAAAAGGAGTCTCCTCGAAGTTGTCCACTCGGGGTGGAGGGGCTGCAAGGCAGAGAGGGCTGAGTAACTCAGCTAACCATGGTCTTTGACTATCAAATTGAATGAGATAATTGCCCCGGTTCAGCTATTTCACTGCCCCTGGAGGCACTATGGGCCTCGTCACGAGCATGGCGGTAGCCGTGCCTGTATGGCAGGCACGGCTACCGCCATGCTCGCATCTGGCACTGCCTCCCACGATTGGGCAATAACCACCCCATTACGAGATGAGTGGGCCGGTAATTGGCCATTCGCGGGAGGTGGTAATGCCGGGCTTGGGCAATTACCATGGAGCATGGATGCACCGGCACCGTTAATAACGGTGCCGGTGGCATTACGAGTTCTGCTCACGGGCTGTCAGGAACCCACGAGCAGAACTCATAATGCGGCGGCCCGGTATGAACGGTGCCTGTACCTTACCTGCACCGTTCATACCGCGGCCGCCAGCCTCATAATGAGGCCCAATATCTCCCTTCTCCTTCACCTGACTAACATTCCTCCCATGACGCTGGCTCCCCAACAAGTATTTTTTTTTATTGTATTCGATTTAATTAAACCTTTACAAATACAAAAGTCAAAAGTAAGTACATCGATAAAACCAATAAAAAATTCATTCAAATTAGTCACCATCTGATAATTAAAAAGAAGAAAGATACAATTGAAACATTTAAAGGATACTTAATACAAAAAGATGGTTGCATAATCTAAAAAAAAGAAAATAAGATACACATTACACATTCCATAAGCATCAAACCATTATTTGTCACTTCTTGCGCCTGCTCAATAGCGAACACTCCCCCCCTTGTTAAAAAAGGGGGATTAATGCATTATTCCTATCGGCTCCGCGCATTACCTGTCTCATTCACCAGATGATGCGGCCAGGATAAATAATTCACCTGTACCTGGCTGAATGGCTCCTTCAGCTTGCCGTCCACAGAGGTCAGAAATCCCCTCTGCAGATCATTTTACAAGCACGTCGGGCAAACTGCTGATTCAAGTAGGCACAGGCATATTCCTGCTAAGTGCTGTACATAGGATTTGATTTGGTGTTTTGCAAGGAAGCACCTCTACCTGCTACCTGGGCTGACGTGGAAGAGTCGCTGTCATGGGATCGGAGAGAAAGGGGCTTTCCTCCCTCATCGTTACCTCCAGCTGTCTGGGATCCAGCGACTACAGAGCTTGTCTGACTTCTTCCATCCAGGGAAGGAAATGGGCCGGAACAAGACGGAGTGGAGTTCTGGCAAAGGTTGTCTTGCCAGAGCACCGCCGGAGCACCCGCTCCCGAGACCCATGTATTAGCCCAGAAAACTCCCAAATCTGTTCACAGCAGAGCTCTCAGCCTCAGCAGCCAGATTTTTGGGAGACTCAGCAAACGAGAATGAATTCTGAAACAGCCAAAGCCTCACACCCTGTTCAGGAGCTGTCCAAATTGGCATTTATGGATCTAGGACATTTACTCGCAGCAATTTGCCCAAAGCCAGTTTCCTTTGTTTCCACATTTTATTGCAAAAAATGCAGGGGGAGACCACCCTCTGGAGCTCCCCCACCCACTCATCTTTCTAAATACCAAAACCCAACCCCCATCTCTAATTTGCAGTAAAATGTGGTACCTATTTTTGAGCAAATGGGCTTCAGGCATACTGCCCTTCAAGGAAACAGCCTAATGCCGGTATATATGTCTTGTAATTCATCAACATTTTGTTAGGGTGCGTATTGTGACCACTGAAAAGTCCAACTCCCATTACTTGCTCAAAAGGGTTTCTTGCTGAATCACTATCACAGACATGTTTCAAATTTAAAATTGTGGGCATTCCTGTGTTCACAAAATGCTCTTGGCTTTCATGCAAATCGCCAGGCTTGGTTTCCATGACAAGATACTGTGCTGAGTGACCTGGTCTGGGGCTCTGGCCCCCTCTTACTCCCCAAGAGGAGCAGGTTTCAAGAGTACATTTGTTCTATTTCCATCCGAGCTCCCATTCACAATGTGCTGCATCAATACGACGCACACAATAGATGTAGATGTCTATACACTGCATCTGTTGCATTTCTGGTGCAGTGGCGTGGCTGTGCCTTCGCAATTTTAGAGTGGTTGTCTCCAGTCCAAAGAAAACTGCAGCAATAGCTGCAAAATCTATTTGGGTAGAAATTATTGGAACCTGTTATGTGCAGTGGTCAAATGTGCAGTACAGCGCTGTGTGGCTATTACACATCTAACTCGGCCACACTGCGGCTCATTTTGTATGGCCCAGAAATAACACAGAGGGGACATCGATTGACATTCTTTTATAAAGCGGTTAATTATTTCACATGTTTTATCCCGTTTCTGAACTACAGTTCCCTTTAATTTTGTAGTTCTTGAACTGCTTATTTGTAGAACCTGTCTGTGCCTATATTTAAGAGTCCCCCATGTCGGTTTCGCTTTTTTAAACTTGCCCTTTGTCATTGATGCTAATCTCTGTGTATCTGTACTTTTATCTCGTTTTAAAAAAAGACATTTTAGATAATTTATAGGCTTTGTAGGAAACGTTAACTTGATAGTCTGTTTGAGCTACTAAAATCAGTACACAACTGTGCTGCGAGGATTAGTGTTTGTTTTATCCCGTTCCTGAACTACATTTCCCTTTAGTTTTGTAGTTCGTTTAACTAATTATTTGCAGAACAGGCGCATGAGCGCCGGCGCCTGGGGCACCAGCCGGTCTGTGCCATCCGTGCTGTTCCAGCTTTCCGTTTCCAGTCCACCTGTATTATTGCTGGAATGCAAACACTCGTTCCAATTGTATTTCTAGCCAGAAATACATTAAGTGTGAGCCAGGTATCTGGCGATATACTGCAGCACTATTTGACCTGTGCAGCTGAAGGTTATTTTTCTGTTACTACTATTGTACCAATGCAAACTGTTTCTGCTACTCTGCCCTTGGATTGTGTCCCTGTTTGCAGTCCTTATGATGACATTAAACCTGCTGATTCGGAAACTTTGCAAACTTTGTTTCCCCTCGCCCGTGTTAACGCTGGGGCTACTAATATTGCTTGTGAAGACCATGTGCGCACTAACATTCACATTTCCTCCCGTATTAAGGTGGGGCTCCGTAGTGAGACACGCTGAGGAGGGCTCTAACCTATTACTTACCAAGCACTTAGATGTTTCATGCCTCACAGAAACATGGCTCTCTGATGTGACTAACCATGCTGCTGCCACTGCCCTTCCCAACGGCTACCAGATCTTTTGGATTGATCGACCATCTGGTCGGAGCGCTGACACAGCAGTCATCATCAGAGATACGTTTATTTCACGTACTTGATGATTACCAATATACCCTTATTAAAATTGCTATGGATTCCAACACCACTATCTTCTTTCTCACCATCTATTGCCCACCTTCACATACGCCACTGTTTGAAGAACAGCTGATTATGATTCTGGGTAATTTTATTAAATCCTCCTCATATGTAGTTGTTCTTGGCGATTTCAATTACTGGGCGCAGAGTGCAGATGATCCTGAAACAACCAATCTGATTCTCTCGTTGGAGGCTTATGGCCTGCACCAATATAAAGAGCCCTACTCATAGAGAAGGATACATTTTGGACTGGGTCCCCTCCCATCGTTTATCTTTCAATAACTTTGAAGTCCTAACATGCCCTTGGTCAGATCACTATCTCATCTCTTTCTGGGTGGACCTTCCGGCTAAAGTTACCAGGTTGAACTCCAATCCTTGTGTTGGACACAACTGTACGATTACGCCTACGACTTTCTATGAACTTGCCCAACCTATGTTAGCGAACCTGCCACTTTCAGTTTTTACAAACACTTTGGATGGCCAATACAAAGCCATTATTTAATCTTTTATTGATACTCTCACCCCCTCTTCTGTTGAACCCGTAAAAACTGAAACACTGGGTAAAAATTGGTTCTCAGATGAAATACTTGGCCTTAGAACATTAAAAAGGAAAAAAGAGCAGGCTTGGCAGAAAAAATTCTCTGAGGACAATCTTGTCTCATACCATAAAGCGGCTTCTGACCATAAAACTGCCATCCTGGCAGAAAAACATAATTTCTACAATGGCCAAATCAATAAAGCCAGGTCCTCTCAAAGAGAACTTTTCATTATCCTTAAGGAATTTGAGGGGAAGGCCAATTCCTTGCCTGCCGTCACCAAGAGTGACCAGTGGTGCATCCATATTCAGCAGGGATTCAATGCTAAACTCATTCATCATTGCAACACAATTGTTTCACTACAAGCCAAGCTAGCTTCTCCTACCAGTAATACATCTGATAAGGTTCTCGACCTGTGTCCCTCTGACACTACCATTCCTATTTTTAATTTTAAAGAAGTATCTGAAGCTGAGCTGCCTGGCATTGTTCAGCACTAAATAACAACAGAGCTTATGTCAACAAGGAAAAAAAGAGAGGGTTTATGTCAACAAGGAAAAAAAGAGAGACAACTACCTTCCCTAACCGTAACGTAACAGTTATCATAACACAACCTACACGGTTCTTTGGGAGTAACAAGTGCAAACAGGTCACACAAATGACAGACAAGACAAGTTTGCATGGGGGACACAATGGCCTGTCTAACTCTCAAGAAGAACACCCTAGTAGGGGTGCCTGTACCTAGATGGCGAATGATGCACTGCCTACCTAAAAGAGGAGAGATCAAGGAGATAGTGTCCCTAGTTCTCATCAATTGTGTGGGCAGGACACACAACAGATTTTTTAATTGAAACAGAAGAGCAACAATGTCCAGCGTAAAACCACCATATGTAATTTCAATGACGAGTCATGTGATTAAATCTTGCGAAGAAGCAGCTGTAGAGCTGAGCATGTGGTAGGTAGTGCCATGGGAATTTACATACTACATTTATTCACCCTTAGGCTACCACTTAACCAAATGTGGGTGGTTTTTACGTGGAACCAAATTTTTGTCCGATTCTAACACCGCGGCCCTTGCTGTTGCTTTGGTCAACTCTAAACTTGACTACAGAAACAGCCTATTGGCAGGCACCTCACAGTCTAAGCTGGCCTGCTTACAGGTGGTGCAAAATAATGCTGTTCAAGCATTGTGTGTCCTGTCGAGAAGGAATCACGTCTTCGAAGCACGTAACTCTCTGCATTGGCTTCCTGTTAAGCACTGCATTACTTACAAGTGCTATCTCTCACCTTTAACTGAAGTCAAGGATCAAACATTCTCACACTTCCCACTCACTTCGGTCCAGTAATCTCAACAAACTTGAGCAGCCATGTTCCAGGCTTATTCGCTTTGGAGACTCCAGTTCTAACTTCGTTGCTCCACGCCTCTGGAACTCTCTTTCGCACTCTCTCTTCGCTTTGCTCAGAGATTCTTCCTTTAAGAAATCTCTCAAAACATTTCTTTGTAGCTCTGATGATTAAACTTTCTTAGTGATTCCGGCATCCTCTCTTGGCCTTTCTGTGGCTCCTCTTCTATTTTCTTTCTTCTTACTTGCTGCGCACTGAGGACTTTGGGCGAGTTGCGCCTTATAAGAGTTGATTAACATTAATATTAACATGACACATGTCTGTCTGTGGTCCTCTCACTGCATTTCTTTTTGTAAACGGGTGTAGTTAATGCACAGAATTCCAAGTAGTTCTGGGTTTCTATTTGTGTCTACGCCTGCTCACAAAGACAATCACTAAAGCCATGCGTCATTTACGTGCATTAACGTGAATACCTGTGAGAAATCGGAGTCCAGAGGGATTCCAGCATCTTGGTCCCCATGAACGTTCAGGGCTGGTGAGATGCATGAGATGCAAGCGAAGAGCAGAGCTGATGCAGGAGGCTGAAGTGGATTCCACCCCAACTCTGTGCTGCAATTCGTCATATAATACAGCAAACCATGCTTGTGAGCAACTGTCCAACAGCAAGTCTATTTTGTCAGCACCCCTGCCTAAAACTGAGCAATGCGTGCAACAAGTCATGCTTCGCTGTTTGGCTTGGGTACGATTTCAAGAAACCATTCATTTATGCCCATATCTTTTCAAGGGGGGTAGTATGACTTTTCATTCCTCCAGTATCCTGATCAAATTAGCCATTCCGAGTTCACCAATGGTGCAGCACCTGCAGGATCTGAATGATGGTCTATGCCTACCCACCATACCCAAAGTGCTGGGGACAGGCTCGGACTGGCCCATAGCCGAACCAAAAACATAAAATGCTGGCGTGGGCCAGTTTTTTGGGTCAAAGTGGGCCAGTTATTTGGCAAATGTGTGCCAGTTTGATGAGTTACTTCACTATGCGGCTAGTAGTTTGGGCCAGTGTTGCTGAATGAATATTCTTTAAAATGCACAATTTGCATTACATTTTATCAAAAAACTCCCTCTTGGGTACTATTCAAACAATGTGACAGAAGGAAAGAATAGTCATTTGCAACTGTGGGCCACTTTTTCATTGGTGCCCGAGACAATTGTATAGCCTAGTCCGATCCTGGCTGGGGGGACTTTATTTCCTGATAATCAGCATTAGCACTAGACTGAGCTCTAATAGGCTCCTCTAACCACATGACACTCCTCACTGGGACAGTAAGGGCTATATTGGGGGCTAACAACTATTAAAGTGACAAGGCTGGCAACCATTCTCAGTGAGTTTGTGGTGAACTACAGTGTTACATGTACATGTAATGTTCTTTCGTGCTGTTGGGGGTAGGCCTTCATGCACACACAATGTAAAATCAGATGCAATACAACTGCAATCTTATCGATAACGGAATGGATTCATCACCATAAATAACCCCTGTGTAAATGCATGTTTGTGTGCAATCGAACTTGTTTAAATAGTGACTGCTATATATATATATTTGTAACCACCAATTCGGAACTGAAAGTATTTATGAATGAAAAAATCATGTCCTCATTTTCAGGGGTTGACACCTAGTCTTGAAGGGACCCATATAAGAAATAACTCAGCAAGGAGAAAAAAAAAGAATGCGAATGAATTTACCCACTTCAAACCTCGCAGCACCTTATACAAGAGGGTACAGAATGTTGTGCTCTCTCCCTCTCTCTCTCGCAATCACTCATCTTCTCCCCTTTCGCTCATGCATGACGAGGTCTCCACAGTGGGGGAGCCTTTAAGCCACTCCACTTTTCTGGCACTCAGATGTCCCACACACCACAGACGAGGGCCCCTGCAATCAGATTCCCTTTGTTTTGTCTGAACACATTTTAAAGGGCTTATATTCAAATAGGTGCCCTGTCAGCCCTGCCACAGAGACTGCTAGAGTGCACATCCTTGGTCATCTAGACGCAAGCTCTCACTGAGTTCCATCTTGAAAGGGTGTGTACGCAATTTTTTTAATTTGCAATAAAATATGAGGCATATAATTCTGCTCCGGATAGGGGCGGGGGCTGCAAATAAGCCACGCTTTCATAAATACTGAATACTGAAATTATAGTGCAAACATGGTCATGGCTGGGAGTCCGAGCTCCTCGCAGATCAGGTAGGCCGGGGAAATCCTGAGCCCTAAAAAAAAAAGAGTCAGAGAAAATGGCAAAGGCCTGTTTTATTCAACAATTGTAAAACAGGGGACCTGAACTCACTAAAAGTGAATACCACAAATACCAAGATAATGATTTTCTGCACGCCCGCAAGAAGCCTGAAGAAGGTCAAGTGGAAGATGGATGGCCAAACAATTGAAGCGGTGAAAACATAATACCTGGGCCTCGTTGTTGATAATAAATTGCAAGGCACAGTTCATCTTGACCAAGTTCACAATAAAACAGTGAATTTAACTTGCATTAACAATTAATTTGCCAAGAGAGGAGGAGGTTATTCGATTGACACACTACTCAAAATCTATCAGGCAAAAGTGTCGTCCGTTATTCCCTATGGAGCTGAAACTTGGGCCATACAAAATCTGGAAATGGTCTGCAAACTGGAGCGTATCTTGCTGAAGAGACTACTCAGACTACCTAAATGAGCTTCAGTTGATATGATCTACCTGTAGTTTAACGTGCTACCTATAGCTGAAAACACACAGCTCAGTAGCATGACCACTGCATGGAAATTGGTCGATGCACCAGTCCAGACTTTAATGCACTTATTGCATACAGTAATGATGACGTGTGCCACGACTGTGCCTCGGAGCCATCTTGCAAATATGAAGACACTCCTGAATCACTGGACATCGCAAGGTGCCTCTTCTTCCACAATGACGCTGGCTACCTACAAGCTACATCTTAAGACCTCAATGAAGGATAGTGCATATGAGCACTCTATAGCAAAACTTACTAATACAAATCAGGTCCTGGAATTTCTTCAATATATTCAGGATTATGTCAAAATAACATTTAACATTGTAAAAACCACAGAAATTGTGGGCACTTGGGAGGGTGTTCCAAGACAAAATAGGGAATGTCGTCTGTGTGGAGGAGCATTTATACAAACACTGAAACACCTACTGTTTGAGTGGGAGGCTCTGGAGTTACTAAGAGCCTTGACAAAAGCAGCTATGAATATCCAAAGTGTGCACACATCCAGTGAAGGGTAGAATCTGTATTTGAGTGGAACAAGTGAATCATGTATCATCTATTTTAGCTGATTAAGGAGGAAGATCAATAAGATATTGGACAGTTGAAGCTAAAAACAAACACATTTCCTATACGCAGAAACAGTCATTTAGTTGACTAGTTTTTAGCTTGAATGCTGGTGACTATAGAATTTCTTTTTCTTTCTTCGATATTTTGTTTTTAGTTATTGCTTCTTTTTTTCTCTTTTATAATTTCAAATGTTTTTTTTTAAACTTTAGTTTGTATTGGCATTTTGTAATAAAACAGACAAGGAACATTGGAAAAACCCCTGTCTGGCTGCATCCCCTAGGGCACCTTGGTGACACCCCCGGGAACATCTTTGACAGTTTTGCTGGGTCTCTGTGCCACCCCTGCAGAATTTTAAAGTTATGTTCCATGTCCGAGGTGAATAAGTTCCCATGAAACGCTATTTTGAAAATTCTGGCCCAGGCGTCCTCTGAGATCTCTTCGCCTGCCAGGTCGTTCCAGAACGTGAGGAAGCTCCTCCTACCCTGAAGGTCGTAAGTATTTAGGATTTTATACATACTGGGAACTGCACCCTTTCTGGAGGTCGCCAAGTCAAGGAGCTTCTCGAAAGGGGTCAGTTGTCTCCTCAGGTTTGGACCCCATGACCGATGGCAGAGGATGCCCTTGAGGCGGAGGTATTCGAAAATGGAAAGCGATCCACCCCCCAGAGCCTCCCTCAGGTCTTCATAGGATAGGAATTCACCCTCCCTGAACATCTGACCTTCTCATTCCAGTCCCATAACCAACCATTGCTGGGAATGCCGGAACCCCCTGCCGCACAGTTTGAGGGGGTGGCCCCATAGGGAGGACATCGGGGACGGCCATGAGGTTAGGTGTGTTGTCCAGGGGCCCTCCTTCCAGATGTCCCAGAGAACTCCCAGGGTCGGGTGGGTCCTCACATGCTTCGGGATTGACTTGCGCGGGGCCCACAAGAGATCACGGACCTTTAAAGGGTGGACATCCATATCCTCTAAATATGACCAGCACGTTCCCAGGCCCTCTTTCATATGTTCTAGGAGGATGCGCAATTGGGTGGCATAGAAATATAGATGAAAGTCTGGCAGCCCAAATCCCCCCTCCTCCCTTGGTAGAGTCAGGGTGGTCCGCCCGGTTCTCAGGGTCTTCCCCTGCCACACAAAGTCCCGGACCCCGTTTTGTAGGTCCTTGAAAGTCTGAGCGGGGACACTGGTTGGGAGCACTGTGAAGAGGTACAGAAGCCGTGGTAATATGTTCATCTTTACTGCCGTCATCCGGCCTTACCACGAGAGAATCATCTCCTCAAGTCAGATGTGATCTCTGCCATTATGGGGTCATAGTTGGTGGGTCCTAGTTTTGATAAGTCCCTAGTTAGAAGTACACCCAGGTATCTTATGACGTCAGTCCACACTGCAATCCTGTGAAACCTGCTCAGGGGGTCTAATACCGGGTCCACTGGTCTCATTGGGAGCAGGACAGATTTAGCCGTGTTCATTTTCAGCCCCGAGAAGCGCCCGAAAATGTCCACCAGGGCCAGGAGGGGGGATCGAGGAGGCAGGGTCCACCAAATATGCCAAGATGTCATCCGCAAACAGGGAAAGCTTAAATTCCACCTCCCCCCTTCTAATTCCCTTGATGTCTTGGTGAGATCTAATAGCTATGGCTAGTGCCTCCATCGTAAGGACATAAATTAGGAGGGACAGTGGACAGCCCTGTCTTGTCCCCCGGGAGAGGGGAAACGATTCAGACAGCGACCCGTTCACCTGAACCCTTGTCGTGGGGGCTCTCTAGAGGGCGGCCACCCATCTCATAATGTGTGTCCCGAAGCCCATTCTCTGGAGAAGGAGTTCCATGTATCTCCACTCGACCCTGTCGAAGGCCTTCTCCGAGTCTAGCGAGAGGACACACGCATTAAGCTCTGATGTTTGGGCAAAGTGGAAGAGGTCTAATGTTTTACGAATATTATCCAACCCTTGTCTGCCCCTGATGAAGCCTACCTGATCCCCATGGACTAGCTTCGGCATAATCCCCTCCATCCACCTCCCCACCACCCTGGCCAAAATATTGACATCAATGTTTAACAATGATATGGGCCGATAGGAGGCACACTCTGCTGGATCCTTTCCTTCCTTGGGTAAAACAGTTATTATGGCCCCCATCATGGAGTCGGGGAGGGAGTCCCCCTCCAGCACGGTGTTGAAGACTCTCACTAGGTAAGGGATCAGGGAGGAACGAACTCTCTTGTAGAAGTAAACTGAAAAGGTGTCTTCCCCCGAGGAGGTTCTCACCTTCATTCCACTGATCACCTTATCCACCTTCTCCTCCGTGACCGGGCCCTCCAACCCCTCTGACATCTCTCTCGACAGAGACGGGATTTGTATGGAGTTCAGGAAGTCCTCTATCTGGGAATCGCCCCCGTTATATTCAGATGAGTATAGTGACTCGTAATATTGGCGAAAGGCCTCTCCTATGTGGGGAGAGTCGCAGCCAAGGGTCCCCCGGCCGTCCCTTACCTCCTTCACCCTTCTGCTTCTCTGGACCTCTCTCAACTTCCAGGCCAAGATACTATCCGCTTTGTCCCCCTTGTCATAGTATTTTTGTTTGACCATTTGGAGGCTCATCTCTGTTTTGTGTAGGAGTAGCTCTTTTAGCTGGAGCCTGCAGTCCTCCAGCGCAGCCACCCGGTCACGCCCTAAGGCCTGTACCGGTGAGCCCCCCGTTTGGAGACAGGCTATTTTCTCCCGCAGGGTTTTTTCCTGGGCCTCCCTCTCCCTTTTCTTCTGGGCTCCCATTTTCATAAGTACTCCTCTTAGGGTTGCCTTGAAGGCGTCCCAAAGCATGTGCGTGCCCACCTCCCCGTTATCGTTGAGTTCAAAGAATTCCGTTATAGCGTCGGGGACAGCTTCGGCGTGGGCCTCGTTTCTCAGTAGGGCGTCATTACATTTCCAGCAACCCTTGCGTTCCCTACACCAGCCCACCGTAAGGCGACTCGGACCAAGTCATGGTCTGACCAAGGGACCGGGTCTATCTGTAGCCTGTGACATCATCGTTTCCCCTCCCCCCCATAGTTGTGCCCCTTCAATTGCCCCCAAGTCATGGTCTGACCAAGGGACCGGGTTTATCTGTAGCCTGCAACATCATCGTTTCCCCTCCCCCCCATAGTTGTGCCCCTTCAATTGCCCCCATTGTACTTGCTGTTCATGGGGAAACTGTCCTCGGTGCATCCTTCATGTCTTCCCTTTCCGCTCCACTGCAGACCCGGGAGCCCTGGTCATCAACCCTCCGAGTCGATATGCTCCTCCTCCATTGCAAACGGCGGGGTGTTCAATTTTCTGAATTTCCTCGAACTGGTTTTCCTCCTCCTGGCGCCCGACTGACCGGGACTACCCCTACCGAGTGCTTCTGGGCCTACTGGGCCTCTCTGGGGGGGTAGGCTTCACCACATAATTCTGGATGGCTCCTTTTATGTCCTCCTCTGTAACCAGAATTGTTCGTTGGCCCAAGTATTCGAAGGCCAGGGAGAAGGGATATCCCCATCTGTAGCGCACTCCCTTCTCCTTCAGTAGTTGTGTTAAGGGGTGGCACATTGTGCGTTTGGCTAAGGTATAGGCGGAGAGGTCCTGAAAAATGGTGATCTGGGCGTTGTTGTAAGTAATCACCCCTGCCTTCCTCGCTTCTTCCAGGACTTTAGTTTTTTCGGTATAGTAGTGAAACCAAGCCAGTACCGATCTGGGGCTCCCTGCCCTTCCCCCTGCCCTGTGCACCCGGTCGAACGTAGGTTCAGTAGTCATTTCCTCTGCAAACAGTAGAGTAATAATGTCCTTCACGACTCGGGTCAAATCTCTCTCCGTCTCGCCCTCTGTTTCCGGGACCCCAAAAAATCTAAGGTTGTTCCTCCTTTCCCTATTTTCATAGTCATCCATCTGCCTGGCTCTTTCCTCATCCCTCTTCTCCAAGGCCGCTAGCCGCATGCCGAGCTGCACCTCCTGGGAAGCCGAGGAAGACTGGTTAGTTTCCACTTGTAGGAGTCTGTCCTCGACTTTGTCCACCCTTTGATCCATCTTTCGAACTTCTGGGCGATGTCAGATCACATTTCCCTGATCTCCTGGAGGATGGAGGCAAAGCCCCTCTCCATCGTCAACGCGGACTGAGTCGAGGCCTCTCGGTGAGCCATGTACCCGGTTCGAGTAGGGCCACTGGTGTTGCTCTCCGTCTCCCTGTAGCGGAAAGCCTGCAGAGTCTCTTGCCAGCTCATATAGTCGTACAGTGCAACCACTACGGGGTCTGCCGCAGGCTGGGTGACCCACAGGGGGGCACCACCCTGCCCTTTAGCAACCTGGATGGGGCGTCTCGGGGGGGCATATGAAAGGTATGCGCTCCTCTGTGGGCGGGGGGCAACCTTCAGGCGGGCACTCGCCCCACCAACTCCGGATGGGGGCCTCTCACCTGGGTCTCGCCTCGGTGCTGATGATGTTTCTCCGGGTGAGTGAGTCGCTGTTGTCGTTCCACTACCTCTGTCCAAAGCCTTTCGTTGCCAGGTGAGCACACGCCCTGGGGCCGAGCCCAGGGGCCTCCACCTGCTGGAGCTGGATGTGGATGTGCGCTGTCCCTTCGCTTGTCTTCAGGACGGGAGCGGCCACTGAGGCCCTGGAGCCCTCATGGAAGAGGGGGGAGCACGCTTCCCCTCCAACTACCGGATTGCCGAGGTCCGTTGGTGTTGTGGGGGCCCTACGCGGGGCAGGGACCGCAGCCGCAGGGGGGAGGCGCTGCTGCTTCAACCCGTCCGTGGTGTGGTGCGTTGCGGGGGGCCCTCATTCCCGATGTCGCCTGTCCTCTTGTGCTGCCACCGGAGGGTGTCAGGCCCCGATGCCTCGGCTGCCCGGTTTCCAGCGGCGGGTGGGTGAGAGAGGGCCGGCCCTGTCGCCTGGACTTCCTCACCTCCGTCACTGCTCGTAAACCGGCTTCCCGGGGTCCTTCGCTCTTTTGCGCGGATGCGTCACGGGGGGGCACTGGCACGATCCCGTCGGGTGAATCCCTCTTGTGGGTCCCGGGGGGCTCACTCCACTGAAAAGGCCCAGCCTCGGCGGGAACCCAGCGATCAGGCAGCCGTTACCTGTTTTCCCCCCCCCTGGTGGCCTCCCTCAAATGTTTTTTTACTGTCTTTTGTGAAAGCTTTCTTTACTCAAAACTATACCACAGTAAAGAAATAAGAAAGAAATAAAACAGGGGAAGCAGTTAAGCACACAAGTCTCAAAGATCTCTAATTTCATAATGCAAAACAACGGTTTAAAAGGCTTCACAACGTTATCTGGGTTAGTAAAACGTACGGGAAGGTGGGATTGGGTTAGTGGTATCATATAAGTATATAATCGATATGTGTGGACATTCTTATTGGTTTTACTCTATCTGATGGCTACACCTGGGACCACCTCTAAATTGATAATGGTGAATACATGTCATATGTATACTACTTGTATACTACATGATTGGTTAGTGCAACTGTTTCAAAACAATACCATTTGAGAGTGAGGATTGGTTGGCATTGACTTCGCCAACATTGATTCCTTGGCAGATCATCAGCACATGAGCAACAATTTATGGCAAGAGGATCGCCATCCAGGAGCCGTTTTTCCCCAATTATAACCCACCATCTCTGATTTCCTAGGCAATGAGCCAGGGCTTCTGCTTTGAACTGGGTTCTACTTTGTATCTTTTATTCTAGGCATTTGGAGGGAGTGAAGGTCTTGGTTTCTCTATGTCAGAGTTAATGAATAGCCCTTGTTCCCCAACTCTGGGTCACGTGTGAGGAGACCACGTTTTGAATGATTATGTTCGGCTTTAATTGGGATTTTAACCTATTTTACTCTGGGTACTGTTGCCTTCTCTGTCCACTGGAGACTTGTTTGAGCTACTTCTCTGTCAGTATTAGTGTTAATGAATGAGCACCTGGTCATTGGAAGTTGTCTGTTTCTTTATTTAATCTTAGAGAAATATGTCTCGCGCTTGGGAACTCTTTAACTCATGTGCTCCTTGCCGCCAGTCCAAACCACCATTTTATTGAATAACCTTGGTGTGCTGTGCAGCTACTGTCCAATTTGTTAATTGCTGTGCTTTTTGGCTAATTCAACGAGTTTAGTTTTCCTGCAGCTTCAATGCTCCTTCAAGCTCTCCCATTCATTTGAGAACGTCAGCAACCATTTTATCCAAAATGTCTGCTTTTCACTGTTGCATTTCTGAATTAAGCAAGCATTATGTGTGTTTTTTATGTGTCGTGCGTTACAGCAGATATATTTGAGTATATGTTTTCTAGTGTCTATTGAGTGCAAGGTATATTCTTCATGTATAAATGTAGGTTGACCTAATGTTCATGTAACTTCGTGATTAATGTACATCTGCTTCATATTCTGTGCGATTATATGTGCCAGAAGTGCAATGACATCACTTGCTTTCATCATCCTTTGTTTACAGCATATCCATGTACGCCAGATCTTGTAGGCTAATCTCTTCTTTCATCGTTCTGGGGTAAGGCCGGTAGGATCGTCTTAGTGAGTAATGCCTTTCGTGTCTGCCGTATGGCGGTGGAGAGGGGCAGTTGTCAAGACTGATATCATTCTCTCATTTCAACAAAATAGAGGCGGGGGAGGGGCCGACACCATGGATGATATATTCATCTGTCTATCGACATTGCTGTGGCACGGCAGGTTCAAAGGTCACATGTCCATCCCTGCTGCTTAAACATAAAATTCCTCAGGTGGAGGTTGTTTTTTAATCTTCTACACCTCAAACCTAAATCATAGTCATTGTATCCCTTAGTGAGTCTGAAGGCATGTAAATATTGAAATCAAATCCATGACTGGATGTGTCATGGTGACTGCTAAAGACACACAATTATAAAGCCTCAGCAACTAGATATCACACCAGTGGCAGCCATGTGAGCATGGCCAGCTACGACAAGGCTGATGAATATTGGTGTCTAGGCTGACTGTCTTCACCAGGAAGGATACACCTTGGCCCATTACATAGCAACTTCCCCCAGGAGGTCTCCTTCGAACAATGCTTCACAGGCAGCACTGTCATAACAAAGCTAGCCTCACACTAAGGTGCTGATTACTGTAGTCCCTTTGAAGCCTGCAGGCACAGGAAGGGTTGGAGCTAGAGTAGCCAAAAAGAGAAGGTCGGCCTGGAGATGGATCCCACCATCTTGATTTCTGTTAGGGTTCTCTTTCTTTTGCCTATCCTCTCAATTTCCTGCAGGACATGGTACTCAGTGTATGTTATGGTATGTTATGTTATGTTTACTTATAGAGTGCAGATTTACAAAAAAAAGGCATCTTAGCACTAAATAACCCAGCAGACACAACTAAAAAGGAGACGTCCCCGTAAATGATCTTCAATGGCCCAAAGTGTGCGTGGAAGCCGATTCCGTAGAGCAGCCACAGCAACTGAAAAAGCACAACCTCCCAACCAGGAATGACTGAAACTTGCGAGTGAAGAGCTTGAGAAGGGGACTAGGGACAGAAATTTGATTGAAGATATTCAGGGTCAGTGCCATAAAAAGCGCAATGAAAAATGCATGAGGACCAACAACCGAGACCTCATCCTTATCTCCATTCAGCTTCAGCCAATTGTCGCTCATCCAGTTCCCTACGGATTCCAGGCACAGCCTAAGACATGCTGAGTGAGCAGCACACGAATTACACAGTAAGCCGTGAGACTTAACTGAGTTTTGCAAGAGGCTGCATATAAACTTTAAACTGAATGGGAGAAATAGCTGAACCCAGTGGGACCCCACAAACCAGAGCGGCCGCTGCTGACCGCCAGGAAGAAAGCGATTGAGCATGGTCCACAAGAAAGGATCTAAACCAGGATAGCACATAGCCTGAGATGCCTGCCACCACCAGAGGATCAAGCAAGATGGAATACTTGATGGTGTTAAAAGCAGCTGACAGATCGGGTACAATCAGCATACAAACACCACCCTGATCACAAAGGCATGCAAGATCATCAACTACTGAGACAAGCACTGTTTCTGTGCAACTTCCTGGGCAGAAACTGGATTGAAAAGGATCGAGAAAGGAGGATTTCTCAAGAAAGGCACTGAGCAGAGGAGTGATCAAGGATTCCAGAAGTTTCATTAGAAAAGGAAGCAGGGAAATAGGTCATAAATTAGCCGAAAGGGAAGAGTCCAAAGAAGGTTTTTTCAGGAGTGTGATCACCAATACATGCTTCAGAGAAAGAAGGATAAACCTGGATGCAAAAGAATGATTAACCGACTGGGTAACGAAGGATGCGATAGTACATACAATTGCTTTCAGGATAACAAGTGGGATTCAGTCCAACGGGGATGCCAATTTTATTTGATTCATGGCAGCAACAAAATCAGTTGGATCAAAATAAGGTAATCTAGACCATAAGTGCGCAGGGTCAGCAACCACAGAAACTGTCTCAGGATCAACAGTCCTGAGATCCGAAAGTACAATTTTCTTGCAAACAATAGAAATGTTCTCAGTAAAATAAGTCGACAATGAATGACAGAGAGCCTATGAAGGAGACACTGCACCAGTGGTGGCTGCTGAGTCAGAGAGCGAACGCACCGAACTAAATAGCTCTTTGGGTTGGTTAGGAGCAGACTCAGCCCAATTAGTATGAAAAAGCATTTGGCCTGAAAAATGGCTTTGTGATAAATAGCAGTGGCATGCCGAAAGGCAGTTCTAGCAACGACTGAACAGCATGCCACCCACCATTTCCGTTCCAATTGTCTTTGGCAGAACAGAAGCTCAACAAGATGTATGTTAAACCAGGGCTCCGAAGGGCAGGCACGAAACTTAGAAGGTTGAGGCAGAGCAAGAAGATCAGCCGTAGTAATAAAAGCCTGTGAGAAAATGGTCAAATCAAGGGACTGCACAGCAGCACAAAACTCAGTGATATGAGGTGAAATCTTAGTAGCTTCTCGAGAAACCACATGGTGTCTCACCTGCTAGTCCCCAGGGATCTCTCCCTCTGGTGGCTAGGGCACGGCCATCGCCTTTGGATCCAGACCCTGGGGGTCTACCAGTGCGGGAGGACCACCTGGGTGAGGGTCTTCGGGGAGTGGGGGTGAGTCTGCCAATGGTGAGACGCAGTATTCCACCCTTTTTTGTACATCCAACCCCTCCTATTTTGTAGGATCCGATGTCCCAATTCCCCTCCCTTTCTGAACAAACACTAGGCAGAGGAAGAGGGTGACTGAGACTAACTCTTATAAATCGTATTGGACATGTCCCGCTAATCGTATCAGGCAAAGTCAAGCACTTGACTTCAAGTGCATACACCTGATTCCAATTAGCTCTCCTCACATGGATAAAAGGCAGAACCTAGAGACACACTCTGAGCAAGGTGGAACACGAGTACAAGCAGAACTTCTGGGGTGAAGGTGAACCTACTGGAGCAGAGCAACAGACCAAGGGACGAGAGCAGCGTGCCAAAATCCACAAGAGTTCCCCTACAGTAGGTTGTTGCCTCCACAAGTCAGCGAAAGACAGGTGGGGAAGGCCAGATCCCAATATCGAAGACTGCATTGTGTTTCTAGGATGCTAGCGACCCTCTCGGGTAAACAACAAAGTTGGGGAGCCGAGTCCAAGCCTGTGGTACTAACCTTGACTTGTGAATTGGAAATCAAAAAAGCAAAAGAGGACGCGCACAGCCCATGAGTTGGCAAGTGACCTGAGTGACCGCTGTATGCTAAGAAAGATTGAAGGTTGCAACAAAATATTGCAAGTGAAGGCTGCACTCATGTGGATGAGACACGAGGAAAGGCTGACCTGAAAATGAACTTTAAAGCAAGAACAGCTGTGGTATCAGCGATACTGAGTAATGGAGTGCTGAGGCGAAAATGAGTAGCCCACTCGAAAATCTCCATGAAAGGTAAATTGTTTGAGGTGATAATTTAAATGAACTAAACAAACAAAAGTGAACAAACTTAACCCCGAGAGAAGGGGAGAGGAAAAGCTATGCATTGAATATTGAGTCGAGTGATCCTGCGGAGGTCTGTAAAAGAAACCCTGCACATTCGAAGTATTCGACATCCGAAAAGCAGTCTGAGCCCGGCAGAGGGATACACCAAGTGTAAAGGGCTTGGGGAAGGGAGCCCCGGCAAGTGTTGTTGAACTGTGCAAGGTCTGAGCCCGGCAGAGGGAGACCGGTGTGAACTTTTTGTTTCAAAATTTGGTGAAGAATGTAACAGGAGCCTTAACGTGGAAGGCCAGATGTACCTCAATCGACGTTCCAAACTGTTTCAGTGTTAAAGCCCGAGCCAGAGTATCTCATCCTGCCTACAGAACTGCCTTATTCCGTGCTATCTAAACATGAGGAGGAGAGCTGATTCAGCCACATTTATTCTTTGTCCAACACTGACTTTCCTTTTACATACATACTTCCTTTACACACTTTTTTGTACATGAGATAGGGCAGGCATTAGGTTTTTGTTAGCATAGGCCATTTTAATTTGACAGACACGACTAAGACTGTTTTCTTTATTATTTGATGGTCGAGATGACTCCCATACTGGTTATAGGGCAATGTAGGAGTTTTTCCAAACCCCACAAAGTTAGTAAAGGTTTTACAAATTGTATCTTTTCTGTCATTGTCATACTTGTGATACCATACCTCTCCTACACTTCCACCTCACACCATCCTTGCTCTGAGGGACCTCGGGTTATAGGCACATTAACAACTCGCCTAGCCCCAATAGAGAAGGGGATAATAAAATGATCTGCCCACAGCACCTGAATGACAGGATACTTATTTTTACCACTGCGGTAGAAGAAAATACTAAATCAAGCATGTTGCCTAGCTGGTGAGTAGGCCCAATAACCAAATGTTGAAAGTCTAAATCGCACATGGCTGAAGTAAAACAAACAGCCTGATGATCCAGACATTAAAATCACAGACTATCATCAAATTGACAAAGTAGACCTGTAGATCGGCTGTCAATTCCCCAAAAAATGACATCAAATGTGGGGTCAGCATGGGAAGCACTATAGATAATGAGAATATGGTAAGTAGTGGATGCCGTAATGGACACATGAACCAATAGAGCTTCCATTTTAATATTATGAACAAGCGGCACAATCGTGCAAGCAATAGACGATCTAAAAACAAGTGCAAGAACACCGCCAGGATGATCAGATACTCTATTAAGGTGACACATATTAAAATTAGCTGGTAGGGCTTGCACCACTGACCGGCCAGGCGAATTTCGTAGCCATGTTTCAATGGCGCATACTAAGTCTGGTGCATGTTCAAACAGAAGATCAAAGCATTCAGCAGCATGAGATGCAAGGGAATGTGCATTAAACAGAAAACATTTCAAACAATCGACAGACTGGGATGCAGAGCCTGAACTTGCAAACAATACAACCATGAAACCAGTGGGGAAACGGTATTAGTGGGTGCAAGCTAAAATAACGTACCTTGCAACAAACATGGTATCGGAATGCCACATGATGTACCAGTGGAGAGCTCCATCCAAGGCCCGCCGCATCACGGACGGGCACAGACAGGCTTAACTTTGGCCCAATTTTGGCACACAATGCGCATCCCACTGCACTTCCAGGATTGGGTCATTCTATATACATTGAATGCCAGAAGCCAATCAAGAGGTGGCTGGCGAATAAGCAGGAAAGAAAGACTATGCAATGGGAGTGTGAGTCTGATATTAAAGGTAGTCACTGAAGGCAACCAGGCACGAGACTCCGGAGCATCAACAGAGGCAAGGCACCCTCCAGTCGACTAAACGGCTACAAGGAACTGAGATTAAGAAGTTTAAAATAAGCAAGGCAGCAAAATAAACATAAAATAAAAATAAACGTTCTGAGTGCATGTGAGCATTAAAACTGGCATCCAGCTAACAACCTTGGGCACGGGGAAGACCTGTAGTCCTAAAAGTAATTAATAAACTGAAGCTAAAAGTAAATCAATTTAACAATAAAAATAAATTAATAAAAACAATAAAAGTGAGAAATAGGGTGGCCACGAGGCAGCCATACCTGCAACGTTTCCAGCAGACTAAGGCAATGATCCTACAAGACCCAGCAAATAGCCAATCAGAAGGCTGCTAGCAAATAGGCAGGAAAGAAAGACTATGCCATGTGAGTGCAAGTCTAAATTGAAAGGTAGCCACAGAAAGGCAACTGGGCACAAGACTGCACAGCACCCTCCAGCTGAGTAAACTGCTAGAAGGAAGTGAGATTACAAAGGTTAAAATAAATAAGGCAACAAAATCAAGATAAAATAAAGATAAATGTTACAAGTGTATGGGAGCATTAGAACTGGCATCCAGTCAACCGCCTTGGGCAGGAGGAAAACCCGTAGCCCTAAGCTCAAAGTAAATCAACTTAACAATAAAAATAAACTAATAAAAGCATTAAAAGTGAGCAAAAGGGAGGCAGCAAGGCAGCCATATTTGCGAGTGTGTGATGTTTTATGGCAAAGGGTACGTGTTACAACAGCAGAGATTTAATCCCTTACAGTAGGTTTGCTTTGGACCAATCTGTTTTATTTTGCCTTAGAAAGGAGAAGGACACCATCTCATTATTTGACTTCTACAAAGACAAGAATGATTCAGTAGACCGGGTCTGGAAATATTGTCTTTTTCAAAGTCCTCTGCCGTGGAAGTGAAGACAGAAGGCATGTAAGGTACAGGAGAGCTGATCCTCTAACTATCCACAGGGATCAGTGGGGGTGACTGTTGTTGGACCAAGGCCTTTATATTGGCTGCACTGAAATCAGACTCCTATTCATGGAAGGGGAAGGATCCCCTGCAGGTGCAAGTCAAGCGCCATGAAGTGGGAGTGCAGAACAGAAGGACTTACCCTGTCCTGGATCACCTAGATTGGGACTCCCAGCAACCCCAGAACTAAAAAGTAACCAGCTGACTCTACCTGAAGCTCCAAATCGCCTCAATGCTGATTTGGGCAACTTTGATGCCATCCAGCTGCTATACAGGAACTGCCAGAGTAATCCTTGACCTCGATATCTGACCACCTTTGCATCTCTGAGTGTGCTCGATGCCGATGCTGAAGCTCTGCCATTTCCATATTTGAGACCAGTCGAGTATTCTATTGCCCCCAACTCAACACCATTGACTTGTCACAAGCTTCTTCGAGATCCCAGCTAATGCCACTGCAGTGCTTTGACATCATGTTGAGCCAGTGTCACGACTTACTGGCACCGGCGTTCCCTGTGGCAACGCTGGAGAATGCGAGCACTTTCCGTTTCCCCCTCTTCCAAGATGGCTCCTCGTCCTTTGGGTTACAGTGCAGTGTTTCCGCGCTCGCAGGACAGACGTTCACTGACGTCATCTCGTTCTCTCCTGGATCCCAGATATGGCCCAGCAGGGCCGAAGCTCAGTGCGTCGCTACTCTCCACAGACGCTACGTGAGTTCGCATCTAGGAAGTCTATTGTTCTACACTTTATTCCTATGCTTATCTTTCCTTCCTGCTCTTTCCTACAGCCTTGCCTTTCTGCCCAGCCTTCCCGTTCCGCTGCTCACGAGTCTACAGGACACTCCGGTAGCCTCCCCTTCCAGAAACGTTAGGTACATCACCAACCTTTACAATCATTCCTCTCGTACTAGTTCTCTCACTCATCTCTTGTTTACTTATCTAGAATCCGGAATTCTACGCGGTTCTGTGACCAGATCCAGTGAAATCCAGTACTGCCAGCGGATACAGCAACCGATTCACCTCCACATCCGTTCCAGCAGGGTTTTTTCCCCCAGGAGGGTTTTCCTGGGATCCCTCGCACAACCCTTTGTTTCCCTTCAGGGAGGAGGGAGGTGTTAGGGGCCTCAGGGGACTCTCCATTTGCCTCATTGATTGCTGCACGAGTCAGGTTAGTGTTGAATCATTACAGCTAGCGACGCCCAAAAGAAAAAGGCTTAGACAGACATCATGGCTACTTTACAGGCAGCCTTAGACCAAGTGCAGCAATTAACGACCGCAGTACAAGGATTGTCCCATGAGGTACAAGCCTTAAAGCATGAAAATGCATTCCTCAAACAGCAAATGTTAATTAAGGCCCCCACTAGTTCAGAGATTCCTCCTGGTCCTCTACCAGGCGGGAAATACGACGGAAACCCGCATTCTTTAAGGGAATTTTTGGATGCATGTACAGTGCAATTTGCTTTTAAGACATCCTTCTTTCCCTCGGACAGAGATAGAGTGGGATATATGATTACTCATCTCACAGGTCCCGCGCTAGCTTGGGCCACGCCGATTGTCACTTCCAACAATGCCATATTGGATTCAGTGCCCGCTTTTACGGCGAGCCTAAAGGCTATGTTTTCTCGGAGGGAATACAATGTCTCCTCCCAAGAGAAACTTCTAGATTTCAAGCAAGGGTCTTTAGGAATTCTAGAATTCATTACCCGTTTTAAACAAATGGCCCAAGGCACATCATGGGCAGATGATGCGCTTATTACGTTGTTTAGGAGAGGGGTTAATGAGGAGTTGAAAGATGAACTAGCTCGAGTTCCGAGACCAAACACATTAGCTGAACTAATTTCGTTAACCATGCAGCTGGACTATCAGCTGCAAGAAAGGCAAACGGAGAGGAGAAAAGGGAGAAGTCATCGCTCTGCGCCAGAATTAGCATCCTTCCCTAAAACAGCTATTCCGGAAGAACCTATGCAGCTGGGCACTACCCGGGGTCCTCTGACTCAAGAGGAACGCGCCCGCAGAAGAAACCAGGGACTATGCATGTATTGCGGCTCTTCTGGCCATGCCGTGCTTGAGTGCCCAGTCGCTCCTCTCAGAAAACCATTTCGTTCGGGAAACGCCAGACCTCAACCGTAAGGGGACATACGGTCGGGGTAACAGATACAGGTTCCCAATCTCCTACTAAGTTGTCTCACTCGCTGGACATGGTAGTCCTGCGTGTTACTTTTTCTTTGTCAGAAGAAAACATCGTTACTGTCCCAGCCTTGGTTGACTGTGGGGCAGCTGGTTTGTTCATGGACGATGTTTGGGCGAGAAAACTGAATATTCCCCGATCCCCTAAAGCTATAGCTATACCTGTAGAAGGTGTAGACGGAACCCCACTAATATCGGGACCCATACGAGAACAGACTCACACTTTGAAGATGTTCATTGGATCACACAGGGAGGACGCAGTATTTGACATTATAAAAGCAGCTCACTACCCTGTCATTTTGGGCTTACCATGGTTAAGACTACATAACCCTTACATAAATTGGACAGCCGGTTCCATTTTTTTAGGATCAGAATACTGTACCCAACAATGTCTTGCTGAAGGATCGGTCGGATTTTGTTCTCCTTCGTCGAATCCTGTTGCCCCTCAAAGGATAGTAGACTTGATTAGTCTTGTTCCACCTGAGTACGAAGAGTTTCAGGACATTTTCTCCTCTTCTCAATTTTCTGAACTTCCGCCTCATCGTAGAGACGATTGTTGCATTCGTCTAGACTCCTCTCAGCCACTCCCTTTTGGAAAGATGTACATCCTTTCCGAGAAGGAAAAATTAGTCCTACGACAGTATTTGGATACCCACCTTAGAAATGGTTTGATTGCGGAATCGACTTCCCCTGCAGGCGCATCGTTATTTTTCATAGCAAAGAAGGACACGGACGAGTTACGTCCCTGCATTGATTATAGGGGTCTTAACAAAATCACGATTCCTGATCGATACCCAATGCCCTTAATTCCAGACATCCTAGAAGCAGTAAAAGGGGCAACGATTTACACAAAGTTGGACCTCAGAGGGGCTTATCACCTCATCAGAATCAAAGAAGGGGATGAGTGGAAGACCGCGTTTCGTACCCCCTTTGGTCATTTCGAATACCGAGTGATGCCCTTCGGACTCGCGAATGCACCTGCAGTTTTTCAAAGATTCATTGACCATATATTCTCTGATCTCCTTCTTCATACGGTAGTGGTGTATCTTGACGACATATTGGTGTTTTCCAGCAATCCTACAGAACATCACCAACACGTGTGTCAAGTATTACACCGATTACGAAGTAACCACCTCTATTGCAAGCCAGAGAAATGCAGATTCCATCAGACGACGGTCACGTACCTGGGGTTCGTTCTGTCCCCTACTGGAATTTCCATGGATCCCCGCAAGGTAACCGCTATTCTGGAATGGTCCTCCCCTAGTTCTACCAAGGAACTACAGAGATTTCTGGGGTTTGCGAATTTCTATAGGAAATTTATAGCGGGATTTTCCTCAATCGTTCTGCCCCTTACAAGTTTACTCAAGAAGGGAAAGCCTTTTACTTGGACAGAAGACGCCCAGTCAGCCTTTGATACTTTGAAGACTCTATTTACTTCCGCTCCTCTCTTGCGAACCCCAGATCAGAGCTTACCGTTTATTGTTGAAACTGATGCCTCCCATTTTGCTTTGGGTGCGGTACTTAAACAAGCTTTTGCCCAAGGAACAGAACACCCTGTGGCTTTTCTGTCCAAGACTTTTTCACCCTCTGAGATCAACTACACGGTGTTAGAGAAAGAGTTGCTGGCTATAAAACGGGCCTTTCAAGAATGGAGACATCTCCTTTTGGGCTCCCAACATCCCATTGAGGTCCGCACCGACCATCAGAATCTCAAGAGTTTACAATACGCTGAGACTCGCAACAGCCGGCAAGCAAGATGGGCCCATTTTTTCTCTCCCTACAATATCACTTTCACTATCATTCCAGGTAAAATCAATCTTCAAGCAGACGCTCTATCTCGAAGAGATCCCGATTGCAAATCTGGTTTTCAGACCGAAAGATTGTTTCCTCATGCTACATTCATATCTATAGTACAGGACTTCCTTCACTCTGTAGCAGCCCAAACTCATGTCTTGATGGACTCCATTAGATCTCAGGCGGATAAATGGGGACTAAGTCTCGAAGACGGATGTTTCTACCGGGGTCATCAGGTGTACATTCCCTCACTCCAGCTTCGAACTGAAGTAATGCACATGTGTCACGATTCTAGTGCAGCTGGTCATCGTGGAATAGCCAGCACCCAGGAGCTCATACTGAGACATTTCTGGTGGGAAACCTTAAGAAAGGACGTGACTGATTACGTCTCTTCCTGTGTGATCTGTCTGCAAGTCAAAGTACCTCGCAGTAAACCGTTGGGAAAGCTGGCTCTAGTCCAGATACCTATTCGTCCTTGGCAATTGATATCTACAGATTTTATTGTTGACTTACCTGAGTCTAAAGATCATACCACCATTATGGTAACGGTGGATTATTTCACCAAATTGGCTCATTTCCAGGCTCTGCCTTCAGTACCGACAGCTCCACAGATGGCCAGACATTTCATAGACACCATCTTTTCCCGGCATGGTCTCCCTGACAGCATAGTGTCGGATCGGGGTTCCCAATATATATCCAGATATTGGCAACAAGTGTGCTCTGCCTTAGGCATAAAGAGAGCCTTGAGTTTGGGTTACCATCCTCAAACGAATGGGCAAACGGAACGTTTAAATCAGACTCTGGAAACGTATTTGCGCTGTTTTGTATCAGCGGCACAGGACAACTGGAAGGATTTGTTACCTTTGGCAGAGTTTGCCTACAATAACGCTCCTCATGCTTCTATCAAGACTAGTCCCTTTCATTGTACCTATGGGTACGATCCTTCCTGCTATTCATCCTCTCTTCTCAGATCTTCGGCCTTTCCAGATGTGGACGCTTTAATGGGCGACATTCAACAGGGACATCTTTTGGCCAGATCCGCATTACTGGAAGCTCAAGAGCATGCTAAACGTTATGCTGATTTACATCGTTCACCATCTCCTGTGATTGTTCCGGGGGATTTGGTCTGGCTCTCTTCAAAGTTTCTGCCCAGACACCTGGTTCCTTCTAAATTGTCTCCGAAGTATTTTGGACCTTTCACGGTATTGAGAGCAAAAGGTCCCTTGGCTTTTGAGTTACGGCTTCCACCTTCTTGGTCTAGAATCTACCCAGTTTTTCACGTATCACAACTCAAGCTTCACGTATTGGATCGTTTTGGTCGATCTACTACGGCCTGCCCGCATCCAGTAGCTACTACGGAGGGTCCGGAGTTCAAAGTCTCGGGCATTTGTGATTCCCGTTATCATCGCGGTCGACTGCAGTATTTGATCCATTGGAAGGGTTACTCAGTGGCCGACCGTACATGGGAACCGGCTTCAGCAGTCCACGCCCCCGTACTTGTTCGCCATTTCCACAGGTGTCATCCGGGCAAACCAGGGGGTGTTACCCTCGGAAGGAGGCATACTGTCACGACTTACTGGCACCGGCGTTCCCTGTGGCAACGCTGGAGAATGCGAGCACTTTCCGTTTCCCCCTCTTCCAAGATGGCTCCTCGTCCTTTGGGTTACAGTGCAGTGTTTCTGCGCTCGCAGGACAGACGTTCACTGACGTCATCTCGTTCTCTCCTGGATCCCAGATATGGCCCAGCAGGGCCGAAGCTCAGTGCGTCGCTACTCTCCACAGACGCTACGTGAGTTCGCATCTAGGAAGTCTATTGTTCTACACTTTATTCCTATGCTTATCTTTCCTTCCTGCTCTTTCCTACAGCCTTGCCTTTCTGCCCAGCCTTCCCGTTCCGCTGCTCACGAGTCTACAGGACACTCCGGTAGCCTCCCCTTCCAGAAACGTTAGGTACATCACCAACCTTTACAATCATTCCTCTCGTACTAGTTCTCTCACTCATCTCTTGTTTACTTATCTAGAATCCGGAATTCTACGCGGTTCTGTGACCAGATCCAGTGAAATCCAGTACTGCCAGCGGATACAGCAACCGATTCACCTCCACATCCGTTCCAGCAGGGTTTTTTCCCCCAGGAGGGTTTCCCTGGGATCCCTCGCACAACCCTTCGTTTCCCTTCAGGGAGGAGGGAGGTGTTAGGGGCCTCAGGGGACTCTCCATTTGCCTCATTGATTGCTGCACGAGTCAGGTTAGTGTTGAATCATTACAGCCAGCCGAGCCCATTCGCCTCAGAAAGCAAGTCACTGCTTCTCTGTCCCCGGGGTCATGAGTCTTCTAGCGCAACTGACCTGACACTACCTGCAATTCCCAGCATCTTCGACCCAAAAGCCAAGCTGCTGCCAAGCCACACCACCTTGTTTGAATCTGCCACTGCCGATCCACGACTTGACTGCGGCCCAGCACCAAAAGCACCCAGACTACAGATTCAATGGTGAAATGCCGGGCTAAATGCTCTTGAGCACCCAAGACCCATACTTGAGACACTACAAAGAGGCCTTGTCCCCCTTAGTCGACTTTTGGAAGCATGGTGACTTTCAAGCCCCCCCCTTCTCTGCCTTTTTCTGCTAAGACATTCTTGAACGTTGACATTGTGCTAATTAAGTGCTTGAATATTCCTGCTCATCTATCCAGAGTACCATCTACCACAATCTGCATTTTCTGTGTTTGCTTTACGGGGTGAGTTTTTGCTAGTGTTTATAGTTAGTTGATTGCATTTAATGTTTGATTGAAAGTCTATATGTTTATAGAAGCTTGGTTGGACATTCTTTTATTTTTTAATCACTGTACTTTTGTTGTTTGGGTTGCTAGTGGTATCAGCTCAAAACCTTCCTGAAGATATAGTTTGCTCTCGGCCCGTGCTACCAAAAAAGGCAAATGAGGTACACCTTTCAGGCTGTTCCTGATTCACCTTCATGACTGGGATCACTGCTGGTTTATTGGTAGGTTGTGGCTGAGTAGGTGATTTAGTCACTACTCATCCCTGTGCACCTGCACATTAGTTGTTATTTCATCACAGTAACCTACTGCTCAAAAGCGTTTAAGAGCGAAGATTCAGAAAGTCTGTGGGACTGTGCCTCATTTGCACATAAATTTCGCTTGGTACTTTGGGGTTGGGTGAAAATGCAGGAAATGGCGGTCCTGAGTTGGGTTAAGTTTGACATGTTTTATTACAAAGGGTTTCTGTATCATATTGGAGTTCTAAAAAGAGGCTAATTCAAATGTTTTAAATAATTAGTTTTGGAATATAACTATATTTCTGGTATATGTATTACTTATTTCTAACTGCTGTAAATCACCCCAATTGTAGTTTGGTATTCCCAACCTGTTCCTGTTGGGTGGAGGCGCGCCTAAACTCACTGTGCGTGCATTGGAGCTTATTTTCAATGAGCATGTAAAGTAAATGAAAGGCGTAAAAGCCTTCTGTACTTTTCTTGCGCCTTTAATTCACGTCAGAGCTCATTTTCATGCATGTGTATGGTGGTGAGGATAGGAAGATTGTAACTTACGATTCTGCCGCTTCCTTCCTCTCTGCCATACAAATACACCAGCGTTTGTGCCAGCATGCTTTTCCATGTCTATGGAGTCTGCTAGCTTTTTATAAAAGCAAGAAACAGGCAGACTCCGTAGGAATCCAATGTAAATGTGGTCTGCCATGCATGCATGGCAGGCAGCATTTACTCAATGTGTTCAGCGGAGAGCAAAAGGGTGGCATATAATCGTGTATGCCGCCTTTTCCCACTCCTCTTTTGCACTGTGGCATGCAAATAAGGAAAATGGCACAGCAGAGACCGGTGTGTACAAAAGCGGAAACACAACAGGAGACCCCACTTCCTGTTGTCAGTGTTAGAGAGAAGAGAGAGAAGAGTTGTTTGCAGGACCTTCTTCTAAGCTGGCACTGAATGGGTGACAACACAGGAGCAAAATTCAGCGAAGCAAAGGCAGTGTATGAGACACTGGTGGGGAAGTAGCGGCGCAGTAACGACATGGCACTCGTTTAGCTCTCATCACATTGTGTTCTGTTATTCCTTCATTTATAGTGGGAAAATAAAAGCCCAAATACTATACAAGAATACAGAATGATGCAATCTAAGTAGTTGCAAAATATCTCTACCTTCACCCAGGACAACCTCCGAAGTTTGATTCTGTATATTTTGAGAAAATTAGTGAAGATATGCAGCTTTTTCAGTGGCCATCCCCACCATCAGCAGGCAAGGCCAACATAATTGCCCCTCCTCTAAGGCATACACTCCAAAATGCATCAACCTCACCCACATCAGCCTCAAGCCCACCAGCACTCCCTCACGGTCCATAATACGGAGGCTGATGATTGCCAATGTCCGCTCAGCTATCACTCATGCAGCAGACATCACCAACCTCAGCACTACACATGACCGTGACTCCATCTTCATCATCGAGACCTAGCTGACACCCACAAACCACCCACATCCTAAACGTCTTTGTCACCGACGGGTACAGCATCCAACACATGGACTGGCCGAACAAAACAGGCAGGGGCCTCACAGTCATCCACAAGATCTTGTGGCCCTGCACCAGACTTGATGTCGACAATATTGGCTCCTTTGAAGTCTTCTCCTGCCGCTTTCTGCTCTCCTTGATGGACACAGTCATCTTCCATCTACAGACCACCCAAACTCAACAATGCCTTCATCTGAGACTTCACCGACCTGGTCACCACCGTGTCTTTCACGCAAGCCAACAGCATCTTCCTAGGCAACTTCAACCTCCCAGGCAGCAAGGCTTCCAAACCGATGTAATTAGCTCTTCTCTGCCTTGTCGACACCCTCAGCTTCACACAGCACCTGAAAGGCCCAAAGCACGAAAATGTAACATCAATTACCGAATGGTAAAACCATGGTAACACACCTAACAGCGAGCCCAAAATCCAACATCACATTCATCCTGGTATACAGACCACCGACATATGATGCAACATTTGTCGACAACTTCATAGAAGCCATCACCAACTTAGACATCAACCATGAACACCAAATCATCCTGGGGGACTTCAACATCTGGTTTGAAGACAGCCACACCAATTCCCAAAACTCACTGATTGAACAATTCAGCACCATGAAACTATGACAACTAGTCAAAGGAGCAACACACTCGGCAGGACACACCCTAGATGCAATTTTCTCCAAAGAAAAACTCATCACCACGGTACCACCAATACAAATACTGTGGAGCGACCATCTCATCATCCCATTCGCGATCACTCTGCCTACTCAAGACTACATCCAACATCCAAAACTCACAACCACCACCAAAAGTAACTGGAAACACGTCAAAGAAAGCAACCTATTCGAACAACTGGAATTAACCAAACCCTCAACTACAGAACTAGAGCTAGCTGACCTAGACGGGAAAGCAGAGATACTACACAAATGGATTGCAGATACAATCGACAAGATCATCCCAGAAAAACCATTCACCCCATCAATAAAAAGAGCAATGGCAAAATGGTTCACCCCACTATTAAACGCCATGAAAAAGGAAAACAAAAAGATGGAATTGGAATGGAGGAAAGAATGCAACCCAGGGAAAAAAACACTGTACCAGAAACAAATCTGTGCATACAAGAAGGAAATTCAAAAGGCAAAGAGAAGACATAACAATGACAGAATCAACAATGCCACCAACACACAAAAAGAAATGGTTAGCATCATTGAAGAAATGAGAAACCCACCAGGCTGCGATAACACCCAACCCCCTCAGAAAAACTATGCAATGACCTGGCAGACCACTTAAAAAACAAATCAATGACATCTGACAAACCATACAAAAGGGACCAACGAACCACAACATACAACCGAACGAACCTAACACGGAACCACAGCACAAACTCCAAAGCTTTCCTGAAATATCAGCAGAGGCATTCGCAATACTGGTAAAATGAAGCAAGAAAGCGGGATCACCCATGGACCCCTGTCCCCCAGACATCTACAAATCAATCCTCGCGCAAGGATCGCCAGCAGAACACTACAGAAACCTTCTAAATCTATCACTAGCACAGGGACTGTACCGAGGATCTTCAAATCAGCATACATCAAGCCACTCTTGAAAAACGCAAGTGGTGACGTAGATGACCTCTCCAACTACAGGCCGATCTCTAACATCCCCTACCCAGCAAAACTTCTAGAAACCTACGTATATAAACTAACCTAAGAACACGCAGAAAAACGCCACCTGGTGGACCAAGCTCAGGTCATTTTCAGACCAGTAAGAGGAACGGAAACAGCACTACTATCCATCTGGAATGACCTCAAAACTAACGCAGACTCAAACACTACCTCAGCCCTTATTCTGCTCGACCTCTCTTTGACACAGTTAGCACGACACCCTGACCAAAAGACTAGAAGACATAGGCCTAACAGACAAAGCACTACGCTGGACAAAATCATTCCTAGCAGACAGAACAGAAATCGTATGGATCAAACCTTTCAAATCCACTCCACGAGTTAACCACTGTGGAGTGCCACTAGTATCCTCACTATCTCCACTATATTTCAACATCTATCAGACTCCGGTCATCAGAATCTTCAAAAAATACAACATTACATGTTACAACTATGCAGATGACACTCAGATCATCTACAAAATCAAAGACACCAATGCCGACCATTCAGCCCTAATCGACTGTCCAAAAGAAGTCTTCAACTGGATGGATGCCAACAACCTGAAAATCAACCCAGGAAAGACAGAAATCATGATCATATCCAAAGACCAAGAGAACGAAACCACCAACCTGTGGCCCACGGAAATGGGAAACGCACCAACACCATTGAAGGTAGTAAAAAATCTGGGAATCCTAATGGACAGCACCCTAACCCTGGAACCACAAATAAACGCAACAATGAGGAAATGCTTTTTCCTCCTCCACACGGCAAGCAGAATTCTACCTTTCCTCTCCTTCACACACAAAACACTCACTATCATCGCCCTAATCATGTCATAAATCGACTATGCAAACAGCCTCTACCTCGGAATACCAGAATACCTCCTGAAGAAGCTGCAACAGATCCAAAATGCAGCAGCAAGAATACTCCTCAAACTATCCAGAAGAGACCACATCACCACAGCCCTAAAACACTACACTGGCTCCCAGTAAAATGTTGCATCACCTTCAAAACAATGTGCATAACGCACAGGGCAATAAGCAGACAAGGAGCAGAATTCCTACAAAAGAAAATAACAGTCTACAAACCAACGAGACCCCTCCGATCAAGCAACTAAATCCACCTGGAACTCAAACCATACCTTAAGAAAAAACGTGGAGGCACCTCCTTCTACCACTTATCCGCAAAAAAACCTGAAACAACATCCCAAAAGAAATAAGAAACACCGAAGATCAGCTAAAATTCAGGAAATCACTAAAAACCTTGCTCTTCAACACCACAGACTAAAAACTGAAAATCGAAACAGGAAAAAGGATGACTACTTGAAAGGACACGGACAACCCCGAACCAACAGGGAAGCTCCCGCGGCACCAGGACTGGTGACACCAGATAGACTAGAATAAAGGCGACACGCACGGAGACTGGGCCAACTACCCCAGCCAACCCCACCAACACTTTTGCCCACCCCCTAGTTACCGCCAGGTACCACAGTGTTGTGGAATTGTCGAGATATTGGCAATCACCACAATACTTGAGTTGTTGACATTGGCAGGTGCACTGGCCACAGGAGTATGAAGGGAGGACAGGGGGGGCTATAAGAGAGCATGATAGAAGTGGGGGTCAGAGGAAGAGGGAACCTTGTATGCCAGACGGACCCAGATCAGGACAGAGGCACATCAGGGGAGACTACGCAAGCCGAGAGCCTCAATTCAGGACAGAGATGCAAACTAACCAATCCCACTAACAATTTCCCCTTCTGCATACACCTCTCAAACTCCAAACCAAAAACAACCAAAACCTGCAGCACAACAAATGGCACAAAATTCACTACATTGCAACAACAAAACATAAACACACATAGACTCACACAACAGTACACAACGACTACCGGCCGCAAACACCCAGGCCCAGCCAACGGACCCACCGGGCTGAGGCCGCCAACAGCACATCATTGCTCTCTTGCACTTTTCCTGCTTCCTCCCACTAACTCAACCTCCCCTCCTCTTTCAGAGCCGCCAGAGCGCCAGGAGACCACTCTGTTGGTAATAGTGCATGGTACAAATGTCCTTTAACATTAACATTAACCTAATCATCACTGCACTGCCTTCCCTCCACTACAGCTCTCCTCTCCCACTTGACTGGTCTGACCACTTGGCTGCGCCTTTCAACATTCTGCACACCACTTCAGTCAAGCATTTCCAGCAGAAAGTAGTTTTACAAAGGTAGCGGGCGCCCCTCTCTCGCAAGAACAGACATGATAACCTGTTCAGTGGTTATTAACCACTTGAGAGTTCGCAGCCACTGCTTTTACTCACTGTGCCTTTCACAGATGGGAAATATCCATCTGCATATCAGTCTTTGTCCTGCCCAGGGGCAGTCCAGCACCGAAATACAATGGCAATTTCAATCTGAACGAGAGTACCACCAGCAACCCCATACACGTGTTTCACCCTTGTTGGGGATCATCAGTGAGGTGAAGCTGATGCCTCTCTAAGCACAGTGAGAGGGAGACCACGTCTGGTTGCCCCCAGGAGACCTAGAGTTACCAATCCCAGGTTCCTTAAAAAATAGTTTTACAAAGGTAGCGGGCGCCCCTCTCTCGCAAGAACAGACATGATAACCTGTTCAGTGGTTATTAACCACTTGAGAGTTCGCAGCCACTGCTTTTACTCACTGTGCCTTTCACAGATGGGAAATATCCATCTGCATATCAGTCTTTGTCCTGCCCAGGGGCAGTCCAGCACCAAAATACAATGGCAATTCCAATCTGAATGAGAGTACCACCAGCAACCCCATACACGTGTTTCACCCTTGTTGGGGATCATCAGTGAGGTGAAGCTGATGCCTCTCTAAGCACAGTGAGAGGGAGACCACGTCTGGTTGCCCCCAGGAGACCTAGGGTTACCAATCCCAGGTTCCTTAACAAATAGTTTTACAAAGGTAGCGGGCGCCCCTCTCTCGCAAGAACAGACATGATAACCTGTTCAGTGGTTATTAACCACTTGAGAGTTCGCAGCCACTGCTTTTACTCACTGTGCCTTTCACAGATGGGAAATATCCATTTGCATATCAGTCTTTGTCCTGCCCAGGGGCAGTCCAGCACCGAAATACAATGGCAATTCCAATCTGAACGAGAGTACCACCAGCAACCCCATACACGTGTTTCACCCTTGTTGGGGATCATCAGTGAGGTGAAGCTGATGCCTCTCTAAGCACAGTGAGAGGGAGACCACGTCTGGTTGCCCCCAGGAGACCTAGGGTTACCAATCCCAGGTTCCTTAACAAATAGTTTTACAAAGGTAGCGGGCGTCCCTCTCTCGCAAGAACAGACATGATAACCTGTTCAGTGGTTATTAACCACTTGAGAGTTCGCAGCCACTGCTTTTACTCACTGTGCCTTTCACAGATGGGAAATATCCATCTGCATATCAGTCTTTGTCCTGCCCAGGGGCAGTCCAGCACCGAAATACAATGGCAATTTCAATCTGAACGAGAGTACCACCAGCAACCCCATACACGTGTTTCACCCTTGTTGGGGATCATCAGTGAGGTGAAGCTGATGCCTCTCTAAGCACAGTGAGAGGGAGACCACGTCTGGTTGCCCCCAGGAGACCTGGTTAATAACCACTGAACAGGTTATCATGTCTGTTCTTGCGAGATCATGTCTGTTCTTGCGAGAGAGGGGCGCCCGCTACCTTTGTAAAACTATTTGTTAAGGAACCTGGGATTGGTAACCCTAGGTCTCCTGGGGGCAACCAGACGTGGTCTCCCTCTCACTGTGCTTAGAGAGGCATCAGCTTCACCTCACTGATGATCCCCAACAAGGGTGAAACACGTGTATGGGGTTGCTGGTGGTACTCTCGTTCAGATTGGAATTGCCATTGTATTTCGGTGCTGGACTGCCCCTGGGCAGGACAAAGACTGATATGCAAATGGATATTTCCCATCTGTGAAAGGCACAGTGAGTAAAAGCAGTGGCTGCGAACTCTCAAGTGGTTAATAACCACTGAACAGGTTATCATGTCTGTTCTTGCGAGAGAGGGGCGCCCGCTACCTTTGTAAAACTATTTGTTAAGGAACCTGGGATTGGTAACCCTAGGTCTCCTGGGGGCAACCAGACGTGGTCTCCCTCTCACTGTGCTTAGAGAGGCATCAGCTTCACCTCACTGATGATCCCCAACAAGGGTGAAACACGTGTATGGGGTTGCTGGTGGTACTCTCGTTCAGATTGGAATTGCCATTGTATTTCGGTGCTGGACTGCCCCTGGGCAGGACAAAGACTGATATGCAGATGGATATTTCCCATCTGTGAAAGGCACAGTGAGTAAAAGCAGTGGCTGCGAACTCTCAAGTGGTTAATAACCACTGAACAGGTTATCATGTCTGTTCTTGCGAGAGAGGGGCGCCCGCTACCTTTGTAAAACTATTTTTTAAGGAACCTGGGATTGGTAACCCTAGGTCTCCTGGGGGCAACCAGACGTGGTCTCCCTCTCACTGTGCTTAGAGAGGCATCAGCTTCACCTCACTGATGATCCCCAACAAGGGTGAAACACGTGTATGGGGTTGCTGGTGGTACTCTCGTTCAGATTGGAATTGCCATTGTATTTCGGTGCTGGACTGCCCCTGGGCAGGACAAAGACTGATATGCAGATGGATATTTCCCATCTGTGAAAGGCACAGTGAGTAAAAGCAGTGGCTGCGAACTCTCAAGTGGTTAATAACCACTGAACAGGTTATCATGTCTGTTCTTGCGAGAGAGGGGCGCCCGCTACCTTTGTAAAACTATTTGTTAAGGAACCTGGGATTGGTAACCCTAGGTCTCCTGGGGGCAACCAGACGTGGTCTCCCTCTCACTGTGCTTAGAGAGGCATCAGCTTCACCTCACTGATGATCCCCAACAAGGGTGAAACACGTGTATGGGGTTGCTGGTGGTACTCTCGTTCAGATTGGAATTGCCATTGTATTTCGGTGCTGGACTGCCCCTGGGCAGGACAAAGACTGATATGCAAATGGATATTTCCCATCTGTGAAAGGCAAAGTGAGTAAAAGCAGTGGCTGCAAACTCTCAAGTGGTTAATAACCACTGAACAGGTTATCATGTCTGTTCTTGCGAGAGAGGGGCGCCCGCTACCTTTGTAAAACTATTTGTTAAGGAACCTGGGATTGGTAACCCTAGGTCTCCTGGGGGCAACCAGACGTGGTCTCCCTCTCACTGTGCTTAGAGAGGCATCAGCTTCACCTCACTGATGATCCCCAACAAGGGTGAAACACGTGTATGGGGTTGCTGGTGGTACTCTCGTTCAGATTGGAATTGCCATTGTATTTCGGTGCTGGACTGCCCCTGGGCAGGACAAAGACTGATATGCAAATGGATATTTCCCATCTGTGAAAGGCACAGTGAGTAAAAGCAGTGGCTGCGAACTCTCAAGTGGTTAATAACCACTGAACAGGTTATAATGTCTGTTCTTGCGAGAGAGGGGCGCCCGCTACCTTTGTAAAACTATTTGTTAAGGAACCTGGGATTGGTAACCCTAGGTCTCCTGGGGGCAACCAGACGTGGTCTCCCTCTCACTGTGCTTAGAGAGGCATCAGCTTCACCTCACTGATGATCCCCAACAAGGGTGAAACACGTGTATGGGGTTGCTGGTGGTACTCTCGTTCAGATTGGAATTGCCATTGTATTTCGGTGCTGGACTGCCCCTGGGCAGGACAAAGACTGATATGCAAATGGATATTTCCCATCTGTGAAAGGCACAGTGAGTAAAAGCAGTGGCTGCGAACTCTCAAGTGGTTAATAACCACTGAACAGGTTATCATGTCTGTTCTTGCGAGAGAGGGGCGCCCGCTACCTTTGTAAAACTATTTGTTAAGGAACCTGGGATTGGTAACCCTAGGTCTCCTGGGGGCAACCAGACGTGGTCTCCCTCTCACTGTGCTTAGAGAGGCATCAGCTTCACCTCACTGATGATCCCCAACAAGGGTGAAACACGTGTATGGGGTTGCTGGTGGTACTCTCGTTCAGATTGGAATTGCCATTGTATTTCGGTGCTGGACTGCCCCTGGGCAGGACAAAGACTGATATGCAAATGGATATTTCCCATCTGTGAAAGGCACAGTGAGTAAAAGCAGTGGCTGCGAACTCTCAAGTGGTTAATAACCACTGAACAGGTTATCATGTCTGTTCTTGCGAGAGAGGGGCGCCCGCTACCTTTGTAAAACTATTTGTTAAGGAACCTGGGATTGGTAACCCTAGGTCTCCTGGGGGCAACCAGACGTGGTCTCCCTCTCACTGTGCTTAGAGAGGCATCAGCTTCACCTCACTGATGATCCCCAACAAGGGTGAAACACGTGTATGGGGTTGCTGGTGGTACTCTCGTTCAGATTGGAATTGCCATTGTATTTCGGTGCTGGACTGCCCCTGGGCAGGACAAAGACTGATATGCAAATGGATATTTCCCATCTGTGAAAGGCACAGTGAGTAAAAGCAGTGGCTGCGAACTCTCAAGTGGTTAATAACCACTGAACAGGTTATCATGTCTGTTCTTGCGAGAGAGGGGCGCCCGCTACCTTTGTAAAACTATTTGTTAAGGAACCTGGGATTGGTAACCCTAGGTCTCCTGGGGGCAACCAGACGTGGTCTCCCTCTCACTGTGCTTAGAGAGGCATCAGCTTCACCTCACTGATGATCCCCAACAAGGGTGAAACACGTGTATGGGGTTGCTGGTGGTACTCTCGTTCAGATTGGAATTGCCATTGTATTTCGGTGCTGGACTGCCCCTGGGCAGGACAAAGACTGATATGCAAATGGATATTTCCCATCTGTGAAAGGCACAGTGAGTAAAAGCAGTGGCTGCGAACTCTCAAGTGGTTAATAAACACTGAACAGGTTATCATGTCTGTTCTTGCGAGAGAGGGGCGCCCGCTACCTTTGTAAAACTATTTGTTAAGGAACCTGGGATTGGTAACCCTAGGTCTCCTGGGGGCAACCAGACGTGGTCTCCCTCTCACTGTGCTTAGAGAGGCATCAGCTTCACCTCACTGATGATCCCCAACAAGGGTGAAACACGTGTATGGGGTTGCTGGTGGTACTCTCGTTCAGATTGGAATTGCCATTGTATTTCGGTGCTGGACTGCCCCTGGGCAGGACAAAGGGCCTCATTACGACCCTGGCGGTAAGTTACCGCCAGGGCCGTGACTTTACCGCCATGGTGCTAACTACGTTAACGCCATGGCGGTAAGGGGATTTACCGCCCCATTCCGACCTTGGCGGGGCGGTAAATCCCCAATCCCCATTTACCCTTCCCCATTCCCATTTTTGCCCCATAGGGCATAATGGGAGTGGGGAAGGCGTTAATTACGCCACCGTAAATTACGGTGGCGTAATTAACACCAAGTTCCCTTACCGCCATGGTTTTTTACACCCGCTAAAAGCAGGTGTAAAAACCGCCATGGCGGAAAGGGAACTCGTAATTGGCGGTAAGGGGTCGGCGCAGCTAACGCTGGCGCTAACCCCTTACCGCCAGGGTCGTAATGAGGCCCAAAGACTGATATGCAAATGGATATTTCCCATCTGTGAAAGGCACAGTGAGTAAAAGCAGTGGCTGCGAACTCTCAAGTGGTTAATAACCACTGAACAGGTTATCATGTCTGTTCTTGCGAGAGAGGGGCGCCCGCTACCTTTGTAAAACTATTTGTTAAGGAACCTGGGATTGGTAACCCTAGGTCTCCTGGGGGCAACCAGACGTGGTCTCCCTCTCACTGTGCTTAGAGAGGCATCAGCTTCACCTCACTGATGATCCCCAACAAGGGTGAAACACGTGTATGGGGTTGCTGGTGGTACTCTCGTTCAGATTGGAATTGCCATTGTATTTCGGTGCTGGACTGCCCCTGGGCAGGACAAAGACTGATATGCAAATGGATATTTCCCATCTGTGAAAGGCACAGTGAGTAAAAGCAGTGGCTGCGAACTTTCAAGTGGTTAATAACCACTGAACAGGTTATCATGTCTGTTCTTGCGAGAGAGGGGCGCCCGCTACCTTTGTAAAACTATTTCCAGCAGAAATCCTTTAGACAAACATTCAGGTCCTTCCAGAACTTCCCGGTGGAAGCCCTCTTGGTAGACCTCACTAACATCCATCTCACGTGGACTGAACGCCCCCAATCAAAACTGCGACTCTCTACTGGAAACACTCAATGCCACCTTGTCAGCCTCCATCGAGCGACACACACCTCTAAAACAACGCACCTGCCAAATTAATCCATCAGCATCCTGGCACATGCAAGAACTCAACCTCAATAAAAGAGTCATCAGGAGACAAGAGAAAACTGGGCGCCACTCCAGGAAAGAATCTGACCTGGCGCTCCTCAAGGAATTCAAAGCAATCCACGACAACTAATCAATACAGCCAAGGCCTCCTACTATCAGAACACCATAGCAGAAGCTGACAACAAAAGCAGAGCTCTCGTCAAATCGGTCATGCACTGCATCAACCCGCTACCCGACCCTGCTATACCACATTACATCAGAAAAACCACTGCCATCGACACCTTCTTCATCGAAAAATCAGCAAGTATCGCCAGCACATAGACACAAGCTCTGCATCCACAGACCAACCTCAAGTCCCTCCTCGTGACAACATTCAAGACGCTCTCTGCAGAGAACCTGGTAGAATCCCTGGCCGCCCTCAAAGCCACATCGTATACAAACAACATCCTCCCAGCATCCATCCTCAAGACCCTCTGTACAGAATCTCTCCTTACCTACCCGGCGATCATCAAAAGCTCCTAACTCAAGGCACCTTCCCATCGGCCCTAAAGACAGGACAAATCTTCCCTCTACTAAAGAAACCCACTATGGATCCCAACAAACTAGGTCACTATCGCCCCCAGCCCCCATCTTCCCTTCCTAGGTAATATCATTGAGAAGGCGGTAGCCGTGCAACTGCAGCAACACATCGACAGCAACAATCTCCTCCAGACTTACTAATCCGGTTTCAGACCCAGATGCAGTGCGGAGACAGCAACCATACAGGTGGTTGACGTTGACGGCACCCTCAACATCCTTGAGGACTACCACTCTTGCCTCCTGTTTCTAATCTACCTCTGGCTGGCCAGCTTTCGACACAGTGGACCACCAGGCACTCACAGACACCCTATATCAGTGCATGGGTATCAGCGACCTTGTACTAAACTGGTATAAGTCCTACATCACCAACTGCCAGCAGTTTGTTCAGATGGACTCTTCCATATCACCAATGCTACCTGCCACCTGTGGAGTCCATCAGGGTTCCATCCTCTCCCCATTGATCTTCAATCTATACATGAAGCTTCTGGGAGCCCTCCTATCCACACACAACATCCACATCCACTGGTAGGTTGACAACACACAGTTATACCTAAAGATCAACGCCATAAAGGACATCCACAGGCTCAAAACCTGCCTTTCGCTGATCAAGTCTTGGATCTCCAGTGCATACTTGAAGCTCAACCCCTCCAAGACTAATTTCCTACTTCTCACCAACAACACCGAACACCCAGACATGCAGACTTGGGTATCAACCACAAACCTTGAGGGCTTCACTCCCGAGCTTACCCCCTGAGCCAAGTCTCTCAGGTTCCACATCGACAAACACCTCTCCTTCATGACACACGTAGCTAAGAAAATACAGATAGCCTGGTATGGGCTCTCCCTCCTGTGGAAAGTCAAGCCCCTCCTCCCTCCAGACAGCTTTAGATCCACTGTTCAAGCACTGGTCCTATCACACCTGGATGGAGGCAATGCCCTCCTTGAAGGCTTCCCGTCGTCCACCATTATGCCCCTGAGAAGTGTCCTACATGCAGCTGCAAGCCTCATCAAGGCTCTATGCAAATACGACCACATCACCCCGGCCCTCATCAACATTCACTGGCGCCCACTGCATGAACAAATCACTTTCAAGTCTTGCTACATCATCTGTAAGGCAGCCACCCTCAAGTCACCAAGCTGCACCGCAGAGAACCTCAGCATCTGCAGTGGACAAAGCACCGCCAGAATCCAGGACATGTGCAGACTTGAAATCTGCTGCTGCAAAAAGGAAAGTACCAGAAAACAAGCCGTCTCTGCCTTCGCCCCAAGACTATGGAACCTCCTCCCCATCAGCATCAGACTCACCCCTGTGCTTCTACAATTCAGAAAACAACTCTCCCACTCAACACCTAGTGCATCAAATCAACTCCGCACCACCTGACTCACTAGATGTCGTAAGCCCCTCTCCTGCCCGCCACCCTGTACAGCTATGCCCCTCGTCTGTGCCCCTCTGTATCCTAACCCCCACTGTATATCTGTTCTGTTTTTACCACTTAAAAGCCATCCGTTATGCATCTGTACTGCTCTGTACCCTTGTAAAGTGCTCTGTTGTGTATCTGTACTGTTGTATACCTCTGTAAAGCACTGTGTTGTGTATTCTCGAAGATAGGTCTGTGCTCAGTAAATACATAATAATAATAGTGTGTTGGTTTGCCCACAGTGTAACGGTGCATTGGTTTGCCCACAGTGTGAGGGTGTGTTGTTTGCCCACAGTTTGAGGGGGTGCTGGTTTGAAATGTGTTATACAGGATGATTGGAGAGATGTATTGGTGACTTTGTTTAGTGTGTGTTGGGAGCACTGTTTAATACTATATGTGTGGCTTAGTCAGTATGTATATTATGAGGTGGAAAGTAGAATGGTGAGGGGACCAGGTGGCGGAGGCCAAATTTGAAGCCTCTTATCCAGTGTAACCATGTGGATGTCCTAGTAGTGGTGCATCTCGGAGCAGAGTCACTGTGGGCATTGTTGCAGAATTCCCTGCATGGGGGCGTAATACGAATGGTAGAAGACAGTCGGGAGCACCTTTGGCAAAATCACAGTGGAGCAAAACTATCACTTAAGGCACCCAGGAGCAAGCCACGGTGCGACCCTAAGAAGCAAGTCACTGTGGAGCAAGATAACATTGTGAAACTACAATGATGCACTGCAGTGTTTAACATGCTAAGGGGGCTTGACTGTGTACGAGGTCCACCAGAATGGTATAGTTACTCACCCTTCCCTTGGCCTAGGGTCTGCAGCAAAGGGGGCTCCAACTGCTACCCTGCTTCTGAGTGAGGTAGTCTTCTGAGTGGTGTGGTACACTTGTTTTGTTCATTCATATGGGATGCTTGCTACCTGCTACACATGTGTCTCTAGTTTTTTCCACCATCTACTGCATGTGGGTGTCTCCTTAGGCTCCCACCTTTGCCTTCATTGTACTGGGAAATGTTCTCCCATACCCCCCAAGCCCTCTAGCAGTTATGTCTGCTGGTCCCATCCCAAGGCGGGGGCATGAGCCATCTCATTGGTACTCATTTTATCAGCCTCAGAAAAATGAAAATTCTTTGCAAGCTCATCAAGGATACAAACAAGTGACTGGCCGCTTGCACATAGACCTCTTTAGCACATGCATCAACTGACTGAGAAACTTTACAAATTACTTTCACAGTATATATTCTGCAGGTGGAGTAAGTGAAAGAATATGATTGGCAGATGAGAAATGTAATTCTGGAGGGGTGAACAGAGTAAAATCAAAATGTCGTGGAAGAAAGGCTTTGAATTAATCACCACCACTATCATTGCTCTGGGCAGCACGCATACAATGATATTTTAGCACCTCTCAGCCATTAGAGAAGGAGACAAACCATAGGCATATGGTTATTGCTCCCTCCTTTAAAAGGTAAGGTTTAGTTTGACCTACTTGACCACATCCCCACTGCACTGGAACAGAAATCACCCCACCCATTTTTCGGCCTTGTGTTCTAGCAGTTTAGGCATAATTACTCACATTGTTGGTGTGGGGTAAAAAGACAGCCCCAGAGTGATAGAGATGAAGAGGCCATGCTATGCCCCATTGTGAGAGTGAAGCTGGCTCAGTGTGGAGTTCCATTGAAATATAAAAGCCAGTACAAAACAGTGATTTCAACATGAGGCCTAGTGAATAAGCAAGAATAAGCCTCCCTCCATTTTGTTAGAATGTACAGGCATTCAGCTGGAAAAGAGTGAGACTTAGAACTTGAATATTATTAACTGCGGCTGATGGATTCCAGGTACATGTGCCATTGCAGATGCTGACTTTGTGTAAATGCCCACTTTGACAGATTCAAAACTGTAACAGTGCACATAGAAAGAATAAATACATTTGAAATACTTTGCATCTGGGAGCTAAAAAGGAGGAATGATGCCTTACCTTTGAAAAGTAAAGTCGAATGCCATATTGCCTTCATGAGGAATAAAACGACTTAATTCAGTACATAAAAATGACAACATTTATAAGGAAAGGCCTATTTCGTATTTGCATAAATGAACACTGGTTTCTTATATAACTGTGGTATATTTGTGAAGAATACCAAGAATGGACTTGTTTCTGTTTACACATTATATAAAGAAAGATTATATTGTGAACAACAGGCCCTGTAGTATAGAAAGTTACATGTACACAGTGGGTAAATGCAATATGCTAGCCTTTCAGGTAGCAGGCGCTCCTCTCTAGAATGAACACGGCATGATAACCTGTTCTGAGATGAGAGTTTGCAGCACACGCCTTTTGCTCACTGTGCCTTTCACAGATGGGAAATATCCATTTGCATATCAGTCTTTGTCCGGCCCACATGGGCAGTCCAGCACTGAAATGCTATGGCTATTCCTCTCTGAACAAGAGTACCAACAGCAACCACAAACACGTGTTTCAGTCTTGTTGGGCCTTATCAGTGAGGTGAAGCTGTGCCTCTCTGAGCACAGTGAGCAGGGAGTCCACGTCTGGTTGCCCCCAGGTAACTGCAACTTGTTTTTCTCTCTGAAATGAAACTTTGACCCCAAGGCCTTTGGGGCTGGGCCCACCAAGTCAACAGGTCTAGTTGTCAATTTAAATGCTAACATATACAAAGAAGTAGATTGAAAGTATGGGATTTACAGATAACATGACCAACAGAAATGACCTTTAAGGACAGGTTTTATATAAAATGTGCATTAGCTCTGAACAAAGACCCTTTTGAAGCTCAGCAGAAGAGGGTAGAATAAACATGGTCTCAAGCAGGTGGCTGGTCACATGCTTAAGGAGAAATAGAAACTTGGAGATGAAATGAAACTACCTCTCATAGCATGCAGTGCCATTGATTAAACATTGAACATATTTTCCTAAATAAAAAGAGCATTGTGTGTCCTATCGAGCCCACCCAGGTTCATTTTAAAGGGGATAGAAGGCCAGTTGGGACCTTGTAAAAATGAAAATGTTGTGATGTACATAACTTAAGTTATAATAAAAAGTATGATTCTGGAATTTTCATAATTCTGAGGAATTAGAAATATTGATAGACTAATAGACAGTGAAATTAATGTTGAAATATGTAGTATCAGAGTTGTAACTATTTTGGCCCAGGAAAGGTGTGCCGAAAGAAAATTAGTATTGTCCCACTCACCATAAAACATATAACTCAAATATATATAGTCATGTGATTATCTGAAAGATTAAGGTAGTTGCCACATTGTGAGATTTTTTTAGAATACAAAATGTATAACCCACATGTCACTGTTGGATGATGAATCTTTCTCCTCCCTCATCCTACATCATACATATCTCGCAACTTCTGGTCCAATCAGCAGCCAGTGGACATCTTGGTGGGAGGTGAAGGGAGAGTGCTAGTCAATCCTTACTGTGGGAATCATGACAATATTGGAGTGTCATCAGCCCCATAAGAGGGCATGTTTGCATCAGAATAGGGCTTTTTGACTTTATTCCGGTAGACAGCCTACTGGCTGACTCTTGCAAGGAACAACTAGCAGAGAGGTCTCAATCCTTGCATTGGAGACATTGACAGGGAAATCTAGAAGCTAGCTGGGACCCCATCAGAGGAGCAGAAGAAGTCTGGGTGCAGGAGAAAATCCTTGACTGAAATCCCTTGACCAGATCTGCGCTGTCCTCAGAGGAGCCCTGCTGTTTTCCCTAACCACAGCCTCCAATGTAAGTAGACCAATACAAAAGCCAACAAACGTGTGGGGAGGTACCTGACTTATCCCTTTCCATTAGTGGTTGGGGGGTGAAACTGTATAGGCCCTTGGTACATTGTATTAAATCTAATTCAAATTAATTCTGCTGTCGAAATTCTCCCTATCCATTTAAATTGCATTGTGTTTGGAACAACCAACAACCCACCTTAATCCTTTCCCTTAAACTGTGGGGAAGCTGTGTGGATCCTTAGTGCACTGAGTTGAAGTTAAATTAATTAATTTTTATATAGAAGATCACGGGATGAGTTTTGCTCGAATTCTAAACTAACAAAGTTCATGCCCAGTGTGTAAGAGCCGGTATAGACCATAAAGACTTGGGTGACTGTCCTTCTGAACCCCCTCACTCCTGTCCTGAAGGGGGTTTCCATAATCCCAAAATAAGCAATCCTAAATGCTACCTTTCAAGTGAATGTAGAAGGTACATAACACAATTTCACATTTATTCCCAGTGATTCCAAAGTCAGAATTACAAAGACTTACATCTCATTTGTATGTCTGTTGTAAAACAAAATGTCCCATGTATTCCCTTGAATTCCAAACCAGAATTACCAAGCATTGCTTCTCATTTGAATATGTGTTGAAAAATGATTTCCCTTTGAGTTCCTTTTCACAACTGTGCCTTTCAAATGAAATCCTCAAAACTAAATTTCCCATTGATACCCTAGCCTCCCAAACCAGAATGCCAAAGCACTGCCTTTCCTTTGAATGTGTGTTGCAAAACCTTTTTTCCATTGTATTGTGAATGTTTACTATTGGTTAAATTGAAATTACATTTGTTGTAAGTTGTGACTGCATGTTTCAAAATGTCACCTGTGTTATTTTAATAACAGAAAGTACTGGGGAGTTGTGATATTGGGTGTTGTCACAGCGTTGGTGGCTGATATTGGCTGCTAGTCTTTCTTTGTCAAATCCTAAATAAATAAATAAATAAATAAATATATTCTTACTATACATTGGCCTGGTTCCTAATCCATTGGTGACACAGGTGTCATGAAAAGCAACTAGGCACTTGCAGTGACCTACACTTGCGTTAACCTAATGAGCTATCTTGTGTGTATACAGAGCTTAGTCGAAGTATGGAGGAAAATGCTGAACCAGCCAGGCCTCTCGAACTGAGTGATCCTGCATGCTTGCGAGGGTTAACTGTGAAAGCCCTTCTTGAGACATAAACATCTAGTTTGCAAGAAGCCCTGCGCAGCTTTTAGGAGCCAGGCACGGTCATTCTCTTCTGCGCTCTGCGAGTCAGGGGCACTGATAACACAGGAATGTAAAGGGTGCTTCCCACAACAACGTACACGGAGCCTGAGAGCCAAGACTAGCAGTAACTTTCCAGTAAAAAACATGTTTTGCTGCATGGAAGGTTTGGCCTAGAAGATTCTCGAAGAGCTGGTACATCATAGTGATTGACGTGCAGCCCCTAATAAGTGATCTATACCTGGGCCAGTTAGGGGAGGACTCTTCCTGGGCTGTTTGTGAGATGCGCGCACAGAGAGAAACAGCGACTGGACAACCAGCCAGCACTAGAGGGCAGAGGCTCCTGGTATCACATTCCCGCTCGGGTGCAGGATTTCGGGGGCTAGGCCAGTCCCTGAACGGTGCCGGGCACTGAGTGGCGTGGGTCCTGGGTGTGATTCTATCGTATCAGCATCAACGATTCCTAGGAGCGTAAGAATAATTGCATATTCATCTGTGATTGATAATTTGTATTGCTCAGCTTGCACTTTAATTCCCATACTATTTTTCCCTTTTCAGTACAACAGGCTATTTTTTGGTGTGGGTGTGAGACGGGTTGGAGGCCTCATCAAAGTGAATCTGAAAAAGCGCTTTGGGCGCATGGCACCTTGCTTGGGGGGGAAACTCTGTGAGTTTAGTGTGACCACCCAATAAACTGTGACAAAGCTGGGGGCTCATGGCTGGGTTTTGGTTGAGAGTATTCACTCATGACAGTGCAGTAGCAGCAGATTATTCATTTGGGTGCAATTGCATTGCAGTAGATGTAAAGTTCTGTTGCATTGTGAAGGTGTCTTACATAAATGTACCCTGGGTTCCAGGATGGTGTATAGATAAAAAAGTGTTGATTGTGAGTTGTCATTGTGAGTGGAAACTAAGCAGGACCAGGGTTTAGATTTATGACCATGCATATCGAATATATCAGGTGCAGAATACATTTCACAATGAGCACCGTAGAAATCATTATGGCCAGGAAACACCTCCCATCCAAATTGTTTATTAAAGGTGAATGGGTAGAACAAGAAGGTGAAAAGTGGCCAGTTAGAATGATGCAGGATCTTAACTCTGCAAATGTTGATATGTGGCAGGATAATAGGCTGTTAGATCAGGCTCTAACAAACTTTTACATGACACAGACAAGCAAAGATTAGCAGATTAAAATGGCTCAGATCAGAGCACATATGTACTTCCATATGATGATCATGGAAGAAAGATACCAGGATAGTGTAGCCTCTATGCAAAACCAGTCTGAGCTTTTGAATAAAGCCCAGTGAGAGTTCAAACAATTAGAAGAAAAAGCGTACCGAACCTAAATTCAGAGTCAAAATTAGAAAATATTATTCAACAGCTAAAAGATGAGTTAGCGACACAACAGCAAGCAAATCCAGAGCGAGAGGCTCCATTTTCTGCACTGCAAGGGGAGTATACGGAATGTGTTGAACATATGAGTGCAAGTCAACTCAAATTAAATCAGTAGGTTGTTCCCAACAGAGCCTGCTTAGTGGACATGTTCACATGTCAAGCACAGTTAAACACCTGAAAGCTAAAAAAATGCCAGTTAGTCATTAACAAGGTTAATTCTCAGGGTGAATTTGATCAGATGCACCAAGATATGAACACTTTGAAACAGCAGAGAGAGCAGTTGAGGGAAAAAAATAACAAATTGATTCAAGAGAATAGTGGCCTGTTTCAGGAAGTGCATCCGTTATGGATGGACGTGGAGAAAAGGGAGTTATGTTCTCAGGAACTGACTGACATGAGGCTAGAAAATGCTAAGTTAATGGAACATGTGAGGCAAGCAGAAGATGACATAGAGCAGGCAACCCAGGCCAGAACTGCAGAAGGGGAGGAGATTAGTCTCCTGAAAAAGAGGCGTTCTTAATATGCGCAGACAATACAACCCTCGCAGGAGGAAAATGAGTCCCATTGTGAAGCGAACAAGGGACTAAGAGACTGATTAATGGCACAATGTAAAGTGCTAGAAGCCACTCAAGCACTGGTGACAGAATTGAAATTGCAGGCCTCGGTATATCACCAAGAGATAGGGAATGAGAAAAACAAATGTAAGTGGTTGGAAATGAATTAGCCAATTATAAACAGGCTTTGAGGCACCCCGACCAATCAGGGTATGGAAAATCACCCTCCGATCACAGAGTGATGACCTCTATCAATACCTGCCAGTGTTCAAGAACAGGGAAAACATGAGGCAGCTAGACTCACCCAGGCATGGTCAAATTGAGACAGAAGGCCAGTCCTTATTGAATATTGATGTATACTCATCTCTACCCAGTAGAAGGCAAGGTGTCCGGACCAGTAGGCTGTGGGAATTTAAAAATACCCTGGCATGTACCTCTGAGGGCTCCTATGATGAAAAGATCAGGGAGTTGGACTGGCAGAAAATGAAGTTACAAAGGGACCACCTAGTCTACTTTGTAGACAGAGAAGAACCAGAGACTAGGCCTCAAAAAAGCATCTTTTCCAACCATACCCGGAAGGAGGGAGTGAGGATGAGTACTTCCCAGTGCGCAAATTGGAGTCCAAGAGAAATTACCCTGAAGGCCCACAGCACTACAGGGGAGAAGAGACAAGACCCTGTCATTCTGGGAGGGATTCCCAGTCTCGTAGTGATAGAGAGCGCCTACAGGACAGGGAGTGGACCAACATAGCAGCAGCTCTGAGTCAGAGGGTGAGTGGACTCAGGTGCAGTGGAAAAGAAAGTCTGCCAAATGGAAGAGAGGTCTTGTGAAAGACCCAATTCGGCAGATAAAGGCCATAAAGAGTTTTATGACTCCCTACCATAAGAACGCCAAATACTCAGTATGGAAGCATCTAGAGCTTTATGACCAAATGATGACTTCATTTGGTATTAAGAATGATAGAAACTCTGTGGAGTTTGTCAAATGGACATTTTGCCCTGAATACTCCAGCTTCTTTGCAGAGCTGGAGGACCAACATCACCAAAAATGGTCCACCTACAAAGTGGCCATTTGAAACACTTCTCTTTACAAATGAACCTTTAGGAGGCCCGATAAGGGGCCTACAACCTGGAGTATGAGGAAGACCAAGTGTCTAGAGAGTTTGTGCAAGAGCTGAAGCGAGCATTTGCACAGACCTATAGGCGGGTGAACACCAATAGCCAGGAGTTCATCAACACATACTTCCCTGCGCTCCCGAAACACATTATGACCCAACTAGTAAGGGATTTCCATCACCGTAGGACCCTGGATTGGGTGATAGAACAGGCCGACCACATTTATGAGGTCCAAAAGCCCTCTGAAAACCAAAAACAACCCTAAATCCCCCAAATCATCAAATACACCTGCTGCTGCAGCTAGCGCAGGTGAAAAATACTCCCATATTGGACTTGGAAACAGGGGGGACTAAACATACTCCTCCCACTAACACCAACAAGCAGAATGAGAGTCAGAGGAGACCCTCAGATCTAACCTAAATGGGTTGCAGCCAGGCAGGGTACCAGACCAACACCCCATCTGACCCTGCCACATATACCAGTCCCAGATACAAGGGTAAAAGACCTATCTTGGGGTATGTATGGACACGTCCGTCACAAGGGGGGGTTCAATCAGGTAAGTACTGCCCCGGGAAACCTCCTTCAAAGCTTCCCTCCAAACTTCCCTCAGGAGGCAAGAAATACTCCACCCCCAGCCTACGTTTCTTTCCCAGGTACCCTTCAAACCCCAATTTCCAGAACAATCCTCCTCTCTGTCCCTGCTTTCAAGACAATAGATTCCAAAATCAGGGAGAAGGAAGACCTAGGATGGAAGGTTATCAGGGAAACTCCCAATGCCCGAGCTTCTCTGGGAGAAGGGACAGCTACCCTTTCCAGGAGCAGCAAAGATCTGAATCCAGACCTCCCTACCAACCAGAAGAAATATCACTACTGGAGCGACAGGTCCAACAATTAACCCAAGACATGGGTCGCATGTTGAGGGCTCAGCAGAACCCTCCACTGGAAACCACTGCCCAGAATAACTGGACACCCGGGTCTTGTGCCCCGTAGCAATGATGGGATGAAACTTCCAACAATCAACAGGTTGCAGGGGAGGGGGCCCGGGTGGAAGGGAGATGCAAAGCCCTAGAGGAAGCTTCCTTTCCTACCAGAACAAAACCCCTGGAAACCTCTGAACCTGAACAATAATCTTGTACCCCAAAAATCTGGAACATAGGGAACAGAGGGTAAGTAGGAGAAATCAAAAGCAAAAGATAACCCACTTTGTGGAGGAAGTCTGCATCAACACTTTCGAAGGAGAAGAATCCCTCAAGGATTCAGGGAAGAAAATCTTCTCTTTCAGGGATGGAGGGATCCCTCCCAAGGAAAAATGGGTCCCGAAAGACCCTGATTTAGACTGGGTAAATATGGAGACTGACCAAGAGCAACAAATTCATAAATCCCAACAATGTCACGCAGATGACCCTGAAAGCACTGGGGTATCCTCCCCCAAACATGTACAGGTAACTGTCTCCAGGAAAAGGGAGACAGCAAAGAATCAGGGGAAAAAGGGGACTTCCCAGTCCCACTTGTTTCTGGGTGAAAAATCTTTTTTGCAGATTCCCGGACTCCGACACAGAAAACTGTCCAAGATCACACAGTGTTGGAGTTCAATATAAAAATGTTAACTGCCAAGCTGGCACAGAATGTGCATTTCCTTTGCCCCCTTGAGGAGAGAGAAGGAAGATTTTATGCTTCCGTCAAGGTACAAGGTCAGTGTGCACTATCAGCGCTGGTGGATACTGGATCCCAAGTCACCCTCCTGTGCAAAATACTTTTGACCAACTAAATTCAGGAAGGGGGGAAGAGTCACCACATTCCCCTCACACCTCTTCCTGGACAACTCCAAAACTTCGATGGGAATGATATTTCCATTGAAGGTACTTTGGATCTGGAGATAAAAATTGGGCGACATAGGGTGACACACCCGGTGATAGTCATCACTCCAGGAAGCACACCTTGTCTATTGGGGTATGACCTCCTTTGGAGGTTATCACCCCTGTTTGACATTGTGAACAAGGTCTTCTGGACTAAGACTAACCAGCCAATCAAATTAAAACAAAGCACAAACTATGTGAGTTTGAATGGCACATTCCACATTATTGAACAACGGTCCGACAAAATAGAATTCCATTTTAGGAACAATCAAGTCCCAGACATCACCATAATCTCTGTAGGAGAACAAACTGTTGATGGAAACCCTTTTCCATTTTTCAAAATCAACCTCCCTCCCAGTTTTGAGTGGCATTCTACACTGGAAGGAAATACTCTGAAGTTGTATACAATCCACAATCAGAAGAAAGCCCAAATCCCATGACAAAAGATAATGAAAAATCAGCTCAAAGTTTGACCGATATCCATACAAAGGGTGAACAGTTGTTATTCCCCATTTGGGTAAATGAGGGGGAGGAGCCTGTTCTCGCCAGAGTATGCCTGAATAATGGAAGAAGCTTCATCAGCAAAGCATTATTCAGGAAACTCCAAAAAGATCAGACCGTTCCCACATTTAAATTGATTGATAAGTGATAAGTGGGCCTGGAAACTCCAAATTCCAAACATCTCCTGCCTAGCAGGTGTATGCTAAAAACATTCCATTGGCAACAAAAGCATAGAACATAATTGTTGGGTTGTGAGAGATGTTCCCTCTACCTTTTACTTAGGCAGTGATATTCTCAATCAATTTGCAATTAATTTCGACCTAATTAATCACAAAGCCTGGCCCAGACTCGGGGTAACCCCATGGGCTTTGACAACACTGAGAAAGCATTTCAGTCAGCTTAATTGCTGCCGTATGCGGTTGGAGTTCAAGTGAGGGAAGAGGTTACCATCCCAGGACAGGTGTGACAATTTACAACTCCCCTAAAAATTAAACGAGGACAGAAACTTAATAACAAGGATGGCTATATAAATCAGAATTATCATCTTCAACAGCAAGGTGTGTACTTACATCCTATACCCCTAGTTGACCTAGAACATGACACCATTTGAATATTGGTGGATAATAGCGACCCTCGAAGTATCACTTTGGGCACAGATACCTTTATTGGAATGGCATTTGATGCCAAACATTATTCTATTCATTTAGGTAATGAGATCATTGGACCAGTCCCCAATGACTGCTACAATTTTAACGACGATATCCCTGCGGAAAAGATTTTCACCCGGCAAGGGGGTAATTTCTTAGTGTACTCTTCCTGCCCTTATGGTGTGGAAGAGGTGACCTGTGACATCAGGAAGGATGAGATGGTATTCCGAGTCAACAGTGACTACCTCCCATCCTTGAAACCTCACATCCAGGCCAACACCATAACAAGAGATCTCTCCACCCAACTGGAGAATACTGCCGCAATTGGCAAGCCTGAGGTCTTTCCAGGCTTTAAGAAGATGGCCAAAGAACAAATCAATCTCACTGATGCCTGCGAGACAGAGGAGCAAAATTAGAAGCTGGAACACGTGTTTTGGAATTTTCAGGATATCTTTGCAGTGGATTCTTATGATTGTGGATGTACAGAGATACATTCAACCACCATACCTATGGGCCCCAAGATGGGTTCAGTATTTGTGAAGCAATACTAGTTACCTCTCACGTCTATGTAGTCACTCACAGAGATTATTAAAAATGTAGAATCCTGTGGGATAATTTGTCCAATCCACAGTACATTTAACAACCCGCTACTGGGTATACTTAAACCCAATGACCAATAGAGACTTTGCGCAGACCTTAGGGAGTTAAATAAACGGGTCCACATGTCAAGATGGCCCCTTCCCTACATTGATCAGGGACTAGCCTAGATCCAAGGGTCAAAGGTGTATACCGCCATTGACCTGAACAACGGTTACTGGACAGTACCCGTGAGTAGGGAAGACCAGTACAAGCTTGCCTTTACCTTCGGAGGGCAGCAATACATGTCGACCCAAACCCCCTTCGGATACATAAACGCTGGAAATTAATTTAAAATCTTCCTACATAAGGCCATGCCAGACTTGGGCGAAAGGGGAAACCTGGCCTATGTAGATGATGTCTTAATCAAGAGCTCAACTGTGGAGGAACACATAGCTGAAATACGCTATGTTCTGACCCCGTTGCAGAAAGCCAGAGCAAAACTGTCCTTCGGAAGAAACAGTGGTGTAAGACCAGCATGAACTTCTTAGGGCATGAAAAAGTGGAAGCGTTATTGAAATTGAAAGACCCTACTACTCTGCGAGAACTAAGAAGCCTTCTTGGATGCACTAACTATAGCAGAAAGTTCATGGAAGACTATGCTGAGGTCACACAACCCTTGGTCCATTTATTAAAGGCCGGGGTCAAGTGGGAGAGGGGTCCACAACAATATGAGGCAGTAAAACAGCTAAAGAGAAGCCTTTCCCAAGCCCCTTGTTTGGCTTACCCCATAAAGAACAAAGAGTTCTTCATGGAGATGGGGTACTCAGATACTTGCTTAATGGCGGTATTATACCAAAAGCACGACAAGGTCATCAAAGCAATCTCATACGCGAGCAAGACTTTTTCTTCTGTAGAGAAAAAATTCAATGATTGCGAAAAGGCACTCCTGGCAATGGTGTGAGTGTTGAATAATTACTGCCCATTCACCCAGGGGGAGCACATCATCGTGGAGACTCCTCACCTACCCTTGCAATATCACCAAAGTAACCGAATCCAAACAGGGAACGTGAATAATTCCAGAATTACCTCCTGGATTCTATCCATGTAAGGCTTTCCTGTGGAGGTCAGATATGGCCAAAACAAGAAAGTCCTCTAGCGCAAGGATTGGCTGACTTGCATGACTGTGCTCAAGAAAACTGTTTCAAGGACGAAAGTCTAAGGACCAACGAAAATCTGGAGATGTACCATACTTCCCCACACAAAGTCTATGAGGAAGACACGTGTCAGGGGATACCCACAGTTTATGTGGATGGGTGCTCCTACCATGTTGACAATCACAAGGAAAAGGAACTAGTGGCTGGCATTGGCAATGCCTGGGTGAATAATGCCCCGGAACCCTCTGCTAGATACAAAATAGGTCCCCAAAGTAGTCAGGTAGCAGAGTTGATGATGGTACATCAAGCCATTCTCACTGCCGTCCAACACCAACTCAAAGAACTGGTCATAATCTGTCACGCTCACCTGATTCCCACGGGGGCGCTGGCCTGGTTTCGAGTGCTGATGCCTCTTCAATGGTGAAGCGCAGGGCTCTGAAGATGGATAGGACGGGCCCCTCTACTCTGGCTAATCTGGCTCGCAGGAAAATCCTCCTGTACGTGAAAAGGGAGTATTACAATCTGGCGGAATAATGCTCGAGCCTCCCACTTCCTTCCAACACTCCTCGATACCCTTCCACGATCCCCCGTGAAGTCTCACCTTAGGGTCTGAAAGGACGAGCTCTCCATCCTGCTTCTGACGCAGGGGCGCGTTGAACCCAGTTACTTCACTGGATTGAGGTTGGATGGGAGTTCAGGTAAGCTTGATTATACTGGTAAGGCGCTGTAAAAGTTCTGTTGCAAGTTCAAAAGTTCAAGCTTTAAATAATAATGTTCATTGTCTTTTTCTGGTGATGAAAGAAGATTCCTTTGGAGACTTCTTGCAACAAAGCGCTAATGTTGACGTCTTTTCCCCATAGGGGCCGGGGTTCGGAATGCCGGAGATATGGCGCCGACCCGAAGTGAAAAGTGCAGTTCCAGTAAAGATCTGGTAAGTCCTAGATGAGCGCTCAGGTAATGTTTTTGCATTCGCTCATCTAATGTCTTTGTATTTTTTCCCCATAGGGGCCGGGGTCCGGAAAATGCCTGGAAGCAGCAAGACCCGAAATGAAATGGGAATGACCCAACAGGCAAGTCTTAGAAGGAAACTGAGCTTTTCCTTTTCCCTTCCTTCTCTCACCTTGTGTTCTTGTCTTTTTCTCTCTAGGCTCTGGGAAGTGGCTCCGGATCCGGATGATCGCTGCTGAAGATGGAGGCGCCCAAGAAAGGTGAGTGAAATGCAGCGCTGCAGCGATCGGAGCGAAATGCTTTTAAAAATGATGTCTTCCTTTTCAGGATCGTTGGTGAGATGTCTCCGTGGTGCAGGTTTAGCAGGTAAGGCCTTCTTCCTCTTCAATTCTCTTCATATCCTCCTTTGCAGGTGTCCCAGGATGCTGACGGGCGTGGCTGAAGTCCAGAAGCAGGAGCAGACACGGTGAGCGTCCAGCTGCTAGGTGCAGAACAACGCGAAGTCGTGTGGCTGTTAGGGTGGGGTTTAAATAGCTTTGGAAGAAGTTCCAGGTATGTATCCTTCCACCGATCAGGTATGTATCCTTCCCCGACCACACCCGGGTGGAAAGTAGTCCCACAGGTAAAGTAGTCCCATTCAGGCCTCAAGAGGGCCTGGATGTAGCAGCATGGTCTGCATCAGGTAAGTGCACATAAAAACACTTGAACACATGTCCAGCTTTATGAGCCTGGCGCCTAAGGCGCCAGGACTGGGGTCCAACATGAGCCTGGCGCCTAAGGCGCCAGGACTGCGTCCAAAGGGCCCCAGCTTGGGCCCGCTGGAACTTCCCTGGGGGGAATGATGCCTGCCTCTGGGGTTGCTGGGTAGGACCTGGCTCCTTGGAGGTAGGCATCATGACAGTATCATCGATTCAGATTATGTCAGGAATGGGTTTGTGGAACACCTGATTAATTGTAAAAATTGAGGCATGCTGTGTGTAAATAACAAACCGCTCAATCACGGGAAATGAATCCAATCAATTGATAATCTGGTAACCTCTAGCGAGATGAACATCTATTAAAAAAAGATCAGAGGTCACTCCAAAATAGAGGGACCAGACAAAACTGAAAATGTCTTGGCTGACCAGTTTGCCAAAGCCAGACCCATTCACAGGGATTTCTTAGAATCCAAATCCCTGTTGGGGGGTAATCCAGGTCACTGCTGTGACCAGGTCCCAAACCCATGCCAAAATGAACTCTCAGCTGCTCAGTGGAGTAAAGAAATCCCAGATGCAGATTTGATTAGTGCCCAAAAAGAGTACCCGATTATTGGGAAATGTTATCAACATATTGAAGACCCCGTGAATTTTCCTTGGCTAGAATCCGATTAATCAGGAAGGAGGATCTCTGGGTGTTGATGAAGTTTTCCAAAATGTTCAGAATCCAAGATGGTTTGTTGGTATGATGAACCCTATCAGGATGTGACCAGTGGGTGGTACCTACCTCATTCCGAAGCCAGATGTTAAGCCACGCCCATGACGTGCCCACTGCCGGTCATAGTGGGTTTCACACAACATTAGAAATCTTGCGCAAGGTCACATATTGGCTAGGGCCTCGATATCTACTTAAAGGGGTGTCTTGTTTGTGCTCATTTTCAGCTGAGTTCGCTCACACACACAGAGCTCCCCCACAGAAAAGGGGAATGAAACTGCCTTGGCCAGATTTGCATGTCGATTTCATTGGGCCAGTTATTCGCTCCTCTAGAGGAAACAAGTACATATTAACCATAAGATGCTTGTTTACCAAGTGGGTAGAATGTCTTCCGACCCGATTTGTAAGGGGGAGACAGCTGCTGCACTAATGATCAATCACATCTTCTCTCATTTTGGCCTTCCCCACAGGATTGAGTTGAACCGAGGAAGTAATTTTACCAGCGAGGTGATGACCAAGAAGTGGGGGATACTAGGGGTAAAGAGAAAACTCCACATTGCCTACCAGCCAGCCTTTGTAGGGGAGTTGAGAGGTACAATCAAACAATTGTGGACATCTTGAAGAGGTTTGTGGCAGACTCTGGACCAAGTTGGGACATCCAATTACTGCTTGTCCTAATGGCCCTCAGGACCACGCCATCTTCTGCAACCAAAATGTCTCCATCTGAGCTCATGACTGGATGAAAAATGGTATCTCAGCATCTGCTCTACCAAACTCAAGAGAAGACCCTGATCAACATGTCCACAACCCATGGGTACATTGAGAATTTACCAAAATACCTTCAGCATGCTTTTGCTTAAGCTCAGCACAATTTAGAAAAGGCAGCAGAAGGAATGAAAGCCTACTACAACTTGAAAACTTCCAAGAAGGAGTACGAAGTAGAAGACAGTTCTACCTGTACAATTTCCAAACGAACCAGACCAATGAGTGCAAGTTCCTGCCCTCTTGACGCGGTACCTTTGACATTGTCGATAAAATCTCAGCTGTCACCTATAAGATCTGCATTCATAAAGGAGAATGTACAGAAATGGAATTGGACCATATCAATCAGTTGAAGAGGTGTCACCCCAGACAGACTGTATGACTGATTGAAGAACCCAGTGAGGATAGAGCCCAGGAACCATCTGAAGACTAAAAGGAAAGAAGGGAAACCTGAATGGAGAATATCACACATTTACAGGGAGTAAAACAATTCATACTTATAAAGAATGTACCAAAATCAGAGAAAGATAATGTTGTCGAATTGTGTATGTCAAGTGAAATCAATGTTAAGATTTGGCTGCAATGTATAAACTCTTTTTTTGTTGTCCAAGTCGTATCCTTATTAACCGGGGAAAGAAGTACTGTATAAAATACTTAACCGCTCTTTTACTCTGGGCGGATTCAATAACTCCTTACCTTCACAGGGGGAGCTGTGGTTTCCAAAAAGGGAGGGGGCCAGGACTAAAACCCCAAAATCTTCAAAGAGTGGAGTGCAGACCAGAGCGCCACTCCCTCAGGACAGGAAAAAGAGCGGGCGCGCTCCTATGGTGAAATTCATGGAATGAACCAAAGCCAAAAGGAAATAAAAAACACACAAAAATACTTTCCATTTGCTCTTTTCTCTGAGTCACCTGAATCAAAGATCCAAGGTGTGGGATTTCTGGGATAAAAAGACAGCCCCAGAGCAACAGAGATGGAGAGGCTATGCTAGGCCCCATTGTAAGAGTGAAGCTGGCTCAGTGTGGGGTTCCAGTAAAATATGAAAGCCAGTGAAAAACAGTAATTTCAACATGAGGTCTAGTGAATGAGCGAGAATGGACCTCCTTCCATTTTCTTAGAATGTACAGGCATTCAGCCAGAAAAAAATGAGATTTAGAACTGGAATATTGTTAATTGCGGTCGTGGATTCCAATTACATGTGGCATTGCAGATGCTGACTTTGTGTAAATGCCCACTTTGACAGATTCAAAATATTAACAGTTCACATAGAAAGAATAAATACATTTGAAATAATGTGCATCTGGAAGCTGAAAAGGAGGAATGATGCCTTACCTTTGAAAAGTAAAATCGAATGAGAAATTGCCTTCATGAGGAGTTAAGAGACATACAGGCCGATTCATGGAATAATTGTGTGCTGAAATCAGTGGCGCAAGCGAGAAAAATGCAACGCACGCGTGCGAATCACACGAAAGCGATTCATGGAAGTCTGTGCATGTGTTTTTCCAGGTAGCTCTGCCGAAAGTGCGCATGGCACACACGGGCGCACACGTCACTGTGACATCCCGAATGCCATGCGCGATGCGCACAGCAAAAGCATACAATGTGTAGCGCACACACCAAAAAGGGGGCGGAACACGCAGAATGGGGAACAACGCATGAAAATGAGGGCATAAGTGGGGAAGTACTGCTGGGAAATACATGGAACACCCACACGCGCGCAAACAACACGTATTCATGGAATCGAATAGGGGAAACCCACGCACAATAAAAGACACACACAGGCGTAAACACGTCCGCCACACAAAGGCAGGCGGAAGCGTCCCCGTGCAGTATAAAAGTGTGCGCAAACAACAAAGATGTATATACAGCTACGATGAATGTCCCATTTCTTGCAGCAGTGATTGTGGGACACCGCAGGAGGAGGAGAATAAACAGGCCCTGCATTTTTTTGCCCAGGACCAGCCTTTTTGGGATGCCTGATGACAAGGTCGATGCCAGGTTTAGTTTTCCACCTCATATCATCCAAGACCTGGTCGATGAGTGGGAGGATGAGCTCACTTCACCCACCTTGTGCTCCGAAGCACTGAGCCCCTTGGAAAAGGTGCTCAATGTCCTGCATTGTTTGGCCACTGGGTCATTTCAGCGGACAACTACCATAGTTGGGGGTGTCTCACAGCCCACGCAGTAACGCTGCCTACACCAGGTGTTGGCAATCATGACTGCGCGCCCCTCAGTCCGCAGGCACATATACATGCCCAGAACACCCGCAGAAAGGCAGGCCGTGTTCCAGGACTTTTACAGGGTGACACACTTCCCAAAAGTGCTTGGTGCCATAGATTGCACCCATGTGGCCCTACGTCCAACTAGGGCCACTGAGAACATCTACTGCAAGCACTGGCATTCCATGAACGTACAGGTTGTATATGATGCCCATGGAATCATCACCTCTGTCTATGCAAACTATCCTGGGTCTACCCATGACAGTCCGCCCTCAGCTGGGATCTGGAAGCTGGGAAGCATGTCGACACATGGTTCATTGGTGAGTACAAATGTCTGTGCATATGCATGCATGTCACACACAGACAAATACACAAACCCAACTAATGACAACCATCATCACCTCCCCAGGGGACAGTGCCTACCCTCTGAGCACCCACATGATGACGCCAATACAGAACCCCACCACACCACCCGAGGTAAGATACAACGCAGCCCATATTGCAACCAGGGGCATAGTGGAGCGCACATTCGGAGTGCTCAATTCATGATTCCACTCCCTTGACTGCTCTGTCGGGCATCTACTATATGCACCCCCAGTAGTGTGCAAGATCATTGTGGCAGCATGTGTCCTGCACAATGTTGCAACACGGCGGTGTGTACTGGTGGACATGGTGGTGCCCCCACATCCCCAACCACAGGCACAGGCGCTGCTCATGTGAGGGGAAAGGGCACGTGGCGAGGCAGCCCGGACCCAGCTTGTGGCCACATTTTTCAACTAAACTTCCACCCCTGCGGATTGCACACAAGCCTGGCACATACCAGGTGACAATCGATGATGACAAAGAGACAGTCAACTGTCACAACCTTACCACCCTGAGAATGTTTCCATGGAAATGCTACATTGTGTGCTTCCCTAGCTACTTAAACATAATCAGACCGGGGTGACCAAAAGGAACACATGCAAGGTGCATATCACACCCCCCCAGCAAAACAGGCCATGAAAATCACTGGTATGTCACCCAAATCCTCCCAACCCCCATCACCCTCGTCGGCCAGACAATGATATGGCATGCAACAGCAAAAGAGCAAACCAAATGCACAACACATGACAAATTAGTTACGAAGTGCCACGTGATAAATGGAAAAGGGCCTGAGACAATACCACCTGACATGGAATCAGATTAAATGACTGGCCAACAACCTCCCACACATACAAAGTCATACACAAATGTATGCCACCAGCGGTACCATCAACAAAAGACAGAATGCCTGTTGGCATGCACATTGGCCAATCCAAATAGGCAAATCCCAAAAACGTGTGCTGTGTGTGTCCCCTGCAACACACCGCTCAGCACACAGCACAGTGAGCAGCCATTGTGTTGGGGATACACCTTGAGCATCATATAAAAAAGAGCAAGCAACAAAAATCACCCAGTGACGCATGTACACGATCCAAAATGGTAAGTGATCATGCGCTGCAGGGACACAGCATTGCAGAAAAGACAATTTGTGTGCATGTGTGGGCATGGATGGGTGGTTGTATTTGTGGTGGTGCATTGTGTAAGTGTGTGTGTCAGCAGGGCCAAGCATTCAATACATGCATGTGAAATGAAGTGACAGTCAGTGTCCTGTACACATCACATGTGAACATTGCCCATGTGGATACCCCGGTGTGTCAAACCACACCAATCCCCTGACACCTGAAAAGTAAACCCAACACAGGAACAGCCATTGACCAGCAGAACACATCATGTACATAGTACCCCACATTGACAATGTCAGCCAGTGACCAATCACTGTAGCCCAAGCGTACTGTCCGACAACAATAGCACATCCCTCATTTCCTCATCAACTTGACCTTCAGAAGAACTGTCTCTGGGGTCCGTCGGCTTCTTCCTTCTAGTCTACCTGTCTTCAGGATCCCCCTTCCCCTTGGTTTCCTTGTTCTTCCTTTCGTGTAAATAGGGCCTAGCCCCCTCAAGGCCACCTTGATCGGTATAAATACCAAATCGCAGAGACCTCCAAGGAGCCAAACCCCCAAACCAGGGAAAAAGCCTATCGGCACCAAAAAACCCTGAAAGAGTCTCCAGTAGATGACTTGAAGTTGTAGAATATGGCCAAGTACATGTCCAAGCTGAATGATAGAATAACTTCCAAGGTTGCACAGTTGTACAATGGTTCAACAGGATAGGCAGGATAGGTAGGAATTTGAGTACACAATAATCAATGAGGATGCCACAACTGATGGGTAAAGCTGAAACTTGAGTAGAATATAACCAAGGAGGCTGGCACAACTGGATGGTTGAGCTGAAACCCAGTCAATCCTTGATAGCGTGAACGAAGAAAGGCAGAGACAGCACAAGTCTGGAAAGGCACAGTGAATGCGAGATTGACGGAAACAGCTGACAGCAAGTTAAGAGTCAGAACAGTTGAATAGCTTTGGTAAAAGGCCAAAGTGAACATAAAGGTATGGATGTAATAGATGAAAGATAGGAGGAGCGAGAGAGAGAGATGCTGTGGTACAGAAGTGTACCGAGGCAAACCGAGGCAGCGTATGAGTATGTGGAAATAACTGCCCAAGAGACAGGCGGACAGATCTGCAACAAGGACAGTAGCAGGAAGAAAAAAGGGACTAAAGGCACCAGAGTGTGAAAAACGAGTAAAAGAGTTGTAGTCCAGTTGGAAAACTGCACCGTCACGCAGCAGCGAAGTCCAAGAGGGAAGACAGATACAACATGCCGTTCAAACAGAACGGAGAAGTAGTCTAGGTGGACATCTCAGGTGAAGACTGGACTGTGAGTTTTGGTTTTTGGGTCACATTCCTAATGGTTCCACCTTTGCCAAAATTCCCAGGGGCTGAACCTAACACATACCAACTTGACATTGTCACCACCCGGCCCCCTCCCACCATCAGTGTGGCTTTGACAGCTAAAGGGTGCAGGCTACCGTCTACAGCATGAAGTGCATCAAGCACGTATACAGGCAAGAAATGAAAAAAACATCACAATCAACTTCAATAAATGAACAAAATGTATTTAAAATTGATTGCAGACATGCCGTGGAGAAAACATCCATAATCCCCACTAGGGGTGTAAACACATGTAGTACAGCAGCAGACTGGCCACAGATATGACGAAAGTCCAATGCCCTTGTGTAAATTGCTGTCACACCAAACCATCCTTGTAAGCCATGGAAAGGGGAAGCAGGAGTGGCATATGTGTCTGGACCCCAAGCCACAAACATACACGAGACAAGCTTGTATGGTCCCAGCTGGAACAGACAGTGTATGCTTTCAAAAGCGACAAAGCACCACACCGTCACATGAATGCACAATAGAGAAACAATATTATTAAAAAAATATATAAATGGCCACATACGACTCAGGGGCAGGGGTGTGGGGGTGCACCCAGGAGGGGGGAGGTACAGGGTGCACCTCAACCATTGTTTGGCACAAACTATTATTCAGTGTGTTAAATCATCACGGCCAGGCTCCACCAGGTTTGCTATGTGGGCCTGGGCGTACACGTACTGCACGACAGTGCACCTTCAGGATTGTGCCAGTTCAACATAACAGGCGCAATGCTGAAATCTCAGAGGCATTTAGGTTAAATAACAACATATTAGTCAATCAACAACAAAGCTGCAGAGAACACATGTTTAAATAAACACTTTCACACACACATAAGTAAGTAGCTGCAATGTTGCACTACACAACGTTGAAGCTGCTTGCATATGTATATGTGAAGGTGTTATACACCCATCTTCATATACACCCGTATGGTGTATATGAACAGCATTCTATACAGCAAAGCAAGCAGCTTCAACGCTGCTTGCTTTGATGTATGTGAAAGTGTACACATACACATGTGCAGGCAGCTCCACAGTAATAACAATCCGATTGGCAGCCTATAATCAACCTGCTGCCTATACCAGTTGGTATAGCTCGCAGACTGACCAATCAACTTTGCTAAACACCTGCTAAAGTGTTCTAATACAGAGTACATGTGTCACAGGATGCACCTGTGCCAGTGCGTTTCATAACAGTGAAGGGATCACAATCTGAACACACATGCCAGGTCACTTTGACATAGCAGCAGTGAGTAGGCATGTAGAACGGTGTAACATGGCTCAGAGGTGGGTGGGTGCAGTACAGAACATGTGTACATTACCAACTATCTACATCAACAAGTACGTTATGATGTCAATCACTAAACATGAAGGCAGTGTAAGGGCAAGTTCAGCCATCATGTGCAAGGTAACTCCCCCCCTTAGTGAAAATGAAGGGAAGCATTGTATGGCAATGAAAGGTTGACCAGAGAACTGTGTATTGGCAGACAGTGTTGGCTAGCGTCAATTGCATCATCTAAGTCAACTGACACCACAGCAGATGAGAATTGGACAATAAGCAGGACACATAATGAACCCTCAATAGTACACCTATTCGTGCAGAAGGCACTACACCAGTTGAACAGAGCTAGGGGGCCTGCAATAGGGGGAGGCCTGTGCCCCACACAGACAATGACACCCTAAACATGTATGTGATGCAGAACTGAGCCAGAGTGAGCATGGAATGGATGACCAAATGCCATGATATGTATGTAATCCTGGACACGTACTACAATGATCATCTTGCCAAGGACACATAGGGGCATGCATGGAATGCACATGGAGCACGAATGGGCACTCATGTCCCCGGGGAGCATCTGCACAGACTGAGTGAGACACCCTGCATCAAGGACAAAGAATGTACCCCACAGTATGTGTCTGGCAGGTTTGCAGGGTGAAGTGTGCATGTACACAGGAGTGTGGAACAGGCCATTGCAGTAGTCCAACATGTTACCCACCAGTGCCATGGTTAAATTGAGGTGCAGGGAGGTTGAGGGTCAAGGAAGCATGCCCACGTGGAGTACCCACATGCAGGCTGAACACACATGCACGTCAGTCATGCGATGACATAGTCTGAGTGCTGAGTGGAAAGACACCACAGGCTACATGCAGACAGGTCAGTGAGCTGGAACATGGATCGGAGGGGCAGCTGGGTGACTAGCATGTGAGTAGGGTGTATGTGTGGTGATCAGGACAGTCCCTGTCTGCTTCACATGTCCAGCATGAATCACAACAGGCACTCATTAGTGAAGCATTGCATGACTTGCACATGAGAACCATGTACACATAGTATATAGTGGCAGTCAAGCAGAATACATCACACAAGCAAACCACACATGGGCTGGACAAACACGCAACAACACTCACCGGACGGGGCATCATAATCCGGCACCTCTCCCACTCCTTTGACCAATTGTGCCGGGATGAACTCCGCAGCGATCACCTCGTGCGGAGTGAGTTCTTCCTCCTCAGGTGGTGGCCCACTGCCAGTCACCCGAGTCATGGCATAATTGGAGGCACACTTTAACTTAGCACAGCATCGGAAGTCATCCCAATGCTTTTTGCAGTCCTGAGCTGTGCGGACCTTATATCTGAATGCACTAACACCATCCACAACATGCTTCCAGTGGTCCCAACGCTGGGCAGGAGTAGTGTGGCAATTCGGGCCCACTAGCATATCACGTTTGTGTTCCAACACATAGCCCACAAGGAAGTCCAGTTCCTGCTTGCCGAAAAGCTTCTTCCTTGATGTGCCGGAGGCCGGTGCCATGTCTGGGGTCCCAGCCTCTTGTGCAGGAGCAACCTTCCTCCTCTTGGGCAGTGGTCCGGACCCTGACTGGCAAATGCTGCTCTGATCAGTAGGGGCAGTGGTGCTGGTGGACTGGACCAAGGGAGTGGCAGGTGGAACTAGGACAGAAACCCTGATTTATGTCAGTGGCTGCTGGGGGCTCTTGACTGGACCCAGTGCAGCAACAGCAGCTGTGCCAAGGTCTGTGACCGAGACTGTCCTGGTTGGCAGACTCACAGCCGGGGTGGTGTTGGCTGCATCTGCCCATGCAGTTGCCAACACCCAGCTGCTCGGGGCAGCAGATGACAACACTGCCCCAGGGACATGTGCCTCAATCAGAGCAGCCCTGCGCGCACTTTGCTTGTGCTTTCTGACCACCTGGAATTCTGCTTGTGAGTCCTCAGGTGCCAACGCATCATGCGCTGGCTGACCCTGAGCCTAGGTGGTGGTTGCCACAGCTGCACTTGCAGCTACCACTACCGTTGGGCTTGTGGCAGGTGATGAAACTGACTGCCGGGTCACATGGGCGCCAGTGTCAGATGCAAGAGCTGCATCTCCCGGAGCCGCAGGTGGTGGTGGCATGACTGCACCAACATGTGGCAGAACATCCTGCCGAAGTGGCGCACCCCTGCCTCTTCCCCCTCTGCAGCCACCTTAAATACCCTGGACTCCCCCTACTCCCTGGTCACCCTGGCCAAATCCCTGACCACGCCCACCACGTGGAGGATGCCCAACTGAGGCGCCCCTCACCTTTCGTGGCCTCCCAACCATGGCATGCATGTACTAGTGCCAATGGGAGGTGTACACAACAATTGTCCTGGGCAATTGGGGTGAAGGGTGCGGGGTATGTGATGTAAATAGCACCCCAGTGCTCCTGCAAGGCTGTATGTGACCCCGGTGAGAAAATGACGGTTCTGCAATAAAACCGTGCACGCAACCCCCGGAAGCCCACGTGTGTGGATCCCAGGGGCAAACAAAACGCGTATGCGAGGGACACACAGGCTACTATGACCTCAAAAATGGGTATACGATACAAAGGGGACCCGCAGTGGGAAAAATAGCGTGCGCGACTCACCGCCTGACTAACGTGGGAAAGAAAAACATGCATAGGCAAAACCCCTGCCAAAAGAAGAGGTACGTCCTCGATCCGCTGTGAAGTGATGGCACGTGAAACAACAAGAAGTAGCACCACACGCGTCGGTCTCCACGAAAAGCACGTACAGCGAACTGCTGGCCCGTGCTCACCTTTTACCCGTGCCTAGGGAAATACCTGCGCACGTCATGTCACTTACGCGCTGAGGCCCTTTCCTCGAATTACACGCATTCACATGCGGATGTGCTGTTTTTGCACGTGCGGATTCACTATGCACCGATACCGAGGGAAACGCCTGCGCGCGTCATGTCACTTATGTGCTTATGTGCAAAGGCCCTTTCCTCGAATTACACATTGACGTGCTGTTATTTCACATGCGGATTCACTCTGCATCAAGCTGGCCACGCAACAACACACGGAAGACCATGCTCCTGCCCAGAAGGCCATTTTCCTGCCCCCCCGAGCCAGGAGCCGCCTCCCACGAGGAATCTGCTGCTGCCTGCCTGACGGCTGGCCACATGCCCTGCTATTTGGTGCCTGCACATCGGCCATCTGCAGGGGTCCAGTTGATGCGACCACCCCTGCTAGAACAGAAGACTCCCGACTGCTGTTCCATCGCTCCACAGCCCAGCACCAGGACCCAGTTGCCCACCCACATCTGCCTCGGGGGTTGCCATGTCGGGCCAAACTAGATCTGGGACCAGTGGCGACCCCCGGGCAGAGAGGCAGAGGGCTGCCAGCTTCACTGCAGGAGAAGTTGGCATCCTGGTGGAGCAAGTCCTGGTGCATTATGATGCCCTCTTCGGACGACCACGCGCCGACAAGGATGGACGAGAGAGGATCTGGTTGGACATCATGAGTGCCATCAACGCGGAGGGGGTGGCAACCTACGACCTGAATCACGTCCATAAGCGCTGGGAGGACCTCAGGTCCAGGACACACAGGAAGACACGCCACCTCTTGGGCGCAGCGGATGCAGTGGGGTGCCGGGTCCGCCATATCACAGACTAGATGAGGGTCCTGGAATGCATTTGCCCAGTGCTTCACCTCCAGGTCCTTGAAAGGCAGACCCGTCTGGAGTTGAGTGGTAAGTGTCCATGCATACTCATTGGACGCAGTGCATGTTGAGGTGTGCCAGGAGTGTGCAACTTGGACATGTTGTTCAGGAGGGGAAGAAGTTACTGACGGGCCCATAGGTCAGCACTCACCCTCCAGAACTTGTAAGACAAGATAGCTGCACCATGTGAGGACAGGGGGTGCAGGATTCACTTACTCCAACATGACTCAATAATGAGGACTCAGTAAATTGGCAAAGGGAAGTCTGTTTAATGACAATTACATCAAACAGAGAAACAAACGGAAATCAGCAGCATTGCGATCACCTGTCTCGCTCCGACTTCCACGAACTTCAGTTGAACAGCCACTTTTATGCATAAAACTCATCATCATTGATGTCTAACTTTACAAAAATCATCATGCAATATAATTGGTTAGGAAAGGTAACTTAAGTATAGGTGTTATATCTGTATATGATAATAGGGCATGCGGATTGGATAACTCTTATCGGGTGGGCGTCTATGCCCATCCCTCTACATCACGTGTGATAGAAGTCACTATAACTACGACGTCCTATTGGTTACAATATCTATAGGACTCCAGACAACTTGGTCCATTGTGATTGGGCAGGTTACACCCCTAGACATAAATTTCCACTTTTAATTAGCAGCATGCAGAATGGACACCCCTGTGCCTGGGGTCCCAAGTTTCACCCTGCCTCCCTTCCATCAATCAGTGTTTTAGGGCGACGTGTCAATTAGTTGGCTAAGGATAGCCTCGAAACTGTAGTCTCTTATCAGGAAAAGTTCTGGCATCCTCGTGTCCTGGATGACATCAGGCGATGGTACTTCTTCGCGCATGGCTGGTCACGTGTTAGTTCACCATGAATCTGCTTCTGCTTTTAGTGCATTTAATTCTGTGTCAGCCTAGCCACCTGCATGGGCCCCCCTTATCTTGACCTTCATGAGGCAGGCTGGTATGCTCTGAAGTTGGAGTCTTGTGAGCTGACACTCTCCTCCCCTTCTCTGGTTGACCTCGATTTCCTAGGCATGAGCCGCTCTTTGTTGAGTTTCGATTCCGCTCCTTCTCTTATCTTTGGCTGGGTTTCGAAACTTGGCCTGTCAGGCCTCTGGCTGCCTGGGTACCTTTCTGCTTTTACAAAATGGAGTCACACTTGGATAATGTGCCTTATTGAGGTAGATATACAGTTGGCACTTGCCGCTCTATCTTCTACTAAGCATTGCAAGCAATATCGATTTCTTAGCATCTTGCGTTTCAAGCCTATTTACACAAGTTTAACAGGACGGTTGCTTCCATCTTGTCTCGTAGCACTGTTTCCTCATGTTGTAACAATGTCTCTCTCTGTGTCTATTCCATTCATTTTTGTAGTTACTCGCACTGGCGTGTTATATTCGACAGCTGCTTTTTTTCATTCACGGGTCTGTTCAGGCCCTTGTGTCATTTCCACTGGCCTTCCATTAAGGCTTTTGGGGTCTCTTCGTGGACCGTGTGTAGGTACTCCTCATTTCGTATCAGCGGCTGGTATGGCTGTCTAATAGGGTACCGTACTGACCAGGGTCGTTTGGTTATGGGTGCTTCAACCGGTATGGATCTGCAGCTCTTTGTAGGTTCATTTGCTCTTCATACGTCACATACCTTGGCGAGTACGCTCCTGATACCTCGAAATGAGGGGGGGGTGCAGGCCATGTCTGGGACCTCCTCTACACTCCCCCCTCTGGTCGGTTCATCGACCACTTCTGCAGTCTCCTTTGCATTCATTTCTTTTGATTCTTTAGTGTCATGTTCATCGTTCTCTGTGTTGGTACATGATGGTGTGAATGTGTGATCCTTTGGAGTCCATATTTTTATCACTCCCTTCAAACTCCCTGCTGTTTTCACATGCTCGTCTTTGTTCCATGATATTAGCTGACATTGTCCATTTGGGCTGCAGTAGATCCATTTTCCTTCATACCTTCTTCGTTTCTTAGGATATGTGAACTTTGTTACCTCTGGCGCAAATTTTCTGGCTTTCACAAAGTCTCTTATTTCTTCATCAGTCAGCTCTCTGGGCTTCCATCCTGGTTCGACATCAATCATCTTTTCATCCCTATGGCTTTCTTCGCAGTTTTCTGGCACTGTGTGATGATTATTTTGATAACACAGAATCCTAGCAGCACCATTGCTAGCAAGGCTCCCAGGAACTTGAATATATCAGCCATCCATTGTGGGACCCATGAGAATAGGTTCCCAAACCAGCTGTCATCATCTACTACATCACTTTCATCGATCATCTGGTTTTTCAGGCTTGCCAGCATGCTTATGGCCTCTGTCATGGTTCCGTTTTCTTCATCGTGTGATGTTACAAATGTGCAACATGATTCTCCGATTTTTGCAGAAACACCTCCATCCATTGCTGTGATCATGTCAAGCACATATCTGTTTTGGAGGGTCATAAGTCTGATTGCTCTCAGCTCTTCTTTGATTGTGTTGAATCCTTTTATGGTGGTATTGATGGTCTGCAATAACTCCCATCTGGTTATCTGCAACCATTTAGTATTCACTCCAATTTGGATGTGGGGCAGGAGTAGTGTTGTGAATACTGTTGAGGTGAGGCTGAACAGCCTGTGTTCATATGGGATTGCATGGAATGCCTCTTCTGATTTGGGAGAAAAGTAATTTTCCCTCTTCATCCTGGATACCAGTTCCGCAGATCTCCTTCTTCTTAGATGAGCATCTGCTTTCAGGAAACTGTCCAAGTTTAGGTCATTCTTACCAAATTCCCCTCACACCTCTTCCTGGACAACTCCAAAACTTCGATGGGAATGATATTTCCATTGAAGGTACTTTGGATCTGGAGATAAAAATTGGGCGACATAGGGTGACACACCCGGTGATAGTCATCACTCCAGGAAGCACACCTTGTCTAATGGGGTATGACCTCCTTTGGAGGTTATCACCCCTGTTTGACATTGTGAACAAGGTCTTCTGGACTAAGACTAACCAGCCAATCAAATTAAAACAAAGCACAAACTATGTGAGTTTGAATGGCACATTCCACATTATTGAACAACGGTCCGACAAAATAGAATTCCATTTTAGGAACAATCAAGTCCCAGACATCACCATAATCTCTGTAGGAGAACAAACTGTTGATGGAAACCCTTTTCCATTTTTCAAAATCAACCTCCCTCCCAGTTTTAAGTGGCATTCTACACTGGAAGGAAATACTCTGAAGTTGTATACAATCCACAATCAGAAGAAAGCCCAAATCCCATGACAAAAGATAATGAAAAATCAGCTCAAAGTTTGACCGATATCCATACAAAGGGTGAACAGTTGTTATTCCCCATTTGGGTAAATGAGGGGGAGGAGCCTGTTCTCGCCAGAGTATGCCTGAATAATGGAAGAAGCTTCATCAGCAAAGCATTATTCAGGAAACTCCAAAAAGATCAGACCGTTCCCACATTTAAATTGATTGATAAGTGATAAGTGGGCCTGGAAACTCCAAATTCCAAACATCTCCTGCCTAGCAGGTGTATGCTAAAAACATTCCATTGGCAACAAAAGCATAGAACATAATTGTTGGGTTGTGAGAGATGTTCCCTCTACCTTTTACTTAGGCAGTGATATTCTCAATCAATTTGCAATTCATTTCGACCTAATTAATCACAAAGCCTGGCCCAGACTCGGGGTAACCCCATGGGCTTTGACAACACTGAGAAAGCATTTCAGTCAGCTTAATTGCTGCCGTATGCGGTTGGAGTTCAAGTGAGGGAAGAGGTTACCATCCCAGGACAGGTGTGACAATTTACAACTCCCCTAAAAATTAAACGAGGACAGAAACTTAATAACAAGGATGGCTATATAAATCAGAATTATCATCTTCAACAGCAAGGTGTGTACTTACATCCTATGCCCCTAGTTGACCTAGAACATGACACCATTTGAATATTGGTGGATAATAGCGACCCTCGAAGTATCACTTTGGGCACAGATACCTTTATTGGAATGGCATTTGATGCCAAACATTATTCTATTCATTTAGGTAATGAGATCATTGGACCAGTCCCCAATGACTGCTACAATTTTAACGACGATATCCCTGCGGAAAAGATTTTCACCCGGCAAGGGGGTAATTTCTTAGTGTACTCTTCCTGCCCTTATGGTGTGGAAGAGGTGACCTGTGACATCAGGAAGGATGAGATGGTATTCCGAGTCAACAGTGACTACCTCCCATCCTTGAAACCTCACATCCAGGCCAACACCATAACAAGAGATCTCTCCACCCAACTGGAGAATACTGCCGCAATTGGCAAGCCTGAGGTCTTTTCAGGCTTTAAGAAGATGGCCAAAGAACAAATCAATCTCACTGATGCCTGCGAGACAGAGGAGCAAAATTAGAAGCTGGAACACGTGTTTTGGAATTTTCAGGATATCTTTGCAGTGGATTCTTATGACTGTGGATGTACAGAGATACATTCAACCACCATACCTATGGGCCCCAAGATGGGTTCAGTATTTGTGAAGCAATACTAGTTACCTCTCACGTCTATGTAGTCACTCACAGAGATTATTAAAAATGTAGAATCCTGTGGGATAATTTGTCCAATCCACAGTACATTTAACAACCCGCTACTGGGTATACTTAAACCCAATGACCAATAGAGACTTTGCGCAGACCTTAGGGAGTTAAATAAACGGGTCCACATGTCAAGATGGCCCCTTCCCTACATTGATCAGGGACTAGCCTAGATCCAAGGGTCAAAGGTGTATACCGCCATTGACCTGAACAACGGTTACTGGACAGTACCCGTGAGTAGGGAAGACCAGTACAAGCTTGCCTTTACCTTCGGAGGGCAGCAATACATGTCGACCCAAACCCCCTTCGGATACATAAACGCTGGAAATTAATTTAAAATCTTCCTACATAAGGCCATGCCAGACTTGGGCGAAAGGGGAAACCTGGCCTATGTAGATGATGTCTTAATCAAGAGCTCAACTGTGGAGGAACACATAGCTGAAATACGCTATGTTCTGACCCAGTTGCAGAAAGCCAGAGCAAAACTGTCCTTCGGAAGAAACAGTGGTGTAAGACCAGCATGAACTTCTTAGGGCATGAAAAAGTGGAAGCGTTATTGAAATTGAAAGACCCTACTACTCTGCGAGAACTAAGAAGCCTTCTTGGATGCACTAACTATAGCAGAAAGTTCATGGAAGACTATGCTGAGGTCACACAACCCTTGGTCCATTTATTAAAGGCCGGGGTCAAGTGGGAGAGGGGTCCACAACAATATGAGGCAGTAAAACAGCTAAAGAGAAGCCTTTCCCAAGCCCCTTGTTTGGCTTACCCCATAAAGAACAAAGAGTTCTTCATGGAGATGGGGTACTCAGATACTTGCTTAATGGCGGTATTATACCAAAAGCACGACAAGGTCATCAAAGCAATCTCATACGCGAGCAAGACTTTTTCTTCTGTAGAGAAAAAATTCAATGATTGCGAAAAGGCACTCCTGGCAATGGTGTGAGTGTTGAATAATTACTGCCCATTCACCCAGGGGGAGCACATCATCGTGGAGACTCCTCACCTACCCTTGCAATATCACCAAAGTAACCGAATCCAAACAGGGAACGTGAATAATTCCAGAATTACCTCCTGGATTCTATCCATGTAAGGCTTTCCTGTGGAGGTCAGATATGGCCAAAACAAGAAAGTCCTCTAGCGCAAGGATTGGCTGACTTGCATGACTGTGCTCAAGAAAACTGTTTCAAGGACGAAAGTCTAAGGACCAACGAAAATCTGGAGATGTACCATACTTCCCCACACAAAGTCTATGAGGAAGACACGTGTCAGGGGATACCCACAGTTTATGTGGATGGGTGCTCCTACCATGTTGACAATCACAAGGAAAAGGAACTAGTGGCTGGCATTGGCAATGCCTGGGTGAATAATGCCCCGGAACCCTCTGCTAGATACAAAATAGGTCCCCAAAGTAGTCAGGTAGCAGAGTTGATGATGGTACATCAAGCCATTCTCACTGCCGTCCAACACCAACTCAAAGAACTGGTCATAATCTGTCACGCTCACCTGATTCCCACGGGGGCGCTGGCCTGGTTTCGAGTGCTGATGCCTCTTCAATGGTGAAGCGCAGGGCTCTGAAGATGGATAGGACGGGCCCCTCTACTCTGGCTAATCTGGCTCGCAGGAATATCCTCCTGTACGTGAAAAGGGAGTATTACAATCTGGCGGAATAATGCTCGAGCCTCCCACTTCTTTCCAACCCTCCTCGATACCCTTCCACGATCCCCCGTGAAGTCTCACCTTAGGGTCTGAAAGGACGAGCTCTCCATCCTGCTTCTGACGCAGGGGCGCGTTGAACCCAGTTACTTCACTGGATTGAGGTTGGATGGGAGTTCAGGTAAGCTTGATTATACTGGTAAGGCGCTGTAAAAGTTCTGTTGCAAGTTCAAAAGTTCAAGCTTTAAATAATAATGTTCATTGTCTTTTTCTGGTGATGAAAGAAGATTCCTTTGGAGACTTCTTGCAACAAAGCGCTAATGTTGATGTCTTTTCCCCATAGGGGCCGGGGTTCGGAATGCCGGAGATATGGCGCCGACCCGAAGTGAAAAGTGCAGTTCCAGTAAAGATCTGGTAAGTCCTAGATGAGCGCTCAGGTAATGTTTTTGCATTCGCTCATCTAATGTCTTTGTATTTTTTCCCCATAGGGGCCGGGGTCCGGAAAATGCCTGGAAGCAGCAAGACCCGAAATGAAATGGGAATGACCCAACAGGCAAGTCTTAGAAGGAAACTGAGCTTTTCCTTTTCCCTTCCTTCTCTCACCTTGTGTTCTTGTCTTTTTCTCTCTAGGCTCTGGGAAGTGGCTCCGGATCCGGATGATCGCTGCTGAAGATGGAGGCGCCCAAGAAAGGTGAGTGAAATGCAGCGCTGCAGCGATCGGAGCGAAATGCTTTTAAAAATGATGTCTTCCTTTTCAGGATCGTTGGTGAGATGTCTCCGTGGTGCAGGTTTAGCAGGTAAGGCCTTCTTCCTCTTCAATTCTCTTCATATCCCCCTTTGCAGGTGTCCCAGGATGCTGACGGGCGTGGCTGAAGTCCAGAAGCAGGAGCAGACACGGTGAGCGTCCAGCTGCTAGGTGCAGAACAACGCGAAGCACGTGTGGCTGTTAGGGTGGGGTTTAAATAGCTTTGGAAGAAGTTCCAGGTATGTATCCTTCCACCGATCAGGTATGTATCCTTCCCCGACCACACCGGGTGGAAAGTAGTCCCACAGGTAAAGTAGTCCCATTCAGGCCTCAAGAGGGCCTGGATGTAGCAGCATGGTCTGCATCAGGTAAGTGCACATAAAAACACTTGAACACATGTCCAGCTTTATGAGCCTGGCGCCTAAGGCGCCAGGACTGGGGTCCAACATGAGCCTGGCGCCTAAGGCGCCAGGACTGCGTCCAAAGGGCCCCAGCTTGGGCCCGCTGGAACTTCCCTGGGGGGAATGATGCCTGCCTCTGGGGTTGCTGGGTAGGACCTGGCTCCTTGGAGGTAGGCATCATGACAGTATCATCGATTCAGATTATGTCAGGAATGGGTTTGTGGAACACCTGATTAATTGTAAAAATTGAGGCATGCTGTGTGTAAATAACAAACCGCTCAATCACGGGAAATTAATCCAATCAATTGATAATCTGGTAACCTCTAGCGAGATGAACATCTATTAAAAAAAGATCAGAGGTCACTCCAAAATAGAGGGACCAGACAAAACTGAAAATGTCTTGGCTGACCAGTTTGCCAAAGCCAGACCCATTCACAGGGATTTCTTAGAATCCAAATCCCTGTTGGGGGGTAATCCAGGTCACTGCTGTGACCAGGTCCCAAACCCATGCCAAAATGAACTCTCAGCTGCCCAGTGGAGTAAAGAAATCCCAGATGCAGATTTGATTAGTGCCCAAAAAGAGTACCCGATTATTGGGAAATGTTATCAACATATTGAAGACCCCGTGAATTTTCCTTGGCTAGAATCCGATTAATCAGGAAGGAGGATCTCTGGGTGTTGATGAAGTTTTCCAAAATGTTCAGAATCCAAGATGGTTTGTTGGTATGATGAACCCTATCAGGATGTGACCAGTGGGTGGTACCTACCTCATTCCGAAGCCAGATGTTAAGCCACGCCCATGACGTGCCCACTGCCGGTCATAGTGGGTTTCACACAACATTAGAAATCTTGCGCAAGGTCACATATTGGCTAGGGCCTCGATATCTACTTAAAGGGGTGTCTTGTTTGTGCTCATTTTCAGCTGAGTTCGCTCACACACACAGAGCTCCCCCACAGAAAAGGGGAATGAAACTGCCTTGGCCAGATTTGCAAGTCGATTTCATTGGGCCAGTTATTCGCTCCTCTAGAGGAAACAAGTACATATTAACCATAAGATGCTTGTTTACCAAGTGGGTAGAATGTCTTCCGACCCGATTTGTAAGGGGGAGACAGCTGCTGCACTAATGATCAATCACATCTTCTCTCATTTTGGCCTTCCCCACAGGATTGAGTTGAACTGAGGAAGTAATTTTACCAGCGAGGTGATGACCAAGAAGTGGGGGATACTAGGGGTAAAGAGAAAACTCCACATTGCCTACCACCCAGCCTTTGTAGGGGAGTTGAGAGGTACAATCAAACAATTGTGGACATCTTGAAGAGGTTTGTGGCAGACTCTGGACCAAGTTGGGACATCCAATTACTGCTTGTCCTAATGGCCATCAGGACCACGCCATCTTCTGCAACCAAAATGTCTCCATCTGAGCTCATGACTGGATGAAAAATGGTATCTCAGCATCTGCTCTACCAAACTCAAGAGAAGACCCTGATCAACATGTCCACGACCCATGGGTACATTGAGAATTTACCAAAATACCTTCAGCATGCTTTTGCTTAAGCTCAGCACAATTTAGAAAAGGCAGCAGAAGGAATGAAAGCCTACTACAACTTGAAAACTTCCAAGAAGGAGTACGAAGTAGAAGACAGTTCTACCTGTACAATTTCCAAACGAACCAGACCAATGAGTGCAAGTTCCTGCCCTCTTGACGCGGTACCTTTGACATTGTCGATAAAATCTCAGCTGTCACCTATAAGATCTGCATTCATAAAGGAGAATGTACAGAAATGGAATTGGACCATATCAATCAGTTGAAGAGGTGTCACCCCAGACAGACTGTATGACTGATTGAAGAACCCAGTGAGGATAGAGCCCAGGAACCATCTGAAGACTAAAAGGAAAGAAGGGAAACCTGAATGGAGAATATCACACATTTACAGGGAGTAAAACAATTCATACTTATAAAGAATGTACCAAAATCAGAGAAAGATAATGTTGTCGAATTGTGTATGTCAAGTGAAATCAATGTTAAGATTTGGCTGCAATGTATAAACTCTTTTTTTGTTGTCCAAGTCGTATCCTTATTAACCGGGGAAAGAAGTACTGTATAAAATACTTAACCGCTCTTTTACTCTGGGCGGATTCAATAACTCCTTACCTTCACAGGGGGAGCTGTGGTTTGTTTCCAAAAAGGGAGGGGGCCAGGACCAAAACCCCAAAATCTTCAAAGAGTGGAGTGCAGAACAGAGCGCCACTCCCTCAGGACAGGAAAAAGAGCGGGCGCGCTCCGATGGTGAAATTCATGGAATGAACCAAAGCCAAAAGGAAATACAAAAACACACAAAAATACTTTCCATTTGCTCTTTTCTCTGAGTCACCTGAATCAAAGATCCAAGGTGTGGGATTTCTGGGATAAAAAGACAGCCCCAGAGCAACAGAGATGGAGAGGCTATGCTAGGCCCCATTGTGAGAGTGAAGCTGGCTCAGTGTGGGGTTCCAGTAAAATATGAAAGCCAGTGAAAAACAGTAATTTCAACATGAGGTCTAGTGAATGAGCGAGAATGGACCTCCTTCCATTTTCTTAGAATGTACAGGCATTCAGCCAGAAAAAAATGAGATTTAGAACTGGAATATTGTTAATTGCGGTCGTGGATTCCAATTACATGTGGCATTGCAGATGCTGACTTTGTGTAAATGCCCACTTTGACAGATTCAAAATATTAACAGTTCACATAGAAAGAATAAATACATTTGAAATAATGTGCATCTGGAAGCTGAAAAGGAGGAATGATGCCTTACCTTTGAAAAGTAAAATCGAATGAGAAATTGCCTTCATGAGGAGTTAAGAGACATACAGGCCGATTCATGGAATAATTGTGTGCCGAAATCAGTGGCGCAAGCGAGAAAAATGCAACGCACGCGTGCGAATCACACGAAAGCGATTCATGGAAGTCTGTGCATGTGTTTTTCCAGGTAGCTGTGCCGAAAGTGCGCATGGCACACACGGGCGCACACGTCACTGTGACATCCCGAATGCCATGCGCGATGCGCACAGCAAAAGCATACAATGTGTAGCGCACACACCAAAAAGGGGGCGGAACACGCAGAATGGGGAACAACGCGTGAAAAAGAGGGCATAAGTGGGGAAGTACTGCTGGGAAATACATGGAACACCCACACGCGCGCAAACAACACGTATTCATGGAATCGAATTGGGGAAACCCACGCACACCAAAAGACACACACAGGCGTAAACACGTCCGCCACACAAAGGCAGGCGGAAGCGTCCCCGTGCAGTATAAAAGTGTGCGCAAACAACAAAGATGTATATACAGCTACGATGAATGTCCCATTTCTTGCAGCAGTGATTGTGGGACACCGCAGGAGGAGGAGAATAAACAGGCCCTGCATTTTTTTGCCCAGGACCAGCCTTTTTGGGATGCCTGATGACAAGGTCGATGCCAGGTTTAGTTTTCCACCTCATATCATCCAAGACCTGGTCGATGAGTGGGAGGATGAGCTCACTTCACCCACCTTGTGCTCCGAAGCACTGAGCCCCTTGGAAAAGGTGCTCAATGTCCTGCATTGTTTGGCCACTGGGTTATTTCAGCGGACAACTACCATAGTTGGGGGTGTCTCACAGCCCACGCAGTAACGCTGCCTACACCAGGTGTTGGCAATCATGACTGCGCGCCCCTCAGTCCGCAGGCACATATACATGCCCAGAACACCCGCAGAAAGGCAGGCCGTGTTCCAGGACTTTTACAGGGTGGCACACTTCCCAAAAGTGCTTGGTGCCATAGATTGCACCCATGTGGCCCTACGTCCAACTAGGGCCACTGAGAACATCTACTGCAAGCACTGGCATTCCATGAACGTACAGGTTGTATATGATGCCCATGGAATCATCACCTCTGTCTATGCAAACTATCCTGGGTCTACCCATGAAAGTCCGCCCTCAGCTGGGATCTGGAAGCTGGGAAGCATGTTGACACATGGTTCATTGGTGAGTACAAATGTCTGTGCATATGCATGCATGTCACACACAGACAAATACACAAACCCAACTAATGACAACCATCATCAACTCCCCAGGGGACAGTGCCTACCCTCTGAGCACCCACATGATGACGCCAATACAGAACCCCACCAGACCACCCGAGGTAAGACACAACGCAGCCCATATTGCAACCAGGGGCATAGTGGAGCGCACATTCGGAGTGCTCAATTCATGATTCCACTCCCTTGACTGCTCTGTCGGGCATCTACTATATGCACCCCCAGTAGTGTGCAAGATCATTGTGGCAGCATGTGTCCTGCACAATGTTGCAACACGGCGGTGTGTACTGGTGGACATGGTGGTGCCCCCACATCCCCAACCACAGGCACAGGCGCTGCTCATGTGAGGGGAAAGGGCACGTGGCGAGGCAGCCCGGACCCGGCTTGTGGCCACATTTTTCACCTAAACTTCCACCCCTGCGGATTGCACACAAGCCTGGCACATACCAGGTGACAATCGATGATGACAAAGAGACAGTCAACTGTCACAACCTTACCACCCTGAGAATGTTTCCATGGAAATGCTACATTGTGTGCTTCCCTAGCTACTTAAACATAATCAGTCCGGTGTGACCAAAAGGAACACATGCAAGGTGCATATCACACCCCCCCTGCAAAACAGGCCATGAAAATCACTGGTATGTCACCCAAATCCTCCCAACCCCCATCACCCTCGTCGGCCAGACAATGACATGGCATGCAACAGCAAAAGAGCAAACCAAATGCACAACACATGACAAATTAGTTACGAAGTGCCACGTGATAAATGGAAAAGGGCCTGAGACAATACCACCTGACATGGAATCAGATTAAATGACTGGCCAACAACCTCCCACACATACAAAGTCATACACAAATGTATGCCACCAGCGGTACCATCAACAAAAGACAGAATGCCTGTTGGCATGCACATTGGCCAATCCAAATAGGCAAATCCCAAAAACGTGTGCTGTGTGTGTCCCCTGCAACACACCGCTCAGCACACAGCACAGTGAGCAGCCATTGTGTTGGGGATACACCTTGAGCATCATATAAAAAAGAGCAAGCAACAAAAATTACCCAGTGACGCATGTACACGATCCAAAATGGTAAGTGATCATGCGCTGCAGGGACACAGCATTGCAGAAAAGGCAATTTGTGTGCATGTGTGGGCATGGATGGATGGTTGTATTTGTGGTGGTGCATTGTGTAAGTGTGTGTGTCAGCAGGGCCAAGCATTCAATACATGCATGTGAAATGAAGTGACCCTCAGTGTCCTGTACACATCACATGTGAACATTGCCCATGTGGATACCCCGGTGTGTCAAACCACACCAATCCCCTGACACCTGAAAAGTAAACCCAACACAGGAACAGCCATTGACCAGCAGAACACATCATGTACATAGTACCCCACATTGACAATGTCAGCCAGTGACCAATCACTGTAGCCCAAGCATACTGTCCGACAACAAAAGCACATCCCTCATTTCCTCATCACCTTGACCTTCAGAAGAACTGTCTCTGGGGTCCGTCGGCTTCTTCCTTCTAGTCTACCTGTCTTCAGGATCCCCCCTTGGTGTCATTGTTCTTCCTTTCGTGTAAATAGGGCCTAGCCCCCTCAAGGCCACCTTGATCGGTATAAATACCAAATTGCAGAGAACTCCAAGGAGCCAAACCCCCAAACCAGGGAAAAAGCCTATCTGCACCAGAAAACCCTGAAAGAGTCTCCAGTAGATGTCTTGAAGTTGTAGAATATGGCCAAGTACATGTCCAAGCTGAATGATAGAATAACTTCCAAGGTTGCACAGTTGTACAATGGTTCAACAGGATAGGCAGGATAGGTAGGAATTTGAGTACACAATAATCAATGAGGATGCCACAACTGATGGGTAAAGCTGAAACTTGAGTAGAAAATAACCAAGGAGGCTGGCACAACTGGATGGTTGAGCTGAAACCCAGTCAATCCTTGATAGCGTGAACGGAGAAAGGCAGAGACAGCACAAGTCTGGAAAGGCACAGTGAATGCGAGATTGACGGAAACAGCTGACAGCAAGTTAAGAGCCAGAACAGTTGAATAGCTTTGGTAAAAGGCCAAAGTGAACATAAAGGTACGGATGTAATAGATGAAAGATAGGAGGAGCGAGAGAGAGAGATGCTGTGGTACAGAAGTGTACCGAGGCAAACCGAGGCAGCGTATGAGTATGTGGAAATAACTGCCCAAGAGACAGGCGGACAGATCTGCAACAAGGACAGTAGCAGGAAGAAAAAAGGGACTAAAGGCACCAGAGTGTGAAAAACGAGTAAAAGAGTTGTAGTCCAGTTGGAAAACTGCACCGTCACGCAGCAGCGAAGTCCAAGAGGGAAGACAGATACAACATGCCGTTCAAACAGAACGGAGAAGTAGTCTAGGTGGACATCTCAGGTGAAGACTGGACTGTGAGTTGTGGTTTTTGGGTCACATTCCTAATGGTTCCACCTTTGTCAAAATTCCCAGGGGCTGAACCTAACACGTACCAACTTGACATTGTCACCACCCGGCCCCCTCCCACCATCAGTGTGGCTTTGACAGCTAAAGCGTGCAGGCTACCGTCTACAGCATGAAGTGCATCAAGCACGTATACAGGCAAGAAATGAAAAAAACATCACAATCAACTTCAATAAATGAACAAAATGTATTTAAAATTGATTGCAGACATGCCGTGGAGAAAACATCCATAATCCCCACTAGGGGTGTAAACACATATAGTACAGCAGCAGACTGGCCACAGATATGACGAAAGTCCAATGCCCTTGTGTAAATTGCTGTCACACCAAACCATCCTTGTAAGCCATGGAAAGGGGAAGCAGGAGTGGCATATGTGTCTGGACCCCAAGCCACAAACATACACGAGACAAGCTTGTATGGTCCCAGCTGGAACAGACAGTGTATGCTTTCAAAAGCGACAAAGCACCACACCGTCACATGAATGCACAATAGAGAAACAATATTATTAAAAAAATATATAAATGGCCACATACGACCCAGGGGCAGGGGTGTGGGGGTGCACCCAGGAGGGGGGAGGTACAGGGTGCACCTCAACCATTTTTTGGCACAAACTATTATTCAGTGTGTCAAATCATCACGGCCAGGCTCCACCAGGTTTGCTATGTGGGCCTGGGCGTACACGTACTGCACGACAGTGCACCTTCAGGATTGTGCCAGTTCAACATAACAGGCGCAATGCTGAAATCTCAGAGGCATTTAGGTTAAATAACAAAATATTAGTCAATCAACAACAAAGCTGCAGAGAACACATGTTTAAATAAACACTTTCACACACACATAAGTAAGTAGCTGCAATGTTGCACTACACAACGTTGAACCTGCTTGCATATGTATATGTGAAGGTGTTATACACCCATCTTCATATACACCCGTATGGTGTATATGAACAGCATTCTATACAGCAAAGCAAGCAGCTTCAACGCTGCTTGCTTTGATGTATGTGAAAGTGTACACATACACATGTGCAGGCAGCTCCACAGTAATAACAATCCGATTGGCAGCCTATAATCAACCTGCTGCCTATACCAGTTGGTATAGCTCGCAGATTGACCAATCAACTTTGCTAAACACCTGCTAAAGTGTTCCAATACAGAGTACATGTGTCACAGGATGCACCTGTGCCAGTGCGTTTCATAACAGTGAAGGGATCACAATCTGAACACACATGCCAGGTCACTTTGACATAGCAGCAGTGAGTAGGCATGTAGAACGGTGTAACATGGCTCAGAGGTGGGTGGGTGCAGTACAGAACATGTGTACATTACCAACTATCTACATCAACAAGTACGTTATGATGTCAATCACTAAACATGAAGGCAGTGTAAGGGCAAGTTCAGCCATCATGTGCAAGGTAACTCCCCCCCTTAGTGAAAATGAAGGGAAGCATTGTATGGCAATGAAAGGTTGACCAGAGAACTGTGTATTGGCAGACAGTGTTGGCTAGCGTCAATTGCATCATCTAAGTCAACTGACACCACAGCAGATGAGAATTGGACAGTAAGCAGGACACATGATGAACCCTCAATAGTACACCTATTCGTGCAGAAGGCACTACACCAGTTGAACGGAGTTAGGGGGCCTGCAATAGGGGGAGGCCTGTGCCCCACACAGACAATGACACCCTAAACATGTATGTGATGCAGAACTGAGCCAGAGTGAGCATGGAATGGATGACCAAATGCCATGATATGTATGTAATCCTGGACACGTACTACAATGAGCATCTTGCCAAGGACACATAGGGGCATGCATGGAATGCACATGGAGCACGAATGGGCACTCATGTCACCGGGGAGCATCTGCACAGACTGAGTGAGACACCCTGCATCAAGGACAAAGAATGTACCCCACAGTATGTGTCTGGCAGGTTTGAAGGGTGAAGTGTGCATGTACACAGGAGTGTGGAACAGGCCATTGCAGTAGTCCAACATGTTACCCACCAGTGCCATGGTTAAATTGAGGTGCAGGGAGGTTGAGGGTCAAGGAAGCATGCCCACATGGAGTACCCACATGCAGGCTGAACACACATGCACGTCAGTCATGCGATGACATAGTCTGAGTGCTGAGTGGAAAGACACCACAGGCTACATGCAGACAGGTCAGTGAGCTGGAACATGGACCGGAGGGGCAGCTGGGTGACTAGCATGTGAGTAGGGTGTATGTGTGGTGATCAGGACAGTCCCTGTCTGCTTCACATGTCCAGCATGAATCACAACAGGCACTCATTAGTGAAGCATTGCATGACTTGCACATGAGAACCATGTACACATAGTATGTAGTGGCAGTCAAGCAGAATACATCACACAAGCAAACCACACATGGGCCGGACAAACACGCAACAACACTCACCGGACGGGGCATCATAATCCGGCACCTCTCCCACTCCTTTGACCAATTGTGCCGGGATGAACTCCGCAGCGATCACCTCGTGCGGAGTGAGTTCTTCCTCCTCAGGTGGTGGCCCACTGCCAGTCACCCGAGTCATGGCATAATTGGAGGCACACTTTAACTTAGCACAGCATCGGAAGTCATCCCAATGCTTTTTGCAGTCCTGAGCTGTGCGGACCTTATACTGAATGCACTAACACCATCCACAACATGCTTCCAGTGGTCCCAACGCTGGGCAGGAGTAGTGTGGCAATTCGGGCCCACTAGCATATCACGTTTGTGTTCCAACACATAGCCCACAAGGAAGTCCAGTTCCTGCTTGCCGAAAAGCTTCTTCCTTGATGTGCCGGAGGCCGGTGCCATGTCTGGGGTCCCAGCCTCTTGTGCAGGAGCAACCTTCCTCCTCTTGGGCAGTGGTCCAGACCCTGACTGGCAAATGCTGCTCTGATCAGTAGGGGCAGTGGTGCTGGTGGACTGGACCAAGGGAGTGGCAGGTGGAACTAGGACGGAAACCCTGACTTATGTCAGTGGCTTCTGGGTGCTCTTGACTGGACCCAGTGCAGCAACAGCCGCTGTGCCAAGGTCTGTGACCGAGACTGTCCTGGTTGGCAGACTCACAGCCGGGGTGGTGTTGGCTGCATCTGCCCATGCAGTTGCCAACACCCAGCTGCTCGGGGCAGCAGATGACAACACTGCCCCAGGGACATGTGCCTCAATCAGAGCAGCCCTGCGCGCACTTTGCTTGTGCTTCCTGAACACCTGGAATTCTGCTTGTGAGTCCTCAGGTGCCAACGCATCATGCGCTGGCTGACCCTGAGCCTAGGTGGTGGTTGCCACAGCTGCACTTGCAGCTACCACTACCGTTGGGCTTGTGGCAGGTGATGAAACTGACTGCCGGGTCACATGGGCGCCAGTGTCAGATGCAAGAGCTGCATCTCCCGGAGCCGCAGCGGGTGGTGGCATGACTGCACCAACATGTGGCAGAACATCATGCCGAAGTGGCGCACCCCTGCCTCTTCCCCCTCTGCAGCCACCTTAAATACCCTGGACTCCCCCTACTCCCTGGTCACCCTGGCCAAATCCCTGACCACGCCCACCACGTGGAGGATGCCCAACTGAGGCGCCCCTCACCTTTCGTGGCCTCCCAACCATGGCATGCATGTACTAGTGCCAATGGGAGGTGTACACAACAATTGTCCTGGGCAATTGGGGTGAAGGGTGCGGGGTATGTGATGTAAATAGCACCCCAGTGCTCCTGCAAGGCTGTATGTGACCCCGGTGAGAAAATGACGGTTCTGCAATAAAACCGTGCACGCAACACCCGGAAGCCCACGTGTGTGGAACCCAGGGACAAAAAAACGCGTATGCGAGGGACACACAGGCTACTATGACCTCAGAAATGGGTATACGATACACAGGGGACCCGCAGTGGGAAAAATAGCGTGCGTGACTCACCGCCTGACTAACGTGGGAAAGAAAAACATGCATAGGCAAAACCCCTGCCAAAAGAAGAGGTACGTCCTCGATCCACTGTGAAGTGATGGCACGTGAAACAACAAGAAGTAGCACCACACGCGTCGGTCTCCACGAAAAGCACGTACAGCGAACTGCTGGCCCGTGCTCACCTTTTACCCGTGCCTAGGGAAATACCTGCGCACGTCATGTCACTTACGCGCTGAGGCCCTTTCCTCGAATTACACGCATTCACATGCGGATGTGCTGTTTTTGCACGTGCGGATTCACTATGCACCGATACCGAGGGAAACGCCCGCGCGCGTCATGTCACTTATGTGCTTATGTGCAAAGGCCCTTTCCTCGAATTACACATTGACGTGCTGTTATTTCACATGCGGATTCACTCTGCATCAAGCTGGCCACGCAACAACACACGGAAGACCATGCTCCTGCCCAGAAGGCCATTTTCCTGCCCCCCAGAGCCAGGAGCCGCCTCCCACGAGCAATCTGCTGCTGCCTGCCTGACGGCTGGCCACATGCCCTGCTATTTGGTGCCTGCACATCGGCCATCTGCAGGGGTCCAGTTAATGCGACCACCCCTGCTAGAACAGAAGACTCCCGACTGCTGTTCCATCGCTCCACAGCCCAGCACCAGGACCCAGTTGCCCACCCACATCTGCCTCGGGGGTTGCCATGTCGGGCCAAACTAGATCTGGGACCAGTGGCGACCCCCGGGCAGAGAGGCAGAGGGCTGCCAGCTTCACTGCAGGATAAGTTGGCATCCTGGTGGAGCAAGTCCTGGTGCATTATGATGCCCTCTTCGGACGACCACGCGCCGACAAGGATGTACGAGAGAGGATCTGGTTGGACATCATGAGTGCCATCAACGCGGAGGGGGTGGCAACCCACGACCTGAATCACGTCCATAAGCGCTGGGAGGACCTCAGGTCCAGGACACACAGGAAGGCACGCCACCTCTTGTGCGCAGCGGATGCAGTGGGGTGCCGGGTCCGCCATACCACAGACTAGATGAGGGTCCTGGAATGCATTTGCCCAGTGCTTCACCTCCAGGTCCTTGAAAGGCAGACCCGTCTGGAGTCGAGTGGTAAGTGTCCATGCATACTCATTGGACGCAGTGCATGTTGAGGTGTGCCAGGAGTGTGCAACTTGGACATGTTGTTCAGGAGGGGAAGAAGTTACTGACGGGCCCATAGGTCAGCACTCACCCTCCAGAACTTGTAAAACAAGATAGCTGCACCATGTGAGGACAGGGGGTGCAGGATTCACTTACTCCAACACGACTCAATAATGAGGACTCAGTAAATTGGCAAAGGGAAGTCTGTTTAATGACAATTACATCAAACAGAGAAACAAACGGAAATCAGCAGCATTGCGATCACCTGTCTCGTTCCGACTTCCTCGAACTTCAGTTGAACAGCCACTTTTATGCATAAAACTCATCATCATTGATGTCTAACTTTACAAAAATCATCATGCAATATAATTGGTTAGGAAAGGTAACTTAAGTATAGGTGTTATATCTGTATATGATAATAGGGCATGCGGATTGGATAACTCTTATCGGGTGGGCGTCTATGCCCATCCCTCTACATCACGTGTGATAGAAGTCACTATAACTACGACGTCCTATTGGTTACAATATCTATAGGACTCCAGACAACTTGGTCCATTGTGATTGGGCAGGTTACACCCCAAGACATAAATTTCCACTTTTAATTAGCAGCATGCAGAATGGACACCCCTGTGCCTGGGGTCCCAAGTTTCACCCTGCCTCCCTTCCATCAATCAGTGTTTTAGGGCGACGTGTCAATTAGTTGGCTAAGGATAGCCTCGAAACTGTAGTCTCTTATCAGGAAAGGTTCTGGCATCCTCGGGTCCTGGATGACATCAGGCGATGGTACTTCTTCGCGCATGGCTGGTCACGTGTTAGTTCACCGTGAATCTGCTTCTGCTTTTAGTGCATTTAATTCTGTGTCAGCCTAGCCACCTGCATGGGCCCCCCTTATCTTGACCTTCATGAGGCAGGCTGGTATGCTCTGAAGTTGGAGTCTTGTGAGCTGACGCTCTCCTCCCCTTCTCTGGTTGACCTCGATTTCCTAGGCATGAGCCGCTCTTTGTTGAGTTTCGATTCCGCTCCTTTTCTTATCTTTGGCTGGGTTTCGAAACTTGGCCTGTCAGGCCTCTGGCTGCCTGGGTACCTTTCTGCTTTTACAAAATGGAGTCACACTTGGATAATGTGCCTTATTGAAGTAGATATACAGTTGGCACTTGCCGCTCTATCTTCTACTAAGCATTGCAAGCAATATCGATTTCTTAGCATCTTGCGTTTCAAGCCTATTTACACACGTTTAACAGGACGGTTGCTTCCATCTTGTCTCGTAGCACTGTTTCCTCACGTTGTAACAATGTCTCTCTCTGTGTCTATTCCATTCATTTTTGTAGTTACTCGCACTGGCGTGTTATATTCGACAGCTGCTTTTGTTCATTCACGGGTCTGTTCAGGCCCTTGTGTCATTTCCACTGGCCTTCCATTAAGGCTTTTGGGGTCTCTTCGTGGACCGTGTGTAGGTACTCCTCATTTCGTATCAGCGGCTGGTATGGCTGTCTAATAGGGTACCGTGCTGTCCAGGGTTGTTTGGTTATGGGTGCTTCAACCGGTATGGATCTTCTGATGTATACTGGGCAGAGTCCCATTGCAGCTCTTTGTAGGTTCATTTGCTCTTCATACGTCACATACCTTGGCGAGTACGCTCCTGATACCTCGAAATGAGGGGAAGGGGTGCAGGCCATGTCTGGGACCTCCTCTACACTCCCCCCTCTGGTCGGTTCATCGACCACTTCTGCAGTCTCCTTTGCATTCATTTCTTTTGATTCTTTACTGTCATGTTCATCGTTCTCTGTGTTGGTACATGATGGTGTGAATGTGTGATCCTTTGGAGTCCATATTTTAATCACTCCCTTCAAACTCCCTGCTGTTTTCACATGCTCGTCTTTGTTCCATGATATTAGCTGACATTGTCCATTTGGGCTGCAGTAGATCCATTTTCCTTCATACCTTCTTCGTTTCTTAGGATATGTGAACTTTGTTACCTCTGGCGCAAATTTTCTGGCTTTCACAAAGTCTGTTATTTCTTCATCAGTCAGGTCTCTGGGCTTCCATCCTGGTTCGACATCAATCATCTTTTCATCCCTATGGCTTTCTTCGCAGTTTTCTGGCACTGTGTGATGATTATTTTGATAACACAGAATCCTAGCAGCACCATTGCTAGCAAGGCTTCCAGGAACTTGAATATATCAGCCATCCATTGTGGGACCCATGAGAATAGGTTCCCAAACCAGCTGTCATCATCTACTGCATCACTTTCATCGATCATCTGGTTTTTCAGGCTTGCCAGCATGCTTATGGCCTCTGTCATGGTTCCGTTTTCTTCATCGTGTGATGTTACAAATGTGCAACATGATTCTCCGATTTTTGCAGAAACACCTCCATCCATTGCTGTGATCATGTCAAGCACATATCTGTTTTGGAGGGTCATAAGTCTGATTGCTCTCAGCTCTTCTTTGATTGTGTTGAATCCTTTTATGGTGGTATTGATGGTCTGCAATAACTCCCATCTGGTTATCTGCAACCATTTAGTATTCACTCCAATTTGGATGTGGGGCAGGAGTAGTGTTGTGAATACTGTTGAGGTGAGGCTGAACAGCCTGTGTTCGTATGGGATTGCATGGAATGCCTCTTCTGATTTGGGAGAAAAGTAATTTTCCCTCTTCATCCTGGATACCAGTTCCGCAGATCTCCTTCTTCTTAGATGAGCATCTGCTTTCAGGAAACTGTCCAAGTTTAGGTCATTTTTAGGGATCACTAGTGCGGAAAGTGGACGTTCGCTAGTGCATATGCCTCCACAGTTTTTCGGCAGCCTTATGTATGCCTTGGATCCACATGCCCAGTAATGGTCCATAATAACTGTGGTTCCTTGTGTCATTCCTGGAGCTTCAAACATTCATCCGCAGTTTTGATACTCTCCCATCTTCCTTGTGCCATTGTTTCTGAAACATAGTTTCGGGGTTCTCCAGTGGTACTATTTGCAGGGGTCCTCCTCTATCTTTGACCCATGTTAACAGTTTTACCAACCTTGGCCACAGAGGCCTCTGCAAATTCTCTATTGCTTCCTTGCAAGCTCCAAGGACCATCCATGCACGGCAGATTACTACTCTGTCTTCCCATCCATCTGGGGAGACCACACTGACCCCCAGATCTGCATTTGGCCTCTGTTCTTCCAGATTTGAGCCTCTTCTGCAGTCTTTCCTTGAATGTTCACCTGATCCTTTGATGCCAGGGTTCTCGTACCTGATGACGTGATTCCTTGTATGCGCTCGGTTTCTTGTTTTAATGTCCTGGACGTAGCCATCTTCATCCCGGTAATCCTTTTGATTGGCCCATATCAACGAGGCGCCTCTACGCATAAATTGTCCTCTGGTGTTGCACATTGCTACATGTGACATACAGTGTGCTGTAGGGACATCAATTTCTACAGCCACTAAGATCTTGGATGTTCCCATGCTGTATGGAAGGAGAGCACAGACGAAGCATTCTCCTTCCGACTCTCTTCGTCCTACTTCCTTTATATGCTGGTACCATATGTTATTTCCGAGATGGGTTGCTTGTGCTGTCCAGGTAATCATTAAGTTCATTGTTATCTTCGTGTGGGCTTCTCTTGATTCTCAGTGTTCTTCTGTAGTTTGCTATGACTATGTCTCTAAATGCGTCTGTGCTGCTTTTCCTCTCTGGGTGTCTCGGTGGAGCAGGCAGCCTCGACTGCGTCGCATTGGTAGGAGAAGGATTTGTGCTTCCTTTCCTTCCCTTCTGTAGTCTGCCATAAACTTCCCGTAACCACCATTGGTTCACCAACTTCCCAACTCGTGGCTGTATTGTAGGCCTGCGGCTTGTTCCTTGCGTTGGAGCAGGTGTGCTTGCTGTTTTAGTTTCTATAGTTTTGTTTTTCTGCTCCTTGTGCAGTTTCTTTGCTTGGACTATGAATGGGAACAAATAATCTATTAGCATGAGTGTCTTCTCTGAAAGTTCTTTCGTGGCCACTTCTGTTCTTTTGAGGGATTTTGCTATGCCCTTTCTCTCTAGTGGTTCACTTAGCTCCTCTTGAGTACTACCACTGTTTTCTGGAATAGATTGTTCAGCGTGCAGTCTCCTCTTCTCTGCTGCTTTCGTTGGAGGCCCTGTAGCCATTGACACTTGCCCTTGTCTGTGTTCATCCTGTGTGTGGGTGCGTGCAGTGGTCAGTGCAGCATTTTCATTCATTCCGTGCTGACCCTGTCTTCAGCTTTTCTTTTCATTTGTTACCTCAAATGTGTCTAAATCATTGCTTATAACATTTAAATTGGGTTTGTTACTTTTATCATCAGGTTTTATTGGGACTGGGATGACTATATAGGGTCTGGGTGCTTTTGTAGGCCCCAGATGTTCATTATCTGTTGGGTGCAGTGAGATTTGGGCACTTCGCGCACCAATAAAGAAAGCAGTTCTGATTGTTAATGACAGAAAAACAATAATAGTAACTATACATATACACACAATCGTTTGGAATGACAATTTTCAGCATTTTCTTCCAGGGAAGTGGGGGTGCCTGCTGTTGGGGTAAAACCAAGTTACTGTTCTGGGCCCCCATTTCGAATGAGTTTATAGTCAATTATTTATTCCTTCTTTTGCTCTGGTCTCATGTATTGAGAGTTTGTTACTATTAGAGGGATGAGTGCTTCTCCAAATGTCCCCCCTCACGTGAGTGATGACGGTAGTCTCTGGGTACTCAGTACTTTGGTACATCACATTCATTATGCATATTGATAATAGGTGAGGTCCCAATGTGGGTTTCTCTGTCTGTGAGATAACTGTCACGGTTTTAACTAGGCATTAAGAGCTGCTGTCTACTTAGAATTAATGATAGGATCTTAATATTAATTTAATAGATCCATAATTAGACATCAGATTTGTATTTGTACTTAAGATGCTAATGTTACATATTGTGTATTTTTTATGTGTTGTTTAGTATACAATTGGATGTGTGTGTTTGTAATATTAATAACAACCACTAATGAGTAATATTTGCTACATTGTGTTGCTGTTTTTCTGCTTATTAAAGGTGCAAGTGTTTCTTTTCACATTAAACACAGAACTCCTTTAGTTCTATCTTTGTTTTTTTGTTTTCTTTCTTTACTTATTTTCTACTTTTTTATTTACGTATTGTTTTGGTACTCCACATATATGTATTATTGTGGTTGAAATGCTGTTTGTATATACATTTTTTTTTTTTTTAATATGGAATGAATTTTGTAATAAAGTATAGGAATATATATATATACTTTTTCAATAATGGTTGTGAGTGCAATTTGTTGCAACTAAGGAGGGCAGGTCGTTAGGTATCCAAACAATTGATTTTGGATCCTTAAGGGTGAGGACTTGAGAGGAGCTAAGACCTTTTTTCTGTAATAATACGAGTTCTATTGGGCACTGCCCTACGCCTCTTTATATATATTAAAAAACCCAGTCCTTTGTTAGTTCTTTGGAGGTCCCAATGCATGCCTCGAATTTGCCGTGGTCCTGAGGACATGCTGGAACTTGCTCAATGTGAATGAATGAAAAGATGGAACTGCTAAAAATCACACAAAAATAAAATGTTGTAAAAATAAAAACAAAAATAAAAAAAGTGAACATATGAAAAAATAGGAAAAAATGAGAAAAATGAAGGAAAAGGAAAATAAGATGGTGAAGTTCTTGTGTCCTCTCCTTTCGTTCGGTCTCATGGTGACAAGTTGAAGAACAGTGTCTCTTTCCTCTATCTGCTTCACGGCGGAAGGATGACGAAAAATTCTACTTTGGATCTCCTCCTTCTAAGGCTCTCCTCAGCAGTGGATGTCCATAATTGCTTCTTAGTTGCGCTATGATAGCTCCCAGGAGCCTGTTTAATTGTACATTTTTTGCTGGGTCTCTGAGGAATGTGGCTACGTCAACATTGTTGGGTCTACCCACTAGTTCTGGAAAGTTCTCACTGAGGTGGAAGAAGACTTGATATGCGTATCTGCTGTCTTCTGGTGACGACATTTGCTCTTATTTTCTAGTCTCTAGATCACAGGCCTTTCTTGTGACGTGAACAGTTTTTGCACTTTTCTGCTGCGTGGATTGCGACCACGTAATTCAGTTTGTACCACACTTGGTTTAGGAATTTGTTGTTTCTTGGATCTCTGATGAAGGTTAGGGTATCTGTGGTTCTCCCAACAGCTCCTGGGCACTCCTCTATGATTCGGAAAAATAAGGTGTATGTCAGTTCATCTATGATCACTTGAGGTGGTAGCATTTGTCCTTATACCCAGTACTCTGGCACTTCGGCAAAAGCCTCTGCGAGGACAGTCAGTAGTTGCAGTATTATCTTCCTGTTGGCTGGATTTTGGATAAAATCTGGGATACTGGTGTCTCTCCCTACGAGTGATGGATATGTCTCTAATACTAATCGAAAACAGGAAAGCACATCTTTTGTAATGTTTCTACTGGGGGAGACCATGAGTTTTGTGTCAAAGTCTTGGTACTGGTTGCTTCAGGATATCGCTTTTTGGTTCTCAGGAATGTCTTATTTTCTGCTTATATGGTGTTTTAGGGCCTGGTGTTTTAGGGCCTTTTCAATGATTAATGTGGCTTTAAATGTTCATATGGGTAGCATTACTGCGGCTTTGGGTGCGCGATTCTCTTCTTTACCCTGCACCTTTGGCTGCACAGAGTGTTCGCTTTATTGCTTTTGTCCTTTCAGTGCTTAGAGGAGAAGTTCAGTGCACGCCAAGATTTTCACAAGGAGCTCTTTCGTCTTGTATTTTCTGCTCATGCGTCCTTCTTCCTCGTCATGGATCTTGTCTGCACGTGCTGAGGTTCTTCCCCATTGTCTGTAGATTCTTCGCAGCTGGATGCAGATGGAGGGCGCTCCCCTATGTAGGGTTTAATGTCATTTAGGAAGATCCAGGCTCTTCTGCCCTTGAGCTTGACACTGACGGGGTGCGGTCCTCTATGATGAAGGGGCCATTGAATCTTGGCTCGTCCCACCTTTTTCTTGTGTGGTTTCTCACCAATACTGCATCACCAGGGAAGAGGAGGGGCGCACAAAGGATTTGAGCTGCGCCTGGCCAGCACTTCCTGTTGTGTTTCGTGCTGCGCCGTCCCCTTTTCGCTGTCGCTGCAGCTGGCCTGTAATGACAGAGGTGTTGTATGTCATACAGTCTAGGTATTTCTGCATCTCTGTTCCCAGGACCTCTCTAGTCGGCTGGACATCACAACTAGCTCTACCTCAGGGGGTAAGAGGGGTCCTCGTCCTTCTGCCTGTAACTATCTCATGCGGCGTGAGATGATGGTCGGATCACTCTCTTCCTGGGCAAGGTCCTGGAGAAACTGGCCATCTCCCAGCTCAATCTTCATGCTGAATCTGTTGGTAGTCTTCATGACCATTAGTCTGGCTTCAGAGCTGCCAGAAGCACGGAAACTGCTCTCCTGAACATCTGTGAGGACCTGCTCTCGAACCTTGACTCCAACACTCCGTCTGTTCTCATTTTGCTCGATCTCTCTTCTGCCTTTGATACTGTCATCCATTCCATCCTGCTCAACCGTCTCCGTGATAACCTGGGTATCACTGGTCAGGCCCTGGCGTGGCTGACCTCTTTCCTCTCCAATCGACCCTCCCAAGTCCAACTGGGGTTCTTCCTCTCTGACATCTTTTTCTCTACCTGTGGTGTCCCCCAGGGATCTAACCTCTCTCCTTGGCTTTTCAACCAGTATCTGGCACTGCTTGCCCACCGCATCGCCGCGCTCTGCCCCAACTTTCAGTGCTATGCGGATGATACCCAGCTCCTTTTCAGGCTACCCTCAGCCTCCTCCTCTTCTTCCCTTATCTCTGACTGTCTGTCTGCTATCCAGGAATGGTGTGCCACCAATGACCTCTGCCTTAATGCCAGCAAGACTGAGATTCTACTCATCGGCACACCCACTCCCTCCTTCCCTGCAGCTCTCTGGCCGGTCTCTCTTGGCCCTCTTCCTGCTCCTATCTGCAAGGCAAAAAGCCTCGGGGTCATCTTCGACTCCACACTCTCCTTCTCTCCTCACATATCTGACATCTCTAAGAAGTCTCAATACCAGCTGCACCTCCTCAGAGGTATTCTTCCTTTCCTCTCCTTCCCCCAGAAGCTCACCGTCTCCAGAGCCCTGGTTCTCTCTAAGCTGGACTACTGTAACAGCCTCTATCTAAATCTGCCTGCCTCTACTCTCCGCCCTCTGCAACTCATCCAGAACAGGACTGCGAGACTTGTCCTTGGCCTCAAGCCCAGGGATCGTATCTCTCCAGGTCTGAAATCCCTACACTGGCTCCCAGTGGCTGCGAGGATTAGGTTCAAAACCCTCTGCATTGTACACAAGGCCTTCTGGGGCCTGGGGCCAAAATACCTTCAACTCTCTCTTCCTAAATATCTGCCCTCTCGTGCTCTTCACTCCTCCGCCTCCAACTCCCTCAGGGTCAGCCGCTTCTCCAAGCAACGAGTTGGGGGTAGATCTCTCTCCTCGGCAGGGGCTTCCCTCTGGAACAACCTTCCTACCTCCCTGAAACTTGAGGAGAACCATCTCCGGTTCCGGCAGCACCTCAAAACTGTCCTCTTTGCTTCTGCTTTCTCTCCCCTGCTAAATTCCTGACTGAAATTGCACTGAATCTGCAACTGGGCCACTCTCACCGATCTCGGCCCTTGGCCCAGCCTCTCTCCCTTTGCACTGCCTCCCTGGAAACCCCTGTACTGCGGGACTGTCTCTGTATCCCTACAGCCCCCCTTCCCAGCACTTGTCTAAACTTACCTTGCACTTGCCACCACTTGGCCCTTATTATTATTTATCTTGTTATTCTACTTCCCCTGTACTGCACTTTCTCCTCTCCCTTTCCCTTGCACTTTTCCCTTCCCCTCTACCCTTGCACTTGCACGATCTGAATGACACTTGGCCTAGTAGGATCGTTGTCTGTCTTCCCTTGTTCCCTCCCCCTGCCTCGTCGCGCCTTGAAACACTTGTGTATAGGCGCGTTACAAATAACATATCATATCATATCATATCATATCCTGGTTGGTTCCGAAGTGCATACAATGCCAATGGTAGACAGTGCAGCCATCCCTTCTTTAATGTGAGCTTCAACTTGGCTATCCTCTCCTTAAGCAAGCTGTTGATCCGTTCACATATCCCGTTCCACTCAGGATGATACGCCTACAAGAACTTGTGCTTTATACCAAGCAACAAGCTAATCTGTTCGAAAACTGAATTTACAAAGTGAGCCCTGTTATCTGATCTCATTACTTCGCACACCCCCCATCTAGGCAACACCTCCCTCACTAGGAACTTGGCAGCACAGGTAGCATTGGGGTGTGTACAGGGACCTGCTTCTATCCATCTAGAGAATGGACACACCACCACAATGAAATACCTGTACCCGTTGCACACTTGAATCATGTTGACGTAGTCGATATGCAAGTGCTGGAATGGTCCATTTGGTCTGGGAATGATTCCTCTCACTACTTTTAATGTGTGCCCAGCGGTGAACTGGTTGCAGATAATGCAGTTCACCATGAAAAATGCAACATGCTCTGCTAAATTCGGTGTGAACCAGTCTTCTCTGAGCGTTGCAGCAAGATTTTCTTTTGTCATGTGGATGGGGTAGTGTAGTTGTTCTAAAGCTACCTTTAGAAGGACGACAGGCATTACTGGTTTACCAGTGTTGTCTTGCCTCCACAACCCGTCAGAAGGGTTTAAAGAACACCCTCGATGCTTCCACAGATTTTTCTCCTCCTGAGGTGCCTCCCGCTGGAGCTCCATTAGCTGAGTCTGCCCCATATTGCTATAGGCTTCTAGTGTGGCTCGCGCTACCATCATCCTCTCATTGGTACGTGCCACCTCCACGTCCATTGTTTCAGTTTTGGATGCCATGCCCTTGGCTTCCGTGTCCGCTTCATGATTTCCACGTGACACGAAATCTGTCCCCTTGGCATGAGCGGCGCATTTCACGACTGCTATGCCCACTGGGAGCTGTAGTGCTTTTATCAGCCTGTCCAATAAGGCTGCATGTTGCACTGGCGTGCCGTCTGCTCAGAGGTAGCCCCTCCTTTTCCAGCACGCTAGTCCTGCATGTACTGTGGACGTCACATAGGCTGAGTCACTGTACACAGTTTCTTCCTGGTCTGCATGATTCTCAATGGCGAGTATCAGTGCCAGCAGTTCTGCAGCTTGCGCAGAATAGTGGGATGGTATTCGTGCACTAATGAGTACTCGAAACTCCCCATTCGTTAGGTGTTTTACCACGCCCACGCCTGTATAACTTTGTCCGTCTTCTTGGTCGATTCTTGAAGACCCGTCAATAAAGACGATCGCTCCACTTGCTAGGGCGTTTTCCTTTACCCTGGGGATCTCATCATAGAATTCCTCATAGTTCGCACAGTCATGTATAAATTCTCCCTCTGTGACTGGCTCAGCTATGATCGATGGATTAGAGATGATTACCTCATAGGCGGATGCTCTCTGAGATGTCAGTGTGCCCTTTGGCTTCTCTAGTATGGCGAACAGTGAGTGCTCAACATACAATGTCATGGAGCACCCCATCACAATGGATGATGCCTTTTCGATAGCGAATGCAGCACCAGCTAGGTTTTGTTCGCTTGGGAAGTGGCCCTTCAGGACCGGGTCCAGACTCACGCTGTAATATGCTAGGGGCTTGTACCCCAGCGAGGTTCGCTGCGCGAACACTGCCGTCATAAAATTAACATCAGAGTGTGAGAACAGGTAGAATTCCTCGGCATAATTAGGAATCCAGAGAACTGGGGCCTTACAAATTGCCCCCTTGAGTTCTGCAAACCCTTTCTCCATTGCCTCAGTCCATTCAATTTCTCCTTTTATTGCCTGGGATTTCTTTAAAGCCTGAAGCAAGGGCTTGGTATACGAGCTGCAGTCAAAGACCCATGCTCTGACATAATTGCATAGGCCCAAGAAGCTTTGCATTTGTTTTATCGTGCGCGGCTTGGCTGTGTTCATGATAGCTTCAGCCCTTTCTGGGGTTACCTTTTTCCCCTCATGTGAGATCAGTTGCCCTATGTACAACACTTCTTGTTGATAGTACTACAACTTTTCCTTATCAACCTTGTATCCCTACTCAGCCAGTATATTCAGTAGCTGCACAGAGTCGTGCCTGCATTGCTCTTCAGTGGTGCTGCAGATCAGAATGTCATCTATGTACTGCAAAACAACACTGTCCACCGTAATAATGCTTAGGTCCATCTGCAGGACTCTGTTGAAAATAGACGGGGACTCGCAGTTCCCCTGTGGCAACCTCGTGCTTTTCAGGTGCATTTGTCTGAAAGTGAATGACGTCAGGTCTCGTGATTTACGGTGCAACGGAATCGAGAAAAACGCATTTTTCAAATCGATCACCGTGAAATATTTTGCCTCACTGGGTATGTTACAAAGTATTGTGGATGGATTAGGGACTAGAGGGAACTCGGCTTCAACTATATCGTTTAGTGCTTGTAAATCTTGGATTAAACGCCAAGACATTCCTTTTGATTTCTTGACAGGATAAATCACTGTGTTGCAAGGTGATTCTGACGTCACTAGGATGCCCTGCTCCATCATGGCAGAAATTGTCTTCGCGATTCCTTCATCTGCCTCTCTGGACATGGGGTATTGTCGTGCTCGTGGCAAAATCGCTCCTGGTTTCAATTTAATCTTCACTTCACCTGCCCCCTTCAGGAGACCTACGTCATAGGGCCCTGTGGTCCATACTGTGGCAGGCACTTGGGCCATGCCGTTATCAAAGTATTCTTGACGTATCAGTGCCAACATCATTCTCTGTGGCACCTCCCATCTTATCATTTTGACCCAAAATATGAGACTCACTTCCACTCTTGTCTCTTCTAGGTCAGGGTGCTCTTCGAACAGATCGTCATCGGTGACGTCAGTCATTCGATACCCTTCTTCAATGGCGATAATCGCACACCATTGTCTACCTTCATCGTCATATCCTTCGACCAATACCACTTTTCCTCGCACTGCAGCCGATTGTATCTTTAAGGGAAATACTTGTGCCTCCTCTTTGTGCTTGGGTATTCTTGGTCTGAATAGAAACTCATCAGGGGTTCTCCTAGTTTTGTCTGCAAGGCCTGGCAATCCCGCCATAAGCACCCGCACGCCATATGCAAAGACTTCTGGTTCTAACGGTATAGCTCTCATGGCTATACGTCCTGAGTATGCTCTGATCATTTCGCACACGTTTGAATAATGCATTCCTGGAGTGGAGCACACTATACCATTCTCGGTAAACGAGATGGTCATGTTTAATTTAGTCATCAGGTCGGGACCCAGAATATTTACTGGGGTCTGACGCGAATATAACAGAGGTACATTCATTTTGCGCTCTCCCACTGAGACTGGGAGTGCGTCTGTAAAGGGAACTCTACTTTGAGCTCCAGTGAAACTCTGAGTATCTATAGCCTTGCCGGACAAGGAAAACTTGCCTTCTCGAATGCATGAGCGAGTTGCACACGTATCAACTAAGAAGGAATATTCTTTCCCCCCTATGGTAACATTCACCCTTGGGTCCCTGTTAGGGTCTGGTGTCACTGATGGGATAGAGCACATCAGAGTCCCCCGTGAGCTGTCCTATTTTATATATAAGTTTGGCGCACTGTATATTTGTTGACTTCCCCCAGTCCCAGGGTTAACTCCCCCTCCGGAGCTAGTGCCCTGTGACATTTGCGGTGGTGCCTGCTCGGGTTGTACCTGCGGCAAGTTCCCAATGTTCGGTGTTTGAACCACTTGCTGTGCACCTTGCTGCACGCCTGACACCTGCGGCTGCACTGTGTAATTTTGTGCACCGCCCGGTTGCGGGACGGCAAGCTGATTCACCATGCCTACCCCCATCCCTTGGCTGTTTTGCCACATGCCTTGGCTTCTGCACATGCGCGCCACATGTCCTGTCATTCCACACAGCCAACACGCTGGTGGTGGTCGGGCCATCTGTCCATCTGGCATAGATCGACCGCCCATCTGCGCGTTCTGAAAGCCATTTTGATTATTCTGAAAGCCTCCCTGGTTACCTTGAAACCCTCCTTGATTACTCTGCCATCCTCTTCCTCCAAAACCCCTTCCTCTTGGGTAAAATCCTGTGTTACCCTGATTATTCTGCGATGGGTTGGTCGCTTGTTGTGCGCTTGGTTCGGCTGGGCTGGTGAGCATGGCTCCCTCGAGAGCATACTTCGAGAGCTTCTTTTGCACCAGCTTCGCCTCCTCGCCCTTACGAGTTGCCTCCTTTTTCTGATTCGTTTCTTGCAACAATCTACAGTAGTGTGCGATTGTCAACTGTATTTCGGCCCATGGTTTTGCTTCTACTCCTACAAATTTTTTAAGCTGCTTCTGCACCGGTTCAGCCAACCCTTGGCATAATATTTGGGAGAATACAGGGATAGATTTCGTCCAAGACTCATGCGTTTCGAGCACCCACGCGTCCTGAAAATTCTGGACATAAAGCAACGGGTCCTCTGACTCTTTCATTTTTCGAGTCATTATAGCCCCCATATCAGAAGTGTCTGGATATAGCGTTCGCAGCGCTTTCCACACTGCTGCCCTACAGTTATTAAACGGCGCTCCGTCATGGGAGGTGTTAGTTAGGGTTACCCTAGGATAGCCTGCCCGTTTCCATACATCATCTGCTCTTTCACCAAGTATGGCAATTAGGAGGCCCTTAATGTCCCCTATAGCTAAGGTGACACCCCCCGTCATTTTGTGTAACTCGTCTATCCACTTTCCGGATCCCGATGTCAGCATTGTGGTCTTGCTCCCCCTTTTTCTAGCAATGGGAATTGGAATGCACAGTCCTCCTTCTCTTTCCCCGTAGCTCTCTGGTCTATTGCTAGGGTAGCATTTCCGCCTTGCCGTCTACCTGGCAATGCCCTTAGTCTGTCTGCATAGGCATGTGCTGACGCCCCCTTCTGATCATTGGGTGTTCCTTCATGATAGCCGGACTGCGCGACAGTCTTCGGTGCCCTACTTGTGGACCCGCTAGCGTCTGACCATCATACCCCTCGGTCCCCTGGGAGCCGTTTTTCGCACCATCTCCCTTCTTCATGTGCCACATCCTCTGTTTCCCCACCAGAGTCAGATTCTGAGTACTCCCAGTTTACACGACTCCTAGCATCTTCTTTGTTTTGCCCAATCTCCAGCCTGTCTAGGGACAGTCCCCAGCTCCCACTACTTCGGTTGACATCCTAAGTGTCATTTTTTATTTATTTATGTATTTATAACGCGCCGAAGCTCGCAAGCATCAGGGCGGGACAAGAACACGAGAAAAGAGGTCACAGGACTACATGAAAAAGAAAAGAGAGGGACTCAAGGGAGTCCGTGCTGAATATTTAACGAATTACCGAAAAAGTAATGTTTTCAGCTGCTTCCTAAATAGGGAGTAACTACTTTCCAGTCTTAGGTTATCTGGAAGCTCATTCCAGAGGGCAATAGCTTTGGTGGGGAAGGCTCTCCCAAGTCCAGTAGCTTTGACTCTAGTATGGCTAACTTTGAGTAGCCCTTTTTTGGCTGATCTTAGACAATGGCTTGGTTCATACTAGTGAAATTCCTTTTTAAGGTATGAAGGGGCCGTACCGAATAGACAGCGGTGGACTAGTGTCAGAGATTTGAATTTAATATGCTCCTCTATGGCGAGCCAGTGAAGGCCTATTCGGTCGTGGGTGATGTGGTCACGCTTGGATTTCCCTGTGATCGATCTAACAGCGTTGTTCTGGATTATCTGGCATTGTTTAATGCAAGAGTTACCTGAACCAAGCATCAATGCATTCCCATAATCCAGTCGGGACAGAATCGTGGCTCTAGCGATGGTGGCGCTATTTTTGGCATTGAGATATGGCCTAATAGGGTGTAATAATCCCTGGTAGTATTGACAATTCCTTTTAAGGTATGAAACCTGTGCATCTGCACCTAGTGAGGATAGCAGGTATATGCCAAGTGTTTTCACTTTGCTTGAGACCATAATGCTGATGTTGAATGAGGAATACACTGGGCCTAGATAGGATAAGGCTTTTGTAGATCCAAATGTCATAAGTTCTGTTTTTTGAACCATTCAGACACATCCAGTGGGCCTTCATCCAGCTTTCTATGGTATTATAGATAGCTGACAGTCTGTTGTTGTCTGTAGCGTGGTCTCCGCTGAGTTCTATAATCAGCTGTGTATCATCTGCAAAGTTGGTAAAGTAAATTCCCAACTGTGAGAGGGGGGCGCAGAAGCAGCGAATAAATAGATTAAATAGGAGAGGGGAGAAGCTGGCACCTTGTGGGACGCGGCAATCCACAGGGTTCGTACTAGAGGAATGTCCACCCCAGGTGATTTTAGATTTTCTGTCCCCCAGAAAGGAGGATATCCAATCGATGGCTTCCTCAGCACAGTTTCCTGCTTTTCCCAGGGCCTCACAGAGCTTTCCGTGATCTAATAAATCGAATGCTGCCGAGAGGTCCAATAGAATAAGCAGGCCGGCCTTTCCTTTATCAAGGATTTCCAGCATTTTAGATTGAAGGTCGAGCAATGCTGATTCCGTGCTGTGTGCACTTCTAAATCCTGATTGCTGGGGATGTAGCAAGTCGTGCTTGTCCACGTACTCTTGGAGTTGGTGCGTGGCTACTTTATCAAAAATCTTCAACAAAAAGTTGCAATTCGTGATAGGACGAAGATTGGCCGGATTTTGCTGGTCAAGGCCAGGCTTTTTAACCAATGGTGTAACTGTTACTGTTTTTAGACTGGTGGGAACAGTCCGGTCTCTAAAAGACGAGTTTGTCATGCGGCAAAGAAAGGGTGAAAAAATGCCTGCGTTGTCTAAGATAAATTTAGGGGGCAGAATATTTTCAGGGCATGAAGTGCAATTCATGTTGGAGAGAATGTCCGACATGATTTCTGGTGTTATCGGTGTGAATTGGAATTTGGATACTTTAATTTCGGGCTCAACCTTGTTATAAGTCAGTGGGGTGTCAGTAACATTGCAATTTAAGATGGTGTCTCTAGCTTTTAGAATCTTTTGTGAGAATGCAGTTTGGACTTTTTCGCAGTCCGACATAGTTGGCTGGAAGGGAGGGGTGAGAGTAGGCGGCTTTTCAAAGGTTTTTAAAATTCAAAACAGCTTTCCCGTAGAGTTGGATGCACCTGTAATTTGCTCATTATAATAGTTTTTCTTTATTTCAATTACTTTATTTCTGTACAGGATGTCAGATTTCTTCCATTTGTCTTTATTGAGTTCTGTAGGAGTTTTAAGCCACTGTCTTTCGAGTTTCCTTTTGGCTATCTTAAGGGTGCTTAGTTCCGCAGTGTACCAACCTTGGTGATTAGGGTTGGGGCGCACTTGTTTGTTTTTCAGTGGGGTATTCTTATCTAGAAGCTCTTGGAAGTGGTTATTATAAGTAGTGATAATAGTGTTGCAGGGATCATCATCTGTGGTGTTGTCCATGATGTATGAGATCCCCTGCGAGAGAATATCTGGCGTGATTTTCTTGAGGTTTCTACTCTGGATTGTTTTGGGTAAGTTGTCGAGATGGGTTTTTTTGAATGACAGGGATAGTGTGGTTTCGATTTTGTAGTGATCGCTCCAGATACAGGGCTGTGTGTTTGTTACTGTGAGGTCTACATTATTGGTAATAATCCAATCAAGTTGGTTGTTTGAATTGATGGTAGGACCATTATTGGCAATCAAGTAGCTAATGTTAGAGAGATTTTTTTCTAGGCTAATAGCCTCTTTGTCGATGGGGTTTCCCCTACATCTATTTAGGTCGCCCAGGAGAAGTGTGCCTGAGTTCTTTCCTTTGAGATTGTTAAGAATATGGCAGAGGTCGTCATTAAAGTCCGATGTAAGTGATGGGGGTCTGTAGATTACAATGAAATTGATGCAATTGTCATGTAGCTGAATGCTCTCTAAGCGCTCATCTTCCCTTCCCCCATCGGATATCTGCTCTAGCCCCATCTCGTCGTATATTTTATCGATCGTTTCCCCGATGCTTCTGGTGTCAAAGTCATCTTCAATATTTGTCCCCCTTGTACCTGGTACTGCATCGCTTGCAGGAAAGAATTCTTCTATGTCTTCCCATTCTACTGTAGGATTGGGTTTAATCACTTCCCGCTCCAAATATTCAAGATCCCGTGCCCTCTGTCTGTGCTTACGTTCTATTGCCTCATCTATTTCTTTTCGCTTCTTTGCTTCTTCCCTAGCCTTATCTACTTCCCTCATCCGTTCATTTCTACGTTCTTTTGCCCTTCTACTTTCCTCATCTTCCCGCTTTTTTACTTTGCTTTTGTGCACTCTCCTTTCTTCCTCCAACCTTAACATGTTCTGCCTGTACCTTTTATAGGTTGCGTACTGTGTGCGACTGAGCGGTATCCCTTGCTCTTCGTGATATAGTTGTTCTCGCCTTAGCCTAGCTTTCTTTCTAGTCCTTTCATCTCTTTCTTCCATCCCTTTCTCTCCCCTTTGCATCTCATCAGACGGCTCCCTTGGCCTCAAATCATCACTTCCCTTTCCATCTAACTTCAGTAATATTTGACCTCCCATCCATTCGTCTTTCACGATTGCTATCTCATCACCTCTACCTTCATTTCCTTTATGTTTATTTCCCTCTTTCTCCTTATCTGGAGGTGCACAACTCCATGCCCAATCTTTCCCTTCATCTTCGCATCTCTCTTTGTCCCTTGAGACTGGGGAGGGGATATTGTTTTCCTGTTCTTTTTCCTTATTATCGTCACTACTGTACGTAGGCGACTCATATGCGGGGTTGCTATACCCATGGCTGCTTTAAGTTCTCTTAGTGGGTAAAGACCCTCTGACTTGCTTCCTTCAATGACTGACTCAGGCGGGGCAGGTGGCGCGGTAGGCGTCTCACCCCCCTCTGTACATACATTTAGTATCCAGTCTGTGGGTGGTTCTTCCACCTTCGTTTCTTCAAACATTTTCCACAACTCCAGAATAGCAAAACGTTTCTCTAACTTCTTGCCCGAATATGTGGCGTGTAGGAAGGTAGTCATGTGCTGTAAAACAGCCTTAGAGAGTGACCCGTTCTGGGGCCACGGCATAAACATCTTATTGGCAGTACCCTTAACCTACTCCTGGCTGTATCTCTTCAGCTTTAGTGCATGCTTGGGCAGTTGCATGCACAAATGCACAAGCGGGGTAACTTCCTCCATTTTTAATTTCGTCACTAACAGTATTTGCACAGTTCTTCAACCCTCCAATGGTATGAACGAGCACCACATCGGCAAGCTCCAATCCAATCTTTTCCCGCCAAATTTTGTGCCAACAATTTACTCAAAACCCATCAATTCAATGGCGATTCCCTCTTAGTTACAGAAATGCGCAAAGCCAAAATGCATTTCAACCAATCATTAATACAATTATTTTACATTTGACATACAACAAGACACATATAACAGACACTCGACAGACTAGACGGACACCAGCTGGTCATACATATACCTGCCTTCTAATCAATACCCCGTCATGGGATGTGAACAAACCCCTTTTGTGCCGTCTTTAATCGTCACCGTAGCCTAAACTGTCCCCCCACTGTGGGCTCTGGGTTCACGTTCCTTCTGACCACTCTTTAAAGCACAGGAACAAGGTGAATCCTTACGTTTTGTCTCAGGTGCCCCGCTGGTATTCCTTACGTTTTGTCTCAGGTGCCCCCCTGGTATTCCTTACATTTTACCACAGGTGCCACCCTGGTATTCCTTACGTTTTGTCTCGGTTGTCCCCCCGGTATTCTTCTTTATTTATTTCTTTCTTTCGAGTCATTAACACCCTAGATATATACAGTCTTCTCTACTGCTAACTACTTTATTATTATTTTTTTCCGCCACCCTCCGTTACCTTTCCCTGACTTACTCTAATGCCTACACGACATTTGCCAAAGTAACGAGTTTGTTGTTTCACTCACCGATCGCATCCTTTCCTCTCTGGAACTTCGGGATCACCGCCCCTTCCTCTTCCTGCTTTTAAGGTTTTCGTCCGATCCGCTGCCCGTGGGAATGAGAAGGGTTATGCTTGGAAAGGCGGGTTCCTTCAGACCCACTGCAGATTTTTGGATTATTACTCTATCATTGTCCACGGGGAGCTTCTCAGTCTACTCAGCCGGAATGGTGAAAGGACTCGTGATTTTACAGAAGGCCTAGAGTTACTTTGTGCCGTCGGTCTAAAGGTGTCTTATAACTATCAATTGATAATCAATAATCGATGGCCGAAACCATCCTCATGCTACCAAGTGTTCAGGAGGGGAAGAAGTTACTGACGGGCCCATAGGTCAGCGCTCACCCTCCAGAACTTGTAAGACAAGATAGCTGCACCATGTGAGGACAGGGGGTGCAGGATTCACTTACTCCAACACGACTCAATAATGAGGACTCAGTAAATTGGCAAAGGGAAGTCCGTTTAATGACAATTACATCAAACAGAGAAACAAATAGAAATCAGCAGCATTGTGATCACCTGTCTCGTTCCGACTTCCTCGAACTTCAGTTGAACAGCCACTTTTATGCATAAAACTGGTCATCATTGATGTCTAACTTTACAAAAATTATCATGCAATATAATTGGTTAGGAAAGGTAACTTAAGGTGTTATATCTGTACATGATAATAGGGCATGCAGATTGGATAACTCTTATCGGGTGTGTGTCTACACCCATCCCTCTACATCACGCGTGATAGACGTCACTATAACTACGACGTCCTATTGGTTACAATATCTATAGGACTCCAAATAACTTGGTCCATTGTGGTTGGGCAGGTTACACCCCTAGGCATACATTTCCACTTTTAATTAGCAGCATGCAGAATGGACACTCCTGTGCCTGGTGTCCCAAGTTTCACCCTGCCTCCCTTCCATTAATCAGTATTTTAGGGCAACGTGTCAATTAGTTGGCTAAGGATGGCCTCAAAACTGTAGTCTCTTATCAGAAAAAGTTATGGCATCCTCGGGTCCTGGATGACATCAGGCAATGGTACTTCTTCGCGCCTGGCTGGTCACGTGTTAGTACCATGAATCTGCTTTCGTTTCCAGCTTTTAGTGCATTTAATTCTGTGTCAGCCTAGCCACCTGCATGGGCCCCCCTTATCTTGACCTTCATGAGGCAGGCTGGTATGCTCTGAAGTTGGAGTCTTGTGAGCTGACGCTCTCCTCGCCTTCTCTGGTTGACCTCGATTTCCTAGGCATGAGTCGCTCTTTGTTGAGTTTCGACTCCACTCCTTCTCTTGCCTTTGGCTGGGTTTTGAAACTTGGCCTGTCAGGCCTCTGGCCGCCAGGGTACCTTTCTGCTTTTACAAAATGGAGTCGCACTTGTATAATGTGCCTTATTGAGGTAGATATACGGTTGGCGGTTGGCGCTTGCCGCTCTATCTTCTACTAAGCATTGCAAGCAATATCGATTTCTTAGCATCTTGCGTTTCAAGCCTATTTACACACGTTTAACAGGACGGTTGCTTCCATCTTGTCTCATAGCACTGTTTCCTCACGTTGTAACATTGTCTCCTCTGTGTCTATTCCATTCATTTTCGTAGATACTCGCACTGGCGTGTTATCTTCGACAGCTGCTTTTGTTCATTCACTGGTCTGTTCAGGCCCTTGTGTCATTTCCACTGGCCTTCCATTAAGGCTTTTGGGGTCTCTTCGTGGACTGTGTGTAGGTACTCCTCATTTCGTATCAGCTTTGGTATGGCTGTCTAATAGGGTACCGTGCTGCCCAGGATTGTCTGGTTATGGGTGCTTCAACCGGTATGGATCTTCTGATGTATACTGGGCAGAGTCCCAGTGCAGCTCTTTGTAGGATCATTTGCTCTTCATACGTCACATACCTTGGCGAGTACGCTCCCGATACCTCGAAATGTCTGGGACTTCCTCTACAATATGTCTGACATGGCCCATGTATGGATGTGTATGTTGAGGGACATGACCGTGCTGCATGTGAGTCCAGACATGTGTGATGCACATCAATGGTGTATGTGTTCCAAAGCATGATGCACAACTGCATGTGAAGATGCACACATGTTTGCATGCCTGTGTATGTACTCAGCCATGTTTGGGGTGTGACACATGGATGCTCGTCACGCCTTTATGTACGTGCATGGTGTACGTGTGTGTGTCTGTTTGGGGGGGTGTGACTGTGAGATGCCTTGGATGCATGTGACACAGACATGTAGGTACCCGATTGGCAGATGTGACATAGTTGCCAATGATTGCACTGTAACAGGTGGTGGAGATGTACAGATGCATGTCTGTCTGGTGGCGTGTGTGTATGTGTCCGGCACTCCCTATGTTGCTTGTGACATCATGCCAGCCTTTGGATGTTCATGCAGTTGTGTGTGTATGGATGCTGCTGCCTGCTGCACGATTCCTGTTAATTTGTGCATGTGTGTTGGTTCAAATGATATGAGTGTTGGGGAGTGTGATGCCATCTGTGAAGTTTGACACTGCCACTCATGTGCAACTGTCATGTGTGTATCAGACCATTGAACAGTGTCCTGATGCCTGTATTCTATCTCTCCCTGTCTGCAGCGTCGACTGATGAAGAGGGCGGAGACTGTGCTGTGGAGCACAGCGGCAGGGATGCCACCGCCAGCCGGAGACGCAAGGCCCAGCTCCCCTCCGAGGTAATCATATCTTCCAGGAGTGACGAGTCTGGTGTTGTGTCCATGGCCGCAGCTGCCGACGGAAAGTCCAAGAGGCAGAGGTTGGAGGTGGACTCCTCAGCAGCAGAAGGGGCAGCTGAGTCCCCACAGGGGCCTACCGAGGAAGACAGCACAGTGTCATCCAGGTTGGTGGGGGTTTGGTTGAGGAGGAGGCTGTGACAGCCCCATGCATGGGGCTTGGAAGGGGGATTCCACTGGTGCTAGTGGTGCAGTCCAGGGGCAGGGCCAGGAGGCAGCACAGGCCGCCGTGGAGGTGCCTGTGTGTAATCCTGTTCCCGATCCTGTGACTGCATCATCAGGCACTAGCAGGGATGCCTTTGTCCAGACCCGTTTTTAGGGAGGGGATGCGCAAACAACAACGGGCCTTCCTCTCCCTGCAGACATGGCAATCCGTGACCAGATTGAGCCTGTCCAAGCTGGTGTGGCGTTGCGCCAACATGGTATTCGGGATGACGTGCAGGGTTCTCGTCAGTACAATGCACGTCATTTTGAATACCTGTTTGGGCGCTTCACACTACTAGGACAGGTCGTCGGCACTGGGCTCCTCCATGTGCTGGATCTTCTTGCGACGCCCTCCTCAACTGAACCCCCTATGCGCCAGTCATCCTCTGTGCCATCTTCCCGCCCAAGTATCACCTGGGCCCCCTTTGGAGCTGCCCCTGAGCCAGCGGCCAGGCTGGTAGAGGACACATCCCTGCCACTGTCGGGAGTCGGAGGTCCAGCAGGGGTGGCCACCCCACCAACTGGACCCCAGCAAATGGAGGACGTGCAGGCATCAACAAGCAGGGCACGTGCACGGTGGCACCAGAGGATTCCATCAGCCTGAATGCCATTGTGGTGCCAGAGGTAGTTGCACTGGAGGCAGCAGCAGGCCCAGCATCAGAGCCATCTGTCAGGTCACTCCTGCACTGACGTTCACCAACCCACATCGTTATGTGGGCAGACCGCCGTTGCGGTAATTTCTCCCAATAAGGGAAGTGACATTGGGGAAGGGAGGGGGCGAGGGATGTTCCGGCGGTTAGTGCCCAAGTTGAAATAAAGCAAGTCTTGGTCACCCCGGCTCCCGCGTGATCATTCCTGACAGCGGTTAACAGGTCAGCGTAAAACCCAACAATTGGCGACGAGGGAGTCCGACACCCTTTCGTGCAGTCGCGAGATCCGCAGTTGAGCGGCTTGGCGCGTCGGCGCACCTCCATACCAGGCACACGCAGCGAGGGACAACGGACAGGCCCGGGAGCGTGGCGCAGAGGAGCGCACATCCCAGGGACACGCAGCGAGGGGCAAAGGACAGGCCCAGGAGTGCTGCGCAGAGGAGCACACAAGCTCAAGTAAGTGGCCCAGCCCCACACTGTAACAATGGAGTCCACAGGCCCCTCAAGCAACAGGGAGTCCATGGGCTCCACAACCTCACCAATAAGACCCCGACCCGTTCACGCACGGAGGCTGCCATCATCACGCAAGCCACATGCAGGGAACGCTGGAGAGAAGGCAGGCACAGCACACATGCGCCAGTGGGCCACGTGTAGCACACCCCTGGTGAAAGGGACACGTTACAACAAGCACACAGGGTGGGGATACCCCACAGCCACACCCGCAGCAGAAAGGACAAGTGCAGCAAGCACACAGGGTGGAGGTACCCCGCAACCAGGAGTGGCACGTATGCACAGAACAGTGCACACCCAGAGAGTGGCACACAAGCCCCAAGGAAAGGGGAGAGGAATGCTAGACACAGGAAGCACGCCCCGCGAGGCACACAGGACCTGACCATAGTCACCAAGGACGCAAGCCTCAGGCCACCACGCACGGCGCCATGTCCACTCCATCAAGTCCCGTGGCATTCTCAGCTGGTGGTGCAGGAACGGCGGCAGATGACACACAACAGGCTCAAGGGGCAGGGAACTCAACGCAAAACATGCCCATGCCCAGCCCGTTTGACCTCAGAGACACCTCCAACCTAGGACCCAGGCGGGTCATATGGCTATGTGACTTCAAATTTTACGCAGGAGCAATAGGCCTCACAGACGACGCAAGACTCAAAAACACGTTGTTCATGGCCGTAGGCGCGGCAGTTAGAGACATTGCAGGTGAACTATTGAACGTGGACACAGTGACATACGGGGAACTTCATGGAAAACACTCAGAATACTTTGCCCCCCACACTAACATTGACTACGAGCGTCATGTATTCCACACCACGAGAAAAGAAAAAGGGGAATCGATGGACAATTTCGTGATGCGCCTTCGCATCAAATTAAAATATTGCGAATTTCACAAATATTCAAACGAGGAGGCACTTAGGTCCCAAGTGATCGCTGGCTGCGTATCACAACCCTTTAGAAAACAACTGCTTCAAAAACAAAGGTCGCTAGAAGAAATATTCGCTCTAGCCAGGATGGAGGCAGCAGTAGAATCGCAATTGGACGATCTGGGCAAAGTCACCATCCAACAGCCGGCATCAAACACGGACATGATCAATAAGTTGTACAGCGCCCCCACGCAAGGCGGAAAATGTGCGGACGCCACATGCTATCGCTGCGGATACGAATATCCACACACATGAGAATGCCCCGCAGTAGGACAACAATGTGCGGCATGCAGCGGAATGGACCACCACAGAGCGGTCTGCAAGAATTGCGCCAGGACCTGCACCCAGCAGACATAGGCATCAGGAGAGGCAAAGAAGCTCATGCCTCAGCCCCCTGGCCAGCAGAGGAGAAGGAGAACAGGTGGCACCAAGACGGGAGGACAGAGCCCGAAGGAGTTAATATGCGCGCAAAGACAAGAGGTCATCAGACAGCTCCAGAAGGTCCCAGAGGAGGAGATTTGTCAGATATATTGAGATGCGATCCCCATCCAGCAGCGAAACCCATTCATCAGAAGAGGACCAGAGAAAGAAAGGATACCTGTGGGCTCTCAACAACACCACGGCCACCCAGCACAGCCCCACTCTCACATTACAAGTCAACAACACCCCCCTGGAATTTCTCATCAACACAGGGGCGACAGTCAATATCATAAGTGAACAAGCATATAACTCCCTTACCAGCCCACCAAAAATCCGAAAGGCTACGGTAGACATCTACCCGTACGGGGCGACGACCCCGCTACCCTGCAAAGGCACAATCTCAGCATGGTGCGTACACAAATCTCACGCCGCGAAGATCCCACTACACATATTGAAGACAGAAGCCAACATTGGGTGCATTCTAAGCTTAAAGACAGCGGTAGAAATGGGCCTGGTCCACATTCTATACCAACTAATGGCCCACAAATACTTCGCCAGACCGGAAGCCGTGAACAGGCTTTTCCAAATCTCTTCAAAGGCCTGGGGAAGCTGAAACACAGGAAAGTACAGCTCCACATCAAACCCAAAGTCGCGCCATTCACCAAACACTATCGCGGCATACCTGTGAAAATCCAACAACAAGTAGAGGAACAACTAGACAAGCTCATAAAGCTCAACGTAATCAGGCAAGTCTCCGGACCAACCCCATGGGTGTCACCCATAGTCCCGGGCCCCAAGAAATCCCCGGACAGATCAATACGCCTGTGCAGAGATATGAGAAGGGCAAATGCAGCGATTGAGAGGGAGAGACATCAAGCACCCAGGATCACTGACATGATCCACCTTCTCCACAGAGCACAAGTCTTCTCCAAGTTGGACTTAACAAAAGGGTACCATCAAATAGAAATAGCCCCTGAATCAAGATGCAGAACAAGCTTCGTGACACATCTGGGGCTGTTTCAGTACAAAAGACTCTGTTTCGGCATTTCGTCCGCCGCCAAGATCTTCCAAAAAGAAATCCATCGAGTTATCAGGCATGTACCCAACTGCCTAAACTACTCTGACGACGTCCTAGTCTTTGGAAAAACCAAGGAGGAGCACGACACGGCACTACACAGAGTGTGTGCAGCCCTAGAAGCGGCAGGACTAACGCTCAACAAAGCCAAATGTGAATTCGGCAAAAGCTCTCTACGCTTCTTCACACATTTTTTCCAGCAAAGGCATGCGTCCCAACCCAGAGAAGGTGGCTGCCCTCAACTCGGCCTCGCCCCCCAAAATGGCTACAGAACTGCGGTCGTTTCTCGGCTTAGCCAGTTACTGTTCGAGATACTTAAAGGATTATGCCACGGTCAGCAACCCACTTCGCTTGTTAACGCGCAAAGATCAGCCATACGTCTGGTCTGAAGAGTGCCAGAAAGCGTTTGAAGCAATACGCAATGCCATCGCGAAGGCAGAAGACATGGCCTACTTCGACGCAAAAAGGGACACAGAGGTAATAGTCAACACCAGCTCGGTCGGGCTGGGAGCCATCCTCACACAAAGGGACCCGAGGCACCTACAACCATATACATAGTGGCATACGCCAGCAGATGCCTGACTCCCACGGAGCAAGCCTACTCTCAAGCGAAAAATGGAAGTTTAGCAGTGGTATGGGCGTGTGAATACTTTCATTTGTTCCTTTATGGAAAAGAGTTCACAATCATAACGGACCATCAAGCCCTGCTAACAATTTATGGAGACCCGAAGGCAAGGATGCCCCCGTGGATAGCCAGGTGGGGACTACGCTTGCAAGACTACAAATTTGTCATCAAACACCGCCCAGGCAAAGAGGACAACCCGGCAGACTACCTGTCCCGGCACCCAATAGGACCGGCAAGCCCCCAGCCATCCATAGTGGACGCATATATCAATTATATAGTACACCACCCACAGCCCCTGCCGGTGGAGTGGACGGACATCATCACACAATCAGAACGAGACCCGGCCCTCCAAATAGTCAGCCACTGCATACAGGAGGAAAGGAGAGCGCACATGAGGCAACAGGCTAAACAGGAGTCAGAGGCAGTCCAAGAGGACATCAAAGGGATAGACCACGTCCGAGAGGAACTCTCCATAGTAGACGAACATGTTGTATTAAAAGGATGCAAGGTACTCATCCCAGAGGCGCTCAGAGCAAAAATCATACACACAGCGCATGAAAGCCACAGAGGGGTGGTCGCCACCAAGCGGCTACTAAGACAAAAAGTATGGTTCCCGAGACTGGACACCATGGTGGAAGAACTAGTGAGAAAATGTCCGATGTGCGAACAAATAGCACCACCACCACACCCAAACCCCTCTCCAGATTTCACCCCCACCAGAAAAAGTTTGGGAGGAATTGGCGGTGGACTTCTTCGGACCGCTGCGGGATGGCACCTACATGCTAGTGTTAATCGATGAACACTCCCGATTCCCCGAAGCGCAAATTGTGGAGAGCAGGGCCGCCTCAAGCGTCATTCCTGCCCTGGATCGCATGCAGTCCACATACGGAATTCCAAGACTGATAAAGTCAGACAATGGGCCGCCATTCGTAAGTCATGATTTTGAGAACTTCTCCAAATACATGGGGTTTCAGCACAGAAAAATAACGCCCCGATGGCCGCAGGCCAATCGCATCGTCGAGAGATTCATGGCCAACATCAAAAGAACACTACAAATGGCCACAATCCTCAACAAGCCCTTCAAACAATTTCTGAGGGACTACAGGAACACCCTTCACAGCACGACATGGGTATGCCCCTCTGACCTGATGTTCAGTAGACCAGTCAAAACTCGGCTACCAGAAGACCGCAGCGCCGGAGGCGCAACCCCGCTAGAACAGGAGGCTAAAGAAAGAGACAGCGCTGCGAAGGCCAAGATGAAGGACACTGCAAATCATAAGAGGAGAGCTCAGGAATCGACAGTGGAAATAGGGGACCAATTATGGATGCATCAACAGAAACAGCGAAAAGAGGATGCAACGTTTGCAAAAGAACCGCTGACAGTGATTCAAAAGAAGGTAACAATGATCACGGCACAAAGAGAGTATCGCTCCTCAGTAACCCACAACATTTCACACTTCAAGCGTGCGACGATCAACCCTGAAGCCACCTGGAGCAGAGATACACATAGCGTGGAGGAAAGACAACGAGACAAGCCCTACCTGGGAGACGAGGAAGCCTCTGAGGGTGAGGACAGCCCCCGGACCACCCTGATATCAGGGCGATACCTCACAACTCAAGGTGACCACAGAGAAGTCGCATGAAACCTCACAGACTCATTGAAGAGATGGAGTGAGACGAGATAAAGACCCAGTACTTTAAAAAGGGGGGAGATGTCAGGTCGCTCCTGCACTGACGTTCACCAACCCACATCGTTATGTGGGCAGACCACCGTTGCGGTCATTTCTCCCAATAAGTGTAGTGACGTTGTGGAATGGAGGGGGGTGAGAGATGTGCCGGCGGTTACTGCCCAAGTTGAAATAAAGCAAGTCTTGGTCACCCTGGCTCCCGCGTGATAATTCCTGACAGCGGTTAACGGGTCCGCGTAAAATCCAACACTATCATGGCTCGAGGCCATTAGGCATTTGCCGGCGGGCTGGAGGACCCAGGATTGGGAGTGTCTTCCGCGTGGCAGTGGTTGGGCCAGCAAATAGATGCAGAGCGGCGGCGGGTGGATAAGGCACGGCTCACAATGGTCAGGGCAGAGAACTCCATGCGCTGGGCTTAGAGGCTGGCTGAGTGCCTCGAGGTAACTCGCAGGGAGTTGGAGGATGCCATGGCTGAATCCCTACAAGACCTCGAGGCCAGGGAACAGGCCTGCCTCCGGAACATCGACATGGAGTTCGATGATGCCCTGGCCTGGGACATCAATAGGTGAGCCATCGGACTAGCCCGCCACCTTTGTATATAGTTATTTAGGTTTAGGTTTCATTTAGTTTTTTTAATTATTTGGAGTACACAGACTTTGCTCCACTTTTTTTTATATAGTTGTGTTTTACATAGGGATTTTTTTAGGTTTCATTTTGTTTTGGGATCGTGGACCCTTCAGACTTTCATTGTAAATAGTTCCGGACATGTACATAATTTCTTTTTGACGTCATCCCATGTAATAAAGTTTTTTTTATGCTTTTCATTTTTGGATTTATTTCTATGGACTTTTGCAATGGACCACTTTTCATTTTTCATGTCTTGGATTTTCATTTTTCTTTTGATTTTACTTTCTTTTTCATATTGCATTCATTATTTCTTCATTTGCATGTGTGGTTTTCATTTTGCCATTTTGTTTAATTTTTAATACATTTCATGAATCTTCATTATTGGTGTGGTCTACTCTCATTGGTTTCGTGCATGTCTCTATGAGCATTGGCTCAGTCATGTGTTGCCACTGTGTGGCTCTGTAGGACATGTATTCATGGCCATGCTGGTTCTTTTCAGACTCTCATGGCATGGGTAATTTACTAGGAAGTGGATGCAGTGGATGGTTGTGTGTTTGTACTGGGGGGTCAGGGGTGGGATTTGGGTTGGCATTAGGGCCATGCGTCTGTATTGTTATGACATGGTTGGTGTTTGAGGGGACATGAGTCGGGGCCTGCTGGCAGGTGCTCGTCACTGGTGGTGGGGACATGAGTCGGGGCCTGCTGGCAGGTTGCCGCCAATGGGGGTGGGGTGGAGGGACATGTGTGGGGGTCTGCTGGCAGGTTGCCGTCAATGGGGGTGGGGTGGAGGGACATGTGTCGGGGTCTGCTGGCAGGTTGCCATCTATGGGGGTGGGGTGGAGGGACATGTGCCGAAGCCTGCTGGCAGGTTTCCGTCAATGAGGGTGGGGTGGAGGGACATGTGTCGGGGCCTGCTGGCAGGTTGCCGTCAATGGGGGTGGCGTGGAGGGACATGTGTCGGGGCCTGCTGGCAGGTTGCCGTCAATGGGGGTGGGGTGGAGGGACACGTGTCAGGGCCTGCTGGCAGGTGCCTGTCTCTGGTGGTGGGGACATGAGTCGGGGCCTGCTGGCAGGTGCCTGCCACTGGTGGTGGGGACATGAGTCAGGGGCTGCTGGCAGGTCCCCGTCACTGGTGAGGGGGGCTTGTGTTGGGGCTCACAAGTGCATAGTGCCATGTGGGCTGCCTGCAGGGTATGGTCAGGGGTTGCAGGGTTCCCCCCTGTGGTGTGGGCTGCCTGCAGGGCATGGTCAGGGTGGATGCGCTGCCTGCAGGGCAGGGTCAGGGGTGATGGGCTGGCTGCAGGGCATGCCCAGGGGTGTAGGGAGGTCCCCTGTGCTGTGGGCTGCCTGCAGGGCATGGTCAGGGTGGATGTGCTGCCTGTGCGGCATGGTCAGGGGTTGCAGGGGTCCCCCCTGTGGTGTGGGCTGCCTGCAGGGCATGAGGAGGGTGGATGGGCTGCCTGCGGGGCATGGTCAGGGGCTGCAGGTGTCCCCCCTGTGGTGTGGGCTGCCTGCAGGGCATGGGGAGGGGTGATGGGCTGGCTGCAGGGCATGGTCAGGGGTGTATGGTGGTCCCCCATGGTGTGGCCTGCCTACAGGGCATGGTCAGGGGTGATGGGCTGGCTGCAGGGCATGGGGAGGGTGGATGGGCTGCCTGCGGGTCATGGGGAGGGTGGATGGGCTGCCTGCGGGGCATGGTCAGGGGTTGCAGGGGTCCCCCCTGTGGTGTGGGCTGCCTGCAGGGCATGGGGAGGATGGATGGGCTGCCTGCAGGGCATGAAGAGGGTGGATGGGCTGCCTGTGGGGCATGGTCAGGGGTTGCAGGGGTCCCCCCTGTGGTGTGGGCTGCCTGCAGGGCATGGGGAGGGGTGATGGAATGGCTGCAGGGCATGGTCAGGGGTGTATGGTGGTACCCCGTGGTGTGGCCTGCCTACAGGGCATGGTCAGGGTGGATGGGCTGCCTATGGGGCATGACCATGGGTGTAGGGGGGGCCTGTGGTGTGGACTGCCTGCGGGGCATGCCCAGGGGTGTAGGGTGGTCCTCTGTGGTGTGGGCTGCCGGCAGGGCATGGCCAGGGTGGATGGGCTGCCTACAGGGCATGGTCAGGGGTTGCAGGGGTCCCCCCTGTGGTGTGGGCTGCCTGCACAGCTTGGAGAGGGTGTATGGGCTGCCTGCAGGGCATGGGGAGGGTGGATGGGCTGCCTGCGGGCATGGTAAGGGGTTGCAGTGGTCCCCCCTGTGGTGTGGGCTGCCTGCAGGGCATGGGGAGGGGTGATGGAATGGCTGCAGGGCATGGTCAGGGGTGTATGGTGGTACCCCATGGTGTGGCCTGCCTACAGGGCATGGTCAGGGTGGATGGGCTCCCTATGGGGCATGTCCATGGGTGTAGGGGGGGGCCTGTGGTGTGGGATGCTTGTGGGGGATGGGGAGGGGGGAGGGCACACCCGGAATGGAACACACTGCCAAATCGCGTGTAATTCTCACTCACGTACCCCAGAATACACATACCCCGCTCCCGCCAGCGAAATCACGTGTAAAGCGCACTCGCTTACCCCAGAATACATGTATCCTGCTCGCACCAGTGAAATCCCATGTAATTCTTATTTGCGTACCCCGGAATACACGTGCCCACTCGCGCCAGCAAATTTGCATGGAAAGCTCACTCACGTACCCCGGAATACACGTACCTCACTCATGCCAGTGAAATCGCATGTAATCCTCACTCGCGTATCTCGGAATACACGTACCCCGCTTGCGCCAGCGAAATCGCATGTAATTCTCACTCGCATACCCCGGAATGTATGTGCCCCGCTTGCGCCGATGAATTTGTGTGGAAAGCTCACTCACGTACCCCCAGATTCACGCAGCAGTGTGGTGAGGAGCCACATGCACCCCCTGCAGCCAGCCCACACCACAGGGGTCCACCCTACACCCCTGTCATGACTCGCAGGCAGCCCTCACCACAGGGGACCACCCTACACCCCTGTCCATGACCCGCAGGCAGCCCTCACCACAGGGGACCACCCTACACCTCTGTCCATGACCAGCAGCCAGCCCATCACCCCTGGACTTGCCCCACAGGCAGCCCATCAATCCTCCCATGCCCCGCAGGCAGACCATCCACCCTGACCATGCCCAGCAGGCAGCCCATCCACTCTCCCCATGCCCTGCAGGCAGCCCATCCACCCCGACCATGCCCCACAGCCAGCCCATCACCCCTGGACATGCCCCGCAGGCAGCCCATCACCCCTGGACATGCCCTGCAGGCAGCCCATCCACCCTCCCCATGCCCCGCAGGCAGACCATCCACCCTCCCCATACCCTGCAGGCAGCCCATCACCCCTGGACATGCCCAGCAGGCAGCCCATCCACCCTCCCCATGCCCCGCAGGCAACCCATCCACCCTCCTCATGCCCCGCAGGCAGCCCATCCATCCTGACGATGCCCTGCAGGCAGCCCATACACCCTGATGATGCCCCACAGGCAGCCCACACAACAGGGGACACCCCTACAACCCCTGGCCATGCCCCGCAGCCAGCCCACACCACAGGGGGGACTTTTTCCATGCTATTTGCCTGGTGCAAGAGGGGTGCGCATATTCCGAGGGGTGCGCAGGGAGTTTTACACGTGATTGGGCTGGCGCAAGCGGGGTACGCATATTCTGAGGGGTGCGCAAGCAGTTTTACACACTATTGGATTGTCGCATGGGGGCTGAGTGGCGTTTTAGTGGAATTTTGTTGTTGGGGGGCTGTATGCTGGTCCACTGGCCTTTGCGCCATGTAGGGGATTTGGGTGGATGTTTTTGGCACATGGGGCAGGGTTGGGGGCTTAACTAGCGCTGCTGCAGGGTTCGCTGCGCCACGGCTGGTCATGGATGTTTAAATCCATGAATACGCGGTGCGTCAAAATGGGTTTTGGCGTACGCAGCTGGTGCAAGCTGGCGCACGCTCCCCCTGTGTGCCAGCCGTGTGCTCCACTTCTGCACTTGATTCCATGAATTACCCCCTTAATTCTGCATATAAAAATGACAACATTTATAAGGAAATACCTATTTTGTTTTTGCAAAAATTAACACTCGTTTCTTATGTAACTGTGGCATATTCTTGAAGAATACTAAAAGTGAACTTATTTCTGTTTATACAGTATATAAAGAAAGATTATATTGTGAACAACAGGCCCTCGTGCAGTATTGAAAGTTATATGTGCGTGCCCCAGATTAAACATGCCACCGTGTGAGACGCCTGCTGCTTTAAGAACTAGTGAAGCTCTGAGAGCCCGCCCTGCCCCTCCGACCCCCTGCAGGAAGTAGTCACGCCTAATTAACCTCCCTTCCTCCGCGAAGTGGAGCGAAGTGGCGGCAAGTGGAGTTAACAGGAGGTCAGACTGCAGAGCTGCTACTGCTGTTTTCCTCTCCTTTGAAAACCACGGGTGAATTGCCTGGACATTTACAGCAATTGAAGTCGGAAAGTGCCCCGGATTAAACGTGCAGCCGTGTGAGACACCTGCTGCTTTAAGAACTGTTAGCATTAGGCTGTCCTCCAAGGGAACCCTATCCCATAAAATCTTTACTTACCAGGGTTTGAAGCAGGGGTGCGCCCTTGCACCCCTACTTTTCTGTTTGTGTATAGCGGACTTAGCCTCCTCACAGTTAGAGGTCTGGGCCTTTCCCTCCAAAATCAATGGAATAGAGGTGCCTTGGATCCTCTTTGCAGACAATCTAGTCTTTCTGGATCTTACTCTGATTGGACTCCAGCGCCGCCTACAGGCTTTTGAACTCTACTTAAATAAGAATGGTATGAAGATCAATGTAAAAAAATCAAAAATTCTCCCTATGAAGATTGCGGGGAATTCCAAAAAAGATACGTTTAATTGGCAGGTAGAGGGTATCCCTTTGGAGACGTTGGAATCTATAGTCTAGCTAGGAGTTACGATAAACAAGAATCGCAATGAGGCAGCTCACCTGGCCTACCTGTGGTCGAGAATGATCCCCTTAGTCAATCAGGGTACAGTTTTCCAATGTAGATATGGACATTTTACATTGGTACCCATTTTAACCTCTTACAAACAAAAGGTTGTGCAAATAATCACGTATGGAGCTGAGGCAGTTTCACTGTTTGTCTTGTGAATGTTGGAAGAAGTTGGAGGGCCACTTTTGGCATAAGGTTCTGAATTTGCTTTGTAGTCAGCTGGCGTGTGTGATCAGGCTAGCATTGAGGTTACAGTCATTAGAGTCGGTGATGGCCCGGAAAATGATTTCTCTTCATAGGCAATGTGTCGTGGTCAATGTGAACAAGCCATTCAAGATTTTGGCTTGGGACAAAGGTCCAGCAAAAGGTCCCTTAGAAAGGTGGAGGCTGAAGGTAGAAGCCTTCCTGCGAGATAAAGATGTGCAGATAAAGACCTGACTGTATAATCCAATGGAGGTAAAAAAAGAAGTTGCTGCTACAAGATTGGATCTCTACCACTGAGCAATGTGGTACTCTGAAATCTAGAGAATGTTTGTCAGTGGATAGTGGGAGAGTGAATGAGCTGCCTAATTCCCCTCGCCGAAGTTTCGGGACATTCTTCTTAGATGTCATTTAAATATTCTTAATACAAGAGAGGTCCTCTATAGGAGGAAAGACCCAGGTTTCGAGAATACTGCATGTCGTTATTGTAAGGTCCCACTGTCGATTGAAACCCCGGAGCATTTGGTAATTTACTGTGAGGCATTATCAGAGACCAGATCCTTTTTTTTGGATGAATTTAAACTAATGGTGATTACCCTTACTAAAAGTCAATGGTGGAAATGGGTGTTAATAGGGGACCAGACCAGGTTTATCATTGCTATTTTGAAAATGTTGGACGCTGTGCTGGCGGTACATGAGGAAGACTCCGGTGGAGGGGGGAGGGTCATTTCCTGCATGTGGCTCTTGTACTGATTGATGAAAGATCATTAAGGACATTGGGAGTCTCCGACCTCTTTGAAGTGAAATTAATGTTAAAGGTTTATTTTAAGTTGATATATGTTTTTATGATTGACTTGTAACGAATAAAACATTTAAACTAAGAAAAATAAGGCAGATTGATTTCATTTTTGTACCTTTTTTTATGTAATTTCCAGGCTATTTTGGAGATATAAAATCCATCTACCTGTAACTCTGGGAACTGTAATGGCCAGTTAAGCTAGGTGTCTGGCTCATGTGAACATGTTCCAAATGTGAGAGTTGGTGAGCGGGTGAAATTAGGGTTATGCTGAATAATTTACATATTCATAACTGTTGTGCTTTTTATGGAAACGGCAGAAGGTGTCACATGGCTGTGCTATGTGGTACAGATTTGGTGGTTGGCTTATCTAACTCTCCATGATTAGCTGAATTAGAAAATATGATTAGTATGGGAGTTGCAAGCAGAATTATGAAGTTGTGATACATAAATAGTTCTTGCCAAAAAGTTGAAAGGAGAACAAAGGGTGATGACAAATGGGAATTGCCATATGTTGCTCCAGATCCCTAAACCAATCCTGACTTGGAGGCTGGGTTTGGGAGGAGATGGAAGGGTAACTTTCCAATCCTAGTGGCAGGGATTATTGCAGGGTACTTCCCCAAGATTGTAAAATTGGTGGTGTCATCGCTGCTGTATAAGGGGGACTGCACTAGGATAGGTGACAGAAAAAGGAGAAAGATAGGAGGACAGAGAGAAGAGACAGACAATCAGGAAGGCTGAAGAAACTTACAATTTGACAGTTGTAAGGAGACACCAGAGGAGATTGCTGAAAGGGCATCCGGGTGGAGCTGTCTATTCCTAGGAAAGCCTCAAAGCTGACAGGGTCCTATGGTGGAGAGCAGGAGGCCATATTTGAGAGTGGAGTGACCAGACCCCTGCCCTATCTTTCAAAAGTGTCCTGAGATGCAGCTGGCTTTCCTGAACCTTAAATAGAGGCTTGCTATGTAAGTAGAACTGAGCCCTGGGAAACCAAAAGTTGGGAGAGTCTGCTTGCCTTGAATCCTTTCACTTTATAGTGGGTTTGGGGGAGGGGGAACTGTGTGGATCCTTAGCCTATTTAACCAAAAATATTAATTTAATTAATTCCCCATTTGGCAGAACACCACCGGGTGAATTTTGTGAAAATTCAAAATTAACAAATCTCACTTCCCAGTGTGCTCTGAAAACCATAGTCTACCATTTAATTGGGTAATCCTTGTTGTCCAGCTAATCCCGACTTCTTTAAGGAAGAGAGGTGTCTTGTTCTTAAATCAATCCAACCTTTTTATCTAGCTTCCCCAACGCAGGCCTTTCAGTAAGGGAGGGTCTGAAATCCAAAACTCCCCAAAGCATTCCAATTGTTCTGTCTGACTTCTCATAATAGACCAAAGCAAAGGGGGTCTGAAAAACAAAGCAATAAATTACCCGGAGCTTATTTTAAACCAAAATGGTGGGCAAAATTATAATTGCCATATGTATTTTTACCAATCTGGAAATCCGACTGCTACCCTTTTAAGCATAATGGAAAATCAAAATTGCACAACATTACATAAGTGCCTTCATTATTAATCAGTGTAATTATTTTGCGAAGTGAAATTTACAGAAAGTGAAGAATTGTGATTGTGTTCTTTTTAACTCATTTTTGTGATTTGCTTATGCTGGGAGAAGTTGATTGTGTTGTGCCACGGATAAAGTAGTGTTTTGACATTTTCATGCTAATTTCTATTACTTTTCATTGAAATAAATACCAATATATTTCCCATACTCTGGCCTGGTTTGTGGCTCATTGTTAGCTCAGGGGAGAGGGATCCAAGGATCATGATATGCACATATCTGAGAAAAGGGCAAAAAAATAATCTGTTAGACAGTTTGTTGCATAACCACTTAAGTAGGGAGGGAAGGAACTCCCTGTGGTGAGGGTGGCTTCTCAATAAACTGTTACAAATTGGGGGCTTGTCCGGCATTTAGCTGCCTATTCCTGACCCATGACAAGTACGTTGCGACAGTCTATTCATTTTGATGCAATTGCATTACAGTGGAGGAAAAGTCATAGTTGTTTTGTTACAGTGCCACTAAGACCTGACCCCTGAGTTCCAGGGAGCTGTATAGGTAAACAAAATGAAGAGCGTGCAATAATTTATTTGAGGGAAGAAATCAAGCAGGATTGTGCCCCTGCATAAAGAAAGTTTTACTAAGTTCCAAAAAGCCAATTGTGAAAATGACTACTGTACAAATGGGTGAAGCCAGCGAGTATCTCCTAAGTAATTTATTTCTCAAAGCAGAATGGGTTGAGGACGATGCTGGAAGCTGGCAAACCAGAATTGTGCAGGAGGTTACCCAAGTAAGCAAGGATATTTGGCTTGAAGCCTGAATATTGCACAAAGCACTTGAGGCATTTTCTATGACTACAACTGCTCGTGATGAACACATACAAATGGCTCAGCTAACAGCTCAGTTATATTTTTATTTGCTTTTAGTAGAAGAGCATTGGCAAAATAGTGAGGCTAGTAGGATGAATCAGGCTGGAGACCTGTCACAGGCCCAGGATCGTGTTCAACAACGTTCAACAACTCAAATATGAGCTGAAAACACTGCAACAAGAGAGTGCAGAGCGTGAAACGCGGGTCTGTGCACTGAAAAATGCATGTAAAGAGTGTGTGGAAAATCTGAGCACACTGCAACACAAGCTAAATGACCAGGCGGCTCATAATAGAGTCATTTTGGATGACATTATGGCCTTTCAATTGCAAATAAAGCAGTTGAAAAATGAAAACAGTCAGTTAACTATCCAAGGGGTTGATTTCCAAAATGACTTTGATCAGATACTTCAGCAGGCAAGTCCTCTGAAACAAAAGAGGACACAGCTGGCTCGGGATAAAGGCCTCTTGAATCAGAATAACAGTGTGCCTGTCTGATATTGATAAGTATTCATCTCTACCACACAGAAGAGAAAGTGGGTGGACCAGCGTGTCATGGGAAGTAAGGAATAATACAGTAACTACTTCAGACCATGAAAACTAGTATGACGAGAAAGTCAGGGAGTTACATTGGCTGAAGATGTGACTACAAAGAGACCACCTTGCCCGCTTCGCTGAAGGAGAAAAGCCAGACCCTCAGCCTAGGAAGGGGATTCTAAAACCACAGTATATTCAGATGAAGGGGGAATTTCCCAATCTCCCCAGTAGGAGGGATGAGGAAACTGTATTCTATCCTGAGCCTAAAAGTAACTCCAGGGAGAGTGACCCTGAGATTTCACTTTGGTCCAGGCCCCCTGGTTCTGGGAGATATTCCCAGTGTCATAGAGGTAGGGAGCACCTAGAAGACAGTAAAGGAAGTACCATTAGCAGCTCTGAGTTAGAAGGTGAATGTACTCAGGTGCATAGGAAGAAAAAGAAAGCGAAGCAGAGCAAGGGTTTTGTGAAAGACCAATAAGACAAATCAAAGCCATAAAGAACTTCCTGACTGCATACCACAAGAATGCCAAGTTTTTGGTATGGGAGCACCTGGAACTTTATGAGCAGATGATGGCATCATTCCAGATCAGGAATGATTTGATTTGTATAGCATTTGCTAAATGGATGTTCTCACCTGAGTACTCCAGTTTCTTTGCAGGAATGGAGGACCAGGATCATCATAAATAATCCGCGTATAAAGCAGACATACTGAAACATTTTCCCACCCATAGGAACCCACAAGAGGCCTATAAGGCTGCATATAACTTGCAGTGTGGGAAAGATCAGGCAGGAGGTAAAGCAGGCATTTGCTCAGACTTCCCAGCGGGTGAACACCAATAATAGGGAATTCATAACGACGTATTTCCATGCTCTGTACAAATACGTAATGACTCATTTGGTGCATAGGACCCTGATTTGGGTGATTGAACAGGGCACCAGGATTTATGAGGTCCAAAAGCCTGCTGAGAGTAAAAGTACTGTCAAACCCCCAAACCTATATAACACCCCTTGGGCTGCAAAGGTGGCGGAGGTAAAAACTACCCCTCCGTTGGATGAGGAGATGGGGGGGCTAAAAGTAACCCTCATGTCAACAAGCAAAATGGAAAGCAGAAGGGACACCCCTAACCGGGGCCAATCGAATGGTAGTCAAGCAAGGGCCCAGAACAATGATCCCTCTGACCCTGTCACCTATATAAGTCCTAGGTAGAAGGGTACTAAACCAATCCTGGGGTACATATACACTCCAAAGCCCAATGGGGGAACCAAACAGGTAAGTACTGCCCTGGGAAACTTCCCTTCAAACGTCCCTCAGGAGAGAAGTATCACTCCACCTACCATAGCCCCAAACCAGAACTTCCAAAACAATCTCCTCTCTCTCCCCGGTCCAAGACAATAGATCCCTGAACCCAGGAGAAGGGAGATTCAGGACGGAAAATTGTGGGTGGAATTTCCCATTCCCGAGCTACTATGGGAGAAGGGACACTTACCCCTTTCAGGAGCAGCAGAGGCATGACTTGAGACCTCCCTACCACCCAGAAAAGGTCTTGCCACTGGAGCGACAGGTCCAGCAACTGACCAATGATCTGGGGTGCATGCTGAGGGCTCAGTCCAACTCTCAACCTAACCCTGCTTCCCAGAATTCCCCAACATCCAGGTCTGACAAATCACAGGTTCCAGAAGGGGGGCCCGGGTGGAGGGGAGATGCCAAGACCTTGTGGAAGCTTGCTTCCTCACCCAAACAGAACCCCTAAAAACCTCTCAGCCTGAAAGTGTCTCTTCTACACCCAAAATGTTAGAACCTAAAGAGCAAAGGGTAAGTAGGAGAGGCCAAAGAAGAACCCACTTTGTGGAAGAACTCCATGTTATCCTCTGTTAAAGAGAAGAATCCCTGGAGGATTCAAGTAAGCAGACCCTCTCTTTCAAAAATGGGTGATCCCTCCCAGGGAATAATGGGTCCCAAAAGACCCTGGGTAGGACAGGGTAAGCATGGAGACTGACCCACAACCAGAAACTATTCAACCCCAAACATGTGAGCCACACAGAAGTGAAACGGAGGGGGTGTCCTTTTTCCAAACAGGTTCTGAGAAGGAGCCGGGGAAAAGGAGGACTCCCCAACAACTCCCATTGCGAGTTGCAAAGTATGTTATACAGATTCACAAATTCTGACATAGAAAACTGCCCACGGTCCCACATTGTCAGAGGTCAATATTAAGAAAATTACCATTGGGCTGTCAAATTACTCACACTTTCTTTGCACCTTGGAAGAAAAGGAAGGCTGATGTTATGCACCAGTTAAGGTGCAGGGTCAGTGTGAATTAACAGCTCTGGTGGAAAATGGATCCCAAGCCACCCTCCTGTCAAAAAGTGCCTTTGACCAACTAAACTCAGGATGGGGGGGGGGAGGGCCACCAAATTCCACTCACCCCACTACCTGGACAACTCCAGAATTTTGACGGGAATGATATTTCCATCGAAGAGACGCAGATCTGGACATGCAAATTGGAAGGCACCGGCTGAAACATCTGGTGATCATTGTGAATCCGGAGGGCACACCCTTGTTTACTGGGGAACAATCTCCTGAGGAGGTTATCACCTCTGATTGGCTGTGTAAACAAGGTCCTCTGGACTCAGGCTAACCACCCTATCAAATTCAAAATGAGTACCAACTATATAAGCCTGAATGGTACCTGTCACGTAATTTATCAACACTCTGAGAATATAGAATTCCAAAAAAAAATAACCAAGTCCCAGACATCAAGGTCATCACTGTAGGGGAACAAACTGGTGATGGGAACCCTTCTCCGTTCTTGAAAATCAACCTTCCTCACAGATCTAAGTGGCAATCCACACTGGAATGGAACACCCTAAAATTGTACACCAGTCCAAAATCAGAAGAAAACTTGAGATCCATGAAACCAGACAATGAAGAGTCCGCTCAAAGTCTGACGGATATTGATAAAAAGGATGAATCGGTGCTCGCCAGAGTATGCCTGAATAATGGAAGGAGCTTCATCAGCAAAGAATTTTTCAGGAAACTCCTAAAAGATCAGACCATTCCCACATTTAAAATGATTGACAAATTGTAGGTAGGTCTGGAAAACCCAATTCCAAACATCTCCTGCCTAGCAGGTGTACGCTAAAAATGTCCATTGCCAACAAATGTACAGACCATAATTGTTGAATCGTGAGAGATGTCCCTTCCGCCTTTTATCTGGGAAGTGACATTCTCAACTGATTTGCAATCAATTTGGACCTAATTAATAATAAAACCTGGTCTCGACTGGGGAGTAACCCCATGGACTATGAACATTGAAAAAGCAGTCTGTTTAGCTCAATTGCTGCCTCATGAGGCTGAGGTTCAAGTGCGAGAAGAGGTTACCAAACAAGGACAGGTGTGACAATTTACTCTTACCCTCAAAATTAAGCGAGGACAGAACCTCAAACATCAGGACGCATATATAAATCTAAATCCCCATCTCCAACAACAAGGTTTATATTTAAATCTGACACCTCTAGTAGATCTAGAAAACAACACCATTTGAATATTGGTGGATAACAGCGACCCTCAAAGCATCACTTTAGTCACAGACACCTTTATTGGAATGGCGGTTGATGCCCAACATTATTCGATTGATTTATAATCAATCCCAAATTATTGTTTCGACATCAGCAACAGTATTCCTCTAGAAAAGATTTTCATTAGGCATAGGGGGAATTTCCTGGTGTACTCTTCCTGTCCCTACTATGTGGAAGAGGTGACCTGTGACATTAGGAGGGAGAAGGTAGTCTTCAGAGTCAAGGACCACTACCTCGACTCCCATGTCCAGGCCAACGCCATCAAAAGAGATCTCTGCCCCCAACTGGAGGATACCGCTGAAATTGCCAAGCCCGAGATCTTTCCAGGTTACAAGCAGATGGTCAAGGAAAGGATCAATCTTGCTGATGCCTGTGAGACAGAGGAGCAAAGACAAAAGCTAAAATAGATCTTCCTGGAATTCCAAGATATCTTTTCAGTGGACTCATATGACTGTGGACGCACATCCATTCATTCAATCACCATTCCCACGTACTTCGAGATGGCTCCAGTATTTGTGAAACAATACCGGTTACCTCTCGTACCCATGTAGTCTTTCAAGGAGATTATTAAGAATTTAGAATCACGTGGGATAATTTGACCGATCCACAGTACCTTCAACAACCCAGTACTGGGGATCCTCAAACCAAACGGCCAATGGAGACTATGTGCAGACCTGAGGGAGTTTAAACAAATGGGTCCACATGTCAAGATGGCCCCTTCCCTAAATCGATCATGGACTGGCCCAGATCCAAGAGTCAAAGGTGAACACCGCCATTGACCTGACCAACTGTTACTGGACAGTACCAGTGAGTAGGGAAGACCAGTACAAGCTTGCCTTTACCTTCAGGGGCAGCAGTACACCTAGACCCAAACCCCCTTTGGATACATAAACTCTGGCAATGAGTTGGGCGAAAGGGGAAACCTGGGCTATGTGGATGAATTTTTGATCAAGAGCTCAACTATGGAGGAACATATAGCAGAAACTCGCTATGTTCTTACCCAGTTGCAGAAGGCCAGAGCAAAACTCTCCTTTCAGAAGGCACATTGGTGTAAGACTCAAGGGAACTTCTTAGGGCACAAGATCACACCTGAGGGTCTTAATCCCCAGGTGAAGAAGGTGGAAGCCTTATTGAAATTAAAAGACCCTACCACTCTGCGAGAATTAAGAAGACTTCTTGGACTTACTAATTATATTCAAAAATTAATTGAAGACTACGTAGATCTCACTTGACCCTTGGTCCATTTATTCAAGGTGGGAGTAAAGTGGGAGTGGGGTCCAGAACATTCAGAGGCGGTTAAACAAATGAAAAGAAGCCTTTCCGAGGCTCCTTGTTTGGCTTACCCCATAAAGGGGAGTTCTTCTTGGAGTCGGGTTTCTCAGATGCTTACCTAACAGCGGTATTGTACCAAAAGCATCACAAGGTCAACAAAGTAATCTCATACGCGAGCAAGACTGTCGTCTGTGGAGGAAAAATTAAATGACTGCAAGAAGGCACACCTGGCAATGGGGTGGGTGCTGAAAAAATAACCGCCCATACAATTAGGTGGAGTATATCATTGTCGGAACTCCTCATCAACCCTTGTAATATCTACAAAGTGAGAGAATCTGATTGGGGTACGTTAGTAATTCCAGAATTACTTCCACCATTCTGTCCATGCAAGGCTTTAGTGTGGAAGTCAGATATGGCCAAAACAAGAAGAGTCCCCTAGCGTAAGTGTTGATGAACTTGCATGATTGTCCTCAAGAAAAGTGTGTCGAGGACGAAAGTCTAATGACCAACAACAACATGGAGGCATACTTAACTTCTCCACACAATGTCTATGAAGAAGACACGTGTCAGGAGATACCCACAGTTTACATGAATAGTGCTCCTACCATGCTGATAACAACGGGGAAAAGAACTGGTGACTGGCATTGGTAGTGCCTGTGTGAATGATACCCTGGAACCCTCTGCTGGTTATAAAATAGGACCCCGAAGTAGTCAGGTTGCAGAGTTGATGGCTGTTTATCAAGCCATCCTCACTGCAGTGCCCCACCAACTCAATGAACTGGTCATAATCACTGACTCTGATTATGTCACAAATGAGTTTGTGGAGCACCTGATTAAAGGGAAAATCGAGGCATGCTTTGTGGCAACAACAAACCCCTAAAGCATGCCAAACTAATCCAGTCAATCGACGATCTGGTGACTTCCAATGAGATGACTATCTATTGGAAGAAGATACAAGGCCATTTCAAGATAGAGCGGCCAGGTAAGACTGGGAATGACCTGGCTGACCAGCTAGCTAAAAGCAGAGCTCTGCAGGGGAATTTCATAGAAACAGAATCCCTGCTGGGTGAAATCCAAATGGCAGCTGTCACCCGGTCACAAACTTGGGCTAACAGCAAACTCTCAGCAGCCCAGTGGAGTAAAGATACCCCAGATGCAGATTTGATTACCTAACAGAAAGAGTACCTGATCACTGTGAAATGTTATCAACACATTGAAGACCCCTTAAGCTTTCTACTAACGGAGTCGGATTATGCCGGTAAAGAGGCGCAGTGACAGTGGGTGGTACCTACCCCATTTCGAAGCCTGATGTTGAACCACACCCATGACACGGTCACTGCCAGTCATAGGGGGTTTCATATGACATTGGAAATCTTGCACAAGGTTGCCTACTGGCCAAACATGGGTCTGGACCTCAACATTTACCTAAAGGGGTGCCTTGTGTGTGCTCAATTCCAACCCAGTTCACTCACACACTCAGCTCCCCTACAAAAAAGGGGATTGACACTGCCTTGGTAAGAGTTTCAAGTCGATTTCATCGGCCAGTGATTCGCTCCTCTAGAGGAAACAAGTACATGTCGACTGTGACATGATTGTTCACACTGCGGGTAGAATGTCTTTCAGCCCCGAATTGTAAGGCTGATACGGCTGCTGCACTAATGATCAACCACATCTTCTCTCGTTTCGGCCTCCTGCAAAGGACTGAGTTGGACAGAGGAAGCCATTTTACCAGTGAGGTGATGGCAAAGATGTGGGAGATTCTAGGGCTAAAAAGAAAACTCCACATTGCCCACCACCTGGTCTCAAGCGGGGGGTGAAGAAATACAACAAAACAATTGTATCTTAAAGATGTTTGCGGCAGACTCTGGATCCAGTTGGGACATCCAATTGGCTCTTGTCCTGATGGCTATTAGGTCCACACCATCTTCTGCAACAAAGATGTCTCAATTTGAGCTCATGACCAGACACAAAAAATGGCATTACCACAGCATCTGCTCTATAGGACTCAGGAGCAGACACTGATAAATGTGTCCACTACTCATGAGTACATTGAAAATGCAAGGAAGCACCTCCAGCATGCTTTTGCTTATTCTCAGTGCAATTTAGAAAGGTTGGCTGAAGGAATGAAGACCTACTATGATCTAAAAACCACCAAGAAAGAGTATGATATAGGTGACAAAGTTTACCTGTCCAATTTTCAAAGGAATCGGGCCAAGGAGCTTTACGAGTGATTGTTGAGGCAAATGAAAGTCAAGTAGAGGAACCATCTGAAGAATGAAAAGGAAGGATGAAAAATCAGTTCGAGATATATATATATATATTTTCAGTAAAAAAACTTTGTTAAAGGGACGTTATGGTTCCAAGTAAAACCGAAAACCCCCTAAAACTCGCTAGTTATGGTAAGCTAAGCAACCATAACTCACGCCACCACCGTGGATTGCTAAGACTAACACCCAGGACATCAAAGATGACATCACAAATGACATTGATGACATCACTGATGACATCACATGTGCATTTACTTTTCATGAAAAGTCTGTACAAGGGATTCTTATTATAATGTTGACAATAAAAGTGTCAAGGACATTGGAATAGATGTCATGAGCTATATAGTGCATTAAGTAATGCATTGATATAAATAGCATTGTATTATGAAGTTCTTTACAGTATAATAAGCTACTCATGTATACACACAAGCATTGTGTGCAGCATACATGATGGAGGTGCAATATTCATAATCTTCCCATGTTGAATAGTGAAATGATAAATCCTTTCTTATTAGAGTTTTGTGTACTGTGCAACGTGTAATAAGTAGCTAATAAATGCGGATGGACGCGGACAACACCAACACTACCACAAACTCAGGGGGTATCTTAGATTGTTCTATCATGACATATAAACACTGAACAAGTTCAAAAGCAGCACATGAACACATTGTATGTAATAATAAATAAGAAGTGGAACCTCTATATGTAACACACCGGCCCTCATTACGACCCTGGCGGTAAGTAACGGTCAATACCGGCATGGCGCAATTAACGTTCCGTGCTGGCAAGATACCGCTAAAAGCGGCACATTATGACATCTCGGGCATAAGCATTGTGCCATGCCGGTAATGTAATTACTGCCATGCCTTTAAAGTCCTAGAAACGCCACTTACCTGCATTGTATGCCGTGCAAATAGCACGTCCGCCACCCTAGCTATCGATATTAGCGGTTACCGCAAATAAGCAGATCCGGAAGTTGCGTCACCGCACATGAACGGGAAAGAGCACGGCGGCCATCTTTAAAAACACAATCCATTGCCATCCTCTTCAACCAGTGGACACCTGACCCCCACAACCTCTACAAACCTTCTCCTACACCCATCAATCATCAGAATGCCTAAAGTTCTGAAAAAAAACGGAGATCGCCTGCGGCAGGAGCGCTTTTCTAGGGAGGAGCTAAATATGTTGGCTGAAACCCTACAAGAGCATGCCGATGTAGTATTCTCAACAGAGATGAACAGACCGGCGATCATGAGGAAGAAGGCCATATGGGCCATGGTAGCCCAGAGGGTCAGTGCAGTTGGCACAACACCCCGAAATGCAAGACAGTGCAGAAAAAGGTGGGACGATCTACGTCTCTGCATCAGGAGTATACTGTCAGCAAATAGAAATCTGGGGATGGCGACTGGTGGAGGTGCTGATTCACCCATCAAATCCAGTCATGCAAAACTCACTCAAGACCAGATTTTTGGGGAGTTCAATGATGCCTAACAAGGTCAACATGACACATTAGCAGAAGACTGCCTACAGGCAGTGTTGACCTCCACCTTGTACACATGCATTATGCACACCCTTTCTGTAGCCACCCACATGCCTCCATGCCTCTACCACCTAAGAGGGAGACAACCTGTATGTCACTGCCTCCAATGTGCACCATCTAGTAATCAAAATGAATGCAGCCATCTCTATGCCTGCTCAATGTCCGCAGACCCATCACTAACCCTTTCCCTCCTTTGGTCTACCACAGGCTCTCATTCGGACAGTGCCGACAAAGACACTGGCACTACACCTGCCAAGAAGGCCAGGTCCAAAGACCCAAAACACTGTCCCTCCACCACTGGTACAAAAATCAAACCCCCACAGCAGCAAAAATCAACAAGCACATCACAGTCCACAGCACTGATGTGCAGCAAGTCAGGCACTACGGCACCACCAATGACAACCATTTGCCCAGTGGTGTCTACTGAAGGCACTGGGTCTGCAGGAAGCAGCACAATTGGGGAGACTGCTGCCACCGCTGCCAGTTCAGGCAATGAAGAAGGGGATGTTGATGTTGTTGTGGGTCCCCCCACTCACCACCTTCATTCCCCCTAGCTGTCCCCATGCAGCCAGCATGACGATGGCACACAGGAGCAATCTCCTGATGACTCATGGCTGACCACTCCATGCCCAGTGGCAGATGTCCAGGAGGGGAGCAGCTCAGTAGCAGCATCCACAGGCCAAAAAACACAGAACCCAATGCATGAAATCATCACGCAGCAAGAACAAGTGTCCTCCCTCTTGACACAGCATGTGGCAGAATGCGCCAGCGCAAGGGGAGAAATGCGCGATTGTGCAGAAACTGTAAAGGCAGCCATAGAATCCACCTCCAAGGATATTTGTGCTGAACTAGCCGCGGTGCGGCACATACTCTCGGAGCTTGTTCAAACTATGAGGGTCATGCGTCCTTGTGAGCAGCCCAGTTCCTCCTCGGATGCCAGTTCTACCCGAACCAGCCCCGTCGCAGATCGGGCAAGAACCTGCGGCGTACAGACAGGGGTGCACCGGGTTCCGGGAGAGGGGGGTGCCAATAGAGGCCGCCCTGTGGAACAATCCCACATGATGCACTTGAGCACAGGCATCCACAACATGTTTTTGGGAGTTGAGTGGGGGGGTGATTTGGGGAGGGGAGGGGGGAGTAGGTGTGTTGGGGAGTTGAGGGGGCAAGGGGGAGGGGGGAGTGGGTGTTTTGGGAGTTGAGGGGGGGGGAGTGGGTGTATTGGGGAGTTGAGGGGGGAGGGGGGAGTGGGTGTGTTCACTTAAATTTTCTATTTCAATACACTTTTTGGTTATGCACAAATCACATATGTGGACATTGTTCATTGCGTACGTGTGCTTTATTGTTGAACAGTCCACAGTGTGCATGTCCCAGACACACCCAGTGCCCCAAGTGCCATCACCATGTGACAAGCCCCGTCATGTGTGCTAGAAACATTGGTTAATCAGAGTCTGATGCAGCCAGTTCAACCCCAAGCAGCCCCGTCCGCCGATCGGCCAGGAACCTGCGGAGCACAGGCAGGGGTGCCCCGGGGGCCTGGAGAGGGGGCTGCCAATAGTGGCCGCCCAGTGGAAAAATCCAACATTAGCCACTTCATCACAGGCATCCTCACACCTTTGCAGGGAGTCCAGGGGGGGGGGAGTGGGTGTGTTGGGGAGTTGAGGTGGGAGGGGGGAGTGGGTGTGTTGGGGAGTTGAGGGGGGAGGGGGGAGTGGGTGTGTTGGGGAGTTGAGGTGGGAGGGGGGAGTAGGTGTGTTGGGGAGTTCAGGGGGGAGGGGGGAGTGGGTGTGTTAAACCAATTCACATTTACAATACACTTTTCCCTTTTGCACAAATCAAATGTGTGGACATTGCTCATTGCGTATGTGTGCTTTATTGGTGAACAGTCCACAGTGTGCATGTCCCAGACACACACAGTGCCCCAAGTGCCATCTCCATGTGACCACACCAGCCGTGTGTGCTAGAAGCATTGGTTAATGATATTTTGACGGATGGCACGTCCCTCCTGTGCATCGCTTCCTCCCTGAGGTACTGCACCATCCCCACCCTCCTCATCCTCTTTGTCAGGTGGTTGAAGTTCAGCGTCAGGGGGCAGGGGCACATTCCGTCTGATGCACATATTGTGTAGCATTACACATGCCATGACGATCTTTGCAACCTTCTCATGACGGTACAGGATTGCCCCACCAGACCTGCCGAGGCACCGAAACCGTGCCTTCAAGAGGCCAAATGTCTGCTCAATCACCACACGGGTTTGTGTATGTGCACGATTATAGTCCTCCTTGTGCTGGTTTTGTGGGTTCCGGACTGCGTTAAGGAGCCATCTCTTCATGGGATAGCCTGCATCACCTGTATGTGGGCAACAATGTACGTGTTAGTCATAACATCAGGTTTTACCTCATCAAGTGACACCATGGCATGCATTCCTCTCTTACTTTGAACTCCATTCCAATGCCTGAATGGAGACACATGATGTGACTGCTATATGTGTATTCCTCTTATAGACTGTTTTGCATGCCATCAACTAGTGTGCGCAGGGAGGTCCAGTACCTTGTGAGTGCCCAGGCACTGTGTTAGTCCACAATGGTTGTTTTGGTGATCTGGCAGATGTCCAGTGATATCAATGCTTTCATCCTGGCACCATTGCTGTCAGCCTCATGATGATATCTCTGAGCATTTCAGTAGGTGTTATGCTCTTTAGGTGGGCCTCTGTGTCAGTGTAGTGGTGTATTGATGTGTTTTACTGTCATGTGACTCCTTTTTACGCAGTGATGGGGGACAGGCCTTTCAGTAGATGGTGTTTGGTGCTGTGTATTGGCTGAAGTCATTGCATGTAGCTGCATTTCGTTGAGGGTGGATGTGGTCTGATTTGGTATAGTGGACATGCAGATGGCTGTGGAATGGTTGGGACACAGCTTCATTCACATGGTAGGGGTGCTTACATCTCGCATTATGTGGTCAGGTGTGAGCTCAAGTCTGTCCTGCTTTGGGGTATGAGCTTGCACCATTCCCTCTGGTACTCGCAGCCAGGTAGAGTATGCATCTCCCCCCCCCAATATCAGCCAGGTAGAGTATGCATCTCTCCCCCCCAATATCAGCCAGGTAGAGTATGCATCTCCCCCCCCAATATCAGCCAGGTAGAGTATGCATCTCCCCCCCCAATATCAGCAAGGTAGAGTATGCATCTCTCCCCCCCAATATAAGCCAGGTAGAGTATGCATCTCTCCCCCCCAATATCAGCCAGGTAGAGCATGCATCTCCCCCCCCCCCAATATCAGCCAGGTAGAGTATGCATCTGTACCTCAATCACCTACACACTTCACATTACCATGGCCATGACATGCGACTCACCGAGTAGCCAGGATCTCTGCCCTGCATGTCGCTCCATGTAGCGTGGTATTGTGGAGTTCCGCAGGACCATTGAATCATGGGTTGATCCGGGGAATCGGGCACAACAATGTGTGATGATCCTGTTCGAGTCACATACCATTTGCACGTTGATTGAGTGGTATATGTTACGGTTGCGGTACGCTACCTCAATGGCATGTGGGACCACCAATTCCACATGGGTGCAGTCAATGGCACCAATGCAACCAGGTATGCCGGCCAGTGCATGGAAACCAACTTTGGTGTTTGTGATCTCCTGGGCAGACCGTGGTAAAGTAATATGGTCATCTGTGTGTTTGTGGAGGGCATCAAGCACTTGGTTCAGCGTACGTGAGAATAATGTTTGTGAAATGCCATGCAAGTGCCCCACTGTGTGCTGATAGGTGCCTGTGGCAAGGAAGTGGAGCACGGACGCTACCTTCAGTGAGGGGGGTGGCGGTGCGTGTTTCAATCATGCTGACAATGTCGTCGTGTATCATGTCCACGATGGTGGTGATGGTGTCTCGGTCCAAACGGTACAGGGTGTGGATCTGCTCAGCGGTGAGGTTGAATGGACTGGCTCTGATGCGTGGGATTGGGGGCTGCCTGCGTGGTGGGACTGGCTGTGCTGGTGGTGCTTGCTGACCCTGCCTTGCCCTCCTTCTCCTCCTGCGTCTTCTCTGTGCTGCCTTTTGTGCTTGTTGTTGTTGTTGTTGTTGTAGCACTTCCATTGCAATAAGGTCCTCCAGCCCCAACATTGCTAGTCCTATTGGGATCATTGTGAAGTGTGAGTGGGTGTGGGAAGTAGTGGGGTGTGCTCCTTTTGTGCTTGGCCAGTCTTTATTGCCTCTACCTGTGCTGATTATGTGCACCTGTGTCACTTTGGAATACTGCACATGGCCGTTTACGGTTGGTCCGCGATGGCGGTATTAGCACTATGGCGGTATGGTACTTTACGGCCTTCACAAGGGTGTTAAGAGCATGTCCGCTTGACTCGTACTCATCCCCATTTTGCGCCATGCCGGTATTTATGGCGTGGGAGGTCGCGGGCCCGTGCTCTTGGCGCAGTTAGCGGTACCGTTGATTACGGTGCCGCTGATAGCACTATCTCGGTTCATAATCGGCCCTAGCGGTAAGGGATGCCGGTAAACCTTTACCGGCATCGTTTTTCACTTACCGCCAGGGTCGTTATAAGGCCCATCAACTGTCCATTTAAATAGCATATGTACTCAAATGGAATATACCAAAACAAAAAAAGATATGCCTGCAACATAATTACCTCACAGAAAATGCACAGCAAGAAGCAACAGCAAACCTACACAACAGTAACAATAAAACCTACGAGAAACTAGTAAGTAAACTTAATTTTTCTTATATATTTCTAAACTTTCTGTATTAGGTACACTAAAAGTTATATATTTTTTTACACAGAAATGTCTAGTACTTTGGAATGGCTTGAAGAAAATTTCCCACGTGATGAAATTCGTGAAGACAGTGATACTAATGGTAGACACTTCTGTATATAAGCAAATTAATAATCATTACTTTATGTGTACTTAACACATTTCTTTTTTAACAGACCATACAAACAGTGAAAATAATATAGCAAAATAGACATTAGAAAATACTCTGCAGTGCATGGACCAAAAAATGGATATGCTTATGGAAAATGTCACTCTTTTAAAACATTTGTGGAGGACCACATAAAAGAAAAAATTAAATATCATTATCCCACATGTATCTGTTCCCCCTCTCCATGTCCCAGTCAACTATCCCCAAACCCTCAGTACCAAGAAAAACGTTATGATGAGACTTCCATCCCTTCATTCCATCCCATCCATCCTCTCCAAACCCCTAATTTCCCTGTATTTGTGTCAGTTTCTGCTTCCCCCTCTCTTTCATACATTATATATTTGTATATAATAAAAAATTATTATGTGTGTTTTAATTCAGTCCTCTGTGTCTTTCTTTTTTTTAAAAGGCAGTTGGGGTGTCTGCGGACAGCGTGGGTGTCCGCAATGTCTGCAATTAACCAAAATGGAGGTGTCCTAAGGACACTCTACCTGTCAGTACTGTCCGCAATCAAGCTGAAACTGTTCTTAGGACACACTCGGTGTGCGGAATGTCCGCAATTAGTCAAAATGGAGGTGTCCTAAGGACACTATACCTGTCCGTACTGTCCGCAATCAAGATGGAACTGTTCGTAGAACACACTCGGTGTCCGGGATGTCCACAATTAACGAAAATGGAGGTGTCCTAAGGACACTATACCTGTCCGTACTGGCCGCAATCAAGATGGAACTGTTTGTAGAACACACTCGATGTCCGGGATGTCCGTAATTAACCAAAATGGAGGTGTGCTAAGGACACAATACCTGCTCGTACTGTTGGTAATTAAAATGGGAGTGTCTGTACTCTCCGTAGAACATCTACGCACATTCGCACCACACCCATAGGTCCTACGAACATCCCACCTGTCCGTAACTGTCCGTGGCACGTATGTCACACTTTTAATTAGTTTGAAGACCCGAACACTGTCTGTAGAACACCTGCGCGCATGCCCTCATCCGTCCCTGCACATTTGGTGTCCTGCGGACAGCCGTCCCATTCGCGAACATGTCCGCGATGTCATCATGTGACCGCACCCACGCTGGGCGTGTGTCCTGATTTGCGGACACTGTCCGGGTCCCCGAACATTTTAAAAGTACTTTTTTGGACAATCCAAAGTATTTTACAGTTAAAGTTCACCATTGCACATGTCCCAGAGAATGTCCCTGGCGATATACATACTTTTTGGAACTTTTTGAGCCTTTTTTTGGTGTTTGATGTGTCCACGACTGCGCACCTGCACCCCTATAAAAGGCCACACCCCAGAGCTCATCCTCATTCTGTCTTTATACTACTGCAGATTGACTTGCTTTTTCGGCTTTTGGTGCTCTTGCTGCTCTTGCTGCTTTTCCATCATCTAACCTGATGGCATTCAGGGTTGCTGCTGCTCCAGCTGGTGCTACCTGTGCCTCAGCAACACCCCCAAACCATACACCACCACCACCTCCCAAAGGGCCTGCAGAAGGGAACAGGCATGATGATGTAGAGGAGACGGATGAAGAGGATGAAGAGGATGAGGTAGTGGAAGTCCCTACTACCAGCACTCAGCGTGAGTCTTGGGTGTAGTGGTTGTTTACCACTCTTGGTGGAGTGCCAAAAGCATGCGCGAATAAGGTCACCTGCAATCAGTGCCACATGGTGCTGAGTCGTGGGAGCCTGGTTCGTACAGTTTTGGTACAACATCAATGAAGCAACACCTAAAGTCTTTCCACGGTGGGGATATTTGCAAGGTTGTACCTTGTAATGAACGTAGTAGGTTCAGTTCCTCTAAAACATCCTCCCTTGCCGCTCCTGTCACCACAAGAGACACTCCTGTGGGAGAGCGCATCCCTCCAGCTGCCTCACAGGCCATTCATGATGCAGTTGACCCTTACCTTTCGAGGGTCACAATATTGTGTATGTACTGCGACGCAGTACTCTGCATGGGGGAGAATCTTTGGAGTGCTTTTGAGACTGCGGTCAAGGAGCACTCCCTGAATAAGGCCCACCCTACATCTTCTCATCTCCACCTGCCCTTTCTTATCCCCGTGGTTGGTGTCCCTTCCTCACCCTCCTTTCCCCTCCTTTCCTTGTGTGTCGTGTTTAAAAAACCAAAAAACAATATATAAAACAACAAAAAACCAAAAAGAAAAAGGCTCTTTTCAGAGCCACCTTTCACAAAATGACAAATAAATAGTGCAGGGCCCTGTGTATTTTTTAGAAGTCCGCGGACATTTATTTTTTGCGGGTGCTGCCCTATCAGAACCATTGCACTTTTCTATGGGAGGAAGTGGTGGATCTGAAAAGAGCCTTTTGGTGATGGTTTTTTGTGTTTCAAAAACTTCAAATGGTTAACACCTACTGCAAAATAGATTGCTGTAATTCCAAATAAGGTCGCAATGCATTTTGTACATTTCTCAGAAAAATCAGATTGCCAGCATAAGTAGGATGGACTCCATCTCTGCGAAAAATGTATGTGCTTCGAAACATAATATTTTTCATTGTGAAAAGGCACAAACAGCCTTATTGACATTGTGCCTCGCTTTCTCAATTTCTGGACCAAATGAAGAACGCAGCCACATTTCTCTCTGCGCAATACGAGAAAATAATACTTGGGAATTTGGAAACATGTCCATGACCTTCCCAAGTCCTTCTTTCATTGCAAATTGCAAAGAAATTCCAGACACATGTCCTAAACTTTTCCCTCCACAATGAATTATAATTATGTCTGGATGACGCTGTGTCTCCAAAGTAGCACAGAGAGCTACCAAGTCCAGCCACTTCATTGCAAGCACTCCATGCCAGTGCACTTCCACATGAGGAAATACAAGATGTGCAGCTACTCCACAGCGTTCTGCATGCACCTCCAACCAATGTATCCATAAGTCTCCCAAAATCCAGATAATCTGTTTTCTGAAACACTGTCAGGAACTCACGGCCTCCGTTACGCCCACATGGTAAGAATCAAGGTAGGGGGGTTACTGGGACTGTGGGTGTAACGTTTCTGAGTCGCTGCCACCTTTGTCCCCATTGCAGATGTACTTGGTGTAGGGGTGCAAGGTGTGCAGGACACAGAAAGCCAGGAAGACTACATTTCCCAGCAGCCCCGGGCCTGAAACTACAGCTCCAGCAGCCCAGGACAACGCCCGATACAACGCGCATGCGCGAAGAGGCTACCGCGCATGCGCGATCACCGAAAGCTCGTCCGTGCTCGATTCTGCTGCCGAGAGGACGCATCCCACGGAGCTCCGGTGAAACTTCTCGCGGGGCCGCCCTCGCCACAGGACCCACCTTTAGGCCCCGCGATGTCAAAGATAAGTGTATTGCCTGCTTTTTTAAGATAACCAGAGGGAAGTGTGTACTGGAAAGGGACTTCGCTTACCAGTGACTATTGAAAGCTCACACACTGCGGGGGAGATACGCGAAAGCTCGCGAACTAACTAACCCACTAACTTTGCATGTGACATGCATTCGCCGGTTGCGGGTGCAAACATAGCAGTATGCTCGCCTGTTGCGGGCCATTCTAAACGTACGCTCGCCTGTTGCGGGCCATTCTAAGCTAGCATTGTGAAAGGGCAAAGCTAACTTTCTCCCTTTTGTGTCAGGGGTGAGCCGCTATCGACAGCGACCAGAACGTTTCGCAGCGCACAGTCAGTGGAGCCGGCGGGCGGAAGAAGCGCACTGGAAAACTCGGAACACTAGAGCTAAGTGCAAAATGTGATCAAAGCATTGTACCAGATTATATGTTTTACTTGTGGAATATTTAACCAGGGGGAAACGTGAATTGCATATAGAACCCGATACTGGGCAAACTTGTGAATGGTGAACAAGTGCTGGGTTCCAGCCTAAGGGTAAAGCATGCATGTGGTAAGAATGCATGACTGAATGAACGCTCAAAGAGTTACAAAGGCAACTACCAAGGAGAAGGTAGTTCAGTTCAGACTCAGAAGGTCAGAGTCTGGGAACAACGTGACCCTAAAAAACCCTCTTCCTACCCATAACCTCTCCCTAACCCTCAATCCGGTTACCCTACCATCCCGAAACCTATCCAATCCGTGGACCCTAACCCTCTTTCCCTGTGGGGGTCGCGGTGACCTGTGTTTTAACTAATCCAGGCGCCAAGACCGTCAAGGGGAGGTAGGAGTTCCTGCTACTTCTGCGTTGGGACGGACTTCGCCTTGACAAACACACAGCCATAGCTATCTGTTCTTCTCTCAGGAAAAAGACTTTCTGAAAAACTCTCTCCTTACACAACACACCCAGTAAACTTTATTGATCAATCCCTTGCTCTACTCTTTCTCATTTGCATGCCCCAAAATCCCTGTAAGTAATATGCGGTGTCCACGGACTACTGCCATGTCTGCAGATATGTTGAAAATCTGGGTGTGATGAAATTAAATTTAAATAGTGTGCCCCATTTCCCCTTTGAGGTTGGCTCTGAAAATAGCCTTTTTTTTGCAGATGCTTGACAGACACCTGTTATTTTGTATTTGTTTTCTTTTTTTTTCTTACTTTACTCCTAAAATCTTCACATAAGCTTCACCAAAGCAACCCTTACATTCCAAAACAGCATGGCATTTCCCATAAACGATAAAGAAATGCCATCTTCTTTAAAATAAACAGCATTACTGGAATCAATATTCTCATTATTACAGAAGAACATACCAGTTCCAAGCATGAAAGCAAACATGCCTCGGTTGATTGCACACCTAGCACCGTTTTGCTGAGGACAAAAAACAAAACTATTGTCCCATATTGCCCTAGGTACTAAACCAGAAAACTGGCATTTGGAAGGACGTTCATTACTGCTTGGACCAAGTTTTCCAAATCTGCCAACAAAGTAGGGGCACTGACATAACCCAAATGTAAAGCACCACAGTGCAAAACTACCACATGGGGACTGTTCATCCTATCCATATCTTCACAAACTTGTACAATTCCCTGTACATTGCAATCAGGCACAGTGCTCAACACCACCTCCACTCCTTTAACATCAAAATTGTTTGCCACATTCCTGCATTGAGCATACTGCTGTAAACAATGCACAAACATATCTCCAACCACCAACACCCTGACTTTCTCCACCTCTGCCATCTTCACTACACACACCCTCTTTCAACACAAATCCACAACCTCAAAACCTGATTGGCTATTCCCTAGAGTCCCCTTTGCATGCTGGATTTGCTGGATAACCCTGGATGAGCACGCCCTGTCCGCGGACAGCCACGGTGTCAGCGGAGCGCTTAACTCTTAGACAGCCCTTCTATCATTTCCACTTCATTCTCTGTGCCATTCCCTCATTGGATACAGCTAAGCAGTCACACAACATCCACCAATCACAACCAAGACCTCTACATCTAACTCCATCATCATAGTTATGCACTTCAAATGCACTGTTGATCACTCTGAGTACAAGTCTCATATCAATGTAAAGCACCTACTACAAAAACTACTGTACAAGTCTCCAAGATTTCTACTTGCAGCTGTATGCATATCCACATGCATGAATACAAACTACAGGTATGCATATTTTATGCACAGTAGATGTACAACTCTTATAAATGCATATAAACAGAGTAACTGCCTCTTAACCTGTATAACCTATAAAATCAACTTACTGTTATTTTTCCCATCTGCTATAATCAACTGTCACTTCCAAACCTGTCTGCTATCTAAATTCTTTTTTACACACACAGCTATCTAAAAAAGTATAATTTAATATTAAAAGATGGGAGAATAACAGTATAATTGTAGAAAAACACTTAGTAGTGTATTATAAAATTACACACAGCCAAGATAAATTCATGCATCTTTATACACTCACACTGATAGACACTATCATTAAAAAGCTCCCAGCTGAAATAACACCACTGCCTGTACATCACATCCTTCTGCTTTATTACCCACACCTTCACAAATGCATACATTCTATGCTTTTCTATACAGTTTCTGCCATTTACCCTATAAAAATAGCAAAATAAGTATATGATTATTTCTTCTATCTACTAACATCCAATAACATAGCCTTAAGACACCAAGTGAGTTTCATACGCTTAGTATTATACTCATTTGCAAAGCATGTCCAACTAATAGATAATAGACTAATCATGTCCCCCAGCACCCACGTCATGACGATCCTCAATCATGGGCCTCATGGCCACCCACACCATACCCTATGCCACCCCAGCCCAAAGACCCAAACAAGTATTGCATCCACCCACAGAGAAATGGCCATTACATGATACAACCCAAATGGCAAGTATGTACATGAACACATGTCCGTCACACACACAGAATGGATGCAAGTGAATGTGAAAACCCATATAATGACATGTATGAAACCAATGAGAGAATACCACACATCGAAGTATGAAACAAAAATGTATTGAACACAGCATGAAGGTAATGAAAATAAAAAAATCAATAACCGGAATAAGAAATAAAATGCAGCATGTCCGGAAAAAAATAAAAAATATGAAATCAGAATCCAAAGAAATCCAAATGAAAATTTGTCCAAAGTCTCAGTCCAACAAAGCAAATCCAAGGGAAAAAGAATATATGAAATCCATTGCGCCATGGTGAAATTAAAATAAAAACGAGAAACATCCACTGTTCAACTATATACAAATCACCAATCCAGGGTCCATGAGCCCAACAAATGAAATGAAACCTACAAAAAACCCTACCTAATAATGAACTATATACAAAAATGTGGTGCATTGTCCAAGAGGCCCAAAATAAACAAAAACAGAAAGGAAACCTAACACTGTCTAACTATTTACAATGGCAGCAGGCTAGTCCGACGGCTCACTTTTTGATGTCCCGGCCCAGGGCATCATCGAACTTCTGCTCAATGTCCTGGAGGCGGTCCTCTTCCATGGCCCTGAGGGTTCGCAGGGACGACATGTTCACCTCCAACTCCCTGCGAATTGCCTCGAGGCACTCGGCCCGCCTCAGGGCCCTCCGCATGGAGTTCTCCGCCCTGACCATTGTGAGCCGTGCCTCTTCCGCCCGCCTCCGCTCTGCATCTATGGCGTGGCCCAACCGCTGCCACACGGAAGACACTTGAAATCCGGGGTCCTCCTGCCCTATGGCCGATGCCTGCCCCTCCGATGTTGAAGGCCCGAGCCATCATTGCTCCCACCATGTTGCTGCTGCTGCTGTGCCTGTGCCTGTGCCCTGGCTCTTGCTGCCTGCATGTCCTCCTCCGGCTGGGGTGCAGTTGTCGTGGTGGCCACCCCTGCTGGACGTCCGACTCCCTACTTTGGAAGGGATGTGTCCTCCACCAGCCTGGCCACTGGGTCAAGGGCAGCTCCACAGGGTACCCAGGTGACACATGGGTGGGAAGATGGCATGGAGGACGACTGGTGCGTAGGGGGTTCAGGTGAGGAGGGGGTATCTAGAAAGTCCAGCACACGGAAGAATCCAGCACCGGTGACCCGTCCCAGTAGGTCAACATAGTCAAAGAGGCATGCGAGACGACGTGCAGTCTCTCCACGAAAAGACTGCAGGTCACCTCGCATGCCCCATTGACGCAACGCTATCCCACTCAGGACAGGCTTAACACGGTCCCGGATAGCCACGTCCACAGGGAGAGGAAGGCCAGTTGTTGTGCGCTCATCCCCTCCTTGAAAACGGGTCAGGACGTAGTCATCCCTGCTGGTGCCAGATGATGCAGTGACAGGATCAGGGACAGGATTACACACAGGCACCTCTGCGGCTGCCTGTGCTGCCTCCTGTTCCTGCCCCTGCACTGCACCACTAGCACCAGTGGAATCCTCACCTCCAGACCCCGTGTGTGTCCCTTCTGCGGCCTCCTCCTCCACCAAAGCCCCCACCAACCTGCATGACTCTGTGCCATCTTCCTCCGTTGGGCCCTGTGGGGTCTCAGCTGCCCCTTCTGCTGCCGAGGAGTCCACCTCCGACCTCTGCCTCTTGGGCCTACCCTCGGCAGCTGCGGCCTGGGACGCGGCACCAGACTCCTCACTCGCAGACGAGATGACAATCTGGGAGGGGAGCTGGGCCTTGCGTCTCCGGCTGGTGGTGTGATCCCTGCCGCTGTGCTCCACAGCACCCTCTCCGCCCTCTTCATCAGTTGACGCTGCAGACAGGGAGAGATAAAACACAGACATCAGGGCACTGTACAATGGACTGATACACACATGACAGTTGCACATGAGTGGCAGTGTCAAACTTCAGACATGGCATCACACTCCACGACACACATGTAATTTCAACACACACACATGAGCATTTCCACAGCAATATTGCACCAGGCAGCAACATCCATACATATACAACAGCATGAACAGCCGAAGGTGAGCCTGACATCACATGAAACACAGGGAGTGCACTAGACATGCACACACGCCACCACACTTACATGCATGTCTACATCTCCTCCAACTGTCACAGTGATGCGATCGCCATACATGTCACATCTGGCATTCAGCCTTCTACATATCAGTGTCACGTGCATCCATGTTGCATCACAGTTGCACACTTGTCAAATACACACACATGCACATGTACACAGTGCAGATACATGCAGCAGGAACCACCATCCATGTGTGACACCACAACCATGCCAACGTACATACACAGAAATTCAAACATGTGTGCTACCACACCTGCATTTGCACAGCATGCTTACCAACACATACACCATCGACGTGTCTCACACCTAAGAGGACTCACATGTGGCAGCCTCACACCCCTGTTCATACACATCCCTACATGGCCCTACGAAAACACATGTGCAACCTGCACACTACTGGCACACCACCACATGCACAGCGTCCAATCAGTATGCATGTACACTTACCGCTCAACTCCAGATGGGTCTGCCTCTCAAGGACCTGGACGTGGAGCGCTGGGCATATGTGTTCAGGACCCTCATCTGGTGGTCGAACAGGTGGCACCAGTGCCCCTTGGCATCCGCTGCCTTCAAGAGGCGCAAGGCCTTGTTGAGGGTCCTGGACCTGAAGTCCTCCCAGCGCTTCTTGACATGGTGTAAGTCGCGGACTGCCACCCCCTCCGCGTTGATGGCAGTCACGATGTCCATCCAGATCCTGGTCCGTCCTTCATTGTCGGCGCACAAACTTCCAAAGAGGGCATCATACTGCCCCAGGACTTGCTCCACCAGGACACCAACTTCCCTGGCACTGAAGCTATTGGCCCTCTGCCTCTCTGGCTGGGGGTTGCCAGTGGTGCCAGATGGTGTTGTGCCCAACATGGCAACCCCAAAGGCAAGAGTGGATGGGCAACTGGGTCCTGGGGCTGGGCTGTGGAGCGATGGTATCCCAGTCGGGAGTCTTCGGTTCCAGCAGGGGTGGTCACAGCAACTGCACCCCTGGCTGACGTGCAGGCAGCAAATAGCAGGGCACGTGGGCAGCAGGCAGTCAGGTAGCAGCAGATGGCAGGTGGGAGCGTGCTCAGGGCTCTGGGGGGCAGTTATTCGGCCTTCTGGGCAGGAGCGTGGTCTTCCATGTGTTGTTGCGTGGCCAGCTTGATACGGAGTGATTTGGCACATGAAAATCTAGCATGTCAGCGTGTAATTCGAGGAAAGGCCCTTCGTGCGTAAGCGCTTCTGTGACGTGACTCGCGCGGGCGTTTCCCTCGTGATGTGGGCATAGTGGTTCAGCACGCGTGAAAAAACTTCACGTCCGCGTGTGACTGCGTGTAATCTGAGGAAAGGGCCTATATGCGTAAGTGACGTGACGTGCACAGGCGTTTCCCTCAGCACGGGTTAAAGGTGAGCGGGGCCAGCAGTTCACTGTACGTGCCTTTCGTGGAGACCAACGTCTTCATATTGTTTCGCGCGCCATCACAACTTCACAGCTATCAAGGACGTATCTCTTCTTTTGGCGGGGGTATTAGCTACACATGTTTTTCTGCACCGCGCTAGTCAGATGTTAGTCGCGCACGCTATTTTTCCCGCTGCTGGTGCCCCTGTGTATTGCACCCGTTTTCGAGGTCATAGTAGCCTGCGTGTCCCACGCGTATGCGTTTTTCGTGTTACTGGGTGCCACCGCGTACTGCGGGAGATTGATTCCACAAACGTAGGCTGCAGGGTTGCGTGCACGGTTTTACTGCAGTTTTGGGGTGCCTGAGCGTTGCGTGATCTGTCACTACATCACCGGGGTCACATACAGCCTTGCAGGTGCAGGGGGGCTGTTAGCATCTTGCATCCCACCCCCTTCGCCTCAATTGCCCAGGTCAATTGTGGTGTACACCTCCCATTGGCACTACTCCATCTGTGCTGGCACTGCTATATCTGTGCCATGGTTGGGAGGCCAACAAAGGTGAGGGGCGCCTCAGCTGGGCATCCTCCTTGTGGTGGGCGTGGCCGGGGACATGGCCGGGGTGACCAGGAAGTAGGGGGACTCCAGGATGTCCAGGGTGGCCGCAGAGGGGGAAGAGGCAGGGGTGCGCCACTTGAGCACGATGTTGTGCCATGTGTTGGTGCAGTCATGCCACCACCCCCTGTGATTCCGGGAGTTGCAGCTTCTGCATCTGGCACTGGCGCCCGTGTGACCCGGCAGTCTGTTTCATTGACTGCCACGGGCCCATGGGTAGTGGTAGCTGCAGGTGCAGCTGTGGACACCACCACCCAGGCTCAGGGTCTGCCAGCGCAGGCTGCGCTGACACTTGAAGAGCCCTTGGAAGATTTCCAACAGGCCAGGAGGGAAACTGTAGGGGCACGCAGGGCTGCCCTGACCAAGACACATGTCCCAGGGGCAGTTATGTCATCTGCAGCCCCGAACAGCCGGGTGTTGGCAAGTGCAGGGGCAGATGAGTCTGCCAACCAGGACAGTTGCGGTCAATGACCCTGCCACAGCAGATGTTGCTGCGCAGGGTCCATTAGAGGGCACCCAGCTGCCACTGACACAAGTCAGGCCTTTGGTCGTCCCTCCACCTGCCACTCCCTTGGCTCAATCCACCGAACCCACTGGCCATACTGATCAGGGCGGCATTAGCCAGCCAGGGTCTGCGCCACAATCCAAGAGGAGGAAGGTTGCACAGGCTGGGACCCCACACACAGCCACGACCTCCGGCACGTTGAGGAAGAAACCTTTCTGCAAACAGGAACTGGACTTCCTCGTGGACTATGTGCGGGACCACAGCCGTGACATGCTAGTGGGTGCTAATTGTCAGACTACGGCTGCCCACCGTGATACCCACTGGTAGCAAGTTGCGGAACATGTGAGTGCATTCGGCCATGAGGTGCGCACGGCGCAAGAGTGCAAAAAGCGTTGGAATGACCTCAAACGCAGTGCTAAGGCTAAGCGTGCTTAAATTACAACTTGACTCTGGTGACTGGCAGTGGGCCTGCACCAGAGGAGGAAGACCTCACTCCGCATGAGTCACTGGTTGCGGAGTTCATACCATCTGAATCGGTCGAAGGAGTGGGAGAGATGCTGGACTTTGATGCCCAGTCCAGTGAGTGTTAATGCGTGTTTGTTGTGGACGTGTGTGTTTTACTTGTGTGATGTGTTGTGCATGACTGCCACTACATGTCACGTGTACATGGTTCTGATGTGAAAGTAATGCAATGTTTCCCTGATGCATGTCTACTCTGCTGGATGGTGGACATGTGGAGCAGACGAGGACTGTCCGCATCACCACTATTGCACCCTACTCAAATGCTAGTTAACAGTATGCCCCTCCGGTTCATGTTCCAGCTCACTGGCACTTTTGCAGGTAGCGTGGGGTGTCCTTCCTCTCAGCCCAGGGACTATGCATAGCATGACTGATGTGCATGTGTCCTCTGCCCGCAAACGGGTACTCAATGTAGGCATGCTCCCTTGCCCCTCAACCCCCCGCTCTGCACCCCAATTCCAATTTAGCACTGGTCTGCTACAATATTGCCATTGGGTAGTTCCCTGTTCATGCCTCCTGTGTACATGCTAACATCCAGCGGCCAATCTGCCAGACATATGCTGTGTGGTACATCCTTAGTACTTGATGCAGGGTGTCTCACTTGGACTGTGCAGAGGTCAGATGCCTCGCAGGGACATGAGTGCCCATTCATGCTCCATGTGCATTCCATGCATGCCCCTATGTGTCCATGACTGGATGATCACTGTAATACAAGTCCTGGATGACCTACATTGCATGGCATTTTATCTGCCTTCCCATGTCAACTGTGGCTCAGTACTGCGTTGCACACATGTTTAGGGTCTGACAATCTGTGTGGGTCACAGGCCTCAGCCTGTTTAATGGCCAATGACTCTGTCCAACTGGTGTAGTGTCTTCTTCACACGTGGGTGTACTCCAGGGGTTTCATCATGTGTCCTGCTTACTGTCCCATCATCATTTGCTGTGTTGTCACTTGACTCACATGATGCTGTTGATGCTAGTCAACACTGTCTGTCAATACACAGGTCTATGGTCAGCCTTTTGATACCATGCTAGGCATCCCTGCTTTTGCCCTTGGGGGTGGTTTGCTTGTAGACATGCTACCCATTGAATGCACATTGCACGTGATGCCTGAAGTTGACCTGGCACTGCCTTCACATTTTCTGACACACACCATGAAGTCCTTGTACATGTAGATAGTGAGTAACATACATATTTGCTGCACTGCATAGACCCACTTCAGTGCAAACTGCCACCTTTCCACAGGTCTAATCACAGAAGCTATTTCAAGTTTACCCAGCATGCATGACAGGTTCTATTTTGTGTGTCACATGTCTGCCTGATCTGTTTGGTGTTGGTGTGTGTGTGTGTTGTGTGCTTCTAACATGTGTAGTGACCTTTTTCCTCTCTATTTTTCAGGTGATGACGCAATGGAGCCGGAGGATGGTGTTGTCATGCCAGGCACAGGGTTGTTATCACTACATCAACCCTGCACAAGTGGGGGTTGTGGGGTGGTAGGCCACGAAAACCCCCAAGTGCTACAGTC